>NC_064768.1:8413314-9013314 GCF_011397635.1 Epinephelus fuscoguttatus | reverse complement strand
CGCTTTCCTTGGTCATTTAAATGATTAGAGACTATGATCACTGGCTGAAATACATTTGAACTACTCCTTAAACATTGGACTACACATTACTAGTGGTATTATGCTACCAGATACAACCTTGACTACAAAAACAGCAAAGACAAGACAAAATTCATAGCTGTAAAGGTACAAAAGGAAGTTTGCTCTCGGTGTTGTTTATGTGGATAGCCTGAAATGAAAGATACTGGGAGCACTGCAATGCAGGCATGCTGTGTGTTTTGACTGTTTTTTGCCAGCACACAGTAATTTGGGGTCATGTTTGATTTTAGTGTTGTTTAGGTAGAAACGGTTATGCTTGCTAGCTAGTCGAGGTGAAAACGGTAGGCAACGTGACTATCATTAAGTTTTAAAATACCCTGGACGTGTTTGCTAATGCAAGGTCACTAAAAAATGTGGAATTTGGCTTTGCCCCGCCCAACACCACTGCTTTTTTTGTTTTTTTTAAAGATATTTTTTTATTGGGCATTTTTGCCTTTAATTGATAGGACAGCTAAGCATGAGGGGGGGAGAGGGGGAATGACATGCAGCAAGGGGCCACACGCTGGAGTTGAACCAGGGCCGCTGTGGCAACAGCCATGAGGTGCCTGCTCTATCCACTAAGCCACTGATGTCCCTCCACCACCACCACCACTGCTTGCACCAGGATGACCAGTGAATGAGCAGTGTGTGTGTGTGTGTGTGTGTGTGTGTGTGTGCGTGTGTGTGAGTGTGTGTGTGTGGGTGGCTGGGTGGGTGGGTGCTTTGTTATCACCTCCATGTGTGTTCATGTGTGTCTGTGTTTGTGGGGGTGGGGGGTGGGGAGCGGGAAATGTTGGTAGAGAGCAGTGTTGGGCGGTAACGCATTACAGTAACGCCGTTAGTTTTGGCAGTAACTAATACTCTGACGCGTTAATTTTTAAATTCAGTAACTCAATTACCATTACCAAACAGTGCATTACTCAGTTATTTTTGGCCAGGTTGTAAAACGGCGCGCAGCATGCAGTATTCCTTCACAAACTGAAGTTCCCGTTCACTAAAACATTTTAGCCCTAAACAATAAAAGATAGTCAAGTCAGATAGAGGTATATGAACAATTCTTACCAGAGCATCTTAATGAAACATGTCTCTAACCATCTCTGAAGTCACTGTTGACCTGCTGGCCTCACCACAGTGCTGTAATGTTACATTAAGTGGGAGCACTTCTGTAGATTTTTAGTCCCAGTAGCGTTATATCCAGTGACGTGATATCCATTGTTATCCCGAGGAAGCTTTTGTTGTGGACAGACAATGAGTGGGTTTACATGGACAGTTTAATTCCCGTTTCATTCGGAATGAAAGTTCATTCCTATTAAAAGTGATCTTGTAAACACCTAATTCGGAATGAAAATGGCCAATGCGATTGAAAATTCAGTCTGATATAAGGGGCTGGAATATTTCGTTTCTAATTCTGAATGAAAGAATTTCTCGCACTTGTATACACTCATTCTTCTTTAAGTTCATTCTGGTCTTTCTGCGCATGCTCTTTTCCTTGCCCTTCTGGCGCGATGACGTATATAGCGCGTATAGCAACAGGCTGAAATAGAGCAGTCGGACTCGTTGCACTAACTGGTTTCCATTCGCCACAGCACGGTCTTCTATCTCCCCTCTTCGACCTTCTGCCCCCCTTCTCCTCCTCAACAGACGAAGCATTAGCAGAACAAGATTGTTGATGTACTGCTGCTTCAAGAATATAAGTGAAACAAGCCTGAAAAAGGCACTAAGAATGGCAGCGTCAAGCATCTTGTTATCCGGAACGAGGACTACAGTGTTTTCTTCCGGTAAACGTAAACACCTAACGGTAACATTTTACAATAAGCTACACAAAATTAGAGTAGTTACGGAGGGACTAATGATGAACTATTAGTTAAAGGTCAGTTCTCCAGTAACCCCTGATCAAATAGTTACTGAGGAACTAACCATTAGTTAATGGTCAGTTCTTCAGTAACTCATGATCAAATTTCATAGAGGAGTTAATCACAACTTAATGATTAGTGAATTAGTTACTTCATCAGTACAGAATCATTAACAATAACTTGTCCATTAGTTAACCTTTTTATGTCCTAAAGTAACGTGACACATAATGAGTAGTCTTTCATTACTTCATCATCTTTACAATTAGTTCCTTAACAAAACAAAATCACAGACAGCAGGATTCTTGAGAAGAGTTTAATTCATTATTTTCAGACCACATACACATTAATATGACCATCCATGTTATTCTGTACAATGATGCCTTAGAAATAAATATGATAGTGTGTCACATCTTAGGTAGGCTAAGCTTAAAGAATTTATCATGGGGGCTGCGTGTAAAGTATTGTATACTGATCACACTGTTGTACACAGTACAGGTGTTTGAGGTGCACAAAATTTAGAGTAGTTACTATGAAACAAATTTGGAATGAATGAGGAACTAACTATTAGTTAATGGACAGTTCTTCAGTAACTCCTAATCAAATTTCAGAGGAGTAGTTACTGAGGAACTAATGAGGAACTAACTATTACTTAATTATTACCTACCCTTTATGTGTTCCCTAAAGTAAAGTGAGACATCAAAATGAGTAGGTAATGATTACTGAATCATTACCTACTCATTAGTTACCCTTTTTGTGTAAAGGTGTTGACACACCAAACCGACATCAAAGAACCAGCGGCGACGAAAGCCAACTGTTGCATCATTTACATCGCCTCATGTCGCCCTGTGTCAGTTGCATTTGAACACACTATAAAGACTACATCCGACGGCCAAGTAGCACGTATGTTCTGCGCCTGCGTGAGAGGAATTAACGCAAAAAAGAGAAGGAATGCATGAGATAAACAAAGTAGCGGAGTGAGAGAGTGGTACATAAAAATATTGCTGACAAATGTAAAAAAGTTATAAATCTAATGAGATGTCTTGTAGGTTTGGACTGGGGAGCAGATGTGGCATCCTTGAAATATATTTATGTTGCATTAATTAGATCAAGGATGGGTTATGGAAGTGTAGTATATGGTTCTGCTGCAAAAACTGTATTAGCAGTATTAGATGCGATCCAGGCTCGGGCTCTTAGGCTGTGTGTAGGGGCAACAAGAACATCACCTGTGTGTGCCTTGCTCGTCTTGAGTCACAGATTCCTCTCCTGGAAAACATTCATAGGAAACATGATGCACGTGGCATGACTAGCCATCTATACAGCCTGACTGTATGATGTCCAGAATTTACTGTTTATAGATTGAGGATGTAAACATTAACCCATAAAAAGGGAAACGTTACTGTGATCAAGCACACCAATTTGAAGCAAAGACATACCTGCTGGAGAAGCTGGATGATCTTCATCTGCAGATGACTCCCCCGAGCTTTCTTCCATTACTTCAAATTGGTCTTCAAGATGGCAAACAAAGGCAAATTGTATCAAATGAAATATGTGTACAATACATACAGGCAACAGTCAACTTTGCCCTTACAATTAATAGTTTCTTACCTTTGGGGCTGATCGAGATTTGGTCCAGACATTACCCCTTGAATTCGGCCAGTCTGCCCTGTTCACAGGCCGTCAATACCTTACTGATCTTTGCCAACTGCAAAGTCCCTTCGGGGAGGCGATAGAACTTCCTGTGTACTCTTATGTCGTGTCCCAGAAAGTCTGCCAAAAGATCTTGGTCAGTGTCATTTAGATTCAGTACTCTTGACAAAGTGGCCATTTGTTTTCTCAGCTTTGTGGATGACAGAGCTTCAGGTTTTTGGACCCCACAGTTTTTAGCCAACTCACGGATGCAGTCAGACCCCCTAAGCCTTGTTTCAAACCCTGGTCTCGCAAATAAGTAGAGGTTTTCACCCACTCCACATGAGCTTCTCTCCTCCACAAGTAGCTCCAGGGATTGCACCATTGCTGGAGAAAGGATGATGGGCACCTTCCTGCCATGCTTCCCTCGAATTTCCACACGTTCAAAATGCTGGCAGAGCATTTTCTCCATCTCCGTCAGTGCTTCACCAATATCTTCATTAAATGGGGAGTTGTCTCTGCTGAGAAATGCTTCCAAATGCATCTTTGAGACCTCGCCTTCTCGTCTTCGGTTGAAAAGGATTATCTGTGCCAGTATTACTTTAGCAAGATTGCTCCAATTCTTTGAGGTTTTCTCATCCAAAAACTGCCCATAGTATTGTTTCTGCTTGTCTGTCATGTACATGTGCATTTTTTCACATCTTCTGCTAATGGAATGAGCTTGGGTTTGTACAGTATGCAGCGGAAGAGATCATCTCATTCCAGGTAAGACTGTACATGCATCTAAACTCTTGGACAACCTGCTTTTTTTCATTGTTCTGGGATCATAGTGCTTCAGCCACCATGATGTTTGCTACTCTATGGATGCTTTGCCCTAGCTTTGTGGCTAGGGTGGGTTTTTCAAACTTGTTCCTCGTTTCATCAAATCCAGTTACTTCTTTGACACCTCAAATAACATGGTGAAAGTGTTGTGGATTGATGTGATCCTCCATCTTTTTCAGAGGGGTCACCTTCCTTTCTAGGATCAAGAGTCTCCCCAGTCCTTGCATAATTTGACGAACATTCTCATGTTGAGAGGCAGTTTCACGTTGCCTGTTGTACATCTTTTCTCCAACCTTCATGATATATTTGTCTTCTTTTACTGCATGAGCAGTTTCGTCTTGAGTCATGCCATTCACGAGGGCATACCTTCATGTTCACGTCTTTATTTACAGGTTGAGCCGCAGCACAGAGAGCCTGTCTTCTTGTTTTTCCAGGTAATGTTCTGCCAACATTTTGAGCAAGTGCGCACCGTTTTGTGTGCTTCCACAAAGACTTGTGTTTGAAGTACCCAAAGCATGCAAAACAATGCTAATAGTCCTTTGGACTGCTCTTGCCATCACTTTGTTCTTTACAAAGTACCAGTGTCCCTTTTCCTTTTGTGAGTGCTGCAATGTTGTGTGCCCAATTTCCTTGCCTGCGAAGGAGATCCAGCTGATTTCTCCTTCCTTTAGACTTCTTTGCATACATCATTGCACTAGTGACTTCCATTTTATCCCCATGTTTACGTTCCAGATGGCATGCATTTTTTGATTGCAGTTCCTGGCAGAAAATACAGTAGTTTCTCTTTTGGTGGTATTTCTGGGACCCATCTACTTTTAAAACATCAGCTACAACAAGAGAATCACCCCTCTTAACTGACCATTTTCTATTTTTCTTTCTTTTGACTGATGCAGAGTCATCAGATTCACCTTCTACTCGAGAACTTGAGCCTCTCTTGTCACTCCTTTTGTATCTTGTCTTTGTTTTGTGTCTTGATTCACCTGAATCCTCTTCTTCACTAGAACTTGAGCATCTCTTGTCACTTCTGTTGTATTGTTTCTTTGTTTTGAGTCTTGATTCAACAGAATCTTCTTCCTCGCTAGAACTTAAGCTTCTGTTGTCACTCCTCTTGTATTGTGTCCCTGTCCCTTTTGAGTCTTGGTTCATCTGAATCCTCTTCTCTGGAATGCAAGCCTGCTTCCCTGCCTCGCTTCTTTATCTTGGCTCCTCATAACCCATCTGAGCTATTTTTTGATTCTAATGAAGTCTTTGGTGTCAGTTTGTGGAGTTTTGAATCTTCTTTCACATGGTGTCACTTCTGACTACTTCGTTCTGATGATTCAGATGAACTGTCCTCTGATGATGCTGGGACATAGTCATCTTCCCTGATGTCGATGTTGGAAAGTGAACAATCGGTGTTGTACCCAAGCATTTCTTTGGTCAGCTACAATAGAACAGAGACTTTTATTTTACTTGAGAATCAGGGAAAGGGATGCAACTTCATAATACAATTATCTTCTCCAAAAATGTACATGACAACAGATTAATTTGTTTGGCTGATCAGGGCCAACCAGAAGGTTTATGAACAATATGTTGCTGGTGAACATGGATACCAGTGGTAGCATAAGTAATAAATCGGTGAGACAATTTTCAAAGAGGCCCCTTGACCTCATCATAGCTTGATGAAATTGGGCTCATGGGAACAACTAGACTCTCAATTAGATGCTCAGTTAAAGGGGTCATGAATGCCAGTATGCTGAGAACCTCCACCTTCTTCTCCATATGGCCTGAGAAAATGGGGACCAACAAGCTGCTGGGTGACAGCTAGGTACATAGGCCAACCTTTCATCATACGCCCTCTAAGAGACAGCTGCCCAGTTACACCACAGTGCAACTGTTTCCTGTGGTATAATTGTAGTGGAGAATTGCTTTGGCCGAATGAAATGTGTTTGGCGAGGCATGCGAGACATGCAAAATAGTAGACTTGACATATTGATAAAACTAATAGTTGCAGCATGCACACTACACAATCTGCGCATAAGGTCTGAGCATCACTGTGAAGAACATCTTCATGGCTGCCCCAGGGAGGATGATGGAAATGAGTGAAACAACTTATCAACTATGGTTTCTGTGTAGATGCCAGGATCACTCTTTACATTCTTTCGATAAATATGTAGCTTTTTATTCTTACTTATATATTTCGGATACTTCAGTTATTGAAAGCTTCAGTGCAATGTCCCCTGTATGTACACTGGCGAAGACAAAAGTACTGTACTGATTTATTTGCACCATTAAAATACATTTCTGCACATCACTTTTCATTCCATTTTCACTATCCAGTTTATTTTAGATTCTTTCACATTACGCAAATGTTTTACATAGCTGAGGCAGGATAATTGCCCATACAAAACTTGAAGTGCTGTTGTGTCTTGCAGTAGTCCATCTTGCATAACTGAAAAGTTACAACAGGCAAGATGTAAAAATAGTAAATAAACATACAAAAATACAATTCAAATAAACACAAGAAGTTTGTGCTCTAGAGAAAGGATCAACACTCAGGGCTGAGTTCACAAAAGGATTGCGTGGCTTTTGCGGCCGCTAAACCGGTAAAAATGGAGCAAACATATACCATCGGTGCTCTGGTGTTATTTTCATGTATTTAAATGAGGTAATGTGCATATATTTGGCGCAAAAATTGAGGTCATTCATTCATTCATTCATCTTCTAACCGCTTCATCCTCTTCAGGGTCGCGGGGGGGCTGGAGCCTATCCCAGCTGACATCGGGCGAGAGGCAGGGTACACTCTGGACAGGTCACCAGACTATCGCAGGGCTGACACATAGAGACAAACAACCATTCACACTCACATTCACACCTACGGACAATTTAGAGTTATCAATTAACCTAGTCCCCAATCTGCATGTCTTTGGACTGTGGGAGGAAGCCGGAGTGCCCGGAGAGAACCCACGCTGACACGGGGAGAACATGCAAACTCCACACAGAAGGGCTCCCACGCCCGGGATTGAACCAGCAACCCTCTTGCTGTGAGGCGAGAGTGCTAACCACCACATCACCGTGTCGCCCATTATTATTATTATTATATATATATTTTTTTTTATTTATTTATTTTTTTTTTACTGGGTGGCAGTGCTTTGGATGAGCCAGGTGCCAGCTCTGGGGCTGGGGGTGAAGGCAGCGGCTCGGGCGGGAGTGAGCAAGACGAGGCTGCCGCTTGCTTGCCAGCAGCTAGGCTAACTTCACGTCGAGGTTGAGTCTGTCTCACCATTGTTACCGTTGTCTGACTTGTTGCTGGTCGTGTTTTGCTTGAACCAGGCATTTTTGAATATCCATGGTGATCTCATTAACGTTATTTGTGTTACAGGCTGTTAACGGTATTTACAGCAGAAAGCTGCATCCGGCTGGTGCAGCAGCCACCGGTAACTGCGCTGGACGCAAATGAGTGACGTGCAGTCACACGCACTTGTCATATGGTCATATATATACAGGTATATATACTTATATACAAGTTTGTTCTCAGTCTCCTATTGCTTTAAATATGATAGATTCATTTATTAAAATGCTTTACAGGTGATCTGTCATTTACGTTCATGGTTTAACCTCCATTTTACATGAATTGTTATGTAAATCAGCATCATATCAGTTTGACCTGTCCCCTCAGCTACAGAGGCTAAATAAATTGTGTCTGACTATAAGGTTCATATTTTCAGAGGAAAAAAACAACAGCTTTCATTAAAGATCAGTCAGATACAGTCAGGGCTTCACATCTGTACAGATGTTATTTCAAGAATCCTCAAATCGCTCAGACCACCAGTCTCTGTGATGCTATATGCTTCAATAATTAAAACAGTCCAATGTAAATATACAGTAAACTCTGTATAGTTTATGATAAATGCATTTAGTCTGCAACCAAATAACTTCACCATCACTCACACATGTTTTCTGTTAACAGAATAAACCTTCAAATCAGACAAATAAAATGTGTATATCTGAAATTCACCAAAAATTAACAGTTTATCTAAAACCTCATATTGTTGAGTTGACATCCAACCAATCAGCTGTTAGATCAGGTGAGAGCCAGGCGGTGCAGTCGGTGGAGAGCAACTGCAGCGCCGGTGATCGAAACAATTCATTGCACGCCATTGTTTCGCACAGCCCATTTTACAGCAGTTTTTCCTTTTGTTTTTGTATTTTAATACTTTTAAAATACTTTTACAATGTCTGGGGAGCAGCAGCGGCATAAATATGCTGCATTAGAAGGTCTGGAGGAGATTTTGAGCAGGAGTGACGTAGATGTTAAGGATTCATCAGACAACAGCAGTTTTTATTTCATGATTCATTGTTATAATAATAAAAAAAAATAGTCATTTTATACAGTTTTATGTACATATAGTTTTTATTTCATAATTCATTTTTATAATAAAAACCCTCCATTTGGAGACAAAAGGATACCATTTCATTGTTTTTTATTTTATTTTATTGATTTTATACTGTGCACAATGGTAGATTTTGAAGATGCAGATGGTAAATGTCATGGTCAAAGGCTGCATTGTGTGCAAACCCTCCTGATGGACATCAGTATTATTTTGTAGTCAGATTCCCTTTCAAGAGGTAAAGAACACATTTGGCACACTTTGGCTACTTTTGCTTATCCAAGTGCCCAAATGGGAAGTCCGCCTGGTCAAATCCTTACTAAAACCTTTTGTAGAATATATGTGTTTGAAGTGTTTATGTCTATTTTGGTGCAGTTGTAGTCAAGGAATTGATTAATGAATTCAGTGGCATCTCTTTGCATGGGAACATTGTTATCGTGGTGTAATACACTGTCCAATTCAGAATATATTTTAGGCGAGGATAAAAAATGTGATTTCTCCTTTGGTTTATCATAATTTACTCAGGCATAGTAACTGCCACAATGTTACTGACACTGGGAGTACATTCTCTGAGGTCTTACTTTACATAGAGACCAAGATTATGCATACAGACCTGATAATTGTGGAGCTAATGTTGATTTATTTTGGATATGTCTATTTAGGCAGAAATCACCTTTTAACACCTTCGGCCATAAAAGGGTTAAATGTACAATGGCAGAACTGAATCTTGCTCTCAGGAAAACTAAGATGTCAGCACCAGGAAAAGATCAGATATGTTACATTATGATAAATCAGCTCAGTGAATCATCTAAAAATATCTTATTTGAGTTATATAACAAAGTGTGGGAGAAGGGAAAAATTACTACAGATATGGAAAGAAGCAGTGGTTGTGCCAATACCTAAACCAGGAAAAGACAGTGCAAACCCAGGAAATTGTAGGCCTATTGCCCTAACATCTAATGTTTGCAATGTAATGGAGATGACGATAAATGAAAGATCTTGAAGAAGGCCATGTAGCCGAAACGTTGATTTAAATAAACTGCATATGGAGCCAGAGTGTGCACTTTTTTTCTTCAACTGATCTTCCTCCAGTGATCAGCACCTCAAGAGTATTTGGTGTGCGTTTTCTCTTAAAATTTGGATAAATGGAAGATTAACAAGCAAAGGGTATGTAGCAAGATATCAGAGTGGATTTAGGAAAGGAAGAAATACCATGGACCCAGCTTTATATCTGAAACATGAAATAAGGAAAGCACCAATTAATAGGGAACATGTAGTGGCTGTCTTTTTTGTTATAGAAAAAGCAAATGATATGATGTGGAAAGAGGGATTATTAATTAAATTGAGTAAATTGGGGGTCACTGGCCCGATGTATAGGTGGATCAAGGACTTTTTATTTTCAAGGTCAATCCAAGTAAGGATAGGTAGCCTAAGAGTCTTTCAAAAAAAAATTGTTGTAGAAAATGAAATGCCTCAAGGCAGTATAGTAAGTCCTTTGTTATTTTATATCATGATAAATGATGTTTTTTTGAATTTGGAGAAGGGGATAGGATTTTCTCTTTTTGCAGATGATGGGGCAATTTGGAAGAAAGGTGGGAATGTGGAATTTATTGTGAAGAAAATACAAGAGGCCATGGTTAAAATAGAGGAATGGTAGAGAAAACAAAGACAATGTTCTTTTCACGAAAAAGAGTTGGCAGTAACATAAAAATGAAATTATATCATCGAGAACTGGAAAGACTGAAACAATTTGAATTTCTTGACAAGTGTAAGACAGTTTTAAATGTTATGAGATGTCTTTTTGGAAGTGAATGGGGGTCAGACAAAACAGCATTAAAGACCATTTACACAGGACTAATAAGATCTGTATTAGATTATGGGAGTATTGCATTTGGATCTGCAGCACATACATCTTTAAAAAAGTTGGACAATATTCAATATCAGGCTTTAAGATTGTGTACAGGACAGTTAGAACAACCCTGACATCTGCATTGCAAGTAGAAATGGGAGAAAAGTCATTAGAACTAAGGAGAATACAGCTAGCTCTAAGTTACTGGGGAAACTTAAAAGGGCATAATAAAGACCATCCAACACAAGACACACTGATGCCTTTGGAGAAAGGACATGTATGTAAAAGAGGCTTTCCGTCAGTTAAGCAATACAGAGTTTTATCAAGCACTGACATTTAACCCTACTGAGTCTCTTAAAGAGTAACTGAGACAACTATTACATGTGGCCAAAGACAACGACTGGATCTTTGAATCTGAACTTGGTTTCTTGTGGAATGAAAACCCAAGAGTGGCATCATTCTACATGCTACCCAAGATCCATAAGTGTGTTGAGAACCCTCCAGGGAGACCTGTGATCTCTGGAAATGACAGTATCACTGAACCAGTCTCTAAGTACATTGACTATTTTATCAAACCTTTTTTGCCTTCACTTCCGGCATTTGTCAAAGACACCACAGATGTTCTGAATAAGATCACACAACTACAAAATATTGGCTCTGACACATATCTAGTCACTATGGATGTAGAAGTGTTGTACACTAACATTGAACACACACAGGGTCTTGCAGCTCTGACACATTTTTTGAGTAAGAGACCTGAGTCGGAAACGCCACCCACTGATTTCTTACTGTCATTAACTGAATAGACATTGAATAATAATATCTACATCTTCCAGGATAAGACTTTCAAACAGATAAAAGGTTGTGCCATGGGGGACCGCTGCAGCCCATCGTATGCCGGTCTGTTTCTGGGAAAATGGGAAGAAGACTTTGTCTTGAACCAGGAAAAGAATGCCTACTTCAAATACATTGTCTGGTGGGGACGTTTCATTGATGATGTTTGTTTGTTTTGGTTTGGGTCAGAGGCAGAGTTGAAAGATTTCCATGCTTTTTTGAATAGCATTAATCCCAACATTAAACTGTCTTTGGAATATAGTAAAGATTGTATTAATTTCCTTGACCTGACTATCTTTAAAGACAATCATGGTGCCCTACACACTTAAGTATTTAAAAAACCTACTGACAGGAACACCATTCTGCATGCTAAAAGCTTCCACCCTAAGTGGCTGAAGGAATCTGTTCCTTATGAGCAATTCCAGAGAGTCAGGAGAATTTGTGACCAAGATAATGCTTTTGAGTGTAAAGCGCAAGAGATGATGTCACGTTTTAAGGAACAGGGTTACGAAAGCACAACTCTCCAGAAATCATATACCAGGGCCAAACATGTAGACAGGGCATCACTTCTACAAAGAAACCCACCTAAGCCAACGACAGACCCATTTTTGTCACTACATATAGTACAGAGGCAGAACAAATTAAGAGAATACAGGTTGAGCCGCAGCACAGAGAGCCTGTTCAGGAGATGACCTACAATTCCAGACAAACTGGTCCGGAGCCATTTGAAACCAGAAGGCCAACAAACGTGGTTGGGGTCTTACAAATGTCAACGCTGCAATCATTGTACAAATGTATTACAGACCAAAACCTTTGGTGATGTTGTATCCCAAAAACAATTTACCATTAACCATTTCATAAACTGTAAAACTGTATTTGCTATATATAGACTGGAATGCCCTGAATGCAAAGTGTTTTATATAGGAAGAACAAAGAGACCTTTGCAGGTCAGACTGGCTGAACATAAAGTGCGCACCGTTTGTGTGCTTCCAAACATCAGCTACAACAAGAGAATCACCCTCTTAACTAACACCATAATAGTGACCCATCCACCTTACAGGCCTGTGGGATTGACCATATAGCACTGTCACTAAGGAAAGGAGACAGGCAAAAACAACTAAACCAGAGAGAAAGTTTCTGCATTGACAAACTGCAGGCTACTAGATAACCAGGCCTGAACGAAGAGCTTGATTTTAGTGTCTTCCTTTGATTAACTGTGTTTTTTTTCTATGGCGTTTGGCTTGTTGTTTTTTGTCGACCTGTAAACCATACCCTTGACTTTAATATGTGTTGTAGTGATGCATGCATTGTATGTAACCTTTATATATAGTCATGAAAATTCTCCTCTACTGAGTGCGAAGGAGGACATCTAGTGGTCTTTGTGTAGTACTACAACCCTAAACCTGCTTCTGCTAAGTGGAGGCCTCTGATTGGTGGTTTGAAAGCTTTTAAGGAAGTCTTTTCCAGTTTGAAAATTGTTTGACTCCCTGACAAAGGTTTATATAACGAAACGTGTCAGAGTTTTTAAAGGTTTAAGATGACCAAGTCATAACAATAAAGCCTTTTTAAGCTTTCCAAAGAGAGTGCCTTGGAGTTTCCTGAGTTTTGCTATATATGATTGTCCCATCCAAAGAGCACCTCAAGCAAACAATTTGAGTCCTGGAAGCGCTCCTCTACAGACATCTTGTGAAACACACTGAAGCCTTGTTGGGAAAAGGAGAGGAGAGAAAGAAAAAGCTCTGGGTGGACAATAGAGAAAAAAGCACAAGAACTCGACCTAACAGCAGTAAAAATCCAACAGTTCCACTCTCAGTGATACAGCCATGGATACCTCCTGAACCTAGCGTGGCCCTCACACTGCGAAAAAAAAAAAAAATAGGGGATTCATTTTACACCCACAGTTGATAAAAGATTATGTAGGAAGTAACTATTATGATTACATTCAAATATACACAGACGCATGGAAAAGTGCAAATAACAGAATGGGCATTTAATTTATAATTCCAGAGTTTAACATTAAAAGTTGCAAGGGAACCAGTGACAAATTATCTGTGTATACAGGGGAGATGATGGCTTTACTATCAGCAGTTCAGTGGGTTGAAGAGGTGAGACCTTGGAAAACAGTAATATGCTCTGACTCCAGCTCATCTTTGATCAGCATAAAATATGGACATTCAGACAGCAGAAAGGATATTTTACCGGAAATACAAACAACAAACAAACAAACAATATTCAGAAATAAAAACAGGAGGACTGTCCTGATAGTAAATTGAAAGTTTCAAAAAGTGTTCAAAAATGCAGTCCAAACTGAAAAGTCCGAGGCACTCTGTGGTAATATTAAAAGTCCTTTATTTAAGCACGTTCACAAAGGATTGCGTGGCTTTGCGGCCGCTAAACCGGTAAATTGGACTGCATTTTTGAACATTTTGAAACTTTCAATTTACTATCATCTGGGGCTGGGGGTGAAGGCAGCGGCTCGGGCGGGAGTGAGCAAATTCATTCCCTGTCTTTGAAGAGCACCTGAGCGACTTTTTGTCTCCTGACAATCTTGACCCAGTGCAGCACTCACTATTTTTCTTTTTTGCTAAACAATATTCAGAATTCAAATGATGGGACTGAGTATAACATTTGTATGAATACCAGCTCATGTAGGACTGAGTGGAAATGAAACAGCTGACAGGTGTGCAAGAGAAGCAACAAGAAATAATCACATTGACATACAAATTCCTTTTAGTAAAACAGATATGAAGATCAAAGATGAGTAGGAGTGATGAGAAAGACAGCAAGATCCCGCAGAGAGGAAACCGTTATATCAAGATTACGATTTGGTCACGATTTGGTATTGTCTAAAGTATGATGTTGAGAGAAGGGAACTAATTTTGAACCACACAGAAATGAAGCTGAGATTGGATTTAAGATATATTTTACAGAGAAGTTCAAATGAGAAATGTTATGATGCACTATTAGAGTATATTAGGAGAACGAATTTGATAAAAAAGAATATAACTTTGTTTTATGTATTTGTCTAATTTTCCTTTAGAATTTTTTTATAATGATTTTTTTTCTTAAGTTATAAGAATTAATACATTTATGTTAGATTCCCTATCCACATTCCACACCAGTTGGGGGCGGTAATGCGCCATGACGTTGTTTGCCAACCGCCATAAAACACCAAGAAGAAGAAGAAGAAGAAGAAGAAGTGGAAGAAATAAGAATATAAAGGGGAATAGGGACATCTTATTTTTCACAAGCATAAGGACTTTTACTTTCTAAGTTAACCAACCAACTGGGTGAAAAACCTGATGTTTTTCTTTGAGCAACATGGCGCCTGACGGTCCAGATGCATCAGAGTACTTTTGCTGTGTGGAGAAAGTATCTGTGAACTCCAGCAGTAACGTCAGTGAGCCATTGGAGGGACGGAAGTTTGCAATACGGCGCTAGTCTGCATAGTTTGGGTGGAGAAAAAAATTCTGACATTTTGTTAAAATGTCTAACGTCCAGGTGCTGAGAGAGTTGGTGAAGCAGCGACTAACCGCGGCTGCTGAAGAGATATTTGGGCTGTTTGACAGAACGATAGCAGAGTATGAAGAGGAACTTTCTCGATCAAAAGAGGAGAACGAGCGGCAGCAGAAACTCCTGGATGCTGTTTTAAACCCTCAGCTTCGGTTACACAGAGCAGGTTTGGTCATTTTACTTTATACTTAGTACTTCACACTCGGTTTATACTGACATCAGTCCAAACGAGTCGCTGCATCCGGCTGGTGCAGCAGCCACCGTAACTGCGCTGGGCGCAAATGAGTGACGTGCAGTCACACGCACTTGTCACTGTGTGATAGTGACAGTCTTACTGAGCAGACCTGCGTCCAGCCCCTACAATCCGACAGGAATGGTGGTGCGTTGAACATTGCGTTTATTGCGCAGGCGCACTGCCTTTTATTAAGGTGGGGTTTAATTCTGTTCAATGCGCTGGGGGTTTATTGGTATGGGAAACATAATTTTACATCGCCAATACAAGTGAGGAATAAAAAGTAAAAATGTACTTATTAGTAGTGATGGCCAAATGAAGCCTCATGAAGCATTTTCTTTATTTCATGAGCCCACTAGATGGCACTTTTTCTTCAAAAGGTTAAAAGCACGCTGAATTGTCATTCTTTGAGCCTCTCTCTACAAACCAAGAGCGCCATCTAGTGGGCTCACAAAATAAAGAAAATGCTTCATGAGGCTTCATTTGGCCATCACTACTTATTAAGGCTGCCCCTTAATAGTTGACCAAATGTTAGTCGACCAGAAAGGTTACGAGTCAAGATTTCACTGGTCATTTAGAACCTGAAACTCAAAATAAATCAAAACCTTTATGACTGGACTATGTGGGAGTTTAATTTGAAAGGGCAGAATCAGAAAGAGGCCACCCTCAGCAGTCAGACAGAAGTCACGTTGCAAACCAATCACAGCCATCAGATGATCTTTCCTTTCTTCAGTAAATAATCAGTCTGATAAATATGGAAAAGTTGATCATTTTAGGCCTACACACTTATAAACAGCGCCTGGAAGAAGATCAGCTTTGCACTCAGTATTTCAGGTAAATAGGCTATACAATGCTTGTTAAGGTTGCTTAGCAACCTCAGGCACCATTGTTTCGCACAGCCCATTTTACAGCAGTTTTAAGTAGCACCCAGTGCCCAACCTTGGGTATTTCCAGGCGGTTTAAGATGCAGCATGTGCACGACCCCTAATTTCCAGGGCTGGTACCTGCGGTTATTCCACAGGCTAGTTAATAACATGTCGGGCAGGAAATCCAAGGTGTGGAATCATTTTGAGAAACTGAAGGACGAACCCAAGGTGATATGTAAACTCATTCGTCGACGACAAACATGACGTATCATCTGACACATGGAAGTAGCTACATGCTACATCCATGAGCCACTTAGCACAATCATTACTGCTTTGCCAACAGCGTCATTAACAGGCGGCTCGCTCAGTGTGTGACGTGCACTTGTAGATAAAATATAGGCCTATATTAATGAAGGTTCATTAGTATGGTTTTGTATTTCTCTGTAATGTAGCACAGTGTTAACAATGTTACTGATACTATTCTTTCTCGCACCTTCAACTCAAACCATTGTGTTGCCCTGCCCAAAATATATCATTTAATAATTACATTAATATCATAAACATGCGGGCAACTAGTTGACTAATGGACCTAAATGATGACTATTGGTCAACCAGGAAAATTCTCAGTCAAAAGTTCAAAAATCTCCAGCGCACACTAGAATATCAGGATTGACACAGAGTTTATTCAAAAATGTTTAAAAACAAAAGGAGCGAACAACGCGTTTCGCATGTTGCTTCATCAGATTCGCTCTTGATTGTCATCAGGTGTGTGCTTAAATAGTCAGGGCAAGTAAAAACCAGACAATCAATCAATCAATCAATCAGTCAGTGAGAAACAAATACAAAATACATAACCTAGCTGTAATATTAAAGGGAGAGTACATACTAAATAGAAATAGGTATCAAAACAGTGATACAAGAAAATACTTTACAATTGCACAGTTCATCATCTGACAAGTCTCAACTCTAATTTCGAGGTAGAGTGTGAACAATATAAATAGTATAGATTAAAAAGGAAGATTCATTTATTTATTTTTTTTATTTATTTACATACTTATTAAGACCCATTGCAATAATGAGATATAAATGCAAAATACATGATCTGGCTGTACCAACTCATATAAACAGGGGAGAGTGAGTACAGTATAAATAGTCAAATAGTCAGATTTTTTTAGAAGTATATCAAAAACAAGTGGGCCAATGTAAGAGATATAAACAAAAGAGGAGATACTCCAGAAGTTACAAAGGTTATACCACAATCTACAATATCTACTCAAGCATTCCTGTCTACACAGGGAGAGGAAAGGAACAGGGTTACGAAAGCACAACTCGGCTCAACTTTCCCTATACATTACCTGCAGACACAGAAGCAGAGAAAAGTTAGACATATAGTAAACTTACAAAAATGGACTTAAGTCTAATGTCTCATTTAGTCCATGTGGCTCTAAAGAGTTAAGGGTGTGCATCCAGGCTCTGGAGGCTTCTCTCTTCAATAGCTGGTTAATGATGTTACCACCTCTAGGATTGGGATTAACTCTCAATACCTATAAATTTAAGAGAGGCGGCCGAACCATGATTTCTTTCCTTGTAGTGTCTTGCAATAGCATAGTCCATATTTTCATTTCTTATAGCTGCTTTGTGTTCAGCTATTCTCAATTTGAGTTTACGTTTGGTTTGGCCCACATATATAACGCCTCATGGACATTTGAGCATATACACCACATGTGTAGAAATACAATTAATGAACTCTTTGAATTTATACTTCTTTCCTGTATGAGGATGACAGAACTCTTTGGTGTCATACGTGTTAGAACAATGGGTGCATCTGCCACACCTATAATTACCGTATACTTCCTTAGGAAGCCAGTTAGTTTTCATGTCAGGTTCTTTATACATTGATGTAACAATAGAGTCACATATGTTTCTACCTCTTTTGTAGCAGAACCTTGGCATGGAGGCAGAGATATGCTGCAAAGCGGGGTCACATTTAAGTACACTCCAGTGTATAAGAAAAATTGGGGCCTTATTGAAAGTGATGATGTGCTTAGCCAGATGTTTCCTGAGTCACCTCCGGTCATCATTATTAAAAATGTTCTCCACAATATGCAACCCGCACAGGCAACATGAAGTGACTATCCTATGGCGAGGTACTACACGGGAGAGCTTTATATTTGTTGATGGCTGTATCAATGAAAAAAAAAAAAATAGGGGATTCATTTGTCTTCATTTGTCTTGCTTTAACATCAAAA
The DNA here is from genome assembly GCF_011397635.1 of Epinephelus fuscoguttatus. Taxonomy (NCBI): domain Eukaryota; kingdom Metazoa; phylum Chordata; class Actinopteri; order Perciformes; family Serranidae; genus Epinephelus; species Epinephelus fuscoguttatus. Next base: position 8,995,043 of record NC_064768.1, on the reverse strand, counting down.
TCATTATCTTTATTGCATATACGTTTTAACCTTACAAATTGTCCATAAGGAATGTTGTTTATCATTTTCTTAGGATGGTAACTTTCAGCATGTAGGATAACATTTGTATCAGTATCTTTATTAGGTATTAGGTATCAAGTTTTCCACTTTCATTTTTAGATATCAACAAACCCAAGAAATGAATTTTCTCTTGACTATATTCCATAGTAAATCTCAGCGCAGGATAAGTATGATTAATATAGTCGCAAAACCCATGAAGATCCTCCTCATTAGATGTAAAACACAAAATCACATCGTCAGTGTATCTCTTATAAAACAAAATGTTTTCCAAAAAAGGGGTTATTGATGAATATATACTTCTTCTCCCACAGCCCCATAAATAATTTAGCATAATTAGGGGCGAAGGGGGAGCCCATGCTTGTCCCTTGAATCTGCAAGTAGTAGTTTTTATTGAAGTTGAAATAATTACAACTCAAAATAAATTCTGTAAGAGTCATTAAAAATTCAACTTGCAAATCTTCTTCCAATTCTAAAAAATGTTGCATAGCTTCAAGACCACCTATATGTGGAATGTTAGTATATAGGCTTTCCACATCGAGAGTTACCAAAAATGAATCTTTAGGCACTTCCAAACTAGACAATAATTTCAAGACATCACTAGTGTGGACAGTCCTCCTGTTTTTATTTCATAACCTTAATGAAGTGATCAACAAACTTACTCAGTGGTTCAGATAAAGAATTATTCCCTGCAACAATATGCCTTCCTGGTGGATTCTCCAAACTTTTATGGATTTTAGGGAGTAAATAAAATGTAGGAGTAACAAGGTGCTCTACTCTTAAATACTCATATTGAGCTTTAGTAATCCACTTCATTTCTAAGGCTCTATTTATGATTCTGTCTCGATCAGCAGTAAACTGTCCGATGGGGTTAGATAGTGGCTTATAAAAAGCATCATTAGTCAATTGTCTCTCAGCCTCTGCAACATAATCAGTGGCATTTAACAGCACTATGGCACCTCCTTTTATCTGACTTTTTAATGACAATTTTTGGGTTAGACTGTAATTCTTTCAGGGCTTTCCTCTCTAAAAAACTAACATTAGAAAACTTAGATACAGGATTACACTTAATTACAGACGCAATTTCGCTTTCCACTAATTTACTAAAGGTGGCTATAGTCGGATTAGGAGTGCCTGGTGGTGAGAATGTGGATTTCTTTTTAAATTTACTCAGGTGTGGATTCACATTTTCAGTTATATTGGTGTTAAAAATGATACCGGTTTTATTGTGAACAATATGATATGAAATACCCTTATCTCACAGCCAAGTAAATTACATAGCAGTTTGAAGTTTGTTTTGGTTTGAATGATGTCCAAATTTGTTATAAAATGTGCAACATTTCTCCCCAGGTTTCAGAAAGAAGTAATATCAGTAGTTAAAGTGTTAACATGAAGTGATTTTTTTCTAAGATGTGTGTATGTATTCAATTACTCTCCACAGATGCCCAGCAGCTGTTGCTCTCGGTGGTGAAAGAAGAGGGTCCTACTGAGCAGCAAGAGGGGAGCCTGAGTCAGGAGCCAGAGACCCCACACATTAAAGAAGAACAGGAGGGAGAGCAGCTTCAAGGACTGGAGGAGGCTGATATCAAGTTGACATTCCCTGTGAAGAGTGAAGATGATGATGAGGAGAAAGCTCAGTCCTCACAGCTTCATGAAAGCCAAACTGAGGAGAACAGAGAGGCAGAGCAGTTAAAAACAGGAGCTGATGGAGAGGGCTGTGGAGGACCAGTACCAGCCGGGAAATCAAGCCCAGATAGTCCTCTGCAACAGCCAGCTATTCATGACAAGACTTTACACTCCTCTGAATCTGAGACTGATGACAGTAGAGATTGGGAGGAGACTAAACAACATCAGTCACATTTAAACCCTCTGCAAAACAATGAAGTATCTAGAAGTGATGTGGAATGTAATACTGGAAAAACATCAGTTAGCTCCTCTAAATGTACTAGAAGCTCTGGCGGTAAGGGTCATCTGCAGAAACGTACCAATAGCAATTTGGTTAAACACATCAAAATCCATACTGGAGAGAAACCATTTAGTTGTTCAGTTTGTTGTAAAAAATTCACTCAGAAGGGACATTTGATACGACACTCGATTATCCACACAGGGGAGAAACCATTTAGTTGTTCAATTTGTGGTAAAGGGTTCACACAAAGGTCACTACTTATTAAGGCTGCCTTAATAGTTAAACATTTGCACAGAAGGAAACTTTGAGTCAACACTTGCCTGTCCACACAGAGGATAAACAGTTTACTTGTTCAATTTGTAAGAAAATGTTCACAGACCATAGAAATCTGAAACGACACTTGACTCTCCACACAGGGGAGAAACCATTTAGTTGCTTAGTTTGTGATAAAAAATTTGCACAAAATGGAGATCTGAGAAGACACTCAATTGTCCACACAGGGGAGAAACCATTTAGTTGCAGTGTGTGCGAGAAAAGCTTCACCAGGCTCGAATATGTCAAAAATCACAAGTGTGCAGTCAAGAGCAGAAATAAATGAAGCTGCAGAGACGCTTGATGAGCCACTGCTTTTCAGCAGGATCAAAGTACTGTGGACAAGGCTTTTTTTCAGTCAATGATTAGCTAAAAACTGTCAGATGTTTGGGTGTGAGGTGATTGCTTTCTGGCATTACATGTATTAATTGATTAAAATTGGTTTTCTGAGTCTTACTGTCATGTGACCACTTACTATTAAGCAGTCGTGTTAGATGTCTGAGCTTTTTAGCAGTTTCACTAGGGCCTGGCGATGTAATGATTTTGTACACTATATCGATATATTTTCAAGCAAGATACAGATTTAGACAACACCGTTTATATTGACATAGGGACAAGTTACATTAGGCATAACAGTGTGCATCAACCCACGTTTTCAAGCAGTATGGTACAGTACTGTTCCGTATCATCCCCATTTTTGGCCACCTCTCTGTTGGGGTACCTAGCACATACTAAAAGGGGGAGCTGTGAACACCGCAGGTAATTGACTGGTCAATAACAGACAGTCACGCTGCTCAGGGCTGAGTTGTGGCTGGATCTGAAGCTTGTGGAACCACTGTTCATACCATTGAGACTTCTATGAGTAGACTGTAACTATAAAATGAAAGAATGTTTTACTAACTTCATTCCTTCAAAACTTAAAGGCATGCCGTGCCGATTTGCGATTCCATTATCAGTTTAGACTACCCCAGAAATGGATCTTCTCTGGAGTAGATCCAAAAGCTGAGCTGCCCGCCCTCAAGTGGGTAGTCGGGACATCTCGCCAACCGCAGACAGCCCCCAACGACACCACTTCTCCTGTGTACGTTGCGAGACAGTACTCACCTCTGTCTGCTGGAGACCAGGCATTTTTAAAAGTCTCTGTGTGTTCAGCTCTCAGTACCCAAAAATGAAAATTCAGCCATTATCTACTCACTCATATGCCAAGGGAGGCTCAGGTGAAGTTTTAGAGTCCTCACATCCCTTGCAGAGATCCCAGGGGAGAGGGGTAGCAGCACAACTCCACTTAATGGATTTTGTAGAAAATACCGAGATATACATTGTGTGTTGCCATTCAGCCTGAAAATACTGATATGAATTTTTGTCCACCAAATATGTTCAAGGCCTACAGAGTAAAAAATATTAAGTATTTCACAGATAAAGCAAAGATCAGAGAAAAGTGAAAATAAGTGTGAATTCAGATTTGTCTAACAGAAGGACAGGGTTCTTTGAAGTGGACGTGCAAATACATCATCATGAAGGTCTCTAACAAATTACCTAAATGTGATTTTAAGTGGGCTCAGTGAATTAATATTAAAGCAAATTGAATACTGTCACATTTCCAGTTGTTCTCAAATGATACAATTATTATGGGAAATACAATACTTTTTGGAGGGCTTTTTTAGGTGGTAAAAAAACAAATTAATTGAGGCAGTGTCTGTTCAGCACTAGTGATGGCCAAATGAAGCTTCATGAAGAATTTTCTTTATTTTGTGAGCCCACTAGATGGCACTCTTGGTTTGTAGAGAGAGGCTCAAAGAATGGCAATTCAGTGTGCTTTCAACCTTTTGTTGAACAAAAAGTGCCATCTAGTAGGCTCATAAAATAAAGAAAATACTTCATGAGGCTTCATATGGCCATCACTACTCAGCACCATTTGATTTTAATGTAAATGATTGAGGATTTTTACCTGAAGGTTATTTTAAATAAACATTGTGATTCCATCTATAAAGATAGAGGGTGGTCGCAGGTATATTCAGGCACACGGTATGAAAAAAAAGAGGTTTTTGAACAATAAAGTATGTAAGCATGTTCAGTAGGAACCCAAATAAAAGTATGAAACTGAATATGAACTTAATATGAGACCCTTAAGGTCTCAGTAATAATAGTCTAATAATAATATACTGTATTATGTATTAATGTTCACAGGGGCCATTCTGTCCAATATGAGAGACACGGGGCCAATGCAAATAAAAGTTTGATTGCTTTTATTTTGAAAAACAAGTGGCATGGGAGGTGGTTTTACTTACTGTGGCGGGCATATTTGGAGTCTGAGCACTCTGGGGGAACCAAATTAAATCAATTTTCACAACTTACAGTTGCTCAAATAAAACCCAATTAACCCTCTCTACAAAAGGTACTGCTTAAAATTCACATTTTTAATGTTATATTTAAGGTTGTGTTATTTATAGTTGTTTTAATTCAAAAGCTTCAAGTACTTTGATCACTTCCCCAGATGTCCACCAGGTGGCAGTAGTGCCTCACTTAAGTACGTGTAGACAGTGGAAGATTCTACTTGACCTTTTCCAATTCGATAGACCTTTATTTATCCCTAAGGAAATTCTTGTGCCAGAGGATGCTTCAGATTACAGATACACTAAATACAGTAACAACCAGAACAACAAGTGGGTTCCCGGTCAGGGTGAGTGTTGAATATCTGGCAAAATATTGAAATATACAAGATAAGACGTGTTTTCAAGGACCACAGCAAAGACTAGTGCCTAAAGTAACAATAGAATAAATAATAATAATAATAATAGATAAGTACAATAGTTACTAAGAATGAACTAAAATGGTGGGAGAAAACAGACTGTGCCTGATAATCAATGTTGTATTGAATTTAACAATAGATTTACTTAGCAATAATGCCATAGTTTGAAAAAGTAAAACTATCGTACATTTTGACAAGGTATAGGAATAGATTGATTAATGTGAAAAGACCCATTACATTTCTCCAAAGTTCAGTTTATGACTCCTGACAGAAAGTTAAAGCTGCTTACTAACTTTTTTCTTTGCTTCATTGGAAATAGGGCTCGTACTGCATCCTTCAACTAAGAACTGAAGAAGCTTTTTTTTAATAATGTTACAATATCTCTGGGAGGGTGGAGAACAGTTGCCTACGATATAGCACCTACGATTCAATTAAGATGTGTTGAGATTTAAAGAGACAGTTCACCCCAAAATTAAAAATGCATATTTTTCCCTTTTGCTATTCCCTTGTGCTATTTAGTCACTCCAGGATTTCACTGGCTGTTTTTTGGATTGTTGCGGTCTGAAATACCGGATTTATAGGCCTGAGATGTTTATAGGCTTTTTTTTTTTTTTTTTGCAATTAAATTGTGTCGGCAAGTGAAAATTGCAAAAATAGTTGTGATGCTGTCAGAGATTCTGAGCTTATTACTATGAACATTCAGTGCTTCTTGCAGAATTTGAATGTAGCTTATATCTGATGGTAGGGGTATCGGCAGCTGATCACTGACAATCAGCTGTTGATGCGGCCCCATAAAGTGGCATATGTAGAGCGGGTCATCCACGAATGGGAAGATCATTGGTTCAATCCCCTCCTCCTCCAGTCTGCATGTTGAAGTATCCTTGAGCAAGATATTGAATCCCAAATTGCTCCTGATGGCTGTTCCATCGGTGTGTGAGTGTGTTAAAAACTGAGTAAGGTAATGTAATGTATGGTGTGTGTGAATGGGTGAATGTGACTCAGTATGGTAGCCTCGGCCACCACTATGTGAATGTGTGTGTGAATGGGTGAATGTGACTCAGTAGTGTAAAAAGTGCTTTGAGTGGTCAGATGACTAGAAAGGCACTATACAAGTGCAGGTCCATTTACCTTTCGATGTAGAGTTGAAGGACCATCCCCGTGAGTCACTCTCATCTCTCTGCCTGGTTAGTATGAGCTAACACAGCACAGTGTGATCTCATCATTGTTTGCCATTTGGGAGAAGAAGCCCCGCTGCAGCGGCTAATGTCTGACACCGAGCTGTTAATCCCACTCTTCCTTCTGTGCAATGATAGGGTCGGCAGATGTAGTTTGGTCCTTAGAAAATAGTTTGTAAATAAAACTGCGCACAACAAAGTCTGTGGATTATCTTTTCTATCGATCTAAAATTCAATATCTAATTTATAGTAGAGGGAGGGTCATGTATTTTGCACAAGTCACTCAGGGAGGCATAAGGAAAAATATCTGTAGCAGGGAAGGTCAAGAAATAAATGAACAAATAAAGTCAGACCCCATTCACCCCCTTCCACTGATAAATAAAGAACAGTCCTATTATTCATAGTCTAGCTATTCATATTAGGAGGAGCATGGTTTTTTTTTAATATTTTTTTTTTGTTGCAAAAAATACATCAAGTCAAGATGTTGGACAATTTTTGCAAATTTTTCTGGGCCTCATGCAGAAGCAGTTTCTGTGCCCTATAGTGGACTCAAGTATCCCACAGTGCACTGTGACAAGTAGTGTCGCTCACCAAGCAATACACCCCATCATGCACTGCGCCAAAGGAACGGACGGACGGTATGGGACGGACACCTAGACGGATAAGAGGAGGGAGAGCAACTCGATTACATTATTCTGTCTGCCAGTCTAACCTTATTAATAGGCCTTAAAACCAGCCACAGCTCAGCCCTGAGCAGAGTGACAGTCTGCTATTGACCAATCAACAGACTGCAGTGTTCACAGCTCCACCTTTGAGTACCAGATCTGTGTGCTAGGTACCCCAACAGAGAGGTGACCAAAAATGGGGAAGATAAGCAATGGTTCCATCGGTACCATCCACAACTTTTCACAGTGGAAGTGGAAAAAAGCATGCCAGACTGGACTGAATTGTACCACACTGCTCAGTGGAATTGTGTGCCAGGGTGGACTAAACCATTATGCACCTTCAAGGAGTGAGAAGGGCCTCAAAGAGCTTCCACTAATTCTTTTTTTTTTTTTTTTTTTACCAAGTTCCGTCTTTCAACCGATGTATTCAGCTTATTTTAATTTAGTTTTGCTACCAATTACATAGAAATAAAACATTGCAAACAAAACCAAACTTTTCATTCCAGGCTTTTCAAGGGCCCCCTGGGAAATCAGTTCCCTAACAGCGCCCCTGCTGAATTTGTTTGAACTTGTGAATGGGGGATTAAGTTAAATATAACTTCTAACATGAACTACAGGAATGCAAATGATTCACTGATTTTTTTTTTTTTTTATTTCAAAAAGGGGGCGCACATTACCACAACATCATACCAGTGACGTGTGTGTGTGTGTTTAGTGTAGATAGATAGGGGGAGTGTGTGTGTTCACCTTGTCTGGGTGTGTCCCTCTAAAAGCAGCAGGTACTGTCGCATTCTCGTCTCTGTCTCTGCTGGAAACACTTGAACCGTCCGGAATGGATCTGTTCGCCTTTAAGACGCTTCTGGTTCTGCTCTCTTTTATCGGTAAGAAGCAGCAAACACTCAGTGTGAGATGAAACTGCAGACTGAGCTGCTATTTATGTTATTTGTGACTTTTTTTTAATATAAACATAAATGTTCTTGCTGTGTTGCCATCGTTTGTGCATTGAAATGTGGCATCCATTAATGTAAAGTAATATATTTACTAGGAAGCAGCAGAGCAAAGAGAAACCTCTCTGTAAATAAAAAGAAGATTATAGGCTAGGCTACTTGATCATTTTAATTGTTCATGCAGTAGGCTATCACCACAGCTACTTTTCTTTTCCCCAAGTTCCTGACATGTTTCTCGTTTAGGCAAAACAGGTCTTTAATCTGACTTGTCCCTCACATTTCTTCCCCTCAGGATGCTGTGCAGGGAACGTCCTGCCGCCGGGTCCGGTGGATGCAAAATTGGGGACAAATATAACTTTGAAGACACTCATTGGCAAAGCAGAGTTAGCCGTTATAATCTGGACTTTCAAAACCGACGGCGAACCGATTCCTGTTGCTACCTCCAGTTCAGGAACACTGCAGCCTGTGAAAGAGCCTTACATTGGAAGAGTGTCGATTAACAAGACCAACGGCTACTTGACGCTTGGACCCCTGACGACTGAGGACAGCGGGGTTTACACCATCACCACAGTAGCAGCTGATACCCAAACCGGGGATATAGAACTCCGTGTTCTAGGTGAGTAATTTTCCAAGTTAAAATAGGCTACATGTGATGCCGAATACAAGAGATCTTCATAACGATTCAGAAAGTAGTTCTAGTCTTATATTTTGATGCTTGTTACGTGTCTGTGAACCGGTGCCTTGTTAAATGAGTGTTTTTCAACTGGTGTTCGGTCTACGGGTCCTTTCACATAGAATTAGCTCGTTTCTGAGTGGGCACTCTATTTCTGTCGACTATTTCTTGGACTCTTATCTATGCCGAATTGATGATCAGCTCTTAGAGGCTTAAATAAAAGTGTTTTAATTTATGTTATGGGATTCATAATGTCTCCCAGCTACACTTACCGTACAACTGGTAGATTTTCTTATGTGATGCAGCTCGAAGGCGCAAGCCACACCTGTTGAGGGTGTAGCGCCACGGAGTGCAGGTATCCCTGCGCTACTCGACAATCTTAAGGGAGCACTTTGTGCGTCGCTTAGCAGCCACACATTAGAGCAATTGTTTGAGGACTATATTCTTTGGCGGAGGAGGCAGGGGGTAGGCTACTCCTCTCCTCATTTGTTCTGTCTGAAATTTAAAGAAATAGTTCACGGGTTTTTTTAGATGGGGTTGTATGAGGTGCTTGTCCATAGTTACAAGTAAATTACATAGCAGTTTGAAGAAGCAGGCTGAAGCTAGAAGCTCTGGCGGTAAGGGTCATCTGCAGAAACGTACCAATAGCAAATTTAGAATATTTTCACAGCTTTACCTTAATGTCAGACAGTGATTTCCAATGGTACAATATAGTGGTTATATTTCTCTCCTCAAAGCCAGAATCCATTGAGAAAAACAGGGATTTAACATTGCTGAACACGGGAGCCGCTGGTCTGCTGCTGCCTCAGATCAATATTTTGTTTGTGTTATCGTGTAACTTTGGTGTTTAAAAGGGTTATTTTGGATTTCACCAAAGTCACACAATAACACAAGCAAACTACTGATTTGAGACAGTGGTAGACCACCAGCTCCTGCGTTCAGGGAGCTAGAATTACTGCTTTTGTCAGTGGAGTCTGGTGGATTTGACAAGAGCAGAAATGGGGAATCTGAAGAGCTCTGTTAACAGCTTCTTGATCAAAACGGGCTGTCTGACGGTGAGGTAAGGCGATGAAAATGCTCTCATTATAGCAAACACTTAAAGTGATATTGATTTTTTTAGGACCTTTATTTAAGTGGCTAGAATACAATTAGCAGTACATTGCTTAGCTTCTGTGTGCTTCTCCAAACGGAGGGTGTGCCAACTGACATCTACTGTAGGTAATACACTTCAGGTCAGTGTCCCATACAACCCCACTTCAAAAAATCCAAACTATCCCTTAAAACATTTCAGGAGCATCTGACTTCTCTTCTACATGATAATGATGTTACTTTATTTGAGGTTGTGCCTAATTACACCCATGAGCTGTTGTTGTAAAATCACTGCATCGTAATGCCTCGAGTGAGTAAATCCCCCAGTGTTTCAGTTTAATAAATAGCTTTATCCTGATAGAGAAGTTGTGTCCTCATAGCCTGATTCATCAGACAGGAAAAATCAACAGCCTCTTGCACTGTGCTACTTAAGGGTGTGGCTCCTAGTACTGTGCTTTACTGGTGGAGTGCCTGTGTGTTTGTTTGCGTTGAAGTTACAGTTGCAGTTACAGTTAGGGGTATTTTGTGCTCTGTTCAAAGCTGTGACTTCACTACTTCATGCAGGTGCCAGAGTATTGTACAGCCCTCATACTGTAGTGATGTTACTTCAAAGCTCTAAAACACACACATACACACACATTAACCACAAGTGCTGGCAAAGCCACTGAGTGAATCCAAAATTTCTGTTAAAAAGTGGCCAGATAATATCTTATACAAAAACCCATTAGACAGTCTATATCCAATGATTATGGCAGGTTATTATTACCTGCGTGTGTGTATGTGTGTGTGTGGGTGTGTTTAGCAAGATCTGTTGACTTTTGGAAAATCATTGACTTGTATTGAACACACACAGCTTTGCAGAGCTTTTAAGCCTCTCTTAACTAACTAATTCGGTGGCACATTTCTTGTCTGGTTCAGTCTCAGCTGTTTTCTAATAAAGCCAAGTTTAAAGCTGGTGAACATGGTGAAGCATTTAGCTGCTAAAGAGACAGATATATCTCTCAGCAGTTGGTGGAGCTCAAAAACGGAGCTAAAAGAGAGAGAATATTCATCAGGTGGACAGAAGCACCACTTTTATGGCATGGCAGTGTATTTCCTAAGTCTTGAGAAGCATTCTTAAATAACACCCAGAGGTGAGATGTAGCTAGTGTTGTCACGATACCAAAATCTTTGTTGCCGTACCAATACCAATATGAATTCCGATACTCTTAGGTACTTATCCTAAGGAAAAGTCCTTTTGGATACAAACCTTTAGAACAATAAATAGATGGCACTCTTGGTTTGTAGAGAGAGGCAAATGTTCCACCAAGTTTGTGTTGTCTCGTGTTGTTGAATATGAACTTAACATGAGACCCTAGCTGCAAATGTTGATACAGGTGTTGTCATACACACCATGGATGAGAGGCGAAACGTCTTCAAGAAACGCAAGCAAGTCCACAAGAAAGGCGTTTGTGTGCATAAATGAGTAAAATAAATTAACTAAATTAATGAATTGAATCAATTTCAAAGTACCGGTATTTTCCAAATGCCTGATGGTAGGGGTATCGGCAGCTGATGCTTGAGGTTGACTGAATCAGTATGGTAGCCTCGGCCACCACATTGTATGTTTTAGCAAACCATGGATACATACAATACATTTTCATGTGAATATGTGGTGGATACTTGCTGTGGTTAACGTGTGGTTAGTATTAGGCACAAAAAACACTTTGTTATGGTTAGGAAAAGATCATGTTTTGGCTTAAAATACCCAATTTTGGGTTCACAATCCCTGCTGGAAACGCAGTGATGTTTTAGTAAAAACAATAGCTTTTTGTGGCACTATCACTGCTACAAAAAACACCCACCTTTGATGCCTAAAAAGCAGCTGGGAGCAAAATTGACTTGCTAAATCACTACTGGTTTTGTCGTTTGTTGGTCTTAAACAGTGATGTGTAGCTTGGCAGGCATCTTGCCTAGGTGTCACACCATGTAACATCCCCTCCACCTCCTGCTGACAAAGTCAGCTCATATACTACATCACTTTACAAACGTTGATATGATACGTATGAAACGTGCAAATGTATCATTCATGCTTTGCAGAAACGTACAATATCAACATTTTTTTCTGGTGACTAGAGCGTGTTGCACTTGAGCCCCTTTACCACTACACAAAAAACCCACTAACACCTGCTAGCATGTTTTTTTAATGTAATGGAAGAGGTTACAATCAGCATTCACACCCAGGTCCAATGACTCTGCAGTAGTCACAGGTATTTATGGGCTCCAGCTCTGATCGGCATTGATGGAAACACAACAACTGGGTTAACGCGCTAACTTTAGCCCCTTTACTGCCAAGATGCAATGATGTGCCACCACGAAATACTATCCATTTCCACTCAAGAAGCACTCAAACATAGATCCAAGATAGTCTGCATCAACTTTGAAAGAGAGGCTAAATAAGTAAGAGATATCTAAAAAGAAGTAACTGCTGTGAAGTTTTCCCCGGCCTCCATGCTGCTTTTTACTGTTTACTGACTTGTTTTCATGTTTTCCACGCTAGAGGACCAAATGCACTGAATTAACTCTTAAGATTTGCTGTAGCTTTTACATATTTCAACATCATAACACAGAGAGGTTACCGGACATAGATGGAGTGACATTAACAATAGAAAACCCTTTGACAATGTAAAGCAACCAAGCGGGGCTGCAGCTGATAATTCATGTTATTACCGATTATGTCATTTTGTTTGTTTGATTAATTGTTAGCCAAAATATTCAGTATCCTCTTTTGTTGGTGATATTCAGTTTACTATCAAAACAGCAAAGGAATGTGTCAAATCCTCACATCTGAGAACCTTCAATCAGCAAGTGTTTGACGTTGTATTTGACATATGAATGAAACAATTATCAGACGAGTTGTTGGTTAAATCTGTATGGCTTGATGAATTGATCAATCAGCTAATCATTGCAGGTGCCATGGTCAGCTTTGGTAATGTGCACATCTCCACTCAGGCTTATGTCAACTACAAGATCTCAGTTTGAAACTTTATTTATCAAAGGATGGTTGGCGGTGGAGCATGCATGTTTTTTCCCAGCATTGTTTCCACACAGTGGTCGACCAGTAAAACCACACATCTGATAAATACCAAAACAAAAGAAAACCACCAATGTGGATCCTCAGTGTCCCTGCAGGACAGTCTGGTTTACAAATAGTTAATAAAATACATCTGAAAAGAATCATCTCCAAAGTAACCATTCTGTGAAGTTAGTGCGTGAGCTCTTGGATGCCGCATCTGTTGCCCCGCCATCAGAACTGGTTACCACTCCTTCACATTGTTCCCACACACCTACTGTTGCCTAATCATCCGCACATTTAGAAACGAAGCTCCAGGATCATTGAGAACGAGTCCAGCAGGTCTAGTGGGTGTGATTTCTCTGCCATCTTAATTTACCCCATTGAAATGTTGATTTCAGAGCACAGTTACAACAGTGTGAAGAGAAACCAGTCTCAGGCAAGAAGCTTATCCCGACATTAAAGCTAAGCAGTCTACTGCCGTGAAGAGGTCAGCCACAAAAGTATCTTAGCCACTTAAAAAAAGGACCACCTAAAAAAACAACAACAACAATATCAAGAAAGCTATGCCACCACAAAAGTTCATGCTGTCTGACGGTGAGGTAAGGCGATGTTTAACATTTGCCATTAGCTTTGACAGTTGGTGTTTTCGGATCCATTTTGTTTTGATGGTTAGTACATTTTTCTGTATAGAAAATGACAGGATGTTTTTGTGCACAGTTCTCTTTGTTAGTATAAAATGCACATAATAAGAAACTGGTTTTTTGCTAGTCAGTGTGCTGTACATTTTGGTCCCCAGATTTTGCTGCTGAGTGAGCACTCTTGACTTTCACGATACTATTTGTACAGTCAGCTGCAGACACAATGCAGCGACACAGAGGAGGAGAGGCTCTGCACTGTAAGGATCAAAAAATGTTGTTGCACATTTCCCATTCATTGTCAGTGCAGTTAACTTGTTTATTATTTGAATGCCGCCGTCACACTGAACGTCCCGCTGAGCCCATTAAAACAGATAATCTGTGAAAAAACTCATGTTCCTCCTTCTCCTTGTAGTGCTTCTAATACCATTTGCAGGGATTCACTGTGGGAGGGAATAAACCTTAGGAGTCTGTAATGCAGCTGTCAGTCATCTGCTTGTGAACTGTGGTCAAAATGTTAAGCTAGGCAAGATTCTGTAACAGCATTTCCTATTTCTCACCTCAAATGTTTTCAAAAACATATTTGAGTGTTCTGTTTAGCTGTAAAATGAGATTGTTTGCTCCTGCCGGTGGTTGGTGCTTCATTTTGACTCGACTGTTTTCAATATGGCGGTGGGTCACAAACTCAGAGCTTTTAAGCCTCTCTTAACTAACTAATTCGGTGGCACATTTCTGTATAGGTACAATCACAGAGGTAGCATCAGAGGTAGTAACAGCGCCACAACGAGGTCTGTATAAATGGGACAGTCGGTAGGACGGGATTATGGGCAGCGCAAATGTGACATTTTGACAACATATTCTGTGAGCAGCCCACTGTGGGAGATTTAAAAAGCAGTTAATAGCAGTTAGCAGCTAACTCAAAGAAAAAGAACATCTGTTGAAAATGTCTGCAAATTGGGAAAAGAATGAGATGAGGGAGCTCCTTACCCTCTGGGCAGAGGACAAGATCAGCCGCCATAAAACAGGGATGGTAAATGATCGTTATTGCCATTCTGCCATTATTATTGTTTATAAAGCACTGCTGACGCATATCTCAAGCTAGAGGCCGTTTGTTGCCGTACCAATACCAATATGAATTCCGATACTCTTACATGCTGTCTAAAATCACACACTGGTGTGGCATGACGCTAGGGTTGTTTGGTTCTGTGTAAAAATGCAAAGAGGTCATACAGAAAGGACTTTGTAGCTGCCAGTTTTTGTAGTGGCCAAACAGTGGTACTGCAGTTTCATCACATAATGGCCTGTGGCCCAAAAAGACTTTTCACATTGGGTTATATTGGGAAACAGACATCTGTAAATCACCAGATACATTTTTTTGAGCATTCATCCCCCACGAAATGACTCATCCCTTTTCATGCCGATTCAAGTTAGTGGAGCGTTATACCTGAAGTTAGCTGCTCAGCCGGCAGAAGTAAGATGTTCGGCAGCAGTCAGTTGTGCTTGCCCACCACAAGTCTCTAGTGCGTATGTAGTGGTGTAACGGTACCCAAAAATCATGGTTCGGTAAGTACCTGCACGGACGCCACGGTTTGGTAACTCGCAAAAATCCCCGGATCATCCAGGTGATTTTATACGTGGCAGCTGAACCATTTTGACTTCATGTGCCACTAAGCAGCTCTCATAGGAATATTTTTTGCTGCAGAGAAACATACAGTTTTTCACAGACTATCTTTTTCATGTATGTATGGATGTAGTAACAGTTTCACCAAATAGGACAGAAAGCCATTCTTTACAGTAAGGATACAGTCAGGATATGATCCATGAGTTTCTCCCCCATTCAGTTGTATTTACCCAACAGTTCACTTATCTGTTCCTCATGCAAATCAATCTCACTGTTTCTCCCTGCAGTGCCGGTGTCTGATGTGACCATCACCTCCGATGTGCCTGAGGCGGTCGAGCACAACAGCACTGTGGTTCTGACCTGCAAGGCTAAAGGCTCCTTCCTCAAGTTCACCTGGCTCAAAGGCACCACGCCCATCGTGCCTGATGGCAAACACTTCACAGAGAAATCTGTCAGTTTACACGTGTTTTTAAATGCATAGTTGTTTAAAAGTTCTTTATTGTATAGATTGAGCGTGAGCCTGGAGGAAAGATTTACATTTTATCTTAAGTTATTCCATTGTAGTTCATTCATTCATTATTAATTTATTCATCTGTTATTTCTTTGTTTCTTTTTATATGCTAAATTTATGTTAGAAATTAATTTAATCAAGGTCAGATTTTATTATTCATAAAGCAGATATTCATTCAAACATTAATTAAATCTCCACATACCATCCCATTAATATGCCCAATCAATCTATGAATTAAAAAAGTGCTTAAAGGTGACACTTGCAATTGCAAATGCAATTTATGGAGGAGCATGTAATATGTTTATTCTCTGGTTTTAATCACAAATTTTCTTTGTTCTTTGTTTTTTTTAATGCAGATTAGCATTAAAAAAAAAACTAGTCAGTTTGTTTACAATAAAACTCTTCTGGTAGGTGTAGTTTGTTTTATTTTTTCATTCCTTTAATTACTGTATTACTGATATACTTTCTGCCTTGGATTCAATCACAGGATGAAACATCCAGTGTCCTGACCATAAATCATGTTCTCAGGACGGACCTGGTTGGTTCCATCTACTGCAGCGTTGCTAACAGTCTGGAGACAGAGAAGAGCGCCCCCTTCAACCTCACTGTCCACTGTAAGTACTGCACCTACACTGCTGGTGTTCTGCCTGGTAACTCCTCCCACACAGGAAGAGACATAAAAGCTTTATACTTTTTTAGCGTGATTTAGAAGCACCAAACTCCGAGGCTGAGAAATGATGCCAGTGAGGAAGTGCCAAAAACTGCAGTTCCTTAATTGGCCACTTGAGGCTGACTCCAAAACAGAGTCAATCTCAGAGTCAATCTCCTTGATGTTAAAATACTTCACTTTAAAGCAGAAATAAACATATTTACAACGTGGTACAAAAAACGTTTTGGTCTCTGTAGCTATAATTTAAACAATCATGACTACTGTACAGGGGGTGAACTTTTTAATAACTCCCTCACTTACATTTACAAGGCCCAAAGTCACGCATATTTAAGTTTGGCATTTCTGTACTGAAATTTCTTGTTAGTTATCAGCTGACATAAATACAATGTATTATACAGAAATATCTGCAATAAGCTAATATCTGTAGATATACTGACCCGGCCAAATTCTAGCTCTACTGCAGACTATTTTATTTAATGAATCCACCCTCACAACAGTAAGACAGCTTCACCACGTAGGAATTTACTCTGAGGTCATAGTCTTGCATTGTGTGAGCACTGAGTGAGCTCCACACCCGCTGGACAAGAAAGAAGGTCAGACATGAGTCACTGTCACTCCTTTACCTGAGCGGATAATTTGCCAATGATAGTTTTACTGTTTGTTTGGTTTTTTTTTACTCAGAATCACACTGATGCCCAACTTTTGGCAGTATTACTGGATCCACCACTGCTATGACTGTAAACCCGCTCTGATTCCTAAAACACCGGTGTATAAACGGGTGTCTAAGAGGTGCTTTAGCCACGTGACTCCTGCAGTTTAGATTGAGGTGTGTGTTTGCAGGGCGCTCCATCTCAGCCTGTACTAAAACCGCACTGTGTACACAGCGGCCTGTACTTCCACTCCTTCCCCATGACTAACCTGAAAGGCAGTGAAACCACACTGACCGCTGGTTAACCCTGTTATTAATTAATCAAAAACTTTCCGCCTCAGCTCGGGGGGGGGGGTATCATCTGGTCTGGCTTTATGTTGATGTTTGAGAAAAGATGATATTTGAATACAGTGAGTGGCTACAACATGAATGTGCATGACATCACAATAGAAATGTATTTTTTCAGCATTTTGCTTCTTTCGAAACTCTCATTCAAATAAAATGTAAAAACGTAATATTTTGAAGTAGCAGTAATTCCTGGGGATATGTTATATGTTATTGTTGTTGTTTTTTTGATATGCTGATATTTTTCAACTAATTGTAGCCAATTGCCAATACTGATATGTGCACATATATATGCACATTTTTTTTCACCTAATTGCAGAGAACATCAAGTCTCCCCTTTATTGAAATTAACATTATAATTCTAGTGGCAGATGCAAGCATGCAATACAATGTTTTTTATTATGAAGACATTCACTGAGCAAAATAATCAGTCAATCAGTTAATTAATCAATGAATTATTTGTCACATTGAATTATATAACCTACAACTCCAGTGAAATGTGATCTCATCAGCTCCTTTAACTTGTGTCATTTAGTCCTTTTTTAATGTCTTTTTACATTGTTGGCTGTTGCTTTATAACTGTCCCTGTTTCCGGATGGTCCTAGTAATCCATGGTTTCTGGCTGTGGAATGATTTAAGAGTTCACACATCCCGAACTACCAAGATGACAGTACAGTCACTCTTCCTGAACAGTGCCGCTCACTCACAGCCGCCTCTGAATGTCGTATAGCAGTGATCCACAGCAGGAACGTGACAGCGCCTCACATTCCTACCATCACACCAGTCCTTATTCACTGTAAAGCACTCATCTCCTCTGCTTCTCTCCCAGAGTCCTCTGCTCTGTCAGATTGGCAATTAGAAAAAGAGTCTCCTGGTTGAATGGCACTGTGAAGGATTTTGGGTGAATCAAAGGTTATTACAGTTGCTGATACCACGTTGGACACGGATGTGGCACGGAGGTTGTCCAGTATATTTTTTGCCTGTACAATGGCTAGCAGGATGACAGTTCAGCTGGTGCTCATCTTCTTCTCAATGTTTACTGATGTTTACATTTAAAAACCTTGACCTGGCTAGCCAAGACAGTCGCAGAAGAGGAGAGTTTACAGACTGGAGAGTTGATTTCCTCGTCCTGATGAGTGACTCGCAGCTACTTGCCACCACTGTCCAAAGCCAACCACAAAAAGCACCACCAACAAGTATAGTACCGTTTGGAATACTCTAGTACCGCGGTGCTATTTTAGTACCGGTATACCGTGCAACACTAGATGTAGCTGTTGTTTTTAGCACAAATTTAGCTGAGCTGCCAGAGAGGCGGCAGGAAACATCTGTATTATATATCATAAAATAAGAAAACCACTTACATTTAGGTTACATTTATTCATTCATTCATCTTCTAACCGCTTCATCCTCTTGAGGGTTGCGGGGGGGCTGGAGCCTATCCCAGCTACATTGGGCGAGAGGCAGGGTACACCCTGGACAGGTCGCCAGACTATCACAGGGCTGACACATAGAGACAAACAACCATTCACGCTCACATTCACACCTACGGACAATTTAGAGTTACCAGTTAACCTAGTCCCCAATCTGCATGTCTTTGGACTGTGGATGATCATTTCGCTGCTTTTAAGTAGTGTTATATTAGGCGTGTATCAAAACTCATCAATTAGCCTCACTGTTGCACCACCTAATCGCTAGACAAAAATGTTGGCCCCACGCTGACACGGGAGAACATACTTGCTGTGGTTAACGTGTGGTTAGTATTATTATGTACAATTTATTTCAAATAAAACTGTGAAATTTATCCCAATTAAACGGGTTTGCATGATGCTCTCCTGGAGATAATCATGACAACAGCCACAACCAGTGCAGAAACGCAATATCAACAATAATTCAATTCAGCCTGTCATAATGGCAGGCGCTAACTTTAGCCCCTTTACTGTTTGAAAGCCTTCATCTGCCAATACTACTGATGTGCCTATATTAGGAAGTAACTGGATCAAGAAGCTCATGAAAAATAAGTGAGCCACAATCAGTAGTTCAAATCAAGACTATCCTCTGTATTGAATTGAAATTGATCTTACCCCTTTCCATGTGTTGTTGCTCCACAGATGGACCAGATGAAGTCACCATCACACCTCTGGCACCTCCCAAGGTTATCAGAGCCAAATCCAACTTCAACCTGACCTGTTCAGCTCGCTCAGATCCACCTGCCACCTTCACCTGGTACCACGGCGAGCAGATGATGGAGAACTCAGGTCCCGTCCTGACCCTTGAAGTGATTGAAAAACACAGATTAGGGGCGAAAGAGGAAGCATATACCTGCAAGGCCACAAATGCCAAGACCCAACGCACTGTCCTGTCTCCTGCCGTGTCCTTTGCTGTGATGGGTGAGTAATCTGACTGAGATTTCTGAGAAATACTCTGGGTGATTAAACTGCTAGAATGGTTGTTTCCTTGCAGCCGCTCAGCTACTTTTTAGTGCTGCTTTCATTGTAAACTTTGTACTCCTTTGCCAACATGGAGTTCTTGAATGAGGTATTTAAATTCTGTGACTTGGTCAAAGTTCTGCTTTTAAGCCAGGTGAGTGGTGTGGCTCTAGAGTTGCTAGTGTCTGCAGCCCCTTTAAATAGCTTGTTCAAGGTGGGAATATTGTTGCATTATTCCACCTGGCTATGCTGTAGGTAAGGTATGATCACGAAATGGGGGGACAGAGTTGTCTCGCAGCAGCAGAAGGTAGTAACAGCACCAAAATGGTGTCTGTATAAACAGGACAGCTGGCAAGCCAGACCATGGGCAGGACAGGTGTGACATTTTGACGACATGCATGTGACCCTCAGGAGGAGCTGTTAGCAGTTAGCAACTAACTCAAAGAAGAAGAGCAGTGACCATAAATGTCCACAAATTGGGAAAACAATGAGATTCGGAGGCTTCCTACCCTCCGAGCAGAGGACGAGATCATCAGCCATATAGAGGAATGGTAAATGATTGGTATTGTCATGTGAATGCCATTGTTATTCTTTAGAAAGCACTGCAGAGGAGTTGTGTTATATATCGCACTAAAGGCCAACACTTATTAGTTATATGTCACAGACCTCATGCCCCTTTTGCTTCCATGATGGCAGCATGCTGCCTAAAATCACTTGTAGTAGGGTTTCGTCAACAAAACTATTGATTAACCAGCATAAAGAAGGGATTTGTAGCGTCCCTTTTGTGTAAAAAAGGCTACTCTCTGTCTGACAATTGGTTAGTCCACCACTTTGGTCTAAACTGAAATATCTCCACAAATTACAATGATGATGAATCATACCAACTTTAATGATCCCCGACTTTTCCTCTAGCACCACCACAATATTTGTTTTATCCGGTGAAATGTCTCAATAACTATTGCATGGATTGTCATGAAATCTGAAGTTTGAGATGCAGAAACCAAAAATTGCAGCTACATTATAACTGCTTTTAACAGTAATAGCTGCTGTTCTGATTAAATTTGCTGATTGATTTGAAAACTGAAATATAATTTAAAATGAAAATGACTGTGAGTTGTGGCCAAACCTGGCTGTGGTTTCTAAATAATAATCTATACATGTGACACGAAGTTGACATTTGACGGGACATTACATCTTAAATGCTCAAAATAGTTTCACCATTTAGAATGAGGCCAAAGTTCACTTGAACTCTACCAACAGACAGCTGAACAAGAGCAGACTGAAACCTTTTCTTTTCTCTGTGACATACCTTCCAGGCATGAGACTGTTACATGGACTAGTCATATTAGCAGCTTGTTACACTTTCAGCACATGCAGGATGTAGCGACCCACAGCAGTAACATCATAGCTTTTACCTGAGAGGTGTTGGAACATTGTGTAACTCACAGAGAGTGCCGCAAAAGGTTCAGCATGAACCTGTGCTGTCCATAATTACTGCCAAGGAATCTCTCTCTTCTTGTTTTTGGAAGAGGTTGTTTTCAAATTCTCTCTCTGTGTGTGTGTGTGTGTGTGTGTGTGTGTGTGTGTGTGTGTGTGTGTGTGTGTGTGAATGTGTATTTGAATGCCGCCGTCACACTGAACGTCCGCTGAGCCTTCTCTTTAGCCCCTTTTACATCGCCTTTTCAAGGCGGGAATGTCACGCCCCTATTCCGCCTCGCTGATCTGAATGGTCTTTGACGCTTTTAGGTTGTAGAAACTCCTACTCGCAAATAGGTATTATTTAGTATGAAGGGTATGTTTTGTACATGGAGAAGAAAATGCTGTACAATGGTTCAACCAGACTAACAACTGAAAGAGACAAAGATCCCTCTGAGCAACAGTTGAATAAAAACAGAAAAAATCAGCAGTCACTGGTAAAAGAACAGAAGACTTATCACGCTGTTGTTCCCTGACACACCCGTCACGTCTCATTTTATTCCGCAATGCCAGGCAGCAATGTCTATAAAAAGTTGGACTAAACAGGCAAGGTATTGCTTTAACAAAGGTCTTCGTCAGAGGGTTAGTCTAGGGCAGTGATACTCAGTTGCCAGCCTGTGGGCCAAATCTGGCCCTCAACATGGTGCTGGGTGGCCTGCTGACCATTTTCTAATTCACAATAAAAATGGATTGATTTGAACAGGGATTTTTTTCTTTTAATGTAAATAAGTTGCTAAAGTGCATGGAAAATCATCATAACAGAGCTTGTTTATAAGAAAAAAGAGTCGGGGAGAATCCCTGGACTCTCGACAGAGCACCAAATGTCCTAAAAACCTAGAACCGCCCCTGCATACACCTAACCCTTGGCTGCTGTGACCGGATCTGCCCAATTTATTTCATTTATCTTATAAATATTATTAATGTTTTGTTTGTTAACTGGCCCCTGGCCTGCTGTTATTTTTATGCCTCTTTGCCAGCCATAGCTGTAGGTGGATGCATTATGTTTTCAGGTTCTCCCTCCGTCTGTCTGTCCGTTCCATTCTTGTGAATGCAAAATCTCAAGAACACCTTGAGGGGATTTCCTTTAAATTTGGCACGAATGTCCAGACTGACTAGATTTTGGTGGTCAAAGGTCAAGGTCAGTGTGACCTTGCATACGTCTCATTCTTGTAAACACAATATCTCAAGAACACCTTAAGGCCCCGATCACACAGACAGCATTTTCTCTGTGGGCGCATAAAGTGCGGAAGCAGTGCCATTAGTAAAAAAAACTATTGTTGCCAGGCAACCACACCATCACCTCTTTACCCAAACCTTCCAGGGTAATCAATCTACCGTTTATTTATTTTATTTTTTTCACAGTAATTAGCATCTGGTTCTTAAAATGGACAGGCAGAGGGTACCTGCTGTAGCTCTGGTTGAGGGTGAGACTGTCAGCAAATCGTTTGCTGGGCACAGGGAAACAGAGATCTGTGTGGGTACATGAGACCCTAAAAAAGAGGGTGGATCACAGGGAGTAAAACTAGTTGGTCCAGGAGCTTCGCCTCCATGATGGCTGTTTCCAGGCATATTTTAGGATAACTCGGGGGGCAGTTTGACAACCTGCTCTCTGTCTAGGTCAGTGTAATCTCACGAAACATGTTTTTGACTATAACTCAAGAATTCTTACGCTTATTATTACAAAACTTCACATAAATGTCTAAAAGGATATAATGATGAAGTAATGACATTTTAAGGCCAAAGGTGTGACATCATAATATTCTGCATAAAACCCTTTTCTGGCCATCACTCAGAGTCGTAACTCAGGAACAGAAGTGGAGACATTTGGTCAGATACTGAAGTGGTGACACTAATTTTGAAACTGTGCTGATTGTATTGATCTTCTGTGCTGCCGGGGGAAGATGCAGGTGAAGCATCCATGTTTTCACAGACATGGAAGAAACTGTAAGAGAAACTTGACTGGAAGGGGGAGGCATATTTATAACTGTGAGGTGGTAATTGTAGTTTGCAGGACAACCTTGCAGGTTTTTCTGTAGCACAGCTGCTGTGCCTCATGTGTGGTCTCACTGAATTGAATGAGAATGCTGTGCTGCTTTTAACTAAAAGTAAAATAAAATATAGCCTGTGTTTCTAGCTGGAGGTGTGGAGTTGGAGAAGTGTGGGTGTTTACCAAGTAGGAAGGCTCTAATTAAAGACACTATCCAGCTGCATTAAGGGAAATGTAGGATCCAGTGTTTTTGGAGCTTTACCCCTTACTAAGGACTAAATGTCAGGATATTTTGAAGTCATCCTCTTTTTTTTTCTTTTTCTTTCTGTAGTTCCCTTTTAATGTTGATCTTCAACTTAAAACTTCACCACTTTCCATTTCTCTCACTCATTTTAAGTTTTAAGTTCTGTTTCATTTAATGTTGATTGTCTAACAAAATTACATTTTAGTTGTGCAAGTACATATATGAAATCAAGTGTCATCATAGTAAAAATGACCTCAATAAAGGGTTGAATAAGATCAAAATGAATGTATGGAAGTAAAATATAGAAAAAAAAAACCTGTAAAAAGATAAATAAAGTTATTCCCCCTGTCAATGTTTCCAGAGGCCATCTCAGGTGCCAAAGTCAGTGGTCCAACTGCTATCCTCATCGCCGGCAATAGCACAGCCAACCTCAGCTGCCAGGCCACGGCCGGCACCGTGAAGACCATAAGTTGGTTAAAAGACGGCAAAGCCCTGTCTGCTGGCGGCCGCCATGTGTTCGCCACCGACATGAGCTCCATGATGATCAACCTGCTGCAGAAGGAGGACAACGGAGAGTACACGTGCCAGCTCACTAATCCCGTCAACACAGACAAAGCCACCTACAAGATGGTGGTCAACTGTGAGTATTTGTTGTGCTAAGAGACTTGAAGATGTGGTGGTGACGCTGCAGTGTTATCAGGTTTATGGTTTTACATTGTGAGGCGTTTATGGGAGTGTATTTGTTTGTCCTGGCAGGGATTTATTTTTATAGAACACTCAGACGTCCATAAAATGCCTTAAAAATCAAACAGAAGCAATAAATGTGTATGTAATAAGAATTATTAGGTAAACAGACAAATATGATGCAGCACTTGCACCGCTTTAGGTGTCAAACTGCGAGGTGCCTTACCAGAGGGCCACAGGAGAGTTAAAGGGGGGTGTGGAGGGAGCGACATGAGGCAAAGATCCTGAGGTGAAAGGGGCAGGTGCATGCAGGTAATAAACCCTCTTTTGTTTCTGTTTGTCCTCTAGACGGTCCTGAAGGAGTGAAGGTGGAGGGTCCAGAGGCTGTAGAGATGAATTACGTAGTGGAGCTTATTTGTTCTGCTCCCTCTGTACCCCCCGCCAACTTCACCTGGAAGTTTAACGGTAAGAGGTGCTTTAGCCACGTGACTCCTGACTTAAAAAAACACATACGAGTGTAAAGTCCGTCAAAGGTAAGATCCATGTCTGTAGCCTGGACCCGTATCAGCTGCACATATGTATAAGCAGGACAATATCTTACAGGCCAGTTGCCCCAGACCCAATTAAAGCTCATTATTTATCATCAAATCAAAGACTTCATTCTACTTCTGTAAACTCAGAGCAACTTAGAAGTAGATTAATTTACAATTCCTAAATCACCTATGTTGCAATCAATCAGTAGTACAGACTGCAGAGGACTGAGCTGGAGAGCTCTGCCAACAGGTGACAATACTTGTTTGTCTTATGTCATCGCACAGGTAAAAAGAAACCTAACCGGTTCATGACTCAGCAGCAGTGTCCAGTTGTCATTTGTTTATGGCATTAACATAAAGTGTTTATTGCTTCCCACATGCTAGTAAAGTTCCACTCATCCAACAGTTAAGTTCATGACAGGACAAGTCTAAAACTAATAACCAAATCCTTGTAACAACATTCTAATGTGTTATTATGCTAAATTTTCCTTGCATTTAAACATCCAATAGCTGTAAACTTTTGTGGTAACATACTTACTGTAGGCATGTCAACATGGTAATGTTAGCAGTCAGGCACAGCTTCAACTGAACTGTTAGAATAAATGTTGGCATTGTAAGTTTCTGCAAACCACAGATACATTACATTTGTAATTTTATGTAGTGAATGTGTTGAAACTTTATGTTTTAAAAACACTGTGGTTACAACACTATTGTGGTGGCACAATTCTGGCTGGAAACGCTGTGAGGTCTCAGAAAATAACAACTGCTTTTTGTGGCGCTATCCTCTGTGAACACATGGCAACGGGTCACAAAAAAACAAAAACAATGTCTGGTAGCTAAAATGTACTTAAAAACCCAGGGATGGCTAGCCATGGAGGAAGCCGGAGCGCCGGAGAGAAAACCCAGGTGCCACACCATCCACTATCCCCTCCACTTCCTAATGACAAAGTCAGGTCATATACCACGTCTCTTTAGAAACATTGATACCTATGAAACATAATAATGTAATGTCTCTGTGGTTTACAGAAACACACAATGCTGAAATTTTTCTTTGGTGACTGGGCTGCAAGATTAGAGATATCATGAGAGAATACCTCAAAAATGTACTGAATTTCTGTCTGGGCTGTGTTGTAGTTGAGGTTATTGCTAATCTTAACATGCTAAAATGCTAAATATTACATGCCTATTAACATCAAATAGTGGCTATCTTGTATGCTAATATGTTGTCATGCTTACATTAGCAATTTCACATTTTGTTCAGCAAGAATATGTAAACTCCGCACAGAAGGGCTCTCACGCCCGGGATCGAACCGGCAACCCTCTTGCTGTGAGGCGAGAGTGCTAACCACCACACCACCGTGCCGCCCCAGGTTACATTTAGATAAATTTGACCCATTTCTACTAATTATAGTTGCAATGAAGAGGGTACTTCCGGGCCGATCCGATATTTTGGGCAACTTTAGAATGAAAATAGAGACAGTACTTACTCACCCTCATGCCAACAAGAAGTCCAGTGTAGTTTTTAATCCACCATATTTGATCGGGGTATCAGAGGATAACAGCCAGCCAGATTTTTCCATACACTTGAAGTGCACGGAATCCACATTTTGAAAATGTAATAAAACAATGTAATAATGTAATAAAACAAGTGCCCTGAAGCCGCGGCATGCAAAATTGACTTGAAAAGACATAATTTACTCCACTTTTATAGCATCATTTCTCACCATGGTCAGTTGGTGCTGTGTTTACATGGCAACTCGTGTGAGACTCGAGAACTAGCACCACCACTAGCCATCAGCTGGTTGTTTCCTTGCAGCCGCTCAGCTACTTATTACATTTTCAAAACAGAGGAGTTGTGTTATATATCGCACTAAAGATCCTCCGATACCCTGAACGAGTTTTTTGGATTAAAAACTAACACTGGAGCTTCGTCGTTTGGTTCTGTGAAAAAATGTAATGGATTTTCATTCTAAAGTTGCCATTTCCAAACCTGCTGGGTTGGAGGATGGTCAGAGGTTACTCACCAAACTGCCACTCACATTCAGATTGAGTCATATATTAATGTCATTTCTGTGGTTTGGTAATACTTCCACAGAGGTTACTCACCAAACTGCCACTCACATTCAGATTGAGTCATATATTAATGTCATTTCTGTGGTTTCTGTTTTGAAACATGAAGTTGCCCTCAAACATCGCAGCAATTTGCACACCACATAAACAGTAACTATTCATAATAATGCAATATAATGCTGTTTTTGTTGATTTATAGAGGTGTCAGGGCATGCCACTATGATTCTCCCAGATGGCTCATGATTTTGAATTTAAAGTGAATTTGCATTAGAGTATTCCCTTTTAACAGAATATAATAAAGTTTGTTGTTTTTATAGAGGAAGGAGCGTTGGATGAAGGTCTCTCAGACGGAGCCATTGCTGGGATTGTCATCGCCATTCTCGTCGCTCTTGGTGCTGCCATCGCCTTAATCGTGTACTGCAGACAGAAAGTACCGTAAGTACTCTGCTTTTTTAAGTCTTGATCTGGAGCTGTGACTGGGTGACAGGTGTTGATCTGGTGAATCAGAACACGATGACAATGAGAGCTGTGGTATCGCTGTGGAGTTCTCACAGCAGTTTGGTTTGGTGTGCAGGTGAACCTCCTGACTGGGGTTGTAGGATGGAGAGATTTGATAGACTTTCACAATACGAGTACGTTTGTTTAATTGTCCGTTTTGGGGAATTTCTAAATTGCCAGGTGCTTCCTGGGGCCTTTACACATCATAGACAGATATGTGTTATCTCAGTTTGAAGATGTTTGTATTTTTCTTTTGCTAAGAAAACTAATAGAAGCCACTTAAGTTGTGCACTGGTCTTCCTGCTTTTTTATTTTATTTATTTTTTACATGTACATAATTTATTAAGGCGTGGTTTCTCGCTTGTGAAAAATGGATATAATATTTACTTCAGTGACTATGGGACGAAGGCAATCTGTTCTCAAGTTCACTTCTCCCATTGGAATGAAGACTCAGGACTGTCACGAGTCTCCTAAAGGGGCGGGGCAGTGGTAAAACCCATGTGACACAGATATAGGAAATGAATCTAAAGTGGGCCTTTGTGGTTTAGTGGCAGTCTCTGGCAATAGTTGAACCTGTTATTCTAAATCCAGGGGCATTAATGTGCCGGTATAACAACCTCCACTTTTCTGAGAAAGCTTGCCACCAGATTTTGGCCACTGACGTGTGGTGATCAGACCTAACCCGCAGTTCGTGTTTCAGTTCATTGCAAAGGTTTTAGATGGTGTTGAGTTCAGGCCTTTGTGCAGACGAGTCATGTTCTCCCACACCAAACTGGTGGACATAACATTGGAAGAACACTACTCTATGAAATAGCAGTAAAAACAGAGATAGCCTGAATTGGGAAAATAGACCCATAAGTGTCCACATAATTTTGACCAAGGAAAGAAAGGAGGGTTATGAGTGTGCTCATATTTGTCATACCTTTTGTCACTAAAAAAATGTACGACATTTTCCTACAGTTCTTTACACAAAAAAGGTTTTTCATTAGTTTCTTTGCTGCTGTTTTCTCCATGATTTCATGCACCATTGTAAAAATGTCTGTCAATACAGAACAGATATGTGTGTGTGTTATCTGACCTCCTTTATTTAAGTGTGTATGTGTGTGTGTGTGTGTGTGTGTGTGTCGTATCTGTTGTTTCCTGTGTGTCTGTCTGTATGTATTCATGTCAGCTACTTAATGACCTTCTAGGAAATTCTCTTCATTCCTCTCACGCTTTGGCATCTTGCAACATGTCAGACTAATGTATTCACACAGTTACACACATGCATGCGGATACATGCACACACTCTGAGAGGCTGCCACGCCCTTCAACACCATATACAAACAGTAACTGTCACATAAGCACCATAATTCCCAACATATTCACCTTTTAGAAATGCTTTTTGTTGGGTTGAAAACGTCTCTAAACACTAAACATTGCTTCAGGGATATGTCAACAGCAGCTCCAGTGCTTTTGCAAACCTTTTGCTGAAAATGTTTTAAACTTTTAGAAGTGACTCCACAAAACATACATCATTCAAATGAACAAGGAAAGGGAAGCATGAGCTGTAAGTCTCAGTGGCAAACCAGCTTCCTCAAAAACAGTTGATGGGAAAAGCTCAGAGCGACACTGCCAAAATCTCCTTGTTAGTCATCTATCAGGTTTTTGGTGTTTGGAGGTTTTCTCTCTTACAGTTTTTCTCAATTGTTTACACGCAATTTTGAAAACAGGGCTCCTTTTTTCAAAATATTCACACAATTATCCAAACACCACACTCAATTTGCATAACTCCTAGATTGTTTGCAAAATGACACACTTCAGTCAAAACATTTACACATATTTATAAAAATGCTGTTTTGTTTTCATCTCACTAACACAGTCTTCAAATGATCAGACACTATTGCAGTCAGTTACACACTGCAGTGATCAATACAAAATACATTTGTAAAAACCCCTATTTTAGGAAATAGCTGGTCTAGTGCTAGACTTTTTTGCCAGACATTTTTATGTAAGGGATAATTTAGATGATAAAAAGATAATGTCAAACCCACAACATTCTTCATGATTACTTTGAGGTATACAGAGAAAGTACACAAATACAACAAACAAACACAACACTGATTGCAGACTGAAAATATTTATTTCTTACCATACTCAGTTACAGTAACAGATCAACAATGAAAATCAGAACAAAATAGTAGTTTTTCTTACTACTGTAAAGTGTAGACAAATAAAAATTCCTCTGTTGGATTTAGGAATGGGGAGTATGGTGGAAGGTATAAGACTGCAAATTCAGGGTGCTCATGGAACCAACTGTGGATCAGAGCAGATCGATGGAAAGATACATTGTCCCAAACGACAATGTTCTGCATGTGGTCCACTTGGTTTACAGTAAGCACCTGTGTGCTTCCACACCAGGTGGATGTGATTATCCAATTCGTTCATTAGTGTGGTTGTTGGCAAGAAGGGGCTTTGTAATGAGAAGGAAGTAACCTCACAATCCTTATCTGTGTCTAAGGTGTGATAATGCGTGTAGAGTTGTGCAAATCACTGTGTGTAATGTTTTGCAAAAAGTGTGAAGCTGAGTCTGTGCTTATTGTTGTGCAACTATGGACAGGTGTTTTGCTTCTTGAGTGTAAAGAGCTGTTAATTGTGTGAAAATTTTCATTTTAGTGCGTAAACAACTGTAAAAAACTGTAATAACTCTAAACAGGTGAGCATGGTGAGATCATTTCAACGAATTTCTGTTAATAAATTCACTTTTTAGAATAAGTTTGTACAATGTAGTTCCATTTTACTTGATTCAAGTGTGGTGATTTGCTTTAAAGGAATACTTCACCCCCCAAATAAGTATTTGCATATGAGTTACTCACCTTGTATTAAGTTGAATTTGTAAATAAAACTTTGTATTTCTTGCATGCCTCCATGGCAAATAAAGAATCCAAAAAACTGCAACTATTCTTGATGAATTGAAGTCATAGGGGGCTGCGTTTAACAACAGCAAATCTTTATGAAACTTGTTTACAAACTCTCACATAACTTGTCCCAGTCCTATGCTCATTGCTTCCCAATCACATACATTTTTGCCAAAACCTTAGTATTCAAAACACCGCATAACTGCACAGGTGCTACTCGTGCAAAAGATTTTATTGAAAATGCACGTGTTTGGGAAGTACTAGTACGAGACTTGGGTTTTTCTGCATGAGTTGTGTGAGAGTTTGTAAACGGATGTCTTGACATTTCACGTTCCCCTGTGACTTCAATTTATTAGAAATGTTTTGGATTCTTAGTTCACTGTGGAGGCATGCCAGAAAGTTTTCTTCCTGAATTCAATGTAACATGGGGTGAGTAACTGGGTAAAGTCCTCATGTAAGGCCTTAAGGCTCATTTATACTCCCTTTAGGTACAAAAATAGATTTGTCCTTTTCAAACATTGTAAACATCACTGCCATCATACTTCCATGTGTCCTTTATATTGGCATAGATACAGTCAATACATGGCACCAGAGTGCAAAATGAAAAGTTTCACACAACAACAAACACTGTGACGGTGGTTATTGTATACAACCCAACAGGTAGACAGAGAATTCCTTTCACTATACATGATTCGTCTTGTTTCGCCATTATTTAAATTTCTTTGTCGTCTCCTATGGTCCTGTCTTGCTTGACCTATGTGACACTGCCTCCACAATCTCTAGTGGTACTGCTCCATTTCATCTGTATCCACAAGCTTTCGGAAAATGTGCACAAATATGGATAAAATAAAAGCAGAGTATGGACAAAAGGCTCTGCCTGTCTCCATATCTAACGCTGAGCGTTGTATGCTTCAGACAAAGTGCTTCTTGGATTGTGTAACAGCATCTGAAACCACCTTTACACCTCATCTATGCTGGCTTAAAAGCTGAGGTTTAAAGGCCATTGTCGACTGTGGAAACAGCAACATGAACCTTTTTCGTCCAAAAAAAGGTGGAGATTTTTTTGCCATGTTGACTTGTAGACATGACACATTGTATTCAAACTGCAGTTGGACTGAAGTCACAAATGACAAAAGACTTCAAATCCCTAAACACTTGATTTGAGACATGACGTTTTGATCTGGCCTTGGCATTGGAAAAACTTACTTCAGATGTGTAAATATTATGCTAATGAAGAAACTAAGTTCAACTTGTATTGCCCCAGAAGACTAAAGACAGCCATTGCAGCCACATGAAGCAACAAAGCGTGACAACGAGCTGCAGCAGATTACATCTTTTTACACCTGAACGCCACCTTATTCCCAAACAGTGGCAGTGATGCAATCCTCCACCACATCCTGTCAAATTTCAACATAATGTGGAGCACGGCAGGAAGCAGCCATTCCAAGACAGTGAACAAACAGATGAGTCAGTAATAGATGCAGAGACATGCCAGCACATTCCTGACTTTGGAAAAATGAAACCAAAAGTTTGCAGCTTTGACCCACACAGTTGTTCAAACCTTTTGTCGACTCAAGTCATAGGAAATTTAAATCCAAAGATGTTTACCTTGTCCTTCTCTATCGTCATTGTCTTCTTCCTCCTCCTTCTTCTCCGTCATGGTACTGTCACTACTTTATGGCCAACAACTTCTTTTTCCAGCCAGATGAGGTTTAGGGAATGATATCAAGAGAAGCTGATGGTTCACAGTTGAAAGTAAATACCACGCCATCTCTTGTTGCCATTGTTCTGTCTGTGTGTCTGTGTGACTAAAAGGTGCTGTATGCAACATTTAGAGAGTATCTATACCCCCTTTTACACTGGACAAAAAAACACCCATCTGGCTTTTGTATTTAATAGAAAAGGTTGCAATCAGTAACTCCTTGGACAGACTACTCTGTAGTAGGCACAGGTATGTACTCTAGCTCAAATTGGCTCTGATCATCAGTATGGAAATATGACACCCGGGTGGATATGCAAATTTTTCATCCCTTTTGCAGGGCAATGGAATGATGCACTGCCACAAATTCCGTCTGTCTTCATCCAAGCAGCACTCAATCGCCATTTGAGTTGTAAAGAATGAAGACTGAATAAGTGAGAGATATTCTTTGGCCTCCGTGCTGCTTTCTACTGTTTACTGACCTGTTTTTTCGGCACTTCAGTGATTGAAATATAACATAAAGGCACAGTCATCAGCTGCAGAGCCTGGTACAAGGCTCTTGTCCACTGGCAATGGGACAGGAGCCCATTGCCTATTTTTTGAGTTTTTCCATTTTTTTTAAAAAAAACCCTCTCTATATAGTTTTGTGGGAAAAGGGTATACGTATGACTCAGAGCCTATCATATATAATCTGCACAAGATTCTCAACACTGAGGTGGCTGAGCCAGCAGTTACAGTGTGAACAGTGCTAACAACAGCAACAGTGCTGACAGAGATAATGTTGTTATCCTCTGGGGATACCAGAGGGTGGGCGCTACACTTCTGCAATGACAACATCCCGATAACGGCGCTAACCGCAGTAAGAGTGCAGTGCAGAGTGGCGGTCACTAGATAGCCAGTGGAATATACACACCCGCTATCAAAACAAAGAACAGAGAAGCTCGAAATTGAGCACTCACAGAGGTAGCACAACTTCATTCTCTGCTCAATACGCGATTATTCCACGATATCTTCACATAGCAAACACTGGTTTGCTGCCATATTAATTTTCTGAATGTATACACCGTTTTTAAATTTCGTCCTTTGCCCATGTCCCTGAGGGCCTGTGTGGACCTTCAGCTTGCAGCCTTACACACCAACAAATGTGTGAACATGTCTGAGACCCAGTGTAGTACAGACAGAACAGCAAACACATCTCTGTCCGCATTTAGTTTGTAGCTTTGCCTTGTTAGCACTGAGCTGTTTGTTTTCTAACATGCGATGTGGCTGCCCAATCGCAGATCACCCCGATACAACACTACTAGAGAAAATAAAGGAAATCCTGTTTGTGTGCGGTTGTGAGCTTGAGGTTTTGAGTCTTCTCTTAAACCAAACCCACCCTTCCCCCCATCAGACTTCCTCTTTAACAAACTCTGCTGTCGGTCAAGCATGACCCACTGATCACATTATGCTACAGAGGCCATCAGGTGTCAGGTGGAGGTGGTGTTGGGCTGCAGAGCACCTCTCAGAGCCCCGGGGCCGCCTGATAATTGACTCATCTATCCCTCTGTCATTCTATCTTCATCGCTGTTATTGTCAGTGTTAGCAGGTGTCAACACTGATGAGAGGAGGCTTTTGTTCTGCAGTGGGGCTCCATGTTGGTGTTGTTGGTGGAGGTGTAGGTGACTGATACCTGCAGAGAGGAACATGGAGGGTTTTTGCTTTGGTTTACCAGACAGCGGTGAGTCCACCAAAATATAACAGGATGCCTTGTCTAGTTGATTTTTGTGATCAACCAAGCTTTGTGCAGCTGGAAGTGAAGGAATATGAGAGCAGAAGACAAAATCAAAGAAGTCAGTCAAAGAGATGGAAAGACAAGGAGAGCATGACTGTAAGTGTTACCTTCAGCCGTCTCCAGACATTAAGGTGTTGTAAACACACACACAGTCTGTCAAACATCCGGACAGCAGACAAGCAAAAAGAAAAGCCATCAGGCGTGTCGACAGCAGGATGACTTCAGCAGACAGATATGAGTGTGGAGAACCTGTACTGGCAGTGCAGAATTACAGGTGTAGTTTGTATTATTTCAGTACTTTAAGGGTAATGTTGGTCCTGGACCCTTTTTTCCAGTGTTTTTGTGTTTAAGTAGCTATTTTTACAAAGAGTTCATTCTATAGGGACACTACAAAGTCCCTTCTTTATGCTGCCTTTGCATGTTTACAAAAAAAACAAACGAGAGCAGCATCATGTCGCTGGTCCTGCCCATGGTCCCGTCCTGCCGGCCGTCATGTTTAAACAGACACTATTTCGGCACTGTTACTACCTCTTGTGGCGGCTTCAGGGTGAAATCACTCTGTTCCCCTATTGCGCAATCGTACCTTATATACTGCATGGCGAGGCAGCATAAGAGTGCGATATTCCTGCCTTGAACAGGTACTGTGAAAAAGGGGCTTGTGAAACAAATAATAATTTTTGAAATTGGTCCAGTATTGAGTGAGAGCGCTGCAGCTGGCAGCTGTGAAGCAGGCTGCAATTTAAGTACAAGTTTGCACCCATAAGTGTTGCGTCGGAGCACATTAGAACAACGCTCCGCCCCTCATTGTTCTCGCTAGATTAAGGGACTTTGCAGACCCTCATAATGACTTAATTTCTAAAAAAAAAAAAAAGAAAAAAAGTAACAAGCGACAAATTTAGGGACTTATTCAAACCATCAGGAAAAAAAGCGAGAAATAAATGTATAATTCATTAACTCTGAGTAATTGCTGTCCACGGCTCCTCTGGCAACAGTTCCAAGTCTCTCCTCCTCTCCTGCGCAGGCCCTCCTGGAGTGTGGGCACTGTGAGAGTTCAGTCATTGTGAGTTAACATTAATGCTCTCGCTCTCTGGATTAGGAGCATAAGAAAGCTCTCTTTGCATTGAAATGTTTTGTTGAGGATTTTTATATGAAATCTAGTACAGCAGAGTTGTAAAATGCTTCCAAATAAATGCTCAGTAAAGTCACCAAGAAGCAAATGAGCAATCATCTGGCAATCTTTTGCGACTTTTGAAGCTAGTGCCAGCTACTTTCATTGGAAAAGAGTTGGCAACACTGCTGCTGCTCTGATTAAAATTCATATACATGTTTTAAGCGCTTGAAGATACAGTCACCGCTAAAGCGTATTTCAAGAGAACAAATGAAAACAAATGTAATGACCAAAGTTGTCATATTGACATTTATGGTGTGTTGATTGATTCACAACGTTAACTCATGCAAGACAACATTCCAACTTAAAAGCTGCCAGGAGCTACCGGGGGTAACGTTTGACTGGCACAGTGAATTAAATGATCTTTTTTCAGTCTAAAGCTGCCAAGTAGAGGATGAAAAGGCAGCAGAACATCCTTTTGTTTTTGGAACATCATAAAACGTTACGATGTAACGTTAGTTAAACAAAACTAAATCAAGGCTCACATCCACCTTGGGCTAGCTAACAGGTTGAGTTCTACAAATGCTAGCTAGCTAACTAACATTAACCAGAGATTGCGCAGTGGGGCAGCTACATCCCTTCATTAAGCCGGCTTTGCTTTTTTACACAGAACCAAACAACGCTGGTGTCATGCCGTCCCAGTGTGTGATTTTACACAGCATGCTGGCATCCTGGAAGCAAGAGAGGTGTGATGAGTGTGCCGTTAAACACAACATTGGCCCCTAGTTTGTCATCTAAATACACATCTGCAATGCTTTATAAACAATAACAACAGTATAACATGGCAATTACAATCTTTTACAGTCTCTGTTATATGGTGGCTGATGTTGCTCTCTGTTTGGAGGGTAAGGAGTTGCCGGACTTCATTATTTCCTTAAGTTTTAGGACATTTTCGGCTGTTGTGTTTTTCTTTTTCTTATGAGTTAGCCGCTAACTGCTACTACTGCTTACTAAATCTCCCGTCAGTGGGTCGCACACATAGATGCCATCAAAGCGTCACTCCTGTCCTGACCATGGTCCTGTCCCATTCGCCGCTGTTTCTACCTCCGCTGTCGGCCTAAAGGCGAGACGTCTTTGTCCTCCCCCCATTTGACTACTATACCTTTTATAAAGAAGGGCGCGGTGGAATAAATGTGCGATACTCTGCGTCTGATATTAGTGGGAATGCACTTGCAGTTAGATTCTCAATTATTTATAATGTCTGTCTAACATTTGATCATGTGGTCACTCATAGTTAGAGCAGTACAATGAATTGAAATATTATTGAAATTGCAATATGGCCAAGTGCGATATTAAAATCACAGGAGATGCCTTAAATGTGTCATAACATACCATTGTAGATAAAGCTTTGTGTGGCTACAGAGATGCTCCGGCTTACAAATCATATTCTAGATGTGCTTGTTAGGTGCAACCCAGCAAAAATCATATCATCATAATTTTTTTTTTTTTTTCAGTGAAAATATAATGCAACAAATATTGCAACTGCAAATGTTATGTTTGTATATCTTACAGCTATAGTTATAGTTGACTAATGCATGTAAACTTGTCACTGTAGGAACAGTGGTTATATAGCCTTCAAGAGCCCTACAGAGAAATACAACATTTTTCTTTTATTATGTTTTCCTACAACAACTCAGCTTGTGCTACTTCAGTGCAAAACATGTCCTTGAGCGAGTCTTGGTTAGACAAAATTAAACAATGTATCAGCAAAAGGTAATATATATATATATATATATATATACATATGTATCAGACACTTATAATAATCTGTCAGTGGCAAATACAAGCACTTGTGGTGGACTTGAATTGACAGTGCATAAAAATAGTGGTGGTTACATTGCACCCTGTGTTGCGGCTGTTACTGCAGTGCTCGCACTTGTGCTGGACCAGTTTTTTTAAAAAATTGTTGTTCCTATCAGTCACTGAGACACAAAAACATGGGAAAATAGGGTCCAGGTTTTCCTTTAATTCAGCAAACATGCTGCCATTTAAGGGGCTAAATCTAAACTATGTGCGGGCTTCTAGCAACAGGTTTTCATTCAAAAACACGGCTTTCAGAGAAAAATGACCTCACTGCACAACAATGTTCTTGTCCTGAAGGTCTAGAACTAAAACCGGTTCTCTTCAGGATACAATAGTACACACACACACACACACACACACACACACCTGTTATCACACACCTGTTATATGGGGGCATGGGAGAGGAATACAGAAATCTAAATAAAGATCCTGTCCTCTGATAAACAGGAGCCCGTATGAACTTTAAATGAAAAAGAAAAGGAATTAGACGATTCAGCAATGGCTGCAGGTGCAGACAAAGTATCATGTTTTGCAGCACACTGAAGCATCCTGCCCTGAACATGTTGATCCATGTTTGAGAAAACCTTGTGCAATTCATGACAGGAGAGAGGATTAAACTGATAAAATCAGTAAACAGTCAGGACGGGTATAAACATAGAGGCTTGTATTTACAGTGAGATGTGGGAGGAAGCTTGAAGAGCAGCTCCATCGTGTGTATTTACAAGAGCTGATGCATCTGATGATGAATATGGATTCATTTAAGGATGTATCTACATTAGCATCTTAATGTCTACAGTTCAGCTTCAAAATTAGGTTAAATTGCTTGAGTGTCGTGTCGTCACCCCCCCCCGACACACACACACACACACACACACACACACACACCCTCTCATTGAACGTGGCCTTGTCACCCCGGATTAGGTCTGTCTGTGTGAGTTTCGGTATTTTAAAAAACACAGTCTGACTGCATTCCTTTACACTCTGCTGTCAGTCACAGCCAGGATGACTCCGCCTCCTTCTCAGTGATAGGCGTGTGTGTGTGTGTGTCTGTGTGTATGTGTTAAGGTGGCAGGAAGTATGTATAGCAGCTTCTTTTTAATGGTGTTATAATGAACTTGATTTTGGATTATTATGTAATTCCCTGTGGTGACAGGTGTTTTCACTATAAAGGAACCTGCACAGTAAGAGATTAGTCATTTTTATTTGAGCCGGTGCTTTTTCAGAGTCCAGATTTCTATATGTTTATGTCACAAAATGATCTCTGGTTGTTTAAACAGTCTCACCAGTGGGACCATTTAGTAGTTGTTCTGGAGATTTTTGATCATATCACATGATCTTCATGCAGAAGCACAAGTAGTTTACATTTTAGGACTTTGAGGACTTTTTGTCCATGTGCGTGTTTTCTCAATTGCTACTTCCAGTAGTCAGGAATGAACTTTGATTGCAGCCCAGACACCAGAAGAAAATGTTGGGATTGTATGCTTCTGCAAACCATGGCTATGCTTCATTTACGCATTTCATGCGCATGATATCAGTGTTTCTAAAGTGACAAAGTATATGTCAAAGGGGAGAAGATGGTGGATGGCGTGACTTCTTGGCAAGAGGCCTGTCAGGCTGCAGACCACTGTTTAAGACCAACAAATAACAAAACTGGTTGTTTTTTACCAAGTCATTGCTATGTTTCCTTTTCCCAGAGCTCATGTGCAGTGGAGAGGCTGCTCTTTACTGATGCAGTTAACGTTTTAAAATAAAAAGGCAGTGGACAGTTTATTATTCAACGTAAGTAAAATGCACCACCCACCAATCGCCAACACATTCTCGCTCCGACCTTGTCACATACGTCCAGATACGACGTGAAAGGTACCCTGGGTGCGTTGGTTGACATTCTTGGACGCGTGTTTACTGGCAGCCAACCAACCAACTGCCGCAGAAGAAGACGAAGAAGATTGACAAAGTTCAGTGGCATTAGCACTTAGCGTTAGCATGGGTGCGTTTGATAGTCTAATTTGACAGAGTGGTTTAAGGACATTGTTGCGATATGTTACTGGTATAAAGAGAGTGGCCAGTGTCACAGAGCGCCAGCATAAATAGCCTGAATACAATCCAACTGGAGTTTTTCCTTATCTGCTGCAAGGGTCTGAAGGACAGAGGGATGTCGTATGCTGTAAAGCCCTGTGAGGCAAATTGTGATTTGTGATATTGAGCTTTATAAATAAAATTGATTGATTGAAAAGCTGGGGTATGGAAGCATTTTGGCTTCTATGAAGTTGAATGAAAAAAGGACCTGGACAAGAGCCACAGTATACACAGGTAGGCTACATTAATCTGTTTATGTAATTATTGATCACTACAAACACAGTCCGCTGTTATTTTAAAGTAGCAAGTAGTCACACAGTGAAAATAATACTAATATAGAAACCAAAAATGTTAATGTATCAAGATGCATCTATAATCATTTTTATCATCGAATCATAGCCCTCGAAATTGTAATCAAATCGTGAGGTGCCTAGAGATTCCTACTACTATACCCTTTTTCCATTGGCACTCTTGGCTGTGCAGAGTAAAGTCATGCTGCACTGATTTTTGTTTCCATTATCAGTTCAGATGCACCGTGCCACGCTAAGAGATGAACCCTCTCAGGAGTAGGTCCAAAAGCCGGGCAGGTGACCCTCAAGCGGGTAGCAGTGATGTCTCACCGACCGCAGCCAACCCCCGATGACCCCCTTTCTACCCCCTGAACAAGCCTGTGTTGCTAGACTTTACTCCCCTCTGTCTGCAGAAGACTGGAGAGAAAGGCTTTTTTAAAGGTCTCTCTGTAGCCCTTTTTAGATAGGAGTTGTGCAAATTTGCAGGAAAGCCCAATCAGCCTTTTTTCAGCATTGGCAGTATAAACACAAAATCGGGGAGTGCAGCAAAATGATGCCTGCCTACTTTTGTTTATAGAGAATGTGCCTTTTTCGGGGCAATGGGGGGCGTGAGCAAGTAACAAAACATGTAGCTCAGCATGTGAGCTCTCTCATAAGTTGGCCCGTTCTTCACCGTTCCTGTCATCTGACGGTTAATGGCCTCTTCATTTGCGAGGGCAAGGAGGGCGCGCAATTCTTTGTCTCCCCAGTTGCTCATCTTTACAGTGTCTGACAGATTTGCATTTCCTTCTTGTTACTAGCTGCTCGGTAATTCCTGCTGTCAGCTGTTTCCTGTTTATCCACCGCCAGTGGCTAGCCCATCCCGCTCTGTGTGTCTAAACGCTCGCAGCTTGCCGGCAAAAAAAGGCCCAACATTCATGGAAAATCTGGCAGTGTAAAAGGGGCTCATGAGTGTTAAAAAGTGGTCTGGAGCTGTGCAGCCCTCCACCTCCCAATGGATAAAGTCAGCTCATATATACATGTAATCAGAACTACATCACTTTACAGCAAATTATATGATACATATGAAACTGATCTATGTAACATATCCATGGTTTGTAGAAACATACAATGCCAGCATTTTTTTCTGGCTGTGGGGCTGGTTAATCTCCGCACAATACCTCAAATTTTCTTGTAGAAAAACTGTAACATCGGCAAAGAAAGCAGTCGACCCTGTGACCCAACAGACTTCTGCTTCACCAGTTTGACTGTTAGGGATATTTGCTTGTTTGTAGCTGGAGGGGAATCAGTCTGCAGCTCCAACAGACACTCTGGTTGGATTCTTGTCTCTTTGTGGCTCACATGAGCCAGAGTGTCTACATTTATGCATTAAACACAAACTTTGAATTTGATCTTGAAGAGGAAAATGACATAAAAGCATGCCAGACTTCACCCTGTGATTTACTTGATGTTTTCATTCTGTGGTTGTTTTGTAAGTTGATAAATTGACTGTGGAGATAAAAGCTTTATTTTGAAATAATTACAGGGAACAGGCTGAATATAACCTAACTGCTGAGATACATGCATACTTCTGGTGCCATCAGTGGGGATTTTCATATTGATTGAATCTTTTAAAAAGAGGTTGTTTTTGTTTTTTGTTTTTTTTTTAAATCTAGCAGCAAACTAGTCAGATGCTTTTGCACAGTTAGTCAAACTTCTATGATTTATAAATCATTCTTCTATCACCTCCTCTTGATGCCACATTAAAAAAACAAACAAACAAAGAAAAAAACTGCCAGCTGGGAAAACCCTTTCACGTCACACCCATCAGTCATAATTACAAGTTGGATATTGAGGAGTTTTTTTTTTTTTCTTCACATCTCCACCCAGCATTATTAGCTCCAGAGATGCAGCAGCAGATGACAAACATGCCACCAGAAGGCTTTTACCCACAGTAATGCAGACAGAGCAACTTATTAAATATGACAAACCTTCGCTGCAGCTTGTCTTTGATCAATTTTAGAGTCAGAAATGAAAATATTTTTTAAATTTTAATGGGTTAAACTTGTAATAAACAAACTCAAAATGTGGATTTAGTGTTACGCGACTCATAAAACACAGCTTTAAGTGTTCAGCAGCAGGTGAGGTCATTAAAGCACCTGGATTCACCTGCTCAGTTTGTTTTTTGTTTTGTTTTTGTTTTTAATGTAACACACCTTTGACCTTTGAAGCATCTTTTCTAAAGAACTTGGCCTCAGTCATGTATCCAAGAATGAGCTGTTTTCCTCTCCCTAACGAGGGCGAGGCCTGTGTTACAGAGAATGGCAGGAATGTCACTGTCATGTCTGCACTCGTCTTCTTCAGCTCACATTTGTGTCGCTGCTCAGCTCTTCTTTATCTCTCTATAGCCCTACAGTTTCTCCTTTAACTTTGCTCGTTTATTCTGATTTAATTTCGACCTCTGGTTTGTTTTTCTGCATAATCAAGCAGAAAACACGGCTTAAAAAGTTATTTTTATATCCTCTAAAGAGAAGAGGAATTCAAGCAAGACCACTTTTGAAAGAACAAATGACTCATTCTTACTTTTGCAATAAAAAGTTAATGTCAAGTAATAAACACACAATACACCTGGTTGTTTTGGTGCGCACCTGAGTGCAATTGCTGTGTTTCCACCTGCCCAAACAAACCACACTGAGGGGGCAAACGCACTTGAGTTCGATTGAACCAAACCAAACAGGGCAGGTATGAAAGCACCCTTAAACATTATGAAAGACCTGGATATCAGCAGGTGTCTAAACCATTAAATGTCCGCCCCCTCACTAGACACCAGAAATATTAGTCGGTTAAACCAGTTCATGTTGTATTTATGTACAAGGCTGCTTAACTGTCATGCAGCCCCCCGCCACTAATGGGTGCTATGGAGGTGTCAGACAGTAGTCCCCTTCCCTGTGGTAATGTGCGAGTAAACTGGAGTTTAAAACAGCACGGTGGGAAATAAGAGCAATGTCCTCTCGCAAAACCAGCACGGTATGGCAGTACTTTGATCTAGAATATGTAAACAAATAAACTGTCATATAATCACTCAACTTGAGCAATGCACAACCACATTCAACATGTGCATTTGGATGTTAACCTGCGTTAACCAACGATGGCTGCTGCTAGCGGATTGTTTTCCCTTTTTTAGACTGGTCGACTAGTCTTAATTAAAATTTTCATTTAGTTGACGGGAAAATTAGTAGCTAGGAACATCCCTAGTTTGGATATGTGCAGATATCCCAACACCAACCTTTTCAAGAAGGTGGTTGAAGGAATGAAAGAGGGAGGCTGTGTTCCCACAGTCCAACAAGTCCACCATTGGTTGGAAACTTTAAAAAAAATCCTATTTTGGTGCCAAGCAGCTGAATGGCACAAGCAGAAAGGTCATGTTAGGGCACGTAAATCAGAGTATGCACAGTGCGTGTAATTGGAAATATTAGCAGAATATTCATTTTCATTAGCTAACAGTTTCGTAGTAATATTGTCTTTGTTGGAATAAAGGCAAAAAAGGAATATTCTGTGCCTGTAAACATAGTCAGTGTTGTCTTCTTCTAACAGCTGCAGCTCCAGACGAACAAACATGGCTCCACCTTGATCTGACGCTTAAATGTTTCTTGTCTGCCCCTATGTAAACTCTTTAATTTTTTTTAAGACACATTGTAAAGTCGATAAATAGCTGAAGGGTCCAAGTCTATTCTACCACAGACACTTTCTCTGTCGTCATCAAAGACTCCAATCATCACCTCTTCTCTGTCTTCTTCTCAGCTTTTCTTTCTCACCTCTCTGTTTTTAACCTTTGACCTCTTAGAATGTCCTGTCATTGAATTACTTGTGATTTTCTTATTTATTCTATGACCTCTTGTCTTGCTTCTGCTCTTATCAGTGGCCCAAAAAATGTATCAGTTTCTGTGATAAGATTCAGTGACTCGACAAAAAGGTATTTTTAAAGACGCTGGCTGCTGTTTGCTTTGTAGTCACTGCCTGACTCACTCAATGCCTCTCTGAGGAAGGTTTCATAATGAGTAAATGTAAAGGTGGCTGAGCAGGCAAATATTTTGCAAGTTTAATCAGTCAGAATATAAAGTTGACTGAGATTAGACTGCACCGTAAAAATGTACTCAAAGTAGCAGTGTCAGACTAAAGTGCACTAATGTGACCTGAATCTGTAAGAGACCAAAAGAATTTTATGAGGAAAGTTTATTCATATTCACTAATCATTTAAAACTGATGTAGATGTTCTAAATGTCGGAGAGATTGATCCAGATTTATATATATAATTTAATCTGTTTCACGTGTCTAAATCTATTCAGATAAAGTATGTTCTTGCTGTTGTTGTACAAGTTCATTCATTAGGATAAACCCCTAAAGACGAACCATCTTGTTTTCAAGGGGCTTGCATCATACCTACAAACAGTGATATGTTACATTTGTACCTTATTATTTAGCAGATACATTTACATTTTTTACATTTCTTTACATTTCTTTGTGTCTCAGCAATGCCATGGTTAATGGGTGAGTAGGTTTAGGCACAAAAACCACTTGGTTATGGTTAGGAAAATACCATGTTTGGGCTTAAAATACCCAGTCTGGGGGGGCACAACATGATTTTGCCAAGTGGGACATGCTCCTGGATCAACATCCCACATTTCTCTGACATCATGAGTGTGCTGCTCCTGTGCTTCTTTCAAAACTCCTTTGTGCTTCTACAGAGGTAAGCTAGTTTTCCCAAAATGAAGTTGGTACAATTGAACAAAAACCTCAGCAACTCTGAATGAAAAATCATGTAAGCTACTGCAGAGTTAGCCAGTTAGCTTGCTAAGTAGGCAGGCTATGCTAACAAGTAAGCTTGCCAATAGGCTAGAATATTGTTCAATGTGCCAAATGTATCCTCCACAGGTCTTTGCAACAGCAAAATGACATTATCCTTGCTCATAATGTTAATGAACAATATTTTAGCCTATTTGTAAGCGTACTTGTTAGCATAACCTTTCTAGTTAGCAAGCGAACTCGCTAACCTTGCAGTAGTTTACATGGTTTTTGTTCAATGTTACTGAGGATTTTGTTCAGTTGTACCTTTAATTTGTAAAGATAACATAGCTTTGAAGAAGCACAAAGGGATTTTGAAGGAAGCACAGAAGCAGCACACTGATGATGTCAGAAGGCTGTGATTGGTTGATTGCAGTGTAGGTCCTGGAATACAATGTGGGATGTTGATCCGGGGCATGTCCTACTTGGCAAAATCACGTCATGCAGTCTGAGGGCACAATGCCTGCTGTAAAAGCAGCAATGTTTTATTAAAAAGCCAACACTGAATTGCCCGAAACTGCAGTTCCTCTAATGACCACTTGAGGCTGGCTCCAGAAGTGAGTCAATCCCCATAGACCCTCATGTTTAAATGCACAACTTTACAGCAGAAATAAACCTGTTCACAGCCTGGTCTCTCAAGGTCTCTATAGATAATTTTAACATTCATGACAACTGTACAGGGGGATACATTTTATAACTCAACCGATTACATTTTATTAAGGCTTTAAGTTATACATGATTAAGGGCGTGGCTGCTCTGTTGATAGAGTCCTTGGGTTCTCAGTCAGATCCACTCCCCCACTCTTCCACAGTGCTAGCCTCTCACCCAAATATGGTCACTTCTGGCTCTAAAAATCAACAACATGGCAACAGTTGTGATGCTGAACTATACGCTTCAAAACCAATGGATGATGTCACGGAAGCTACATCCATTATTTTTACTATGGTCTGTGGTAAAAAAAAAAAACAAAAGCTTTTTGTGCCTAAAAAGCAGCCTGAAACAGCGAAAGGTCACTAAACAACCAGTTTTGTTTTTGTTGGTCTCAAACAGTGGTCTGCAGCCTGGCAGGTATCTCGTCAACATGTCACACTACTCCCTCCACCTCCTGATGACTACATCAGCTCATTTACTATGTATATGATAATTATGAAACGTACAAATGTAAAGCATTTTCTTCTGGTGACTGGGCTGTCAGCTTTTTGCTCCAGCTTTATACATTAGTCACTACTTAAAAGACCTTTCACCTTCTTCCTGTGTGTTTGTGTGTGTGAGGTGGTTTGAACACTACAGCTCTGTATCAGTGTGTGTGTGTGTGTGTGTGTGTGTGTGTGTGTGATGAGATTACATCATCCCGAAAGCGTGTCAAGGAAACAATAATGCTGTCAGATAGACGATCAGTGAATCAGTTGAGCACAGAGAGCTAATTCCCAAAATAAAAGATATTTATCTTCAAAATTCAAGGTTGTTGGTTTTTTT
Source organism: Epinephelus fuscoguttatus (assembly GCF_011397635.1). Classification (NCBI taxonomy): domain Eukaryota; kingdom Metazoa; phylum Chordata; class Actinopteri; order Perciformes; family Serranidae; genus Epinephelus; species Epinephelus fuscoguttatus. The sequence goes on along the minus strand of NC_064768.1, from coordinate 8,950,062 downwards.
TTTTTCTTTTTGTTTTTAACAAACCCAGAGGTGGTTGTTGGTAGTGATAATAACACAAGCCAAGAAATTAAAGCTCCATCTATCCTTAAAAACATGTCATAATATTTAATTTTGTTGATATAAGTTTATCTCAGTTTGCACGGAACTGGTCATATTCATTTATATTTAATCTTGTTTCTTCTCAGTGTTCGTACCATGTGAAACCATAAACAGTGTCATTCTGCTGATATCACAGATATATGTGAGATGTGCACCAGAGCAAGGTCATCGCTGCTGCCGTACTAATCCCTGTTTTCTGTTGTGTTTCTGTTCTCAGGGTGGAGTCACCGTACTGAAGAAGTTCCCGCACATTGCTGGTGAGTTTCTCTGATAACTGCACTCTTTATAACAAGCAAGTAAAAGCATGTCAACCCACAGTGACATTAAAACCAATCAGTGCCAAAGAAAAGGAAAAACAGACAGTCAGACATAAACTGTTGAGTAAGAATTGAACTAAATGTGTAAACATCAGGGTGTCTGCAGGGCCTTTAAAGCCATTAAGTAGTCTTAAATTTGAATTTGTGAGGTCATAATCACCACAAACACTCTATTCTTATATAGAATCTTTTCACTTCTTTTTTTTTTGTCAAAATGAGTCAAGCTCTTCTGCATGAAAGTCCACATTTCTGATGTTACAAATCTTCAAACCTACCACTAAGCCTAATGCTGTGTTTTGATTTTATATGTGCATTTACTTTTTTGGCAAAATGTAGAAAGTCATTCACTCTAATAACCAAATTCCTACATAAAACCTAACTCTGTACAGAAGCATGTATGAACTACTTACCATTATACTAACCTGCAATGCTTTTTTTTCCCTTTTTTTTTTTTTTTTTTTTTAAATCTGTCTTAAATTTGATTAAAAACTACCTTGAAAAGGTGTCAAAAAGCATTCAGTTTAAGTGTATGATACCTGTAGACCAGGGGTGTCCAAACTTTTTTGAATGGGGCCAGATAAAACGTGAAAATACGTGGGGGCCAACTGATTCTTGCATTAATTGTTTTTTTTTTGTTTTGTTTTGTTTTTGTTTTTTTTAAAGGGAGACAATTGCAACCATTTTTATCTTTTAATGAACCATTACTACTTGATGCCTGTCTACAAATTGTGTGATAGTCCTATCATTGTGAGATGAAGGGTAAAAATGCGAAGTGATCTTGCTCGATTAATCATTATTGTGTAAAGGGCCACATATGGTATATTTTGAAAGTCAAGTCAAGGGCCGATTAAAATTGGTCTGCGGGCCACAATTGGCCAGACTTTGGACATGCCTGCTGTAGACACTAGGGCTGTCCCCTGTTTTTCCTTTTTTTTTTTTTTTTTTGTCGGTCAGTGAGCGCTCCTCAATTTTACACTGCTCTCCAATACGGGCAGCTGTAGACACAGACCTAAGGTGAGTTTAAGTAAGATGAAGGAAAGGAGGCTTTGCCTGATCAGGCTACAAGATAATGTCAGCTTCTTCTCTCTGCGTAGGGACTTTATATGATACAGTCTCTGGCTTTTGTTTGATATCTATTGTCAGCAAAAAAATAAAACATTGCAAGTCCTGGGACACATTTACGATTTGTTAGCATAATTAGCACCCATTACCTCAAGAGCTAACATGGCTTGTTTAATATATTTCATGAAAATTGCTGTCACCCTAAACATCCTGCTGAACCCCAATGAAACTCAAATTCTGTGTGGAAGTAAATTAACAAATAGTCATATATTCGTAGCGAACAGCTACATCCAATGCGACGGACATTATTCTGAGTTGGGTACAGCCCTAGTGGACACCCTGTATGTTACTGGGATATGAACAGAATGATGTTAGGTTACAGACTGTCTTTAAAATGAAGTCAGTATTCTAGTCGAGTGGGTGGCCACTTTTTGCACACAATATCCAAATTTTTATCCAGCACCATATCTGGTGTCCATCTGCATACAAACAGAAATATTTTTGTACAATAAACAGATGTATTTATGAGCATAGTGTTACATCCATACTGCTAATTTGAGAGATTTTCAAAGTGTATTAATATGTTAATTAGATCATATATATCACAGTATATCATATTATATAATACTGCAGGAAAGTGATGACAGACTTGTTTCTGTGATAAACTGAAACAGTTTGAGTCGTCTTGATGTCCCTGAAGGAGCCTCTCCTCCCCAAACACTGACATATGTGTATGCATGTAGTGTGTGTGTGTGTGTGTGTGTGTGTGTGTGTGTGTGTGTGCGCGCGCGCTTTGTGCAGTCTGTGTTGAAACAGTAGCCACCAAGGCTGTCTCCACTTGGTCGAACAAACAAACCCCAAACCCTTGCGGGTGTGTGTGTATGTATGTATGTGTGTGAGATAAGAGTGTTGATTTAAAGTGGAGTCACACTCAGCCTGTCTGGGTCGGAGCCCTGAAGCAGCTTCTTGCTTTGAGCTTCTACCTGCAGCTTTTCAGGTGTTTTCAAGGAAATTGGCGTTGTTGGGTTTTTTCTTTCATCTCCCGACACTCTGCTATAGATTAAGAAGCTAAATGTAAACTACAGAATACATTTAAAAAAAACCCTATGTATCCTTAAGGAAACTTTTGTGGCTGAGGTGCTCAGTAAACATAATAAAATAAATATGTAAATAGTATATATATACTCCATATATATACAGTAAAAGTAGAAAAATAAGCACATAAGTAGAATAAAGGAAAGAGCAAAGTGCAAATGCCTTGTCACACATGACCTAAAGTTCAGGGCAGCAGTTATTATGTTCTAAATAAAATATACAGTCTGAATATAAATAAAAAGCAATGCAGGTTTGTCACTAACTAAAGAGTATCATATATGAGTAACACCCAGTGCTTAAGGCATTATTCACTCAAACTGTTAAGTGACAGCAAATAAGACAGTAAGATAATTATAATAATTATTAGAGGGCCAAGCCCGCAGGGGACCAGCGGTGCTGGGAACCCTATTGTTTTTGTTCGGGTTTTTATTATTATTATTATTATAGTTTTTCTCTATTTTTATTTTTCCGTTGGTAAAAGTGATGCTGCAGGCTAAACCGTGCAAGGGAGGGTGGTGCCATTTGGAGGGTTGGTCCAGACCCCTGCACGTACCTCAGACGCAAAAAATGACATAGGTCCGTCAGCAGGGGGTGCTATAACCAAGGTCAACGCGTTTTGGGCTATAACTCCCACACTGTATGTCACACATTCAACAGCCTCATATCCCCAGATTCCCTGAATAGTGCTGAATCACCTGGGCTGGGCCACGCCCATTTCCGCCTATAATTTTTTTCACAAAATCATGAAAACTGGAAAACCTGCTTTTTTAAACTCCTCCTTGGGATTTTGGTCCGATCGGCGTGAAACTTGGCACAGACAGTCGTCAGCTGGACCTGATCTAAAGTTATCAAAAGAATTTTGTTCGGTACAAATATGCACAAATTATTAACAAATACATTTTGCTAGCTACCTATAAAAACGCGAACTGTTGCATATCTCAGCCAAAATAAATGCTAACAACACTAAATCTGAGATCCTTGCTTGGCATGTGACTCTGAGGGTATGAGCCAAATTTGACTAATGTTGGCCACTAGGGGGCGCTGCAAATATGGGAGATTTATATCTCTGAAATACCGATTTGTACGACATTTGGTGAGTATGATGCTGGGTCACTCCTGAGTCCATAACTTGAAGTTTATCACGACTGGTCAAAGTGGGCGTGGCTTATTACAAGATAAACAACAAACATTTATTTTTATACTGAGGGCTTTGAAATTCACAGGGTATATATCGAATAGCACACAGACCACCCATACCAAAAATCGTGTGTCTACTCCACTAGGTGGCGCTATAACGGAGGCAAACGCGTTTTGGCCTGTAACTTCCACATTTTAAAACACATCTTCATAAACTTTATATCCACGTGTTCCCTAAATAGAGTTGCATCTTCTGACATAGGCCACGCCCACTCCCACTGCATATGTCTCTTAGTAAGTCACTACACATCAAAAACCTAATTTTTCAAACTCCTCCTAGCGTTTAAGCTCCATCTGCATGAAACTTTACACATATAATCTCCAGACTGGCCTGATCAAAAGTTATCAAAAGAATTTTGCTACTCCAAAAAATGGGGTACTTATAAATAAACATTTTTTTTCTGCTAGCTAAAAAACACATACTGTTGCATATTTTTGTCAAAGTAAAAGCTATCAACGTCAAACTCAAGTCACTTGTTTCAGACGTCAACCAGAGGCTCTGTGCCAAATTTGCCACAAATTAACCGGTAGGGGGCACTATAAACAGAGAAACATCAAGTGACATGAGAGTTGATCAGATTCGCATGAAATTTGGTGAGCGTGATGCAGAGTCGCTCCTGAGGCCAGCCATAAAGCTTAGTGATGTTTGGTCGGGCCGACTTCCAAGGGCTCCGCGACACCCAGGGGCCGAGTTGCGCAGGGAGGCTTGGCCCCCGTTCATAACTGCTTGCAGTTCTAGTTCTAATTATGATTTTAATTGAGTGCTAGTTCGGCAGTTTGTGACTGGTTGGTATTTATTTACACATTAAATCAGGTTTCCCAGACATCCAGTAATACTGTAATGCAGCTTCCAGAAAAAAATGACAAATTCACAAAAATGTGTCAGTAAAGTTTGGGATCAGTGGTCACAAGACCCCCAAATAGTTTTTGTCAGATGTCCTTTCAGCAACTGAAACTCAACACTAATGAGGAATGAGATTGAAATTAAAATCATATGAATGTCATCATTTTCAGTGTTTCACTAATTATGGTCTTTAATTTCAAATAGTATATCTCTACAGCACATTTTAACGACAACGAAATGTATTATTGCACAGAAAACATTAAAAGGTGAAAGCTAGCCACAAAAATATACAAATGAAAACATAAACTGTACTTTAATTACAGGCGACTTAGTGAACCTAATATCCAACATTGAAATCAGCTGAACTCAAACTGAAATATTTAGATTAAGCAGCGCATCCACTCAGCCTCTCTTGGCCCCGTTCTCTCTTTCTGTTTATCAGACCACAAATGACACAAGAATTAGCTAGCTAGCCACCCCACTGACCCTCCACCTCATTACCCGCGACTATAGACTACGTCAGGGGGTCTCCGGAGACTGGCCTTTGGTTTGGCAGTGTTGAAAATTAACTTTTTGTCTACCTGTCACTGTGGCTGGTGGAATATCTAAAACCTACAGCCACTCAATAGACTACCATTGTTTTATTGGCTGGTGAGTGAAGCAAATCTAGCAGTCACTTGCATATTTACCAGCATTGACTGGTGCCTGGTGCTAATTTCAAACCCTGGTCAGCAGCTGTGGCAACTCAGTTTCAGCCAGTGCAAAACCCCAAGCGCCAGGTGTCACAGCAGGCTGGTGGCCAGCAACAGCGCTTGGTCTAACCTGTGGAAAGGCAGCAACAGAAAGTTTGCTGATCCAGCAAGGAATCAGGGCTGTTCGGTCCTCAGAGGTGGGGTTTGCACTGGCTGAATTTGGGTTGCTGCAGTCGCTGTCTCCAGAGCTGCTGCCTGCTCTCCTCCTGGCAACATGGTCTGTAGAGGCGGGGTGAGGCAGAGGACACACTCAGATTCAAGGCTCCAGCTAACGCTTGTTACATAAACGTGAACATGAAGCTGCAGACTTTAGCTCCAGTTAGCAGAAGGCTAAACTATTAGTGACACTTTCACTCCATCTCACTTCTTTACTGTTGACATGTTAACATGACATATTGACACATTGCCTTATTTCATTTATTGTCAGACCCTTCCTGTTTTGGATTGCACTGCAGTGTAGGCAGTTGTTGCCAAAACTGGAATAGCAACTTTCTTTGCAGGATTCTCCACCAGTGAATCACATTTTCACCCTCTGAAGGGATGTGCACACACTACTGTTTCTGTAGAACAACCAGTGGGAACGCCCTCTCTCTGAAATGACCTGTGATTGGTCAAAGTCTCCCATCATGGGCTAGATTTTCTAAAGCCTGAAAACAGAGCCAAAGAGGGGGTGCAGAGTCTAGTTTTCTCTCAAAACCACTTGAATTAAAACTTGCTTAAAGTCAATTATGAGATTTTTATGAGCTCTTGTAACCAGTTTTTAAATTAGCTGAAGTATGAGTCATTAATGGAAGTTAACCTTTCTCCTTTCTTGAAGTTGGTGAAGCAAAAACAGGTTTAACAAAGACAGGCATGGCTGAACAACACGTTTACAAAAGCTTACACTGTGAGTGCATGTTGGGATTGATATGATGCAGAAATTCATGTATGGGTGTGGTGTGTGTGTGTGTGTGTGTGTGTGTGTGTGTGAGGCAGATGTAGATTTTCCTTCACAGAGAAATGTAAATGTAACAGAGGAATAAAAGTAAAGAGAGGGACCAGGTGGAATTTAAAATGAAATTAATAGCTCTGCAAACATTCTCTTCTGTCTTCGTTGTCTTTTTAGCATCTGACCATTTTGTTTCCCATGATCCATGCGTGCAGCCGGGGAGGAGCGTCCAGTTGGATCCAGCTAGTTTCCAGTGAAGCCCTTACTAAACCAGATTTCCCATCACCCCCTCTCTTTTCTCTCTCCCTGGATGAGGACAATGGAAACTTGATTTGACCCAAACAATGGATGCTATCAGTTTGGATTTTTAGCTGGACTCTTCACTGTTTGTTCCCATCTAAATTTTTAAACATTTTTGAGTTGGTTTTTTTTTTTCACCTTCACCATAAAGTCATCCACCATCAGTGGATCATCACCTCCTTCTCTCCTTCTCCTCCACCTGGTGTTAACAAACGTCATCCTTCACCTTTTGTCTCGTTCGCCGCTTCCTATAGGAAACTAAAAACACAGAGGAACTCTGTGTGACGGAGATGTTTCCTGGACTGAAGCTGATGGACTGGCGGTTACGATGAGTGACTCTTTATCCTGCTGGAAACCTGAGGAGGAAACACACACACATGCTGGCCACACACGTAGACATTTAGGATTCTGGTTTTAAATAATATCTGAAAAAAAGTTGTGGTTTGATTTATGTCACTCTCTGCGCCAGGTGGGTGGAGTTTAGCTGATGGGGGTCGCTTCAAGTGCAGCGAAGGAGTTAAGTTTTAGATGCTCCTCTGCAGTTGACAGTGTTACTGGAGGACAGTTTGATCCAAAATACCTCAGTTTCTCTGGTGCTCACTATTTTGAGAAAGCTTTCTAACACACCTGTTGAGCCCACTTTGTAACAAACATGCCACCAGTTGAGATTTTTTTTTTTCTTTACTGAGGTTAGTACAAAACTTTATTGGCAATATTGTCCCTCTCTGCGGCTGCTTTCCTAAATTTTTTAGTTTTCGTTCAACACAACATAGATGTTCGCCACTACTGAGCTTGAAGCTGAAAATATCTTTAACACCTGGAGCACTGAAATAAAGCAGTGGTTTAGCTTTTAACCAGAATGTATCTTAGGAATAACCATATTTGTTTTTACAGCTTACCTGCCAGCCAATTAGAAACAAGTACAATATATATTTTTAAAGTTTTTATTGTCATTTTTAACTGGGCCGTTGATGTTCCTGAAGGAGTATTCCTTTCCTTTAAAAGAAGTGTTTTAGAACATGCAAACACTAACAGCACAAAATAGATCCATTATTGATGTCACTTTTCTTCAAAATATGCTTATTTTATGTTTCTATGAAAAAAATCATATATTTTTTTAACTTTCAAATATCGATTTCAGCTTCAGAAATCCAATATCAGTCAGGCTCTAGGGTCTGTACACATGAAAAGATAAAATAGAAATAGATACCCAAACTCTCAACTACTCTCCTTCCATAATCTTTGCTGTGATTCTGGATTGCTTGCTCTACCTTCATCCTCCCCTCTGTTTGGTCCAGGATCCTCTTTAGTGTTTGTTTAAGTGATCGTTTGTGTCTTCTGTGGAAAAGCATGAGAGTAGAAAGAGGAGGAGGTTCATGTTTAAGGTGGCACAGACAAGATTCAACACGCAGGGATGGGTCAGGGTGGTGAAGGGCGAGAAGAAAGAAAACAGAAGAGGAAAAAAAGGGCGGGAAGGTGTTTGTCAGCAGCAACATACTTTGAGTTTTGGAGGGAAAGTTTTGGTGAGCTTCAGGGCGGTGCTACTGAATTTTTTTAAACAGTCTTTACCACAATTGGATCGAAGTTTTAAACTAAATTATAGTCGTATAGACACATCTGGCTTTCATCTGAAATGTTAAAGAAAACAAACCACTTTTTGTGTTATTTGAAGTTCAGCTTTTTCACTAGATCACACTCCTTTTCTTGAGTATTTTGTCATCAAACCTCAGATGATTTCTCCTGCGCTGTGAGCTGATGGATGATTATTTTTGTTTCGTTTGTGTGGTTAGTGGTTGTGTGTGATCTCAGACTTCAACATGCACTGATCTCCGGTGAGATAAGTATTTATTTTGTTTAGAAAAAAAAAACCTTAGTAACTGGAGCTGAAGATCATAGCTGGTCTGCAGAACACACATTCAAAATCGCATTCCTTTTTAGGGGATTTTTCAGTTTGTGCAGTCGAAGATGCTCAAATTGACTATTAAAAAGTTTTAAAAACATGGTGTCATTTTCAACATATTTATGTGTCCAGTTTGGGATAACACAGAGCACGGAATGTATTAATAACAACACACATAGATACATTTTGTTGTCCTTAACAAGTCACATTTATATGTTGAAAATGACACAAGTAGCCTTAAAGAGAAACTGCCCTCACTGTAAATAATAGAGATAGATACACTGTAAACAATTTGTGATGTCTTTGGAAATATATGTGGGGTTTTTATTTCTTATCATGATTCATTTGTTAAAAAAGGTTTGTTTTTGTTCTGTCGTTTTGTTAATGTTTACAGAAACTGTCTCGCCTCTGTGAAATTCCTGTAAAAATCTTAAAAGATAAAATAAATGTCCCCAAGGTGAAGTTCTTGTCCTGTTTAAGATAAAAGCTGTGGAAATATTTTCCTAATTTTGCCTCATTTATTGTGTTTTTTTAATTTATATTTCACTGTGACACTGAGGCTTCCGTTTATACTTGAACACAACCAATCAGAGTCTGAGTATCTTCAAACTGTCCAATCACAGAGAAAGGTGAGTGTTTTCTTTGAGACTGTTGGTCAACTGTGTGAATGCATACCTTGTGTGTGTGCGCTTGTGTGCGTGTTTTCTCTACGGAGTCAAGGAGACTAGGGCGTGGCAGGTGAGGAAAGACAGGAAAAAGCCCTCAGCCGTAGATCACACACACAGACACACACACTGTGAAAACTATCCGTCTCAACAAGTCATTTCATCTCAGTTTCAGCTTTTAGGTCTTCCTCTTAAAGACACGTTGATTATAAACAATGATTAAAACTAGACAAAAAATCGAAATCTATTGTTTTCAGTTGTTGAAAAATATTTGTTGTGACATTTGTAAAATGTTCTTACAGAACCCCAAATAAAACCCTAAAACCAAATTATATGAGTCTCAAAAAGACCAGAGAAAATCCTCAAAAAAGTCCTCACTTTCTAAAAATATTCTCTCAAGGTCGAAAACTTTATTTGGTCCTCACAGAGACAGGAGTAAAACCCACAGCATAATCTGTGTGTGCTTGTGCTCTCTTCCTGTGGGTCAGATTAACCTCCTGTTTATTCTTTTTCTTCAAAACACCCCAGAGATAAACAGAGAACACACACACCATCAATGTCAGGAAATCATATGCATTCATCTTTGCTCTTGCAGTCCTTGGGTCTGTGGGTCCTCTGGCTCAGCATCACAATTTATTGGTCATACTAATGTTTTAGTCCCTCATGAACTTTGTCAAGGTCTTTGATGAAACGTTATCTTTGGCTTGAAATACCTGCTTCAGTTGCCACCAACACAACTGGAATGTGTTGCTTATCAGGTGGAATTACTACTAGCAGCAGGTCAAAGGTCATGTTTCAGTAAGGTGTTTGCATGTGTGGATGAATGTTTTCATTTCAGTCCCCAGCACAAGGGTGTAAATATAGACATGGCAGGCAGTGCAGTTGCACTGGGGCCCATGGGGTGGAGGGGCCCGACTGCCACCTGGAAATACACCTGTTTTCTGGTCATGACCTCTCTTGAAAAAATACCTACTTTTGTTGCTACAAACACAACTGGAAATGTTCCAAACTATTGTTAAAAATCACCCACTTTTGTTGCTGTCCCAAACTCTTGTTAAAACACATTCTCTTTTGTCAACATCAACGCAGCTGGAGAAGTCACAAACTTGTCACAAAATGTCCTAACCTCTCTGTGAAAAGTACCTCCTTTCGTCGACCAGGGCCCACTTATCACTGAGTGACCATGCTGTGATACAGCATGTTGTGACTGGAGCAGTGTGAAATGTCAGTGACATGTTTGAGGTTAACCTCAGGAGGAGAAGGGTCCTGTGGAAGTGAGTACTGCGTGTGAGTGAATGACCTCTGTGGTGTCTATAAACTCTCAGCAAAGCAACACAAACACACAATCTAACACAAACACAAAGACAGCGACTGCTTACACCAACGGGGGGGGTAAATACTGGTTATCAACACACACACACACACACACACACACACACACACACACACAGAAAAAGATCTTTTTTTTTTTATAAATTAAAGCTTCCTCCTTCAATATCAACCCACTTTCAGACTGAACCAAACCTAATTCACTTTATACACATTTTTCTCTGTTTATCATCTTGTTACATACATAGGTTTTGTTATTTTCATCTCTTACCTCAGTCTCTAAAGGCTTTTATCTTGTTTTGGCAACATATGCTGCATACGTTAGTGCTGGGGCAGTGGCGTAAGGTAGTTACAATGAGCCCCAGTGCACGCTATTATGAGGAGCCCTTTCACACACACACACACACACACAGTTTTAGGTGTATATTTTAGCAACAGTGTGTCTTACTGCCACTTCTACGTTACATCCACTTGCAGATACTTGATATTGGACACATTAACATATATATTACACAGAAATCATCATTATATATCTGTATAAGTCAAATCTACAAAAGAACATAGGAAATTATTAGTTTAACTTGATAGTTTTTTTTGTTTTGTTTTTTTGGTAAATTATAGTTTTTTTTAAATAGTTGATGTAGAATAAGTTTATAATTTGTTACAGATTGACACTGTTTTACAAAACCAGAAAATCATGATGGAGATGGGTTTGCCTTATTTAGGGCATGTATGGAAAATAGCACCATTTTTGTTTTAGTGTGAGTTCTTCTTTGAGCACAAGTGTATTTCCAGGTGGCAGTCAGGCCCCTCCACCCCATGGGCCCCAGTGCAACTGCACTGCCTGCACTGTCTATATTTACACCCCTGTGCTGGGGACTGAAATGAAAACATTCATCCACACATGCAAACACCTTACTGAAACATGACCTTTGACCTGCTGCTAGTGGTAATTCCACCTGATAAACAAATGTGTGGATCAAATGAGTCTCTCCGCACCCTTCTCCTGACACCTGTCATTTCTGTGAAAGCCTGAGAGCTGCAGATTTAATAAGATACAACACAAAAGAGTTTCTCTACACCTGCACACAGATAACCTGGAAATCCAGATGCCCCGCCCCTAACAAATTTGAGTTTGCACTGCACAGGAATCTGGCTCCAATGTGCAGAGTCTGTTGAATCACCAATCGGACCAGTCAGATCAGTCTATCTGACAGAGGCGGGCTTTGGGTGGGCGTAACATGATGAGGACAGCGCTGCGCTGTAGGAGTCGAAAAGTAAACAGAAAAGATGGCAGCTGCCGAAGGATCACGTCCATTCAATTTAGCTTTGGAAGAAATGCTAAGCCAACTACACTTATCTTTTTCCTTGAGAGAGGAACAGAAGACTGCCCTAGAAGCCTTGGTTTCCAGGAAGGACGTTTTTGCTGTTTTGCCAACAGGATATTGCAAAAGCATAGTATATCAGTCAGTCCCACTGGTCGACAAACAAATGGGGCTTAGTGCAGTGAATACGTCACCTTGTGTTTGCTCTGATTGGCTATTGACCTATCCAATTGCGTGCGGCGCCTCAGTTAGTGCCGCCCCTTGGGTAGGAAGGGTGTATCAGTGAGGGCCAGACTCAAAATCTTTCTAGATTTGAGTTTGGATTTCCAGGCTAGCACACACATGCAGCGTCTCTGAAAAGACCTCGTGACTCTGATACTCAGAAAAGTCAATTAAGTTATGATTGTAGCAGGTATGTGTCAATATTAGATGTTTTTTCCATCAGGGTGAATTTCAGCTTCTCAAAGCAGCTTTTATACATTGAGGCAGTAAGGTGTGTAGTGAGCTCTTAAAGGAACTCTAAAAACAAACTGAGGACAGGAGGGGCACAACTGTTCACGCAAATGATCTCTGCAACATAACCATGGAAATCCTCTCATTTTTACTTCTAACTCCTAAAAAAATGGGTGTCCAAACTTAAAGGCTCATTCATTTCAGGCAAGAGATTACGCATATTTCTCAAAAAACGTTCCCATTTAACTTTCCTTAGCTCTTAGCAACTTTGTGATGATGTGTTCAGAGGACACTTCAATAAAGAGGAGTGCTGAAGACGTGTTCGCACTCTGTGCAAATCAAAATTCAGATGTATGTTGATTTTTCCATAGCATCTATCATGTTTGAATTTTAAAAATCAAAAGTGAGGACCAATGAGAGCCCAGTGATAGGTGTGTTCATCCAGTCAGGTGCAGGAGGAGGGTTCATGTGTGAAGGAGTGAGCTGTCAAGTTACCAAAAGTACAAGCTCCTTTAGTTTAAATGAAGCCTTTTTCTCAGGGAGGCTTTGCCAGAACCAATGAGAGGGGAGAAAATTGTTGGACAGATGGTTTTACAAGAAAGGCACTCAATAATTTAAAGTCTCAGACTCTGGTGTGTCAAAGAGATGAAGACACCCCAGGCGTTAAAACTGCACGGCTGTCCTGAACTCACATAAGTCATTTAAGTTCTCCTCAAGAAACCTCAAATACAACCGGAGAAGAAAAAAAAGGAAAGTCCCTCCTCTACTATCCTGAACGCACAAACAGTTCATGTTTCTGTGTGTGTGTGTGTGTGTGTGTGTGTGTGTTGAATCAGGTATAGCTGACAAGAGTGAACACGCCTGCAGCATTTAGTCAGGAATGTGTGTTACCTCTTATTGAGTCAACAATGAGCCGTGCAGAGAGGAAAGAGGCGTGGTTAGACGTGAAAACATAACCATCACTTCCGCACTACAGCCCTTGAGCTTGAATGTCATGGTTCAAGTGTAAGATTTCAATAGCTACTGCAATACTATACTATGATGTTTTTATGTTTTTTAATGACATACCATAATATGACATTTTTCTGAGTTTTGACATACTATACTATATTTTTTATGATGTTATTTTGACATACTATGATATTTTTATGTTTTTTGACATACTACACTGTGACATTTTTATGATGTTTTTACATACTATTCTATGACATCTGTCTTATGTTTTTGACAAACTATACTGTGACATTTTTATGTTTTTTCTGACATAATATACTATTACATTTACATTTTATTTTTTTTACATACTATACCATGACATTTTCACAATGTTTTTTATAAATATACATATCCTTAACTGACATTTTTTTCTGATTCTTTTTACCTACTTTTCTGACATTTTTTGACATACTATACTAAGACTTTTTTGTACCATCTTTGAAAATGGAAATACTATGACCCTTTTCTAACATTGTATAGTATTGCATTTTTAATTTTTTATGACATACTATACTTTAAGTGTTTTATCATGTCCTATTTAATGACATTTTCATGATGACATTGACAAACTACACTAAGACTATTTATGATGTTTTCCAACATACTAAACTGACATTTTAACAACACACCACTATGCCATTTTTATGATTTCTTTGAACAAAATATTATATATTATTTTTTGACATACTACGCTATGCGGTTTTTGTATTCTTTTATAATAAAGATTATTATGACATTTATATGTTTTTTTGATAACTACTGTGACATTTTTTATGATTTGATTTGACAAACTCTTGTATGACGGTTTTATGATTTTCATCATCATACTATGACAATTTCATCATTTTTTTTTTTTACATAATGCATTTTGACATTTGTATGATTTTTTTGTCATACTATAATATTACATTTTAATGATGTCTCATTATTTATCAGTGTCCTCTACTATGATCAGTTATGACATACGATACCATGACATTTATTTCTCTATACTATGACATTTTTTTGACACACTATACTATGACACATTTATGATTTATTTAAACATATTATTATATGACATATTAATTTAATACTATAATACTATGAAATGTTTTTTGACATACTATGCTATTACATTTTTATGCATTTATTTACGACATACTATACTTTGTCATTTTAGGACATTTTTTTTTATGACTCATCCAACTGAGGAGTTGGACTTATTCTTATTTCCTTGTCTTCCTACCATTTCCCAAGGTATTTTGATTTGCACCTGCCCTGTCACCTTTTATGTCATGTTGCACCAACTCCTAAATAAATGAAAAGATCATTTTGAACAGTATGTTTAAGTATCCTCACCACCCCCTTGTGGTGAAGCAGCTTATAAACTCAGACAGTTTGAATAAAGCCTGTTGATGTGTGTTTGCTGTGGAAGGAGAAAGGTAGAGCTTGACTGTTGGTGTGTGAATGAGTTACATCAGCATTCAGGAACACAGTCTCACTTTAGACTAATGAGTGTGATTCTTTTACACTACACGTATACATTTTACACTGTGTTTCAGTGAGTAGCCTGTAGGCCAGTACCAGTAGGTTACACCCTCTACGTGTGTGTGTGTGTGTGTGTGTGTGTGTGTGTGTGTGTGTGTGTGTGTGTGTGTGATTACAGGTTAGAGTAATAACGGCCTTGTTGGGTGGAATGACGGAATAATAACTCACAGCTTAAACGCAGAATGCCTTTTCTTTCAGCTCCACCGGTACAGAAGCCAACTAAGGACAAAAACAAAAAACAAAGAGAACTGATCTGAAGCGTGTTTAGTTTCTAGATACAAATTTGACAGCATACTGTATACAGAAAGAGTAGTGTATGCCACTAGTTGTCTCTATTTCTTGTCACATTTTAAATGAATAATAATGCAAAAGCATTGCATTATTTATATATTTGCATTATTATGAACTAGGTGGTGTGGTGGTTAGCACTCTCGCCTCACAGCAAGAGGGTTGCCGGTTCGATCCCGGGCGTGGGAGTCCTTCTGTGTGGAGTTTGCATGTTCTCCCCGTGTCAGCGTGGGTTCTCTCCGGGCACTCCGGCTTCCTCCCACAGTCCAAAGACATGCAGATTGGGGACTAGGTTAATTGATAACTCTAAATTGTCCATAGGTGTGAATGTGAGCGTGAATGGTTGTTTGTCTCTATGTGTCAGCCCTGTGATAGTCTGGCGACCTGTCCAGGGTGTACCCTGCCTCTTGCCCGATGTCAGCTGGGATAGGCTCCAGCCCCCCCGCGACCCTCAAGAGGATGAAGCGGTTAGAAGATGAATGAATGAAAGTATCGCCAATGCAAATTAACATTTCATACTGCTGGAGCTTCATAGTGAAAGCATTTCACCGGCCAAACATGAGTTAACTTTTATGTAATTTGTGTTTGTTGTGTTTTGTTGTTGTTTTTATATATATATTGTGCTTAGTACTTACCACTATAGTTCATCAAAAGTGCATCTACAAAAAAGACAACAGTCATTTTTGGCATTTGTTGACAACAGGCTGGTGTAACCCCTTTGACAGTGCCTCTTCTTGGTGGGAATTTCACGCTGTTATGCCACCTAGCTGTTCTGTATAAAAGGTACAAAAGCAATATGGGGGGCCATCAGAGGTTGTAACAGCGCTGAAACAGTGTCTCTATAAACAGGACAGCTGGCAGGACGGGACCAAACACAGCACAGGTGTGACATTTTGACATGCTTTGCGTGCAACCAGCTGCAGAAGATTTTAAACGTTGCTGATCGCAGTAAGCGGCTAACTGATAGAGGAAGAACAGCAACCGAAAATGTCTGCAAATTGGGAAACTTATGATGTCTGGCAGCTCCTTACCCTCCAAGCAACCATATAAGACAGACGAGAATTATTACCATGTTAATGTCATTGTTTTTGTTTATAAAGCACTGCCAATGAGTATATTATGTCACACCAAAGGCTGATTCTGTTGTAATACATACATGCCCGTCATGCCTCTTAAGCTCCCGAGATGCTGGCATGCTGTGTACCATCACACACTGAGGCAGCATGATCCCACTGAAGTAAAAATGCAAGCGCAGCATGAAGAAGGGACTTACCTTGCTACCCGTAGACTTCTGTGAATTGCAGCGTAAAATCAGATCACAGTGGCTCACAGAAAGATGAAAAAAGGCCAATTATTGCCTGATGTCTTTATTAAAACAACATTAGTTTGTTTTGCTGCCCCCAGAACTCTCTGCAAGTAGTCTTAAGCCAACTGTCCTGTTACCACCAGTAACTACAGGTATCACAAAAAAAGATTGCCACTTCAAGTACTGTTTAATCCACTGGACTAGACTGAGTCAAATTCAAGGCAAGTCAAACTTTATTTGTAGAGCACATTTAAATACAGCCACAGTTAACCAATGTGCTGAACAGTAGTGATGGCCAAATTAAATCAAGACACACTTTTCAGTAAGCGGCACTGTTGATCAGAAAAGTAAATAATTTTATTCACTTCAGGATGAACACTTCAATAATTCAACCAATTTCAGATAAATATCTCTTTCCTTATTCATACTGTGGTCAGGCAGTCTCAGTCAAACAGTTTTAGCTGTGCCTGTGGAGTTGCAAGCAGTGCATAGAGATTAATCTACTACACTGGTGAGCGATAAAGTTGATCACAAACTTTCAGCCTTAAATTCTACAATCACATCTCACCACCAAATCCTAAAAAGAAGTTGAAGCACGTCTATATACAAGATTAACCAACAAATATGCACAAAAACCTGACTGAATTAACATCCAAATCACCAGAATTGGCACCAGAAATGGAACTGAACGTTTCTACAAACCATGAATATGTTAGATTTGTACATTATTATGTAGTGGATAAGTTCAAACATAATGTTTCAACAATGCTGTGTTTAATGCATGGTTATGTACTGACACAAAAGCTATTTGATCATGTTTTGGCTAAAAATACCCAGTCATGGAAGCACAATCCCTGCTGGAAAAGCAGGAATAGCTCTGTAAGAAACAAGCCATGGGTTGCTAAAAAAAATACAGAGATTTGGGGGGTGAAAAGCTGCTGGGAAAGAGCCACAGGTCGCTAAAAAACACCCACATTTTGGGGCTGAAAAGATGCTGGAAAAAGAGCAATGAGTTGCAAAAAAACACCCATGTTTGGGGACTTAAAAGTAGTGATGGCCAAATGAAGCCTCATGAAGCATTTTCTTTATTTTATGAGTCCACTTGATGACACTCTTGGTTTGTAGAGAGTGGCTCAAAGAATGGCAATTCAATGCCAAATGCTTCATGAGGCTTCATTTGGCCATCACTACTGAACAGTCCAAAAAAATCAAACAGATAAATACAGAAGCAAACAACAGTAGGAACAGAAGAAAAAATAAACACAGTAGAGCAAATTGCAGCACAAAAAAAATTGACTGAATCAATCATTCGCCAACGAAGGGAGGTGGGTCTTCAGTAGCGACTTAAAAATTTCTAATGTCGAGCAGTTTTTATTTGTACAGGTAAGCAGTTCCAGAGCTTAGGGACAGCCACCACAAAAGCTTGGTTGCCACTGTTTTCATGCTTCCTTTTGGGTACATTCAGGAAAATCTTATTGGTTGACCTCAGTCCTCTAGCTGGAGTATGAAGATGCAGTAGTTCCGCTAGATAAGGTGGCACCAGACCGTTTAAAACCTTAAAAACCAGCAATAACACCTTAAGATCATTCCTAGAATGAACAGGAAGCCAGTGGAAGGAGGCCAATATTGGTGACGTCTGATCTACACCCACATACAAAGAATTACAACAGTCTAGCTGAGAGTTAATAAAAGCATGAATAACTCCAATACCGAGTGATTCAAATATCATCACAGTTGACTCCCACTGTGATCAGAAAGAAGACAACAGTATAAATAGAGTACTACATTTTTTTTCTTTCTTTTTTTGGTGCATCACTTGACTTGGACACATGTAGACTGGGTCTTAACCTGATCTGAAACGGCTCAGACTCGGTCTGTTTCAGATTTGACTTGAGAATATTTTTACATTTCAGGAAATATGCTCATTCTCCTTTGTGACTAAAGTAAGATGTTCAGATTGATTTCACTCTAATGTCTGTACTTTGAGTATGAAGTTACAGCAGCTGATTAGCTTAGCTTAGCATAGCATTAGGGGCATCGTAGTAGAGGGGAAAGTAGGATTGATTACCCAGAGCACCAATGGAAGGGGGGCCCTTGAAAAGCCTGCGGTGA
Organism: Epinephelus fuscoguttatus; assembly: GCF_011397635.1. Taxonomy (NCBI): domain Eukaryota; kingdom Metazoa; phylum Chordata; class Actinopteri; order Perciformes; family Serranidae; genus Epinephelus; species Epinephelus fuscoguttatus. The sequence continues at coordinate 8,931,564 of NC_064768.1, read as the reverse complement.
AAAGTTTGGTTTTGTCTGCCATATTTAAAATTCTACGTAATTAGTGCCATAATTAAATAAAATTAGGCAATCAGTTAGCCTGGCTCTGACCTGAAGTGACATAATCCACCACTTCTAAAGCTCACCGATTAACATGTTGTATCTCATTTAATTTGAAGAACCACTGAAATGAAAAGGTGTGGAGTCACATTGCTCCACATACATGTACACACAAAGGTCAGCCATGAGAAATTTGGCATCTTATAAAACTTTAGGATCATCAGAAGAGTTTAAACTAAACCTCTGCAGGTTCCAGCAGGGCCTGGCTGCTCTACATGGCAATAAGCAAATAAAAAGCTTAGTGAAAAAAAAATTCCAGGAATGTATTTAATCTCCAGGGTGTGAAAATCTTACCTGGCGTAACGACACTGAATGATTTGTCCTGACATGACATCCTGTAACTGATGGGAGTCACACAACAACAGGCTTATTAATGGAGGCTAATCTGCATGAACAAACGTATTCTCCTCCAATGAAATGTCACATTTTTAGAGGCAGGGATCTTGAAGAAGAAACAGCAGGCATGTCTCCAAATACAGACTGATGTCCTCTGAGAGAGTCGTGATGTCTCCCCCAGGAGCTGATAGTGGGATAGGAAGGAAAGCACTGCTGCTGCCAGGCTCGGGCTAATTGCTGGAAATATTTGTGTGATGATTCATTCTGTGATTCAAATGTCAGTTTCTGTGTAGAAAGGGAAAAGCATGCTGGATGGATTTCATGGTTTGATCTTTTTCCTTCCAGCACTGTGATTAGTGCAGGATATACAGAGGAGGGTGGATTTAATGCAGCATGCAAGCTCATGACACTAAAAACACATTTAATCTGTTGAAATTTCCTTAATCTCTCCATTAAATCAAGACACACTTTTCAGTAAGTGGCACTGTTGATCAGAAAAGTAAATAATTTTATTGATGGAACAAAGAGTTCAGGATGAACACTTCAATAATTCAACCCATTTCAGATAAATATCTCTTTCCTTATTCATACTGTGGTCAGGTAGTCTCAGTCAAACAGTTTTAGCTGTGCCTGTGGAGTTGCAAGCAGTGCATAGAGATTAATCTACTACACTGGTGAGCGATAAAGTTGATCACAAACTTTCAGCCTTACATTTTACAATCACATCTCACACCAAATCTTAAAAAGAAGTTGAAGCACGTCTATATAAAAGATTAACCAACAAATATGCACAAAAACCTGACTGAATTAACATCCAAATCACCAGAATTGGCACCAGAAATGGAACTGAACGTTTCTACAAACCATGAATATGTTAGATTTGTACATTATTATGTAGTGGATAAGTTCAAACATAATGTTTCAATAATGCTGTGTTTAATGCATGGTTATGTACTGACACAAAAGCTATTTGATCATGTTTTGGCTAAAAATACCCAGTCATGGGGGCACAATCCCTGCTGGAAAAGCAGGAATAGCTCTGTAAGAAACAAGCCATGGGTTGCTAAAAAACCACAGAGATTTGGGGGGTGAAAAGCTGCTGTGAAAAGAGCCACAGGTTGCAAAAAAACACCCACATTAGGGGACTGAAAAGCCGCTGGGAAAAGAGCCATGGGTCGCTAAAAAACACCCACATTTTGGGGCTGAAAAGATGCTGGAAAAAGAGCAATGAGTTGCAAAAAAACACCCATGTTTGGGGACTTAAAAGTAGTGATGGCCAAATGAAGCCTCTTGAAGCCTCTGAAAAGCCGCTGAGAAAAGAGTCATGGGTTGCTAAAAAAAAGGTCAACATTTTGGGACTGACAAGTTGATTGGAAACACAGCAATGAGTCATTAAACGGATAGTGCACCCAAAAATGAAAATTCAGCCATTATCTGCTCACCCATATGCCGATGGAGGCTCAGGTGAAGTTTTAATGTCCTCACAACACTTGCGGAGATCCCAGGGGAGAGGGGGTAGCAACACAACTCCACCTGTACACCGCGCTCACGTGTGTGCGCTTGCACGTGAGACCAGCGAAAGCATGTGAACACACATGAAGGCAGTGCCCATGTCTCACAGCGCAAGCGCGCACACGTGAGCGCGGTGCACAGAGAGGCAGTCAGAGCTACAGGCTACAATGAGGCTAAAAACAGAATTTAAATGACGTTTTTCCTAACAACTTTTTATGTCGGGGCTTCAGGACACTTGGATCACTACGGACGAGCAGTATGGAGATATTTTGTGGTTTCAGTTATGTGTTTTTGGACGTTTGAATCTGGGGCGCTGTAAGCCTGCATTGGGTGGAGTTGTGTTGCTACCCCCTCTCCCCGGGATCTCCACAAGGGATGTGAGGACTTCACCTGAGCCTCCCTCGGCATATGGGTGAGTAGATGATGGCTGAATTTTCATTTTTGGGTGCACTGTCCCTTTAAGTCACACCCAATTTAGTGCAGTTTGGCAGGTTTCTTGCTTAGGTGACACGCCATTCTTCATCCCTCCTGATCACCTCCTGATTGCAAAATCAACTCATATATTATGTCACTTTACAAACGTTGATATGATGTGTATGAGACATACAAAAGGAATATATTTGTGGTTTGCAGATGTACAATGCCGACATTTTCTTCTGGCTACTGGGCTGCATGAATATACAGTTTTAGAGGCTGCAGTCTGGTTGCTGTTGAACTGCACTGTGTTATTCAGAAGCTTTTGTGTTGTTTTGTCTACCATCATCATTCAACAACACTACAAACTGCATCCACCAAAATGATTACACAGCACCTCTCTGAAACACTTTCAAGAGAACATAATAACCCCTGCAGCTGTGTAGCTCATTCAGCTCATATCTATCAGGGATGTTCAGATTATACCTTTATATTTCCTAACATTCAAAATATTTACTCTAACCTGACTCCCTCAGCTTGTATGCTAAGAATTCTGTGATACTAACACCTCCATGGTCACTCTCTGCCACCTGTTAAGAATTTCTTATCTGCTTGATAACAGTCTCTGGTCTTGAGGACAGGCGATGCTGAGGTTGTTGTGTCTTCAGCTTCGGTCTGTTTAAACTCCACTGAGGATACAGAAAGGAGCCGCAGGAGAATTTCCATCAGGCTCTTATTTACATACAAATGAAGAGTCTCTAGCTGAAGGACAGGACCGACTGGATCTGTCTGCACTGTTAAACAAAAAAGAAGAAAAAATGTTTTTGTGCAAAATTTTTTACTTCAAATGAATGACTTTATTCATCCATCATGGTCTGACAACTATGAATCTTGTGTTTGTTTTGTTTTCTTTCAGAGTTCCAGAATTAGCTGAGCCCAAACCAAAAACAACCTGTTGGGCTAGTTTTAAACAAACACTTCATCTTAAACCTTTGTTTTGAGAATCATAACCAGTTCTGGTCCTCCGCATGACCCTCTGTTCTGTATGTTTGTCTGCAGTTTAATCAACACATTTTCACTCTGACCTCGTCACATATTGGTGTTTGGTCACGGACCTTTCACGTCAAGATACATTGTGCAAGGTACCCTGAGTGTGTTGGTTGTTGATGTTCTGGAACGCTGTGTCAACTTCAAAATAAACTGTTTTCACAGGAAATGTAGTTTGCATACAGTCTCTTTCAGAATAACCACTGACGTCAGTACAACACCGCAGATTTATGTTTTTTTTTTTTTCCCCTTCAACAACAAATGCACGTGGTTATGTTTTGCCAACACATGCCTGTGGTTGGATTTAGGAAAAGAGAACAGGGTTTGGCTTTACAGTCTTGCAGGAAGCAAACACCAGCCTCCCAAGTGAAAGTCGATGGTTGCTGGAATCACCCACCACCCCTCCTGTCCGCCCTACTTGGACCTCTGCTGCCTTAACTTTCACCTGGTGTTAAACAATGATGGCAACTGGCCGCATATCATGCTGATGTAAAAGGACGTCTTTTTTTGCCTCTGTCTGACACCGGAAGTCACTGATCAAGCAGAGTAAGACTAGGTTGGTTTAATCCACCTCTCTGCCACTGATCTGTTATGTCTCTGTTGCCAGCTGTTAACCACACTAGCTATAGGATAATTTAGCCACATTTCTGTGAAACTATATGTGTACTACAAACATATTGATCTAACAGATGGAGAAGTGGATAATGCTTCAGGAGTGATTTGAGAAATGTTGATGGTATTCCTTTAAATCTTTTAAGGACTACTACTTTCTCTGTAAAGAAATAGTGGAGTAATGGTGTCCTGAGGAGAGAATTAAGATACTTTTGTGTGTTGTAATCTGAGCTACTCTGTGGTTTGTTGTGATAAGTTTGTTCGTATAGTGGTTACTGCTGATATAGGGACAGCAGAGTGGTGAAAGCGTAGCATCCACCCCCCAGTTCACCCCTGCTTAACACCGCTAGCACTGCCAGCACTGTTGCTGTTGTTAAGCATTGTTCATAGAGTCAGCACCAATGGCTGCTCGTTACAGGCTCAGTCACCTCCATGTTGAGAATCGTGTCCAGCAACACATTTTCAGTGGTGGATGGGTCAAACAAAACAAGACTTTAACCTAGGAGACCACGGATTGTGTCCCTTGTGAAACCAAAACTCAGTGTTGATTTATTGTAATGTTATGTAACTTATGTACATACGTCCAGTTGTTTTAACATAACATTAATGTATGTATGGTGGTTGCAATGTTTTTTATTTATCTATTTTACATAACAAACATGGGCGGCACGGTGGTGTGGTGGTTAGCACTCTCACCTCACAGCAAGAGGGTTGCCGGTTCGATCCCGGGCGTGGGAATCCTTCTGTGCGGAGTTTGCATGTTCTCCCCGTGTCAGCGTGGGTTCTCTCCGGGCACTCCGACTTCCTCCCACAGTCCAAAGACATGCAGATTGGGGACTAGGTTAATTGGTAACTCTAAATTGTCCATAGGTGTGAATGTGAGTGTGAATGGTTGTCTGTCTCTATGTGTCAGCCCTGTGATAGTCTGGCGACCTGTCCAGGGTGTACCCTGCCTCTCGCCTGATGTCAGCTGGGATAGGCTCCAGCCCCCCCGCGACCCTCAAGAGGATGAAGCGGTTAGAAGATGAATGAACATAACAAACATAGGTATATTAACTCAAGAAATGATCTTTTTTCTACAAGTTTTGTTGCCTTAAGCTAACTGACCATTTCATGACATTACCAGGTGTTTCAGTGTGTTTCAGCTGTGTGTCAAACATAGACATTAAGGGGTGCTATGTGCGTGACATGTGCAGTGCCTTGCCAAGCCTTAATTAAGCATTTTAACACAGACTATGAGCTTTCCCTAAACCTCACTGAGCCATAATTATAGTGGTGTAAGAACAGGAAGCATATTCATAAGTCTTATTTGAGACATATGATAACTTAATGCCTTTATTGTCAGCCCAACGAACCAGTGCCTATATTTTGCAGTGAATTTTAAAGTTGTTAAACAGAGATAAAAGTTAAAGTGAAACAAACCATTTATAGTAAACCACAGATTTGAGTCAGTATCTGTTTTCCAGAGCTAATTAAGTGTTGTTGTTTTTATTCTCAAAAAAAAAAAAAGTTGGCCTGACAAAAATAAAAATGCTCATGGCAAGTCAAAAGTTTTACCTGCTGTAGTACCACACAGTCTATACAATTTTGAAATTATTACTTTTGAAATTAATTATTATTTTGATTTATTACAATCTCATAATTTCACTCAGAAATCATTTCATAATTTTAAATGACTATTTCATAATTTTGACACAGTATCTCATGATATATTACCTAATAATTTTGACTTGCTCTCTTGAAAATCTGACTCACCTCATGACTTTCTTATCATTGGGCTTTTCATTTATTTTTCATTCAGAAATGAGCTTCATTTGAAAATCAGTCACATCAGCACACGTTTTCTAAGAAAAGGATGAAGCTCACAGTTACGGGATTGTTTCATTGTTATATGGTTAGTCACCACAGGAAGTGTGTGTGATGAGTTACTGAAGCTGCGAACACACCCATTCAGTTTCTGATAACAATAAGATGACAGTCTGTTTTATTGCCTTTTTAAAAATGTATTGTGTTCATGGTAATATCATTATTTTTTGGGGATTATTTTTTGTTTTTGTTTTACTGTTTTCTGTATTTCTCTCTTTTTAATCTTGTATTCTGCTACTTTAAAATAACCTCCTTCAAGTCAAAGCTCAGTTTCATTCCTATCATTAGATCATGACACTATGGTTTAAGTTTTGGGAACTAACTGGCACAGTTAGATTGTGAAAGTGTAACTGTAAACTTCGACACACATATTTTTCATTTTATTTCTGCCTTTTAATTTCTTAACCCTTTAACATTATGCTTATCCGTTGGGTAGAGTACATTTTGAGTCACTAACACTTAATGAAAAATGTGTTGAACTTAACTTAACCTAATTGAGCTATCTCTTCCATTCGGTTTAGGCATGTCATGCCTAAAATAAATCCACTAGATGTCGCTGTGTCTTTAAATAGTATGCCCTTTCAGCTCACAGAAATCACAGAAACATAGAAACATAAAGTCACTCCAGACATGAGGGCTCTGTGTGGTGGGTTTTTCAACAGGCATATTTTTTTGACATGTTATAGTTTCAGAGGTCTTACTGAGCGACATTCTGGTAAACTCCAGCCACTGGTGCAAGTTGTGAGCTGTAATTCAGCACTAAATAATCAGCCGTGTGTGTCTTACTGTGGATGGCGGAGCTGCTGAATAGATTTGTGGAGTCTGTAAGTTGCAGTAGTGGCTGTTAGCAGTTAGCTCCGCTTGTTATTAGCTTAATGGCAGCGAAGCAAGCCGCCTCCGGCCACCGGTCTTCACAGCTGATCTCCGCAGGAACCCACTCAGTCCAGATTAGAGAAGGTCAACGGTTTGATGCTGTTTGACAGGCAAGTAGGAGGCTCAGTTATCTGTGAGTGTAGCTGTGCTGTAAGTAAATAGTCTGAACTCAGATGGAGATGAAAGTTTAGTTTTAGTCACCAACTCTGTGAGAGGACACATGTTTAAACCTCCAGACTAACATGCTGCAGATGGAGAAAGAATTCACGCTTCTTTATTTTTCTGCTTCTTAACAGTGAGATGGGTAAGTCAGAGGTTACAGTGAACCTGGGTTCAAATACCAGTAGTTGTAGAAAAAACTGTCTAAATTGGTTTTTTTATGCAACCTGTTTCATAATTTGTGAGATGCTGTGTGAAAGTACTGTTATTAAATATCTAGAATAAATACCTGGAAATAACACTGGTAATAATATTAATTCCATGGCAACATTTTGATATATGTTGGTATATACTAACATATTACAAGTATTTAACAGTATATGCTTTGTCATTTTGTTTTTTCTTTTTGTTTTACAAATACCATGAAGTGGCAAGTCAAGTGTTTGGTAGAGGCCTTTGTAATTTGGTAAATGCTTTTCAAATTGTATCGTTAATCAACTCAACATACAAAACATAGAGTTTGTTTCCAGGCTTTGCACATCTTATTAAGCCCATCTAGGAATTTAGTCTTGAAAAATATCTGAATATTTTGTTGGGTTAAAATAACGCATTTCTTTTAAGGAAAACAGCTTTTCAACTCATGATAAGTATTAAACTCTAAACTGTCTCAGAACCTCTGTCTCTAGTTTTCTCTAATTAGTACAGTTTTACTTGTAGGGATCTAATTATCGGAAAATTATAGCAAGGAATAATGGATTGCACCAGAATGGAAACATTTGAAACTGGGGTTTGGGTGTGTTTGCACTCACACGCAAACTGTTTTCAGCAGGGTTCAGCAGTTAGCAAGAGAACTCCACAGAAAATATTCTCCTCTTTAGGGAAGTGAAAGAGAAGTACTTATTTTTCACTTCTTCTAGCCCCTCATGGGTGATGCACTTGTCTCATTTCCTGCATGTATTTCTGCTTATTTCAGCCATTACATCTACAGTCGACCGTCATCAAGACACCAAAGATTAACTAGTGTTTAATGGCACCTGGCAGCGTCATGGGAAACATGGTGGGACATCAATGAAAGTTAAGGTGGCTGAAGTCCAAGTATGGTGGGTGGAAGGGGTGGTGGAAGGATCCAAAAACCAACCAACTTTCACCCAGGAGGCCAGTGTTTGCTTCCTGTAAGACTGTAAAACAAAACCCTGTTCTTTTTTCCTAAACCCAACCCTGTGTGTGTGTCAGCAAAACGTAACCATGAGCGTTTGTTGTTGAAGGAAAAAAATGTCACCCACGCACTTTGTTTGAAATACTAGTATTTACAAAAGCTTGTGTTTTTCTATGCTGTTTAAACAAAGAAAAGTTTCTTTTACGTCTGACCTCACAACAACACTTCCTGTCTGAGCTGCAGAGTAATACAGTATGCGGCAGCAGTGGCACAGTAATATAGAAGTTTTACAGTTGAGAAACTTTAATGTCAAAGAAAAGTGCTGTCTGACAGCAAGATAAAGCTGTGAAAAAATCCTCAATATAGCGTCCACTTAGACTGATATTGATTTTTTTTAAGTGGGCCTCCTTCAGGGTGGCTAAAATATATTTTGATATAAACCCCTGTCCAAAGCAATGTCATGTTGAGCTTCCCTGGTGGGACTCCAGCCTGCTATTCCAAACTGGGGGCGCAACCAGCCATCTACTCAGAGCCTGGTCTCACTCTGAGTCCTTCAACGTTGGCATGATACGTGGCCGGTTGCCATTATAGTTTAAAGGTGCCTGGCGGCGTCAGGGGAAAAGGTGGGGGGACAAGGAACAAAGTTAACAGGGCAAAAGTCCGAGTGGGGATGGAGTGTTGGTGGATGGGTCCAACAAGCACTGACTTTCACCCGAGACTGTGGTGTATGCGTCCTGTAAGATATTAAAGCCAAATCCCATTCTTTTTTTCCTAAACCCAACCACGTGTTTTTGTTTTTGAGGGGAAAAAACATCAATTTGCAATGTTGTACCAAAATAGTGCTTTTATTTTGAAAGAGATTTTATGTAAACTGTAAATTTCCTGTGCAAACAGAAGACTATTTTGAAAGAAGACAATGCATGTAACAAGCAGAAGTTGACACGGCATCCCAGAACGTCAATAACCAACACACCCAGGGTACCTTGTACATCGTATCTGAACATGGAAAGACCATGACAAGCAAGTCAATATGTGACAAAGTCAGAGTGAGAATGTATTGCTGAAGGCAATACTCTGACTTTAACAGGAGAGACTTTTTTTTATAGTAAAAGAATATTTATTTACATGTGCACATAAGAATGAAAAATGTGGTAAGTATTTGGCGATTTGACCCCATAGAGATGGTATGATTTAAGGAGGGTGATGAATCCATAGTTTCACATTTAAATGTGTACACGTGTTTGAGATCATAAACAGTTATGAAAAATTAGTACACGAAAAACATCTTTTTTGGGGGGGGCTAATTGTTGACTAACTGTGTTAGACTGTGTTACCTTCTCCAGTCTGGTGCTCCGAACTGTAGTTGGGAGACCGGGAGTCCGGACCAACTCTGCTTGAAGAATGAGGATGCAGAATTGACGTCTGTGCAGAAGCACATTTATTTCTCCTCTACAGCAGGAAAACATAATATAACATAACGCAGGGCCTTCTCACAGAGACTATGCAGTAACTGGATCTAAACACTGTAAACAGAATGCAATCACCCGGTAGCATGAACAATACTGTTTTCATGGTGCATTCCCATCTGTACACTCTATATGCCGCTTTACTTCCCACAACATCTACTACGTCACACCCACACGGCCACTGTCTTAAAGTGAAGGGCTGGCCGGTAACAACTGAGAATATGACAAGAAATGGCATGAGACCGGGTTTGGCAACAGGTCAGTAGCCTACGTGCAAAGAAAGTCTTCCTGATTGAACTTAACGCTGAGCTTCATATAAGTACCTCATACAACCCCACTTCAATCATCCTGAACAAACCCTTTAAGGTTAAAAACTAGTTAAACTAGTCTGAAGTAGCGCTTATAGTAAACAACCATCCCAGTGACATCACTAGCTAGCCTGTTAAGATGGCTGCACCCTGCTGGTGGAAATACAATATGGTTTTCTAGAAAATCTAGATGGATATCAAGTTTCATTGCAGCACCATATCTTGCCTAAGGTAAAAAAACAAACGAACCACAGTCATATTGTTGAGTCTTTCATCTTCACCATAAAACACCGGCTGCAGACACACCAGCAGCTGCTGATTCCTCTTTTATCTTTTGATCCTTTCTCGCACACTTTAACAGGACTTTTTCAGGTGACTTTTGTTCTTACTCTGTATGGATGCAACTTCAAATATTGCAAAGTAGAGCACTTTTCATACAACTACACAAAAAGATGACTTTGTTATAGTAATGAGAGTATCTCTCTTCTGTAAGCATTTTATGATTCAGACATGCGTCTGTATCACTTACCTCATTTTCTTATGAAACCATCATACAGTTTTTCCGGTCAGCATTTTCAGTAGAAACATGAATTGTTGTCCACAGTCACCTCTTTTTCCCAGCAGCAATTACATCACTATCTGCTGACGAGAGGGAGAGCACATACACACACATGCACAGACAAAACAAGGAGATGGAAACTGCATTCACTGCATTACTTCACAGGAGACTCAAATGCTTCCGTAAGCCTGAAAAGATTCTGTTAAACATTTCTTCATGAACTCATGTCGCTTACAACATTACAACCTCCAATGGAGGAGTACAGGTATTCACAGCAGCAATATCTAATTGAAAAAAAATGTGCACAGATATTTCTCAAAACCTTTCCTGCAAAGTATACTGAACAAAAATTTAAATACAACACTTGTTTTTCACAGGCTTAAGTTTAAGATCTTAAGTTAAATTCAATGTAACTAGGCTAGAAAGCCACAGAAAGGTCCATAGGCTGAGATCAATGCAAAAATAGTCTATTTATTCAAGACATTTTGCACAAAAAATGTGCTTTTTGTGGTTTTCTAGCCCAGTTACATTGGTGTGTGGGTATCTCCTCTGCCATCCCATCTTGTTTGTCTATTGCACCCAAGACAAACTTTTTTGTTGCCCAAAGTATGCATAGTTTCTAGTGATGGCCAAATGAAGCCTCATGGAGCATTTTCTTTATTTTATTAGCCCACTAGATGGCACTTTTTGTTCAACAAAAGGTTGAAAGCACACTGAATTGCCATTCTTTGAGCCTCTCTCTTTAAACCAAGAGCACCATCTAGTGGGCTCATAAAATAAAGAAAATGCTTCATAAAGCTTAATTTGGCCATCACTAGTAGTTTCACAGCAGCCCTAAGGCCTATGTGAAGGATCTAAAACTTTTTTCATGCGCTCCATAGATATTTTTAAAAATTGTTAATTTGTCAAATTTGTTAAAATCTGTGTTAGTGAGCACTTCTCCTTTACAAAGGTAATTCATCCATCTGACATATGAGACATACCAAGATGCTGATAATTCAGCATCATTACTATACAGGTGTGCCTTGGGATGGTCACAATAAAAGGCCGCTTTAAAATGTTCAATTTGATCAAACAACACAATAACACAGATGTCCCAAGTTTTAAGGGAGTGTGCCATTGGCGTGTTGACTTCAGGAATGTCCATCAGAGCTGCTGCCTGTAAACTGATTGTTCATTTTACTGCCAAAAGCTGTGTTCAATGTTGTTTCCCTGAATTTGGCAGTACATCCAACCAGCCTCACAACCAACACATTCTCACTCCAGTGTCGTCACATATTGATGTTTGGTCATGGACCTTCCACGTCCAGATACAACGTGCAAGGTACCTTTGGTGCTTTGGTTGTTGATGGCCTGGGACGCCGTGTCAAGTTCTGCCTGTTACATGCATTGTCTTCTTTCAAAATACACTCCCATTTTCACAGGAAATTTACCGTTCACATAGAGTTTCTTTCAAAATAAACGCACTACATCAGTACAACAATGCAAATTGGCATTTTTTTCCTTCAACAACTAACACTTGGTTGAGTTTAGGAAAGAAGAACACCCACCCTACTGGGACTTGTCTCTCTGCGTTTCCCTCTGACGCTGCCAAGCAATGTTAAACTATAACAGCGACCGGCCGCATATCATGCTGACGTTAAAGGATGGCTTTTTTTTGTCAGTGTCTGACAGCGCAAGTCACAACCCAAGTGCCGGACGATGACTTCGGAGTGAGACAGGGCTCTCACAACTACTGATGGCCAAATGAAGCCTCATGAAGCATCTTCTTTATTTTAATGAGCCCACTAGATGGCACTTTTTGTTCAACAAAAGGTTGAAAGCACACTGAATTGCCATTCTTTGAGCCTCTCTCCACAAAACAAGAGCGCCATCTAGTGGGCTCATAAAATAAAGAAAATGCTTCATGAGGCTTCATTTGGCCATCACTACTCACAACCACAGACCACATGTAGCTCTGCACCAGCTCATGGCCTCTATATCCAGCGTCTTCAGATGGTCTGAGACCATGCAACAAATGGATTGCACAAACCATCACAAAATGTCTCAGGGAAGCTCACCTGCATGCCACTGTCTTAAAGGACAACTTCGGTATTTTTCAACCTGGGCCCTATTTCCCCATGTGTATGTGTGCGTATGATTCATGGGTACAACTCATTCTAAAATTGGTTCAGTATTGAGGGAGGCAGATGCAACTGGAGCCGCGAAATGAGCTAAAACAGTAACGGGGGCAAATACGTCCCGTATAAGTTTTCCTTTTTTTTTGCCACTGACCGGTTCAGATCGCCAGTGCTATGAGTGGAGTCAGCTGTCAGTCAGTGTTGGAGCAGAGAGGGGCAGGGCTGCCCCGCTGGGTACTGTAAGTGAGTATGTGTGTATGAAGTGTGTGTGTTACGCTAGAAGAGTCAGAGGACGGAGTCTTTTATGTGCTACCCCCTGGAGTGTTACCGGAGTTTTAGGAGTGCTCAAATAAACGGGCCTTTTTCCCGAACGCAAGAACAGGATGTCGCACAACACCCTGTACAGCTTTCATAGGCTGCCTTTGTCGGACAGCAAGATGCTGAAGTTGTGGCTAGTTGTGCTACAAATGGATGCTAACACTCCTGTCCAGACACTGCACCTTGCAGACCATCAGGTCTGCAGTGCTCACTTCTCCCAAGATGACTACTGCCAACCAAAGAAGAGAAGACATCTAATCCCGAAACACCTCTTCCTCAAGAAAACGGCTGTCCCACGAGTAGAAAGAGCTACAGACACAGTGGAGCAAAGCTCGTGACATCACACAGCCCAGAGGTAAGGGAAAGGCTAAATTAGTACGCTATTTACAGAGATAGCACTGGCGATCTGAACCAGTCAGTGGCGAAAAAACACACACTTCACACACACATACTCACTTACAGTACTGAGCAGGGACGCCATCCCCCTCTCTGCTCCAACACTGACTGACAGCTGACTCCACTCATAGCACTGGCGATCTGAACCGGTCAGTGATGAAAAAAAAAGCACTTTTAATGCTCAAACTTATACGGGACGTATTTACCTCCGTTACCGTTTTAGCTTGTTCCGCGGCTCCAGTTGCATCCGCCTCCCTCAATACTGAACCAATTTTAGAACGAGTTGTACCCATGAATCATTCGCACACATATACATGGAGAAATAAGGCCCAGGTTGAAAAATACTGAAGTTGTCCTTTAACCTGACAGCAGTATGTCATTGTAATTGTCATTGTTCTGAGGTTGGTTGGATGTACTGCCAAATTAAGGGAAACAACATAAGATACATTAAAGACAACAAAGTGCCAGAATATCGTTAAATACCTGTTAAAAACTCTGTTTCCAGAAGCCTTTTTAACACCTTTTCTTCATCAAAATGCCTCCTCCAGTCCAAATCTCAACCCATATTTTTTCAGTGAAGCTGACAGTTTCATGTGTGTGTGTTTTTTCATTGCTGTTTTTCTCTTAGCAAACTGGTGCATATTTAAAAGGTGGATAAACTTGTAAAATGTGATGATTCAACACATATAGAGAGGGGCAGAATGTTGCAATCCAAAACAGCAATGTCATAAATTCATATATTGTCTCTGTTGGCGGTGCTGAGCCAGCAGTTTCCCCCACTTCCAGTCTTTGGGCTAAGTTAAGCTAACCACATCCTTGACCTATTTCTGAACTCACAGAAATGAAACCTCTGATTCTGGGTGACAAGAGTAAATGTTGGACTGTTCTTTCATTTAAATTCAGTCTGTTACATCTGAACGTATAAGCACCATCAGTGATGTGACCCAGTTCTGTTTGTATCATAATCTGTTCATGTCTCAGTTTGTCAGGTCAGGAGACATCTTTCAGCCTTCAGTCAATGATGTCTGCAGCTCTGTGGCTCCGCAGCATGATTACAGGCTGGATTAGATAAATGACGTCTGTCTGTTTGAATCACAGATTTATCACCTGTTTCCCACAGTTGCAGTATTGAACATTTTGTTCTTCATGAACACATCAATTCAGCTGTAAATGAGCTCTTATAAAACTGTGTCAATGAATCATATCAACAGACAAAATTATTTTATAGTAAAAAGGTAGATGCACCGCACACCAGAGGGTTGAATGACTTCTTCTTTGAATTTATTTTCATTTGAAACATTACACACATCTTTTATCCACCGTTTCACCAAAGAGGCGTTGTTTGTAACCGTTCAGATCTAGATTAAGAAGAACCAATGCAGCCCTCTTATGTGCACTGCATCTTCTTATTTAGTATTACTATTTACTCAGATGTTTCCTGCTATCACCTGTGCCAAGTTATAAGGACTGACAGTGAGTGCACGTGACATGTGCTTCTGAATGAGAATAAATTATTTACTGCAACACCAGGGATCAGCACGCCCAGGTCTTCACCCCTGCCTGCCCCGTGACACACAGTGCACCTGGCCCCAATGCCAATCCTTGCAGGCGGTGGCCCCACAGGGTGGTGGCTCCATGTCATTCACTGGGGCTAAACCCAATTCGGCCCCTGCTACCAAATGCTTGCTGGTGAGCCCCTGCCCCCCTGGCTCCAGAGGGGGGCCCCGGTGTCCACATAACAAGCGACTTACTCTTTCCCCGAATGTGCTGTGTCACCGAAGTCTTCTTGAACTGCTCTTAGTCTGGCCCCTCCCTTGGGACCACTTTGCCTTGGGAGACACTACCAGGGGAAAATCCAACTCCCAGGATCCATTGGAACACACAAACCCCTCCACCATGTTAAGGTGGCAATTCTTGGGTTAAAACAAACAAAAACAAAAAACAATCAACTAAACAAAGGACTGTAAATGGACTCAACTGACCTCTAAAAATGGAAAAATATCCTTTTTACTGTATTTATGTGTGTTTTCTTCAATGTTACATTGAGCTTGGAGGAATAAATAAAATAGTTGTAATTAGTTGGAATTAACTGTGCAAACAATTACAACTTTTAACATAAGATGACAGGTGTGATCTTGAATGTAAGTCATGCAGGTCAAATGTTATTGTTTGCTGATTGAAGTGCTGGTTAAAGAAGACATTAAGGCAGCTGAAGTAAACTGTGATGTGTTTTTAAGGTTTGAACAACAGCATTTTGCAACATATTCTGGTGTCTTTCATTTACATTGATCCAATTACATTATTTATTAAAGTTACCTACAAAGAAAACCAATTCTTATTAATTTTTATGTTGATTAACTACTCTGAGCTCTGATGCTGAGCCCTTTGAATGTCACTCTCAATCCTTTCTCTGGCCTGCACCACCCTCTGCTGGCTCTATACTGATGTTACATCAGCAACTGCAGTCTGATATTCTTACCAACATGAACACAAACTCCTTGCCAACTGTTTGAAGATAAATCTCTATGAATCTCTTAAAGGACTTCATGAAAAAAAAGCTACAAAGTTTAAATAAAATACCATACTGAAACAGATGTTTGAGAGTAACAAAATATAAAAAACAACACACAATTTAAAAATTGCTGCAACAAAAACAGAATACCACCAGAAGATTGTCAAAACAAACAGACATGCAAACAGAAAAAAACAAACAAACAAAATGCACTACAATAAAAACAAAACAAAAGCCATGCTGTAACTAACATGAACTAACATGACAAAACAAAAACACGCTAAATTAAAAACACACAAGCTAAACAAACCAAAACAAACATACATGAGCATAACAATAAAATTAAATAAAAACTAAAAAAAAACCCAAAAACTTAAAAGTCAACAAAACTCAAATATGAAACTGCAAAGGACAAAACAAAGCAAACAATCAAACAAAGCCAACCAAATAAACAAACAACCTAAAAGGAAGGTATTCCAAATATAAAAAACAAACACAGACAACAAAACAAACTGTAAACAACAAACACAACAAACTTAACAGAAATATATAGGTATTTAAGAGGAGGTACTACAGGTCAGTTGGGTAAAACTTTTATGTTATAGATATCACCATGAAACCTTTTACGTTTTTTACTTACATTTAGACAAATATTTTATGTATTACAAGTTGTCTGAAATTTTATGTTTAAATATGCAAAGGTGGCATTATCTGATTAAATATGCACTAATTTGAATACATTTCTAGTACAGAAATATCACGGTGATGTCACGGTGGGTACATCCATTTTTTTTTTTTTTACAGTCTATGTTGTTGACAAATTGGAGTCAAAGGTTTTCACAGAGGGAATATCTTTTTATCACTCAATCAGAAAAAAACTGTCGAGCCAAAAACAAAATCAACAACAACAAAAAAGTTTAGTGGATGTAAGTGCTACAGAAGTGGAGCTTTTTGGCGCTTTGAGCTTGAAAATAAAATAATTTTGAGAAAACAGCCTTTAAAGATATGTATTGTAAAACATTTTTAGATAAAAAGTAACACTACGGGCGGCACGGTGGTGTGGTGGTTAGCACTCTCGCCTCACAGCAAGAGGGTTGCCGGTTCGATCCCGGGCGTGAGAGCCCTTCTGTGCGGAGTTTGCATGTTCTCCCCGTGTCAGCGTGGGTTCTCTCCGGGCACTCCGGCTTCCTCCCACAGTCCAAAGACATGCAGATTGGGGACTAGGTTAATTGGTAACTCTAAATTGTCCGTAGGTGTGAATGTGAGTGTGTATGGTTGTTTGTCTCTATGTGTCAGCCCTGCGATAGTCTGGCGACCTGTCCAGGGTGTACCCTGCCTCTCGCCCGATGTAGCTGGGATAGGCTCCAGCCCCCCTGCAACCCTCAAGAGGATGAAGCGGTTAGAAGATGAATGAATGAATGAAGTAACACTACAGGTAAATAGGGTAAAAAAAATTATGACTAATAGATATTGTCATGAAACTTCCCCAGTTGATTACTAACATAAAGATTTTGTATTACAAGTTTTCTCAAACTTGATGTTAAAATATGCAAATATGGAATTATCTGATTAAATATATACTTTTTTCACAGCTCAGGGGTTTATATGCAGAGTTTGCATGTTCTCTCCATGTCAGTGTGGGTTTTCTCTGGGTACTCCGGCTTCCTCCCATGGTCCAAAGACATGCAGGTTAGGTTAAATGGTAACTCTAAATTGTAGTGATGGCCAAATGAAGCCTCATGAAGCATTTTCTTTATTTTATTAGCCCACTAGATGGCACTTATTGTTCAAGAAAAGGTTGAAAGCACACTGAATTGCCATTCTTTGAGCCTCTCTCTACAAACCAAGAGCGCCATCTAGTGGGCTCATAAAATAAAGAAAATGCTTCATGAGGCTTCATTTGGCCATCACTACTAAATTGGCCATAGGTGCCCAGTGTCAGCTGAGATAAGCTCTAGCCCCTCCTGCGACCCCCAACAGCAGTTATGCAGGCAGTTACAGAATATGAATAAATGAATTAATCTTCACTAAAATAAAAACCTATGTGTATTTTGGAAGTTTTGTTCCACTAGTCTGAAAGAAGCAAACTGACCAATGCATGAAAAATTCTTTTCACGACTCAGAAAAAGAAGACAGATGACAACACTCCCACCAAAGAACTCATTGAATTTGACCAAAAAGCATGATTTATAAATTAAATAAATAAAACAATTAATAAATATCTGGTCCCAGTAGCATGTACATATCTGTAAAAAGACTGTGGAGCCGCATGTCCAACATCAAATTAAGACATGATGAAAAATAAACACACGAATAAACTGTATAAAACATTTAAATCAGTAGATGCTTTTAAGTAGATGAAGTTTTGTGACATCAGCCCTGCCCACCTCTACATCTGATCACCTGAACACACCTGTGTGGCTGTTTCAAGAAAAGGTTAAAGATCAGATAAATGAAAAGTTCACCAGCAGCAGACTTTTTGGTACATTGACTGTTTTTTTTGTTTTTTTTTATTCAAAACGTGTGTCTATATATTGAACATCAGAGGGCCGGTCCCCTCCTACAGTCACCCCACACGTCAATATCAATAATAATGATAACAATAGAATCATTAGAATAATAATCCATCTGTTGTCTCTGTCCTACGGATGAGCTGAGCACTGCTGGTACAAATCAGAGGGAGGAGCAGAAAAAAAATAAAACAGCAAACAAAATGATGAAACATACAACAGGAATCACTCTTTATCGTCACACACGCACATGCACGCACGCACACACACACACACGCTCACACACACACGCACACATTTTACAACAACATTCCTGTGCATTTTTCTCAATTTCATAAACAATTTCTTTGACTTGGATGCTGCTGGCTTATTTTCTAAACCATTTCTATGCCAAAAATTACAAAAATAAAAAACAAAAAATACAGGCACTGATCTTAAATAAAAGAATGACTAAATAAAAAAAAAGTGCAGGAGTTGATTTACAATTGGCTCCTTTTTGTTGGACTGTAAAGCAATTACACAAAGAATTGACAATATCAGCACTTATGTCGAGTAATGGGTCAACATGTAGGGATATCGGAGAATGTCGGCAGCTGACAGGTAACTTTTGAGCTCTGATATCCCGGCATGGCGTTTGAATCATCATGACATCAATTTAAAAGAGCTCAAGGACAAAAAAATACCATGAAAAATAGAGAGAGAGAGAGAGAAAAAAAAGAATAAAATAAGCCAAGATTGGACACAGGACGGAAATTACAATCACAAATTTAGTTTTGCAGTTTGCCCTCCAAGTTCACCTGTGAATGTGTGTGTACAGTACATGTCTGAGCTCCACTGACTGAGGCCAAAAACAGCTTTAATACTCACCCAAAATATACACAACTGCACTGAGGGAGTTCTTCTTTTAGGGACTGTGTGAAAGTTATTAGATTGGTGAGCGGGCGTAAAGGTTATGTTTTCCTTTTTAAAAAAGCAACACCCTCCCCTCAGAGTCTCAAAATGATATACTGTAACAGGACTGTGTTGCTACAATTGGTTTCAAAGCAAAAAATACAGTACAAAGAAAATAATTTATGATCTTTTACTCTATTTCAAACCTTGACATTTTCACAATAGTCACAAATTGGCACTTTAGGGGGAAAATTAGAATACAATATACAACAATAAATCTCGCTTAAATAAATTATAAATATGCTGTAAGAAAATGAGTAAAGGCTTTCCTAAAAACATCTAAAAGACAACCTTTTAGCCAAAAGAGCTGCCCCTAATAACTTTCATACAGTCCTGATTTACCAAACAACTTTTTTAAAGATCTGAACTGAGTGTCGGCACACTTGGCTGTAATGTGGCACTGTATTTCCAAATGTCAGATGGCTCTAACTTAGATATGGCCGCCAGTTTTGGCCTGGATTTGGGTTTGAGGGAATAAGGTCCACACGTTACAAAGTCTGACCAGCTTTGGGCCAGAGCCAGCACCTGCATTTGGACCAGAATTTGGCTGTATCATTCAGCACAAATCATGAGTTTGTAAACTATTCATGTCAGATTTGGTTTTTATGCAAAGCTACTTCGGCTATATAAAGGAAAAGTTCAACATTTTTGGAAAATATGCTAGAAAGCAGGCTATAACTCTCAAGTCAGGACATAGTTAGCCTAGCCTACCATAAAGACTGGAAGTAGGGGGAAACAGCTAGCCTGGCTCCTGGGTTGCAACAGTATGAGATTTTCTCAGTACGATAACTGTCTCAAAAAACATTGCAGTTTAATGGTATGGTAAAATTTGTATTTTATGGTATATGGTACATTTTATTACCATATTTGCAACTTGAAACCATTTTTTAATGGAGATACTTGTAAAAAGACTTCTTTTTGAAAATAAGAATAAAGATGAGATTTTTTAAAAATATCTTAGATGAGCAAATGTACATTTTAATATTAGGGTATACCTGAAAGTTGTACACCATTTCAACCCTACCTGCTTTTGTCAAAAGTTAGAAACTACACCTACTACCACCTCTAAAACTCACAGATAAACACTTGGTTTCTTGTTTGTTAAATCCGTACACAAATAGAAATGCAAAAACAGTGTGTGATTTTAGGTGAGATACATGGTGGAACTATTTCTTTGTGATGTGCTGTTGATTGGTTGCCAAATGTCAACAAAAGCCCCTTGACAGGCTTGTGTTAGATCAGGCCCGTCTTTGTGCTAAGCTAAGCTAACCACATCCTGACTCTCCGAACTAAACACACAGACAAGAGGAGAAAGCAAATGGCCATATTCCCCGAACTGTTGACCTAATCTTTCAAAAACAGGAGCTAAAAATGATTAATGCCGTAGTTAGTGAAAATACTAGTTTCTGATTGGTTGACTGGTAAAACTGTGTAACCAGACAGCTCACACAAGGATCTAATCAACAGTTGAACCACCTTTTTACACAAAAATAATGAACTTGGGGAGGAAGTATTGTCATTGTCTCCTCCCTGTCCATTTGTTTCATATTTTAGGCCGTCTTATTTTGAGTTATCCTTTACATGGAAAAGAAGAACTGGCTCCACCCAGCACAGCTTCATATACTTCAGGTGAGTAATGAAGCATCTGTGTGTCTGCTTTGTGGATCACAGCACCGGTTGGTCAGTTTTTCAGACGTCTGCACATACAGCAACAGCTACATCCTCCAGAGACGTCCAAATGATTGACATATGACCATGATAACTGTACAGCTGCTCTGCTACTGTGTGTGTGTATGTGTGTGTGTGTTTAGATCTCCCTCTATACAAACACCTGCTTCAGTATTCAAACATTAAGAGAAAGGGTCCTCCTCACTTGGCACGGAGCGTGATGATTGGCCGAGGCAAGAGGTGAGGGACTGAATGTGGGCACAACAAATAAGCCCCCAGGATGGTGTCCATTTGGCAGCCACTTCCTGTTTGTCCGTCCTCTGCAGCCCTGCGATCCAAACACCTCAGCTGGTTTAATCTGAAATATAACATTTGATTTTATCCTCCCTGCACTCAGGTCAAAGTGGTTTAATCTGTCCAACCCTGTGGAAAGGTTTAAGGTATCATCAACTGAGCCAAAGTGGCGCTGTGGTTATGAATAACCCTGCAAATGGGTCCAAATGGTTTCTTCCATCCACCCCTGCTGATAGGCCAGTTTGGACTGTTTCAGCTGCATCTTTGGGGCCAAAAAGTAAAATTCACTGAGGGCTTAAAACCACGATCTTTGACCCATCTGATGACGGCCTACACAGTGTGTCTCTGCTCAGTTGTGCCCTGACAATAAGTCTGATGGTGGGCGTGTTGGCGTCTTGGGTGGAGGCAGTGGCCGAGGTGGTGGCGGCGGTTTGGTACTTGCCCGTCGTGGGCTCCCTGTCCCCCCACCTCCATCGCTGTCGGCTCTGTCTGCTGGGATCGGAGGAGGTGGCGGCGGGAGGCGGGGCAGCGACATGGAGCCGTGGTGGTAGTGGAGGTGGTGGTGGGGGTTGTGGCGGAGGTGGTGACCCGAAGTCATCCCAGAAGGAGGGATCCGGGAGCAGGAGGAGGCGGAGGAGGATGATGAAGGAGGGGGAGGTGGGGGAGGTGTGAGCGTGGCTGGCCTCAGGCTCTGGATCCGCCGGCACTCCTGGCAGATGCGCACGTGGCTGCAGCCCTGCAGGAAGCTGCGCAGTGGGGCGGGAGGAGCCACCAGTGCCGATGCTGGAGGAGGGGGAGGAGGCGTGCTGGTGGTAGCGTTAGCGCCTAGTGGGTCCTCCAAGAGCCTCTGTGGCCCTGGGCCCAAATCAGGACCTCCTCCCAGACCTCCCCCCAGCCCACCTGTCAGCGAGCCGGTACCACTGTATAGTTTGCCGTTGCTGAGGCGCATCTCACGGACCAGGCGGATGGGGCGTGGTGCAGCCAGAGCCAGCCGGGACGGGTGACGCAGGACCCCGCCACCAGCGCTGCTCAGTGGCCTGCGGCGTCGAGAGCGAGAACTCTTCTTACAGGAGACAGCGTTCCGAAACTCTGTTAGCATTTCCTGACAAACAGAGACCTGAAAGAGAGAGGAAGAAACATGAATTTACATTCCTATTTATAATATTAAGAATATTTAAGCACCAGAAAAATGTTGGCACTGTACGTTTCTGCAAAACATGAATATGTTTCATTTGCACACTATTATGTAGCAGTATGTTTAAAGTTTACATTTCAAAAACGGCGCGGTTAATGTGTGCTTAGGTTTAGGCACAAAAATACTTGGCTATGCTTTTGAAAAGATCATTTATGGCTGAAAATACACAGTTTTGGAGGCAGAATCTCAGCTGAAAACACAGTGACATCTCAGTAAAAAAACAAGCGCTTTTCATGGCATTATCCACGGTAAAGAAACAGCGATGGGTCACTTTAAAACACCCATGTTCGGGCTTAGAATCTGCTGGAAACAGAGCAATGACTCACTAGATTACAACTGGTTTTCTTGATTGTTGGTCTCTAACAGTGGTCTGCATCTTGGCAGGTGTCTCAACTATACACCATCCACCATCCCAAGTCAGCTCATTCACTACATCACTTTAGAAACATTGATAGTTCATCTGAAACGTACAAATGTAATGTATCTGTGGTTTCCGTGGAACATAGAATGCCAACATTTTAACTAGGTGGTGGGAGGAAATATATGGTCACCGTTCTTATGTCTTATTACTTTAAAATATACATATAAAATTTATTTATTTTTTGAAGTCCACTTCTTATTGTCAATTATTTTATTTGTGTTGTTTGGTTAAACACACATACACACATATGCACACGCATAAAACAAAAAAAAAGGTAAATCTACTCTTGCATGTTGAAAAACCCACATTTTCTGAATTGTTAAATATTACAGTAATGTAATAATGACGTGAATATAAATAAACAATGTCAGTATTTATACAATTTCTGGATATGGTTATGTCAAGAAAACAAAGAGAGAGTGAGGACATATGTGTGTGTGTGAGTAAGACTTGACACATTATGCTTTTTATCTGATTGTGTTTTAATGCTCTGCAGTTTCCCACCTCAAACTAGTGCTATCTGTGAATATGTTTCAGTGTGTGTGTGTGTGTGTGTGTGTGTGTGACAGAATTCGTCCTACAACCTGTCCTATATAAACAGTCTGAGCAGAAAGTCAAATAAATGGCAGATACATGAAGAGCGAATAAAAGTCAAAAACTGTATCTGCAGAGGTCGAACAAATAGACACAGACTGAGGAAGACTGACTACTGGAATACAGTGTGTGTATGTAGAGAGAGGGAGAGAGACAACTCAGCTTCCTGTTTAGGCTAGAATTTTAATTATTTTATCAGCAGTGACATTTAGTTCAGGTTCTTCTTTTAAAAACCACATTAATTAATACTTTTACACAAGGACGTAAGTGCATGTGCACAAGTGCTACAACACAATGCACTTTCTTGCTGCCTGTAACTCTCAATTCCACTGATTTACATTTTGTGATCTTTGAACTATAAGTTTCTGTCTGCATTCTGGGTGATTTTGAGGTATTGAGCTTTAATGGTCTCTCTATGTTAGAACAGATTGTTTTGCAGATGAAACTAATACTGAGAACTCATATTTTTTCAAGAATTAAATGTTTCTATCTGTTTATGCAAGATAAAAACAACAACGGTTTTCTTTCTGACAGAGGGGACAGTTTCATCTTAGTACGTTTTAATTCCAGTGCTGGGTATCTGTACTTTTAAGATGTCAAAGAAAAAAACGAGTACAAAGTTATATATTAAAACTTCTCCAGTCAAAAAAATACCTGCATTCAGTCCTTTTTGTACCTAGATCTGGACAAAAGAGACAATATGTATGACTTTGCTTGCGATTTATTGCAACATGTGACTGTCCCACTACTGCAGCTGCCAAAACCCATACAGTCCGAGGTGTGGTCAGGTTGAGCACAGTGTATTTGACGCACCAAGTACCAAAAGCAGTCCCTCTGATGGTCACTTGAGGCTGGCTCCAAGAGTGAGTCAAACCTTAAAGACCCCAGTGTGAAGATGCCCAACTTTACAGCAGAAATAAACATGTCTACAGCCTGGTACAAAAACAGTTTTAGTATCTATAGCTAATTTTTGCATTCATAGCTCATTCATTTACATTTGATTAAGGCTTAAAGATATTCATAATTAAGGGCGTGGCTGCTTTGAATGACAGGTGGTTGCCAGCTGTTGACTACAACAATGTTGGTTAGGCCATGCAACCATGGTGTAACCCCAGCTTCACAGACTATAGGTGTAGCCATAACTGTCGCTATTTCAGTGTGTCTTCAGTTTATTGTGATGCTTTGTTGCCTAAAAAAGTCAATGTCTTCAAAGAAATTCAGCTTTCCCAGTAAGTACATTCTGTTTTAATGATTTCAAGGCTGTTTTTTGCCAGCAAAAATTTGCATTAGCATTATCATTGTTAATCATAGCTGTAAATGCACCATGCTAGCTAAGCTAGCGGCTAACAGTTTGTGCCACCTCTTGCCCAAATATGGTCACTTCTTGCTCCTCATTTTCCAAGATGGCAACAGCCAAAATGCCAAACTCGAGGATTCAAAACAAGAGTCCACAAACAAATGGGTGACCTCACGGTGGCCACATTCATTATTTTTATCCAGTCATTGCTCACGAGATGCCACCGAAATGTTCAAAAGTAGCCTATGGCAAAACAATGCTTTACTTTCTGAGGATATTTTAGAAAAGACAACAGTTCAGCAACATATTTTAATTTAGACACAAACATTTAGTGAAATCAAAGATATTCACTGAGAGAGATAAACTGATGATACACTTTTACTGACAGGCTTTTCAAAATAAAGCAACAAATAAGAAAAAAAAATAAGTTTTTCAGCTCCTGCTGATGCTCTCTCTTTATTTTTTTCGTTTGCTGCTGTCTGTCTATCTGCTGTTTATTATCATTATTGTTGCTGTGGACCTCTGCTCTCCTTTCTGCTCCAGAGTTCACCTCTCACTCAGCAGGCTGGAAGAGGTTAAAGTATGACTTTTTCTATGAACTTTTGAATAAAGAACATTCTGATCATCAGTTGCTCAAACTTACAAAACACCCACCCACCCACCCACCCACAGACATACACACACACACACACACACACACACACACACACACACACACACACAGACAGGCACACAGGCGGATGACCTACTGAGGTGTTTGAGCTGAGGTTGAGGCCGGGGGCAGGGCAGGAGGAGGAGGACGAGAGAGGAAGAGGAGGAGGAGGAGGATGATGATGAAGGTTTACCTCGTCCGTCTCGGCGGTGCGGCGCGTCGCCCACACAAACTCCATGATGGCCACGAAGACGGCAATGATGAGGCCGCAGATCAGGACCACGAATATCCCTCCAATGTTCTCCATGCCGAGACCTGAAACACAGTAACGTACAGCAGAGTAATAAAACAGTGTGTTCATTTAATACAGTAGCACAAAACACAAAGTTTAGCTTAAGGATGGGAAGGTCATACGTTGGCAATGGCACTAGATGAGAAGTCAAAGGATCATCAAAGTTACTTCAGTTCATCCTCCCCAAAAAAGTTCATTCTCAACATTACTGTATTGTCTGAACCACGTTCCCTGACAATCCATCCAATAGTCATTGAGATGTTTCACTCAGAACCACAGTCCTGCACCGGGTTGGGTACCCATCAAGTAACCCGAAAAAAAGGGGTAAAAACGGGTAAAAAATGTATTTATATAAATTCATGGGTACAAGCACCGTTGAACTAAACGCAGGCAGAACAAAAATATATTTTTTTAATTTTTAAGAATGAAACAAATGAAAAAGATGTGCAGTATACATTTAATATTTTGGCATACAAATCACTACTATCAAGCTGCAATTCCTTTATTTCGAAGGTCAATGACACAAATCGAACCTTTGACACCGTCGTCACATTGGTCACCAACATGGAGGACAGATGAAACTGATGATGAAACTCTGCAGCCCCAGAGTGAGGTGGCAGCCTACATGGAGTTCAAGACACCCAAGGAGAATTCTTATGAGGTTTTATGGTGGTGGAAGGAGCATGCTAAAATGTTTCCTAACCTGGCAGTGGTTGCGCAGAATATTTTGCCATCCCGGCAACCAGCGCAGCCAGTGAAAGAGACTTTTCCTGCACTGGATTTGTCATTCAAGAACGGAGAACCCAGCTTAATGTGAGTGACTGTAGCCTGTGTGTGTTTAATCAAAGCTGCAGGCTTTGACTTAGACATAATGACGGGTAACAGGATGATTCTGGTACTGAGCTTTATCATTATGGACGGGTGCAGGTTTTCAAAAATGAACCTGTGCAGGACTCTGCCACAAATACCAACCTGGTGAATGCTGAAATGTTTGAAAAATGTAAATGTTGTAAGCATGTCTGTCATCATTTCTCTCTGTCTAAAAGTCATTTTACCTATTTGTTAATACGCATTTCTTGTACTTAGAGGTGCAAGTAAATGATTCAAACATTACAGAATCAATGACCCATCTGTCTAAAAGTAACAGCTGATCAAAAGCTACTTCATGTGTTACTAGCCCTTTTTAAATAGGAACTGTGTAAATTTGCAGGAAAGCCCAATCAGTCTTTTTTCAGCATTGGCAGTATAAAAACAAAATCGGGGAGTGCAGGAAAATGCCGCCTGCCTACTTTTGTTTATACAGAATGTGCCTTGTGAGCAAATAACAAAACATGTAGCTCAGCGCGTGACGTAAACAGTGACGTACTCCGAGGGAAGCCGCGGCTAGTCAGTCCTTGTAAGTCAGCCCGTTCTTCACTGCCCCCGTCATCTGACGGTTAATGGCCTCTTCGTTTGCGACGGCAAGGAGGGTGCGCAATTCCTTGTCTCCCCAGTTGCTCATCTTTACAGTGTCTGTCAGGTTGCGTGTCCCTCTTGCTACTAGCTGCTCGCTAATTCCTGCTATCAGCTGTTTCCTGTTTATCCACTGCCAGTGGCTAGCACGTGCAACGTCATCAACAGCTCCTCCCACAAGTCATCAACAGCCCCTCCCGTGGCGGAAGGGCACCTCGTTCTTTTTAAACCAAAAAGCTTCCGCCAATATGACTACCCTACGAGGTGGAAAATTGGGCACCTCGGAACAACTCCCCAATCCGGCTCTCTGTGTCTAAATTAGGGGTGTGAAATTATCGCATTAATTGCGAATAATTAATTACAGCCATATTTAACACGCTATGTGTTTTGATCGCGTTAATCTCATTCTTAATCTCTAACTTTACTGTTTCTGTATGCCACAGAGTTGCCTTTTATAAAATCCGACTGTAGGCGTACGATTGGGCTTCTTTGTGCTTGAGTTGTGGGAGAGCTGCAGCGCTACAGAGCAGAGCCCAGCATCAGCATTGATGACTGTCCCCTGCAGTGGCGGTCTGCTCACTCAGGATGAAAAGCTTCTGCCCTAGCACGCAAGTATCTGACCTCCCCGGCAACCTCCGTGTAATTTTCGGGACAATCAGGGCAGGATTCAGGATTCAGGACAACTGCTTGGATTTCGGGACTGTGCTGAAATCCAAGCAGTTGTCCTGAATCCTGAATCCTGCCCTGATTGTCCCGAAAATTACACTAGAGCAGAGTGTGGAGTAGTTACTGCTCGGTAAAACATTAAAAACTGATCATGGTGGTTGAGTTGTCATGCAGCTCCCGCCGGCTGCACATGGGCTGCAGCAGTTCCTACATGAATTATGGGTGTTGTAGTTTGAAGAAGAGAAGACAGCGCAAATTGCAGCCGCAAGGACAGGGAAAGCGCAGGCAGCCACGAGGAGTGATTGTTGCAGTGCAGCCTCTTGTTCTAACTGTTCAAAACTGTTCTATAAACTGATACAGCTGTAATGAATGTACCAGGTGTCTTTTATTTTGTTAGCTTTTATTTTTTATTAAGTTTAAAGGACAAGTGCACTTACACTGATCACTTCCATGAAATGAAACGAGAAATTGGAAAGAGGAAAATAATTTAGAAAACTGTTAAAATAAAATCAGGGAACTGATCACAGATGTGTTGTCTCTGTGTGTTTTTACATCTATTGTTGCATTAATCTGCAGCTATGCTTTTAATGAAGCTGACATGTCATGACAGTCAAGCACCCCCCTGGTGGTCGAGACTGAAGGTTGCAGCACGCTTTATTGGGACTAATCTCAAAAACAACAGAATGTAATGGCTAGGTGTACTGCATCTGTGTTCAAGTGTGTTATTGTTGAAAACAATAAATATGACTTTATAAAACCACTTTTTGTAATATATATCAATCTTTTGATCATCTGCCACAATAATGTAATGAATTTAAATGAAAATACCTCAAGTTGAGGGCTTTTCTCTGCAATTTTGAGATGAGATTAAAAAAGAGATTAATTAGATCTGACATAATTAATTAATCTCTCCATTTTTTTAATATCTTGACAGCACTAGTCTAAATGTTTGCAGCTTGCCGGCAAAACGGCCCAACATTCACCGAAAATCTGGCAGTGTAAAAGGGGCTTCAGTGTCTTCACATAGTTAACTCTCCAACAAAGAAGAAAAATACAAAAAAGGTTGGGGCGTTGGTAGTGTGGTGGATAGCGCTGGCGCCCCATGTACAGAGGCGATGCCTCACTGCAGCGGTCGCAGGTTCGATTCTGGCTTGCAACCCTTTGCTGCATGTCATCCCCCCCACTCTCTCTCTCTCCCCATTCCACACTGTCCTGTCGATTAAAGGCAAAAATCCCAAAAAATAATCTTTAAAAAGAAAAGAAAAATTCAAAAAAGAAGCAGAAAAATACTTATCTACGAGTTAGAAACACCTGAGCTTAAACATGTTCTTACTCCCAACTCTTCACATATTGCAGCTTGTTCAGTGGACTATCAACGTCTACATGTGACGTGCTAGGTATCCTGGGTTCATCTGTTGTTGATGTTGTGGGATGCCATGTCAACTGTTAAATGTAGGCTATTGCATATTTTTAAAATAAACTTCCATTTTCACAGGAAAAGGACAGTTTCTGTCTTTAGATGCATACAGTATTTTCAAAATAAACTTACAATGTCAGTAAAACACATCTCCCTTTTTTCCTTGTGCAACAAAAGCACGTGGTTGAGTTAAGAAAAAAAACCCCATCATGATTTGGCTCAAAATTTATATGGGAAGTGAACACTGGGCTCCTGTGTGTTTGATGGACCCATCCACCACCATTCCCGCTCACCCAATAGGGACTGTCTAGCTCATGAGCTCACTCCAGGTTATAAACAGATGCCACCTGGTGTATCATACCTCTACGAAAGATGGCCTTTCTCTCATGTGTCTGTGCAAAAATCACTGACAAAGTAAAGGTATTTCATGACTTTGGAAAAACAACCACATTGTATCGTGATCAAAATAATCTCTGATTATACAAAACCTATTTTTTCCCCTTTATTTTTTTCAGAAAGAAAAGGAGGATTTGCTGTACAGGACCTTTCTTTCTTTGTGAGGACACATATACACACACACACACACACACACACACACACACACACACACACACACACACACTGTATACTGTGCAATCAGCAACAGAGACACTTGATTAGTCTTAATAGGTCTTAACAGGATCTTAATGGCTTGATTTTCTCAGGCTTGACACACACACACACACACACACACACACACACACACACACACAGATAATTCTGCTGTGTGTCATTGTTTTCCTGTGCTCTGGGAGTGAAGAAAGCTGTTGGAACAGATGACAGAGCAGCTGATCAATACTCAGACAGGACTCACATTCCCATTACGATCGACTCCTCAAAACATAATCTGAGTGAGAAAGTCAATGGACAGAAGCTGTCTCATCTTGTTACAGAAAGACACGTCAGGGGGAACAAAAACATGTATGTGAAAATGTCAATAATGAAAATGTTCAGTCATCATAATCACTGCAGACAAAAGAGACAGAGACAGGAAAACGATAAAACTGGTAGATAAAATGATGGAGGCTCTGCCGAGTCACAGAAGCTGTTTTTGTGTTTTATGTCTAATTTGACACCTTGTGAAACTATTGCTGGTGTAGCTGTAGGGATATACCAATGCTGGTGTTGGGTCTGTTGGGTTTTTCCACACTTTGAGTCAGACTAAAATATCTCAACAACTATCAAATGGATTGCTTTGAAAATTTGTACTGAATTTGGTAATACTTCTCTTCTAGCGCTACCAGCAGGTTGATTTTTGTGGTTTTGAGTGAAATATGTCGGCAACTATTGGATGGATTGTGATAAAATATGGTTCAGACATTCACCTTTCCCTTAGGATGAAATGAAATTACTCTGGTGATGCTCTGACTTCTCATCTAGCACTAGCATCAGGTCAACATTTTAATGTCTCCTATACTCTGATTTATGACCAAACACCCTCAGAACTAATGACATTCCCATCAGCCTCAGCTGTACTTTGTATTTTGTGCTACTTAGCATATGTTAGTATGCTAACATTCTAAACTAGAATGCTGAACTTTACTAACCTCATAATCAGCATTGTTATTGTGTGAGCATTTTAGCATGCCCAAATTAGCATTTAGCTTAGTAAAGCCTGACAGAGCCAGGAGAGTATGAATTCAGACTCTTAAGGAGTGGCCAAACCCACTCTCACTCCCAACAAGTTAAATACCAATCCTTGGTAAGTGGCTGTGGGCGCCAGACACTGACACACAGAGGCACCCTTAGCATCAGGATGCTCACAACAACTAGCATAAAAAGGGAGAGGGTTGTATGTGAATAGGTCAAACAAACTCGAGACTTTCACCCAGGAGGCCGCTGTTTGTTTCCTGTGTGAAACCAAAAGTCAACTGTGTTTCAGTAACAATGTAGCATACTATGCTAGCAATGTATATTATGTGACGTTACATCACATTGTAACAAACCTACCTATTTTAAGTCAAACCATTAAGTTTTTTCTAAATCTAACTACTTGATTTTCTCACCTAAACCTCAGGAAGTAAATCAAAAAATGAAGTTTTTTACCTACAGTGCAAGTTTCATTTGGAAAGAAACTGCATTAATTCAATGGGTGGAAATTGTACATTTCTGGGAAAATCATTTTGAAAAGACACACTGCATGTAATGAGTGAAAACTGATGCTGCAGGGGTACCTACAGGGTCATATTTTGATGTGTAGGGCCACTGGCCAGAGGCTGTGAGTAAGGATGGGAATAAGGATGTGTTGTCACACCACAAAGTGACATTTGCTTATTCATCTAGGTGGGGTTGGAAACTTTATGATGTAGTAACTAACTATAGGGCTAGTTTGTGATCTCAGGCAGCTAGGAACGCTGCTCAGCCTTGCTTTCAATTTTTCCCAATAAACACTTGCACTACTGCAGCAAAAAAATCCCCTGCAACCCAAAAGGCATTTTCCCCAACATTCCCCAACACACCAACATTATAAAAGAGATCTAAGACTGTTGACAGAACACCTTGAACTGCAAACAAGGTCAATTCTGACTCTCTCTATAATAAATTTTGAGCCATGAAGGTTTTATATTTGTAAAACTTTTCTTGAGCTGATTTAAGTGATTTAAAAATCCATGACACCATCATACTGTAAAGTCTGTGAGCCAAGTGGGAACTCATGGGTATGGCCATCGGGCGAAACACTACTGGACATATTAAAGTAAAACCAGCAAGCTAGAAACTTTTTTGGCATATGTGCCAGGTGAGTAGTTCCAGTGGTCTGAATAGGCGCCATCTTGGAATCTGGTTTCAAGATCCAATAAAACATCCATTGTACAGCATTTCAGTAAAAGGTTATTGAAGGGGGAAAATAAAGCTCCTTTTATTAGCTTATCTTGGTTGCTAATGGGACGATAAGTTCAAACAGATAATTCTAAAGATGTGCTGTGTGTATCATCGACTGTTATCTCATTATTGTCTCCAAACCATTCATCTTTTCCTGCAGAACATCTGGCTGCTCCCATCTTCCTGCAGAGTGTTGACTTTGTTTACAGACTCATGTTACATGTTCATTCAGACATGTTAACAGTAATTGCTCTGCATCTTAATGATAGCTCCATCTGTTCCTGCAGTTTGCCTTATTTTTGGTTTAAGGGTGATTCAGCTTATCTGGTTTAGTGCCTCAAAGACGAATCAATTAACCAATGAATAATTAATCAGTGACAATGAGAAGAGGGTCATTTATTCAGGAACATTATTAAACATTTGTTTCATATCTTTGTTCATAACTTGCGTTGTCTTTTGCAAAAAAGATTAGTCATTCAACAGAAAATTAATCAACAATTGTGAGAATAAATTATTCCTTTAGGTAATTTTTCAAAAAAAAAAAAAAAAAAGCCAAACATTTGTTTCATTCTAGTATCAAAAAAGAAGATTTGTTGCTTCTCTCTGTTTTCTATCATTGTATATCAAACATTTAGTGCTGTGGACTGTTGGTTGACCAGAGCAAGACATCTAAAGATGTCACTTTGGCGCTGGGAACCATGATGTCCATTTTCTTTTATTTTTGGACATTTTATAATCTAAACAATTAATAACTGAATAATTAATTTATAATGTAATTGATCCGCAACCTCTATCAGAATAATGTAATGGTACTAATATTTTCTGTCTGTTTTTCTCTCATGGAGCTTTTTTACATAAACTGAAATGACAGATTGCAACTAGCTGCTTGATTCTTTTTTGGATATTTTTGGGATGTTTTGTTTTGCAAGCGGCTGACTCACTCATTTACCTAGAATCCCACAAGTGTCTGAGAGCCAGTCAATCCCCTTGACCCAAAACACTGTGCAAATACTGGCTGATGCAAGCAACAGAGGAAAATCAACAACTGCAGGCTGACATTTCGTTTGTCAGTGAAACTATCTGCTGTCATCTGCTGTTTCTGTTCCCACCACTGGGGTCAATTCACATCCAGGTCAATAAATCCAGGAAGAGGAAGAAGCTTTGTACCTGTTAAACGGTTTGACATGTTGTGAAATACACGTGTTTTCTTGCAGAGTGAGATGTGAAGATAAATACCATTCTCACATCTGTCCGTTCAATATGAAGGCTGTGCTGTGGCACTCACCTTTGGCTCGGTGGTCTTCCTCTTTGGGACACTGTCCTCCTTCCCACCAGCGTCTCTTCAGGATCTCCAGCCTGTTGCTCTCCTGCAGCTGTAAGATCCCCAGAGTGATCTCATCTCTGTACGGAGAGCCTGAAGAGATAGTAGACCTCAAGAGTCATTCACTATCTGAAATTCAGTCCAGTCTCAACCTAATATCACGCATTTTGAAGACCAAAACAAACATTATATTAATCATCTGGTTCTTGACCTCACTGCTGTTAACTGGCTGACCCAGGAGTCAATCACACTGGATACTTTGTTAGCAGTGGCTTGAGCCTATTATGCCCACTTTTGTCTTGCTAAATTGTCAACCGCTACTGAAATCCTTTTAACTACAGTGTAGCTTGGTTACTCAGCAAGTAACTGGGCTGTAGCAAAAGTGATATCACTAGCAAGTAACAACAGCTTGGGGAAAGTGAGTATAACAGTTGCTGATCGTAGATGCATATGTGGTTATGTTACTCCTAATGTCCTAATGTTACTCCTTATGTTTTCTCCTAATGTTAGGTTTACCAGACCCCTTGGAGGTGGACCCTCTTTGGCTCCATGTTGCCACAGATTAATAAAGCAGCCTGCACTTCCCACCAAGTTTGTAGGTTGCCAACCATTCCCTTAAATGTTGCTAAAGAGCTGCATTGCTGTCCGGAAGATTGATTCAGTGTTATCAATAAATGATTGCATTTTTTGTAACTGTGTGGTTATTTTATGAAACACTGCCAGGTATATGTAGTAACTGTTTTATAAAAGCAAGAAACTACTTGAGGCCATGGTTTTCACAAGCAGCAACCTCTGGGGCTGAAAAATTAAAGCAAGGCAGAAGTGACGAAAACTGCAGTTTCTCTAATGACCACTTGAGGCTGGCTCCAAGAGCGAGTCAATGCCCATAGACCCCCATGTATGAATACCCACATTTACAGCAGAAATAATTATGTTTACAGCCTGGTACAAGAACTGGTGGTCTCTATGGTTATTCTGTCCTGCTCACTGTACAGGGTGTTTTTTTTATATATATCTCATCCATTTAATGTTAATAAAGCTTAAACATTTGCATTATAAAGGGTGTGGATGTTTGAGTAATAGATGGGCGCAGTTGGTTAGCAAGTCACTACTACAGCAACAACATTGTTTAGGTAATGTAAAAACGGTGTAAACCCAGATTATAGGTGTATTCATTACATGAAAGTTATCTGTAATGTTTTGGCCACCTTACATAATTTGTTTAGCATTTGGTTGTACTAAAAGATCTTCCAATTTTGTGTGTGCACTACAAGTGACAATGCCACAACGAAACCCAAGCATTCCATAGCGTAGTTACGTCATCAGGTGACTGCGTGTGTCTGCTACTTGCAACAAGGCACCTCAAGTGATTGTCATCTAAAGTTTGTATTTGGTCCAAAAAAAAAAAAAAATCTGCACTTTTGATGTATGAGCCCCATTTTGCTGCCCCATTGCATTCCCATGTACACTGTAATGCACATAAAGCTAGCGTAGCATCAGCTAACTAAGTTAAATAACTAAAACCAAAAACACGATTGGTTGATGCTTCACCATCACTTTAGATGACAATCACTTGAGGTGCCTTGTTGCAAGTAGCAGACACATGCAGTCCCCTGATGACGTAACTACATTATGGAATGCTTGGGTTTCGCTGTGGCATTGTCACTTGTAGTGCACACACAAAATTGGAAGATCTTTTAGTACAACCAAATGCTAAATGCTGTCAACTTTGATTTGTAGTGGGTCACGCCCATCCACAGCAGCAAGTGTTCCGTGTATCTTCATGTCACCGACTTCCATTGAAAATAACTTGTAGCCTGTTGCTGTGTTGCATGTAGTGTGAACACAGTGTAAGGAGTCAGATCTTCAGGTTTTTTTTAGTAGTATATTTTGTTTTAATGGTAATAAGCCTGGTTGCAGCTTGCACTTTCACATTAACAATAACTGTAAATGCACTGTGCTGTACTTAAGCTAGAAGCTAACGTGAGGGTGATCTCCGCGCTCTTGTCCAATTATGATAGCTTCTGGCTCAAAACATTAAAGGTTGCGATGTAAACACAACCGGTACAAACATTCCTTTGTCCCGTTGTCAGTCAAGCTCATGAATGACCAAATGTAAGCAGGTATTGTGTACTGTGTATTGCATACGGTGTATTAGCACCTTAATGTGTACTTTTTTCTGTGTACGGTGAATTTAGCACCTTTATGTGTACTATTTTCTGTGTATGGTGTATTAGCACCCTTATGTGTACTAGCACCTTGATGTGAACCAGCACTTTAAATATGTACCAGCACTTTAATATGTACCAGCACTATAATGTGTACCAGCACTTTAACTTCAACGAGAAGGCATGGCAAATTGCACAGCTCAGATGAGCAAATATCTTTTTGCACATTAGTCCCTATCTGGTTACCAGTATGTTTTTTTTTTTGTTTGTTTGTTTGTTTGTTTGTATGTTTCGTGCTGTTTAAAGCAGCAGTACCCTGTCCAAATATCTCCCAGGGGAGACAAATAAATGGACTTTGACTTTGACTTGACTTTGGCCAAAATGGCAAACTCAAGGTTTCAGAATTGGAGTCCATAAACCAATGGGTTATGTCATAGT
This sequence comes from Epinephelus fuscoguttatus, assembly GCF_011397635.1. Taxonomy (NCBI): domain Eukaryota; kingdom Metazoa; phylum Chordata; class Actinopteri; order Perciformes; family Serranidae; genus Epinephelus; species Epinephelus fuscoguttatus. The sequence continues at coordinate 8,895,616 of NC_064768.1, read as the reverse complement.
GGCTGTGTCAATTATTTTATGCAGTCTGTGGGTTTACAATGATTTTAGAACAGCTTGTGTCATGCCAAACTACAGCCCTTTGCTGTACTAAAATCAAGTGGCTTGTTGCTTCAATAAACTGTCCAGCACATCCAGCTTTTTATTCAGTTTTTATTTTTTATTGAAGAATAAAGTAAGTTACCCTCACAGTTCACTTGCTCACCTCTCTTTTGTTAAACATGTGTTGAGCTGTACTAATAGGCACAGTGTGCTCTTTGCTGCTCTGTGGGTTTTTATATTGACATTTTCCTCCAAGTGAGGTCAGCTCATTGTTGAGTCTAAGTGGATTCTTGAGATTTCACGTTCACAAGAATGGGACGGACGCATGAACAAACAACCTGAAAACATAATGCCTTTGGTTAGGGCAACCCCCGGCACAGAGGCGAAAAAACATTACAAAAGAAGACATTATTCAATACATATCAAAGTATGGCTCCTCCTGTAAAGACGTGATTTATTGTAGGATCAATCTTCCAAGAAACACTTTAATAAACCCTGAAGTCCTGCCAGTTACACAAAGATGATTCAGCTCTATGGTAATTTTTGAGTCTATATTATCATATCAGTACCTGTCATTAATATTTTGTCCACTACAGCTGTAAGTTATGAAGCTTTCATCCTCACCTCGTCCTCTCTTCCTCCCCGCTGCTCTCGCCCATTCATCTTCTTTCTTATTCCATTAAAAAGCGACAATGACTTTCACGAAATGACAGCCAGCAGGAAGTGTCTGGGTGTTTTTCAAGGTAAAAGATCATTGAAGTCTTTTACAAAATGATGACACTTTTACTGGTTAGATAGTCCATATTTTACAGATACAGAGTGATTCACTGACTTCCTTTACTTTTTCAAAACTCTTCTCTTAGTCAGATACCACGATTGGCAAGTTTCCAAAACACTGATCAACTTCAGGTAAATTTTTTTTCTTAAATTGATGGATTTTCTCATTCTTATACCAAGAGCTCAGACTCCTTAGGACAAGATGCTCTTTTTTCCTCTCCTGTCTCGTGTTTCAAGTTTGAAGTTATTTATTTTCATGAAACTTTACTTTGAAAGTTACTTTTACCTTGTTACTGTAAGTACATTTTGCTTACATAAATTAAGTGATATTTTCAAAGCATGACTTATACCAATAATGGAGTGTTTATCTATATCTATATCTACATATATGTATATATCTATATATATATATATATATACATACATATATATATTTATCTATCTATCTATCTATCTATCTATCTATCTATCTATATATATATATATATATATATATATATATATAATTATTATTTATATATATTATTATTGCTACCCTTACTTCAACAATCTGAATACCAGAAGTGGGACCTAGTTATAGTCTTGCAAGTCACAAGGAAGTCTCAGGTCTTTACACTCATGTCCCAAGTCAAGACTGACAAGTCCCAAGTGCTAAACATTGAGTTTTGAGTCCTAAACAAATCACAATGTGCTTTTCATCCCATGTAATGCCATTTTAACAACACAGTATCATTAATTCAACAAAAATCATCAATGCTTTTTAAAATTTATAATGAAAACAAGTTTGATTGAAGTTGTGTCTTTTTCTGTAATTTTTGAATTGCAATTCATTTTTTCTTGACCACTGAGTATTTCTTTTAACACAAACAAAATTATCTTTAGTACCTTTTTTATTTATTTATTTTCTAATTGTTTTAAATGGCACTCAGTAACATAATATTAGTTCCTAATAGTTCTCTCCTGCAACTTGATTGGATGCTGTCAGATCGGTTTAAACAAATTGGATCTAGAGAACTGAGCGTCGACTTGTTGGGAATAGGGTTAAAACATTTATTAAATAAATTCATTTCATTGATTAACTAACAATAAATTACATACTTTTACTCTTTGGGCTTTGGGGGACTATATCAAGTATTTTCAAGTCAAAAGGCTCAAGTCCAAGTGAAGTTATGGGTCATCAGTGTCAAGGTCCAAACCGAGTTCTTTTGTCAAGTCTAAAGTCATCAAATTTGTGACTCAAGTCTGACACGAGTCAAAGTCATGTGACTCGAGTCCACCCTTCTGCTGAATACTTTCTCCACCACCACTGACCGTTTACAACTTTGGAGGTACTTCTCCTTCTAGTGTGTAACTGTTGTCAGTGTCATAATGTTTTCCTGCTGACGGTTCAATAACGTGCCTTCGTATGTTCGCTTCATATTTGTGTTTGTGTGTGTCCAAGCTGTTTAACAACACTCATCCACTTTATGTCTCAGGGAGTTGCAGGTTATGAACTTTTGTCCCTCAGTTAGCACTTCTCCCCCCCAGGTTTGGTGCTGTTTTGCATTGCCTCGGGGTGTTTTCACACCTTTGGTGTGGGCGAAGTGGAAAAATAACAAAAAACAACATACTGTTGCATTTTAGTTTTGGTCATTCCTTTTCACACTGACTTTTTACAAATCAACCTACAGGAGTTAACATGACGTTATACAGACTGACAGATAAGGGCTCATTTATGCTCAAAGTTAGATATGGAGATGGAGAAGGACGGAGCCCTCTGTTCATACTCTGTGTTCATTTTGTCCGTATTTGTGCATGTTTCCTGAAAGCTTGTGGATTCGGATGAAACGGAGCAGTAGCACTGGAGATCATGAAGGCAGTGTAGCATAGTTCAAGGGAGATAGGGCAGTAGGAGATGACAAAGACATTTTAATAATGGCCGAATGAAATGAAGAAAAAGACTTTGTGAGCAATTTCATGTGGGAACTAGGGATGTCCCGATAAAGATTTTTTTGCCTCCAAACTCGATGTAAGTGATTGAATATTGAGTATCTGCAAATACCAAGTCCTGATATGACATTTATTTTCCTAGATAACACAGTTGCACAGTACACACCTCAAGTAGGCTACTTTAAAGTTATTCCAATCAATCCAATGTATATGTATGACAACTGAGTAACTGCATTTAAGCTGTTCTTTCGTGTTTTTTTCTTTTCTTTTACAAAATTATAAAGAATAAAATACCTTCTCTTTCATCTTCTTGGCCTTGTCACTGTCTCAAGGGAATGTCTCTGTCCCTTAAAAAATATACTCCAGTGTTCATTGCTTTGATGCAGCCTTTGTTACCTGAATGAGCTGTATTCCTCTGAGTGTTTATTGTTGTCATCTGTACATCTTTTGCGCAGACTGCTGTCTGTATCTCATTTGCCCGCTGTGAAACACCACACGCTAGAAATGACAATAAAATACAAGAGATTGTCCACTGAGCTGAAACGAGTGCTCATAACTTTAATAACATAACTAAATATTGCATTTTGCTGTCATTTGTGGCTAGTGGTCTCTCAGGGCAGACGGGTGCGGAGTGGAGGAGAGACAGAAAGCGAACAGTTGACAGCTGCACTTGTTGCGTTGCTGTTCATGGAACCTTCACCAGTAAAAACAGCTGTGTGGCAGCTGATATAAAACAAAGGAGCAGATAAGGCTCTGTAGAGCTCAAAATAGCAGATCGCAATCAATCTTAAAAAAAAAAAAAAAAAAAAATGCCTTCTTAAACTCCTGTTCTGACAAATATTCAAGAGGCGAGGCTTCCCTTATTCACATGTATTGGATGTGTTCGGGCCTTGAAAAATACTGGAAGGATGTTTTACAAACCTTGTCCTCTTTTGCACCACCAGGGAGGATGATGTATACCTGACTACGATACAACATCATAGACTGTATCTCGCCTCTGTTCTGATCAGATGGAGAGATGCTGCCCCACCCACTCATGCCCAGTGGCACAGGGACATTATGTCCTGCCTTAATTTTGAAAATATACACTATTCAATTTGTGGGGCCTCTTTCTGAAATACTTCCAGAGCTTTCAGTCAAATTAAAGATTTTGCATTTGTTTCTGGTTTTTGTTGCTTTCTGTCTGTCAGTGATTAAGTACCCCCCACCCTCTGGAACCTGCCATAGGCATCATACATAGGCATATCTACATTCATTCATCTTCTAACCGCTTCATCCTCTTGAGGGTCGTGGGGGGGCTGGAGCCTATCCCAGCTGACATCGGGCAAGAGGCAGAGTACACCCTGGACAGGTCGCCAGACTATTGCAGGGCTGACACATAGACACACATTCACACCTATGGACAATTTAGAGTTATCAATTAACCTAGTCCCCAATCTGCATGTCTTTGGACTGTGGGAGGAAGCCGGAGTGCCCGGAGAGAACCCACGCTGACACAGGGAGAACATGCAAACTCCACACAGAAGGGCTCCCACACTCGGGATTGAACCGGCAACCCTCTTGCTGTGAGGCGACAGTGCTAACCACCACACCACCGTGCCGCCCCGCATATCTACATCTCTCTTTTAATATTAAACCTGACTCTCAGCTCATCTTTCATTTTCTGTATTATTATTGCAATATTGTGTTATTGGGGTTCATGAGAATGGAGGATTGTGATTGGATTATGCTTTGTTCCTCGTCATAAATGCTTTGTTAAGTTTGATACCTATTGTTAACATTCATTCATAAACCTGTTTAAATCTCATAAAAACACTGATACAAAAAAACTGCCTTGTTCTGTCCCAATATCGATCTATTGATCATATCAACCCCAGTAAAAACTATTTTCTTTCTACCGAGCTACACCTGCCAACCATATCTCCGCACACCAGGAGAAGCATACATCTACTGCTAGCTCACTTGGCACCACTGAGCTGAATAGCAGTACAGTTCAGCTGAGGAGGGTGCCAAGAACGTTTCCATCCCACGTTGTCACGAGCATGAGCCTCTCATCCTACACATGAATGTCTCCTTCTGCGCAATGATGCAATTGGCGGGTGTGGTTTGGTAGAAAGAAAATAGTTCTAACATGAAACTGTTTACAACAAAGTCTGTGGATTGGGTTAAATGACGATGTCAGGGGACTTTTGTCATTATATAAATGCAAAATACGATGGGTTATAGCACCTGGCCCACCTTCACAGGTATCATATGTGGACCAGGAGCACATCGCCTCTTACTTTTTCTTCCTTACAAGGCACCAACTGGAAGACTTGGCCCCGTAACTTAGTTGGGCAAGAGTTGGGTGGCTACAGCGGGTCTTTAGGTGGGCACCCCCCTTCATTGGTGTTTCATTGATTTAAGCCCACGACACCTCGGAAGGGCTCAACAGATCCAGCGTCCTGGATCTGCCCCTGCTGACCACCACCCAACTCTCGGCAGTTGTTAATCTTCAGCTGGTTGGCTCTACCACTGCACCTCCTGCTGTATCCAGATCCAATAGGATGCTGTTTCAGCCTGCTTGATGCCATTGCCTACTAGTTGCTTCCTAGCCACCCCTTCAATCCCCAGTAGACCAAGGGTTCTCCAGAGCGACTGTCCAGTGAATTGTCTACAGCCAACCTCCACGGGCAGATTCCAGACCTTCCATCCCTTTTGCTGGCTCTCAAGGATAAGGGCTTGACATTTCTTGAGCTTACGCTCATGTGCCTCCTCATCCTCTCTTAACAGGGTACTGTCAGCTCTATTAGCACCACCTGTTTGGTACCTCTAGACCAGAGAATGATATCTGGTCTGAGGCTGGTATGGGCTATCTCCTCTGGGAATTTGAGCTGCTTTTTCAGGTCTGCCCGCATCTCCCAGTCATTTGCTGAGGCCAGGACCCCTTTGCTCCTTCGTCCTGCTACTGCAGGACTTTCTCCTGCCCTGACAAATTGGACAAAGTGGGGCCCATCAGAAAGTTGTTTTGTCTTTTTCCATGCCTGTTCCACACCTTCCGCCAGCTGGGCCAGAATCTTATCATGATGCCATCGGAATTTCCTGTCTCCCAAGCTTGACTGGCACGATGAGAGGACATATTCAAGGTTTGCAAACTTTCCGCAGACTTTGCACTTGGGGCTCTCTGCCACCCCCCATGTGTGGAGGTTTGATGGAGCAGGCAGGACATCATAGACTGAACACATCAAAAACTTTACTCGATGTCCTTCCATGCTCCAGATCTCCTGCCAAGTCAGAGCCCTTCCTTGCACTCGCTTCCACTTTGTCCAGCTGCCCTGTTTCTTCATGGCTACAGCCTTGACATGCCAGGTTTCCTCCTCTGCTTTATGGACCTCCCTCTGCACCATGCTGCTCTTCTCCTTTGGGTTCCAGCTTGATCTAGTGGAACAACCCAATCCAAGCCTGCCCTGGGCTACTGACCCAATGATGTCGGCATGATGTAGTCGATTCTCGGCCTCCATCAATGCTCTTTTCACTGACCACTTGCGGCCTGTCCTCACCACAATGCCTGTCTGGCATACTTTCTCATCCCTGCTGTCTTGCAGCATCATGGCCTGGTGTGTCTTTGTTGTCTTATACTCCTCGACCACTGATGTTATTGGGAGCTGCAGTTTGCTGCTTGTACTGTATAGCCCGATGGAGCAAAGACTTCTTGGGACACCCTGCCATCTCCTCAGGTAGGTGTTAATCTTCCTCTCCAGCTTCTCAACGGTGGAGACAGGTACCTCATAAACGAGCAGAGGCCAGAGCAATCTCGGCAGCACCCCATGTTGGTAGCTCCAGGTCTTACTTGCCAGATAGGCAGTTCTTCTCCAGAGACATCATCAAGATGTCTGTTTGGATAAGCACCTCCCTCACACTCTGCTTATAGTTGAGGTCTGCCCTGTACCACTTCCTCAAGCTTATAACCGGCCTCTCTTGGACTGTTTGGATGATGATGTCTTTGATCTTAAAATGAAACCGATCCTGGACCCGCCCCTTCCTCAGTACCAGGCTTCTGGAGTTTTTAGGTTTGAACTCCATCCTTGTCCAGTCTTCAAGTTCAACCAAGTCCTCCAAGATCCATCTCCCTTCAGGTACTGATTTTGCCCATGACAATACCCACTTCCAGCCTCTGCCAGTTGGTGGTGAAGTTTCTGCAGGTGAACCGCGTGCTAAAGTTTTCAAAGTAGCGCTGCAGGAGTTTTTGGAATCGCTCTGGGACATGGTATGTCTTCAGCGTCAACTCCACAAGCCTGTGCGGTATTGTCCCGTAGGCATTTGTTAGGTCCAACCACAGAACTGTCGGGTCACCATGGTTCCTCTTCGGCTCGCTGATAATCTTGCTGATTATGGCAGTGTGCTCAAGACAGCCAGGTAACCCTGGAACTCCACCCTTTTGGACTGACGTGTCCATATATCCGTTGTCCAACATTGGAGGTAGTCAGCCCATTTGCCAGAATCCCAAGGAAGATTTTACCTTCAACATTGAGGAGTGAGATGGTATGGAATTGTTTGATATCCGAAGAGTTCTCTTCCTTAGGGATGAAGCATCCCTCAGTCACAAGCCAACCGTCAGCAAGGAAGTCCTTCCTCCATGCCACCCTCAGTAACTTCCAGAGCCATTTCCTGAGCCTTTGGAAATACTTGTACACCTTGTACGGAATGCCGTGAGGCCCCAGGGCTGATTTTGCTCTGGCCTTTTTGAGAAAGGTGCTCACTTCCTGCCACCTCAGTTCCTCAGCTCTAAAGGGGATAGATGGTGCTGCTGGTTTTATGAGCTTCTTCCCCACATCTCCCAAGGCTGTTTCCAGTATCCGGTCCACATCACATCATCTCCCACTCCTTCCTTGCCACTGCAGCAAGCCAGTTTACTCTCTCCTTCCGGGCCACTCCTGCGCAGGTGTCCTGTCCAGGTCGTCTGATATCTCGAGTGCCTTCCATCTCAGACTGGTGCCTTGTGTCCTCTGGCACATCAGCGATGTTGATCCTGCCCCCTCTTCGTCATGTGCATGGAGATTCTGGGGGCTGTAGTTTGCCTCCTGCCCCGGCCTCTCCTCCGTCTCACCAGGTTTCCCTGTGTGTTGCACATTACGCTCAGGTTGCAAGCACTTCATCCTTGACTGATTTATTTTCAGACCCCTCTCATTTTTGCATATCTTCCCACATCTGCAGACCCGGAATGAATCACTTAGCTGTTCCATAGTCAATTTTCCGTCATGGGTGGTCATAACAATGGTCTGTCTTGTGGGCCGATCATCCTCCCCTGCTCTTGCTCGGCCCTGGGGGTATCTTGTAATGTACCTTTCCATAGCGATTGTTTTGGGTTCCTCCTTATGGAGGATTATCGTGATTACACTAATGACCGCTTTAGGGGATGATGGGGGTCATGGTTAAAAAGATTGACGTTCACTGTCAGATGGAAACAAGCTGAACTTTAAACTCCCAGAATATGAACATCAAAATGATTTTAAAGCAGCTGCAAGTTCTCATTTTCTCTTCTGAAGCTGATGCTAATCGCTCACTGTCAGTCAGCACAGTTAGCATGGGAGACAACGTCTACCAGGGGCACTGAGGTGATTCGGCTGCTTTTATTTTCATCACTTAACAGGCAGGTTGACTGACAGGCCGGTCTCCCAAAAACTCCTCATCTGTTTTTTTTCCTCTGTCTCTGTCTTCCCGCTGCTCCCTCTCTTTTCCCCACATCTGTTCCTCCCTCCTCCATTAACTATGCTAATCTATGCACTAACACTTATCACCAGAAACAAGTCTGAGGCAGATGACGAGGTGAGGCGAGACACCGGCAAAAGCAGACCAAAGCCAAATTGGAATCAGGATGGATTTAATTTGCCAAGAACAGCAGCTGCACAAAGAATATGACCTGGTTAACGGCTAAAACAGAACTGACACACAAGGTGCTGGACAAAACGTAAGGCAGCCTCAATATATTACAAACAATATGTGATGTGACAGCAGACTAAACACAATTACATGTCACATAAACAAGGCAAAAAGTATACACACAAAGGCAGGTTGATGCTTTTTCTTTGTTTACAGGAAGAATGGAAACATTCATCTGGTGTCAACACCTGTAATCTTACCTTATTCTAAATTCAAGCCAGCATTTGCACTCTGATTGTTACATCAACAACATTTTCAACTCCACCCTAAAGGAGAGAAGTGCAATGGACCTTTGGGCATGATCTAGCCCTTTTAATGTGTTTTACTGTGTTTTTAGTTTTGCATTTTTTTGCACTTGCACCTGTGTGAGGATGTGTTGTGTTGCTGTTGAATAAGCTACTGGTTGCCTTAATTTCCTTTGGGATGATCTATCTATCTATCTATCTATCTATCTATCTATCTAAAATCTCCAGAAATGCATTTATTTTTTTTTAACGTCTAAACTTTCAAAAATGTCCCAATATGTTACAAAGTACATGCTTTGGTTATTGTAACTCACCCAAAGGCATGCCAATGCCGTATCCTTTGGTGTCCAGCAGTCCTCCGATCTGTGTGAGGTTGCAGTTGAGACTGCGGTAGTACTCGTTCATGGTGCTCTCCATCAGGAAGGCGTACTTGGAGTTGAGGACGCGGGCGATGCCTTCCTCGGTGCTCTTCACAAATACACTGGGCTGCTTGGAGTACATGTAGTTCCACATCCGCATGTACGTCTGGTACCGTGAGTTCTGGAGGAGGAGGAAGAGAGAGGGGTGTAGGTGGAGATGGGATGGTTATCGATAATTTTCCAGGTGTTCACATTTATTTGTTCCCTGTTGCTATTGAGAAGTGAGTGAGTTCCAATACTAAAGGGATAGTTTGGATTTTTTTAAGTGGACTTGAGGTATGACGTACTTATCCCTTGTCAGTGTATTACATACAGTAGATGGCTGTTGGCACGGCTTAAGAAGAAGCAGCAGGAGTACGACCATGGTAGCTAAGCAATGTACTGCTGTGGACGGGGGCAGCAGCAAAATGTATTTTAGCCACCTAAAAACAGTCCCAGTAAAAAAAAAAAAAAACAGTAACAGTTTAAGTGTATGTAATATTAAGAGTATTTTGTCATACAACATACAACCAAACTCCTATACTCTCGTCAAAGCCACTAGACTCCATTGACAAAAACAGTATTTCAGTCAGGTTCACTTTAATCAAAGAAAACTTAATTTCTATTTACAATTTGATATTTGGCGGTATGGCTCTGTTCTGGGACCTCTCTGCCCTTCCACGTGCCTACATGGGAAGCTGAAGGCAGAAAGAGCACACCCCTCTGCCCTCCACGTGAAAGGGAGGAGCTGGGGTGGAGGCGGGTTGCAAAGAGGCTTGCAGAGGAAACAGCAACAGTAGACAGGCCAGAGCAGTTTAAATAGGGTGTCCTGAATGAGGTTTGCCAATTGTGTAGAAAGGAATCATGTGATCCATCTGCTCCCCTCTATCAATCAGCTGATTGAGCTGCTTGAGATCAGCTGATGCAGCTGGGATGTGAGCTGAGCTTAACATCGTGGCATGCCTGAACTAACGCTATGCTCTATTTTTGTCTCACTTAACACAGGAGCTGCTGGTCTACTGCTTAGAGCTCTGATCCTTTGCCTGAACCCATTTGGGCCTGATCCGACTCTCTGGATTTGGCTGTAATTTCTCAAAGTTCCCTTGATTTAGAGTCAGGTTGGGTTCATGCCAAGTTTTGGGTGTTTTGAAAAAAATGTGGGCTGTGTTGCCATCAACCCATTATAACTAATGAAAATGGTGAGATTTAGAATTTAATTTCAGCTGACAAAATATTAAATTAGTGGGTCATTTGCTGATAGGACGCACACAAACTCCAGTGTACTGCACAGGAGAGACATCAAACTGGCAGTTGTTGTGCATTAATGGCAAGAGTTGCATTAGACTGAGGGAAAAAACAAGAGAAAGAGAGAGAGGGGCTGCAAGGCGATGTAGCTGGCAGTGTTTGCCTCTATTTCCAGCGCAGTGGGGGAGGTTTGCTTAACATACAGCAGAGAGCGTCATCTGCGTGTTGCATCACCATGGACTGAGTGTGCACTAAGGGGTGCACCTCGCCTTACACGGACCTGACACACATGAGACAGAGAGCCGCCAACAGACAGAAGGAAGAGAAGAAGAGGTGGTGCCAGGAAACATGTCAGCCCTTAACTTATAATAAATATTTTATTATATAGAAATTTATATAATAAAGAATAATATAGAAAATATTATAGAAATTTGGGTTTTAAATGGACTTGGGCCCAGAAACTGTTGCCATGGTTTGGCCTTGGGTTGGACTTGAACAAAAACAATGCAGGTTCCTGTTGGGTCGGGCCTTATTTTTTGGGCCCTATCAAAGCTCTACTACTACTGCCTCAATCAGTTAGATAGTTTGTTCATTTTGTGACTTTGGTGAACCCAAACTGACCCTTTAAAACACCAGAATCACACAACAACACAAACTAACTGATTGAGGTAGCAGTAGACCACCAGCTCCTGTGTTCAGCAGTGTTAAATCACTGTTTTTCTTAATGGAGTCTGGCTTGAAAAGTGCAGTAGAGTAGCATCAGTTCCCCGTCAGAAATTAGGGTTTGATGGCAAGGTAAAGCTGAGAAAATAGTGAACACTTAAATTGATTTAAGTTTTGCACCTGTTCTAAGTTTTGTTGCTGCCCCCATCCACAGCAGTACATCGTTTTGCTTCCCTGTCAGATTAGCATGCCGAACACCATCCACTGTAGGCAATACACTGACTATGGATAAGTACCTTATACAATCCCACTTTAAAAGATGCAAACTATCCCTTTAATGGTGATGATCAGCCATATAAATCTTCCTCTAAAGAAATATCACTACGACTCTCCTCTAAAACTAAACCCAGACAGCGTACAATGTCTCTCCCCTTCTCACCATGAAGAAGGTCATGGTAGATCCTCCGTGGATAGTGCCGTACTGGATGTTGGTTTGGTCAGCCAGATCATCTGGAGACTCAATGGGAACCTCCATCCTCTGGACGGTCAGGAATGCCGCCAGGTTGGCCGTGTAAGACGAGATGATGATGAGGGTGAATGCCCACCTGAGAGGACCAGAGAAGAAGAGTCGCTTTAACCTTTATTTACCCTGAAAAACTTTCAAACCCTCACTTCCTTTTGTTTCTCTCCCTCTCTCTTCATTAAGAGCTCCGAGTGGAAAGCAGGAGAGAGACAGATGGAGAGCACTGCAGGAAACGTCAGGATTTTTAGGTAAAAATCATCAACCTAAACATGAACTCAGGCTGCAGCAGCGAGGAGCAGGACACCTCCACTGCAGAGGAAATGAGACGGAAGTGATGAGCAAGGGAATTAGGAAGGGAGCCGAGCTTTGAAAGAGAGAGATGGAGGCAAACAGAGAGGGAGGGAGGAGGAGTTAATGATGGAGAAGAGGAGGGAGGTGAAATTAGACAGGCGTGAGGAAAATAGGAATTAAAGAAATAGGCAGAAAGAAATACTACATCCAAAAATAATCATTTGTGTATTAATTACTCAGCCAGTGTTACACTGAATTTATGAAGAAAACTTAAACAAAGAATTCAAAAACTGAGAAAATTCTTGATGCCTTAAGACATATGTTTAACACTAGCAAAACTTCATCAAAACAGCAATTTACAAACTCACACAACTTCCATCCATCAATCCATTTTCGTAACCGCTTACCCTGGACAGGACGCCAGACTATCGCAGTGCTAACACATAGAGACAGACAACCATTCACACTCACACATACGGGCAATTTAGAGTCACCAATTAACCTATCCCCTGAATGTCTTTGGACTGTGGGAGGATGCCGGAGTACCCGGAGAAAACCCACGCTGACACAGGGAGAACATGCAAACTCCGCACAGAGGGGCTCTCTCCTGGGATCAAACCAGGAACCCTCTTGCTGTGAGGGTGCTAACACCACACCACCGTTTCGCTCACACAGCTTGTGCAGTATAATCCAAATGATATGTTCAGTACTTCCAAAACACACTTTTTTCCACTTAAAACTTACTATTTATAAGTATTTTCTCCGTTATTGGAATCTTCGTTAAGTTTTCTTCGTGAATTCAATGTAATACGGGATAAGTTTGTCATGGGCTGGCACCTCTTCTTCTTCCTCTCTTCTTCTCTGCCCTCACTCCAACACTAGGCCTCCTAAATCCTCAGAACAATGTATTTTAACTGTTCCACAATCAAGGCTAGTGGGTAAGGGAGATTATGCCTTTGGCTGCTCCAAAGCTCTGGAAAAGCCTTCCACTCTCAATCAGTGTTGCCCCTCCATTGACACTTTCAAGAGAAATCTTCATATATACAATTTTTCAGTGGCCTTTGGTTGCTCTTAGTCTTCTCAATATTTTAGTATTTTGTAACCTTTTATGTAGGTAATTGAGATTTTTATTCTGTTTGAGATTTGTGAACATATAATATTGCTCTCTAATTTCTACTGCCATTTATTATCTTACTATATAATGACGAACACTCTGTCTATGTGTCTGTTCCATGTTTTTCTCCTCACTGACTTGGTCAATCCATGTGAAATTTGTCACAGTGGTAGAGGGTCATGGGAGGATGTGAATGAAGCAATATTACATCAATTGACCAAAGAGGGGCGCTATACAACTGATTGAAATTGCAAACTTTGAATGGGCATGCCTCATGCCCTGTATGTTGTAGAGAAACTTTGCACAGAGATGCCTCTCCTCATGAGGAACAAAGAACCCATAACTTCCAGTTATATAGATTTTCAGCCATTTTGAATTTTTTGAAAAACACTTAAAATCGATCTCTTCCTAGGAAGTTTGACTGATCTGCATGAAACTCGGTGAACATAATCTAGGGACCAATATCTAAAGTTCCCTCTTGGCAAAAGTTGGAAAACTTACTAAAACTGAGCTTCTATAAGGCAATGAATATTGGGGAGGGCGTGGCTCATCACATAAAGGTGTATAACATCTCAAGGGTTTCACCGATCACCACGCAACTTTGTAGGCATATGACCACACATAATCTGAGGGGACCCCTCCATTATTGACCCCATCAAACAAAATGGGGGCGCTAGAGAGCTAATTTCTTATCTAGGCCTAACCGCCACATTGATTTTTACTAAACTTGGTAGATATGTAGAACAGGACGCCTCAAGGTGACTGGAGAAATGTAACTCTAATTGGCAACTGGGTGGCGCTATAACAACAGAAAAATGCTTAAAAATGGCTAAAATGTGGCTCCCCCTGTGGCCCAATGTTTGTTTGTTTTTTTTCTAAATTTTGGTATGACTAAGTCATGGTATGGTATGCTGTACATAATCATGGCAACTGTCAGTGTGTCATTCTGTCAGTCAGTCATTCTGTATGTCCCACGTTTTTCAAAAACTGTCTGAATACATTGCTCTTCTTAATGGGTTCAGTTTACTATTTAATCTGCAATTTCCTATGACCTGTATCCCAAATACACACCATGTGAAACTGTACGTGGGCAACATAGCACTCAATGGGTATGGACTAGTTGTTATTGTTATTTAAATTTTAACTGCTATTTGGGTGCCATTCATTTTGTCTTTTACATCACTTTGGGCAACATGCTATATGAAAAACTTGATTTGATATTTAAAACACTTCTGCATAAACACTCGCAGACATGGACGAGTAGCACACCCGGGCAAGGGCGTGTTCTTCATGAGGCATGAAATGTTTTAAATAGTACAGTTTTAGTGAAAATGTATGCGTTTTGGAAGTTCTGAGCATACTACTGGATAAAGGAAACGTATACTTTATGAGCTGTGTGATAGTTTGTAAACAGATGTTTTGTTGTTTTAAATGCCCTATGACTTTGATTCATGAACAATGCTCGCCTTCTTTGGGTTCTTCATTCATTGTAAAACATTTTCTTCACAAATTCAACATAACACGGTGTGAGTCATTGATATTACAATGATCATTTTGTGGGTGAAATATTCCCTTAAAGGAACAGTGTGTAAGCTTTAGAAGGATTTAATATCATTATCATGATATCATCATCTGCAGAGGTGCCTCCTCACCAAAACAAACAAACCCAGTGATTTAAACCAGTAAAAAAAAAGTATGATACAAATCAGTGTTCTTCCAATACTGTTTGGCATGTCAGACACGGGTCGCTAGCCCAGCACCTGCTAATCTGTGCTCATATTTTTTCTCTGATAACTTAAGATCCAGGCATTCAGGAAGTTTTTATCTGGAGCTGAATTATCCGCAGAGGTCTAGTCCTCACCAGGACAAACAGACCTGGTGATTTAAACTGGAAAAAGGCGAAAACATGAATGGTCCTTTCTAGAGCCAGTGCTTGGTTTGTCCCATTTGGACTGTAGAAACATGGCAATCTCTGTAAATGAGGACCTGCTTCCGATGCACATATAAATGTCTCATTCTGAGGTAATGAAAACATGATGATTTTTATTTAGGTAATTATACACTAAAGAAAACATACTTATCATATTGCATTGTGTTTCTGCCAATATATCCCCTACATCCTACACACTAGACCTTTCACATTACAAGCATTGCTGGAGTTCTTCAGCTTCAGTTACTAGACCTCTTCAGCCTGACCAGCTTGCCAGCCAACGAGGTAGTCAGTCAGACAAACAGACGGACTAACAGAAATCAGTATATTGCAGTTTGTGCCACCACCATCATGAGTTTTTATCAGGCTAAGTGCCCGGCGAGGCCGAGAGCTGTCAGTGAAAAGATGCTGATGGCCCCTCCAGTCCCTCCACTATCTCTCCACCATCTGTCTGACTGCAGCTACTGGGAATAAGGGAGGAGAGGAGAGGAGAGGAGAGGAGAGGAGAGGAAAGGAGAGGAGAGAAGGAAACACAGGAGAAGAAGGAAAGGGGAGGACAATTGAAGAAATAATCTCCACAGCCAGCAGGAGGGACGTTTGGTTTGGATATTCTTCTTGTTGAAATTTTTAGTAGACGATTTAATGACAGCTCATAACTATTTAAAAATGAGAGTAACATCACCCTCCAATATCACCCCCAGCATAACCACAGAATCAACCTGGACCCCACCCCTTAAGTCACCTCATCAAACAGCCACCATCAACTCAAAAATAAAATTGGACATGCCTCTTCCTCCGTCCTCAGGTCCAGTGGTCTACCCTTTGGTTGGGGATCGAATACTAGTCCTCTGAGTGGAGGAGCAAAACTTTGCCGCATCACCATTCCTCTCCTTCCATGTCACACATCAGATCAACATGCCATTCCACCTAACTGAACCCCAAACCCTAACCCTAACTCCACTCTAACCCATCTTAAGAGTTAACACTTGCAAACTAAAATGGGATATTGACACATAAAAAAGGGCAAATTACAAAAAAAAGGTAAATTAAATATATATAAAAGCGAAACTTTCACCCAAATAATCTACCTAAAAGCTTCTTCTTTGGGATAGACTTGTGACGATGTCTGGTCAGAGACTTACTAAAAGATATTTAAAAAGGAGGAGGACACAAAAGCATGAATAACTGTTTCTCACTGTTGGAAGGATAACAGTGTATATATTTTTGCAATATTTCTAATGTGAAAGTATCCATCGATTTTCAACTACTTATCTGGGGCCGGGTCACGGGGGCAGAAGGCTGAGCAAAGCACTCCAGACGTCTCTCTTCCCAGCTCATACTGATGGATCCCAAGGCCAGATGAAATATATAATCCCTCCAGCATGTTCTGGGTCTGCCCCAGGGCTTCCACCTCTTAGATGTGCCTGGAGGCACCTAGGAGGCATCCTGATCAGATGCCCGAACCACTTCAACTGGCCTCTTTTGATGCAAATGAGCAGTAGCTCTACTCCAAGAACCCTCCAGATGTCTGAGTTCCTCACCGTATATACAAGGCTGAGCCCAGCCACCCCACTGAGGAAACACATGTCGGCTGCTTGTATCTGCCATCTCACTCTTACAGTCATTATCCAAAGCTCATGACCATAGATGAGGGTTGGGGCGTAGATTGACCAGTAGATCAGAAGCTTTGCTCTCTGGCTCAGCTGTCTTCACAACGATGGTCCGGCGCAGCGCCTGTATCACTGCAGATGCCACGCCAAACTGGCAATCCATCTCACGCTCCATTCTTCCCTCACTTGTGAATAAGACACCAAGATACTTGAATTCCTTTGCTAAGGGCAGTAACTCTCTCCCAACCTTGAGGAGGCAATTCACTCTTCTCCAACAGAGAACCATGGCCTCAGACTTGGAGGTGCTGACTCTTATCCCTACTGCTTCACACTCAGCTGCAAACCAACAGGCATACTGGAGGTCACGTTGTTATTAAGCCATCAGAAACACATTGTCTGCAAAGAGCAGTGATGTAATTTTGAGGTCCCCAAACATGATAGTCCAAAGTGACTCCTAGGTTTTTAGCAAGCAATTTTCTATTTGTGTCAAATGACCCAAGATGTTGGATGATGTTATTAGAGACCTGATCTTGGGGCAAAACCAGAACTTTATTGTAATTTAATTTAAGAAAATTTGGTGACATCCAGTTGCTGATCTCAGCCAGACACTTGCATAGAACAGGTAGATGTGAGAGGTCAGTGGGCTTAACAGAAAGGTAAAGTTGTGTATCATCTGCGTAGCAATGATAAAACACACAACCAGAATGATGGATTAAGTGCCCTAAGAGAAACATATGTAATGAAAATAAAATGGGTCCAAGAATTGACCCCTGAAGCACCCTACAGGTTAAAGGAGCAAATGTGGATACCTCATCATCGGCACACACCAGGAACTTCTTGTAACTTCAGGTTGCACATTTACATTTAACAGAAATCACACATTTTCTCTAACCTTAACCAAAGTGCATATGTTGCCATAACCTAACTCTGCACAGGAGTCTGGATTTGAACCCTGGTTTCTGCTGTCACAGTCCCACACTTTGTGTGTATGCTGTCCACCCTGACCACCTCCCTGTGAATCAAGCATGGTACAGAAATGTAGAATCCAGGCAGTGATTATGTTGTCACCACAATGTGATTATTTCATAATACAGAAACATAATTTGTAGGAGACATTAGAAGATTGTGACATCTAAGCTGCTGTGGAATCTGTATGTGCAGAAAAAGTACAGTAAGATGCTGCATTGTGTAGGACAGAGACACGAGAGGAGGAAAGGAGGAGATAAGGAGAGGGCAGAGGAGGAGAGGAAATGAAAGGTGAGGGCACAGGAGAAGAAGACCTGAGAGGAGGACAGGTGAGCAGGAGAAGGCAGAGGAGCGGAAACAAAATGAGAAGAGAAACTGACATCATCATTTTCACACGAGAGACACATTACCATCTGTTCACCTTCAGCTAATGTTCCTGAGGAGGGAGGGATAGACAGAGAGGAGAGGAGAGGAGAGGAGAGGAGAGGAGAGGAGAGGAGAGGAGAGGAAAGGAGGAACTTGACTGTAATTTGAAGACAAGCAGCTGTGACACGAGCAACTTCGTGTACAAAGTTACAAAGAGTTCTCCAAGGAAAAGGCAAAAGAAAAAGCAAATATAAGTTAAATCAAATAAATAAAATAATGGTGAGATGAAACCAGACAGAACATTAAATATTCACAAAACTTTCCTGTGAAACAAAGTTTTAAGAAGTTACAGATATAACCTGTTTGATCTCAACAGGCTGCATATCTATTATATTTCAGTCCCAGGCCCAGAGACTACTTTTTCCATTTATCAGCCCCTCAAAGCTTCTAATATGGATGTGCCGCACGTTTTCTTTTTCAGAATAACCAGGACTGTTTGAAGATTTCTTTGATGTGATTCAAGATTTATGCTGGATTATATATACATGTAGAATTTAGCTGTACCTAGAAAAAAAGACCATCACACAAGGAGCCATTGCAACTATTTTAGGTACTCAGAAACTTTACCTGCATTTTGAAATCCTGAGTCTAAGGAGCTGAGTTTAGAGTAACAGAGCTGCAATCAAGACAAAACTTTGTTGTTGTTTGACTTACTGTGGTTGTATCTTAAAGCAGAAAAAAAATGTAAAACCCTCATTAGAGCTTCTACTTTGTAAACAGTCATTTAGTTTTCCTCTGACCTCCACAGGTCTCCTTTGCATCAGTTCATTACATCCTACTCAAACAACAGTTGTTAAGTTGTGCTCCAGTAAATACTAAGAACAATAGCAGAACTCTTTTAAGCACTTATTGAACTCATTTTCCTAATCTGTACAATTATGCTGACCCCACTGCACTCACATTTATCATTATCATTATCTTATTCATTAGATTAATTCAGCTTTTCTCAAGCTGTGTGAGGCGTGACAGGTGGGGCGCATGACCAAGGGTAAAAATGTGATGCAGAACTAATGTTTCGAGGAACTAATGTTTGGATGTCAGAATCTTTTTCATGGTGGAACAGTCAAGAAATTGTACTTTCACAACAGTAAAGGTGTTCATTCAGAAGGGCTGTAGGTGTACAGAATGGACAGATGTTTGACAAGGATAGAAAGGAAAACAGGGGATGCTTCCAAGAAATATACAACCCCAATTCCAAAAAAGATGGGATGCTGTGTAAAAGGTAAATAAAAATACCACATGTAAATCCTTTTTGACCTTTATCCGATTGAATACAACATCAGGCTGAGTTGTTCACAAGCAAGGATGGTCACTTTAAAAAACTGTGTGGGCAAACAGTCCAGTAGTTTGAGAACAATGTTTCTTAACGCACCATTGGAAAGAATTTAAGATTTCATCATCTACAATCCATGATATTAACAAAGATATAGAGAATCTGGAGAACTCTCTTCACGTCAGGAACAAAGCTGAAAATTACCACTGAATGACTGTGACCTGTGACCCCTAAGATGGCACTGTACTGGCAACTGACATGACTGTATAAAGCATATTAGTCAATAGGCTCAGGAACACTTTAGAAAACCACTGTCAGTAAACACAGTTCATTGCTGCATCTACAAATGCAAGGTCAGACTCTACCATGCAAAGTGAAAGCCATATATCAACAACATCTACTAACACCGCTGACTTCTCTGAGCCCAACCTCATCTGACATGGATTGACACAAAGTGGAAAAGTGTGCTGTGATCTGAGGAGTCCATTGTGGATGTTGTGTCCTCTAGGGAAAGGATCATCCAGACTGTTACCAGCTCAAAGTTCAATGCCAGCATCTGTGATGGTATGGGGGAGTGTTACTGCCCATGGCATCATGGGTAACTCTTATATCTATGAAGGCACCATGAGTGCTGAAAAGTACATAAAGGTCATGGAACAACATATGCTGTCATCCAGATGACGGCTTTTTCACGGACATCCCTGCTTAATCCAGCAACACAATGAGAGACATTCTGCACGTGTTTCAACAGCGTGGCTTCGTAGTAAAGAGTGCAGGTACTGAGCTTACCGCCTGCAGTCCAGACCTGTGTCCCATTGAAAATGTGTGGAGTATTATAAAATGCAAAATACAAACAGCAGAGACCTTTTTGGAACTTGTTGCGGGCATCAAATTCAAATTGTGTTTATGTGATTTGATTTTATTAGGTTCCCCATTAGCTCATCAGCTACTCTTCCTGGGACAAAACATAAGAAGACATAACAGATGTGACACTTGGAGACAAAAAGGGGAAAAGAATGAGTGTATATTTACAAAAAAACAAAACAAAAAAAAAAACAAAAAAAAAAACAATCCAAAAACATTCAAGTTTACCAATTTGAATGTTTTTCCACTAAAGGGAGCCATGACAGGAAAAGTTTGAGTACCACTGGCTTAATTAACCCCTTTCACTAGACGTCTTTACATAAAGGACACACTACTTCCTGTCATGAAACTGACGGTTACTGGTTGTAGTTCATATTGGAAATGTTCTAATATGGACATAATTCCGCTGGACATAAAACCTAGTTTAATTGCATCTTGGACAGTGTGTCTTGCTAACCCACTGTGTTATTTTCTGTGGATGTGCACAACCAGTGCTTCAAAAGAATGAGGTACATGGGGTATCAGAAGACAGTAGAAACCTACAAATACACATCAGGATGCAATTTGTTGTGTAAAGTGTGAGTAAAGTCCAAGTCATTGAGATAAAGAGCTGCACTGATTCAAATGAGGGTGTATTTTCAGTTGCAGTGAGATGTACTAACCAGACTCCGCTGACACAGCGTGTGGACAGAGCCCGGGGCATGATCTCTGAGCCCTGCTGCATGAAGCCACCCACTGGGAACCACAGACTGTTTCCCAGCGTATACTGGTTCTCCAGGATATCCCGCCGCTCCCGCAGGCATGGGTGGGGGTTGTACCACTCGTAAGGGCTGAGCCTGGAGGGGGGGGGGCATTTATAAAAATCAGACACAGAGACACAAACACATAATGCACATTGAACACTTTCTTATAACCAGCACCAAAAATAAAAGCAAGGACACACTGAACTCCTGCTATTGTTCATGATGAGCCTCACTCCCTGGCTCCATGCAAAGACTTCATTAATTCAATTTGGAATATTTTACACTCCAGAAAACAGTATAAAGCTTTGATTCTCCGCCCGAAACCAACTAGGTCCAACCGGGCTGTAGTTTATCCAAATTTCCATGGGCTTGAATCTGATTGGGTTAGCTCCGTTTTTTGTGAGTGTGTTTTTGCTTTAAAAACAGACTTCATAGTCTGTGTAATGTCATGAATAATGTATGGTCTGTGCTGTCATCAGCCCATCCCAACTCCCCCTTCTCATTAATGAGGAGAAATGTTAAACGACCGCTATTCAATATTCATTGCATATGAGTGTTTTTGGACTGTGCTGAACATTTGGTGGCAGAAGGTGCATTTCGGAAATTGTGTTACTTTAGCATTTAATACATGTTTTAATGTGAAAAAAAAATTGTATATGTTTTTTTTATAATGGAAATTCATGTTTTTGATCAGGTTCAGGCCCAAAACTGCTGCCGTGGTCCATGTAGGGTCTGGTCAGATTGTTTGGGCCTGATCAAAGCTTCTTAATACCCTTTGTGCACCAAAACTAGTGCTTATATGTAGGTTTCATGAATGCAGGAAAACTAGGCAATGCACTGCTATCTCATTGCCAGTAGGCCAGAAGGGCGTACACGGCTCTGCAGCAGAAGAATACGTTTCTATTTGTTTTAGCGTCTGTCTGGTTTGACGTCACAGACACACCAGAAAACAGGTTAGTAAACAGTAGAAAGCAGCATGGAGACCAATGAGAATGTTACTGTGGTTACTTCTTTTTTGTAGAGGATCTGTTACTTGTTCAGTCTCTCTTTTAAACTTGCTGCAGATGAATTTGCATTTGTGATTGAGAGCTGCTTGGATGGAGTCAGATGTTACTTTGTGGTGGTTTACCATGGTATCGGGCCAGAAAAGGGGCGAAAATTAATGCATCCACCTGGTTGTTGTATTTCCATCACTGTCACTCAGAGCCAATTGGAGCCGCAGTTGATAAATACTATTGTAACAACTGCAGAGTCATTTGTCCTGGGAAAAAAACGTTTTCCATTAAAGACAAAGGCCAGGTGTTACTAGATTTTTTGTTCAGTGGGATAGTGGCTTAACAGGGCAAAAACATTTATTGGTGAATCGACTACATTATTATCAGGCTCACAAAAGGACTCTCACTCCACTACTAAGCGTATCCTGTAGTAAGATTAGAAATTCAAAGAAAAAAAAGTCAAAACATTTTCTTTTTAAAAAGATTTTTTTTAAATACAAACAGCTGAGATGTTAAATGTGTTTGTTCAACCTGTCTTAGACAGACACAGTTAAAGAGTTGAAGGTGAGAAAGGCAGACAGATTACTGCACTTATACTCTTTACGCAGAAAGAAACAACATAATAACTGTGTTTAAGTGGTCAGCTGGAAAGTAAAAAAAAAGTGCAAGCTGTCAAATGAAATTACCCTTGAAATTGCCCTTTAAGGGATGAAATTGCCCTTGAAATTGCCCTTTAAGGGATTAATAAAGTTGTCTTGAATCTTGAATCTAAAAAAAACAAAAAGCTGTTGCAGTCATTCTAATGTTTGTGTGAACAATGAAATTACAAGCAATAAGAAAGAATAGTGGCACAGAGACCTACAATTACTGCCAGTAAAATACAAGTTAAAACAACACTATGAAACATGACAGCAATTTGACATTCATGTCATTTCGTTGTGTTACAATGACAAACACAGAGTGAGATTTTTTAATGAAAACACGACCTGTCCTCTAACACTCAGGACAAATATTAAAACTGAAAGATGAAAACTGTGATTTGCTGTTATTTATAGGTGTGAACACACACACACACACACACACACACACACACACACACACACACACACACATAAAGATAGAGGCAGGTGTGTTACCTGGCGGCGAGGAAGAGGACACAGCTGACGGCGAGGTAAGCCAACAGCATGAAGAGCCAGACAGCCGGAGAGAACGGATCCAGGAAAGAGAAGTAACCTGGTTTACGGCCCTGAAATACACACACACACACACACACACACACACACACACACACACACACAAACAAAATTCATTTGTTTATTGTGTTTCTATTACAGTTTATTAAAATTGTCTCCAATATTCAAATAAAATAAAATAAAATAATAAAAATTAATACAATAATAAAAGTATTTTTCAGTTAAATATTCCTGACTTAATATGCAATAATCAAAATTAAAGTTTTGAACAAACTATTAACGGTTTAACACTCAAAAACTCTTCATCAGACTGTGTGGGTTTGGTATGATCAGATTTGATCTCCCTGACACAATCAAATGGTACACTATCACATATGGGTGTAAAGTTCAACGGCCTCAGGGATAAAACTCTGGGGAGAATCCACACTAAATGTTTGCGTACATACAAATGAGGACATGTACATACACAAATCAACTTGGAATTGTCTGCGTGTGGACCAGCCTCATATCTCACCTTCTACACACCCACATTCAACCATAAATGGCTAATGCAAAGCACCCCATTAATGCTGATGCATAGACATGAGCCGCCTGACCAATGGTTCTTTGCGAGAAATCATGGCAACGACTAAGAGGAAAACCAAGAAAAACAAATATTCCTGACACAGAAATTGAGGTGCTTGTGGATGAGCTGGAGGTTAGAGAGCACATAGCCTATTGTTTGGTGGGCAATAGGCTGACAAGCTGAAGAAAAGGCAGTGAGTGGAAACCTGCTTTTGTATTTTGACATTTGGAGATTTCTGCAAATATTGCATTTTTCAATAACTGGATGGTGAGCACTTCTGTTGTGGAAGATGCTGATAAACCTCTTAATTTTCAACTAGTCCATACCCGGGGATGTGTTATGTATAGAGGAATAAGAAATCAAAAACAGTACATTAGAGGAGATGCAAAATCAGAGCACTGTAAATGCACTGTGTAATAAATATTTATGTAAGACAAACAATGCACACTGTATTTAGAAACATGCTTTATGGCAAAATACATGGAGCATAGTTTTGGCCGATGGCACAGAGGCATGCAGGTACACACATTCAGGTTTCGATCCGCAAGTGTTGGAGATAAAGGCTTCCCAGCCAAACTGTGGTCCCAGCGCGCATGTGCAGCTCGCGCTGCTAATGGTGCTCACAGTATGAATGGGTAGTGGAAACGCGAATATAAACAGTACAAATGTGGGAAAAATGCAAAAACAGCATCATATGACCAAGATGAAAGCGTATGTGCAAGTTCAGAGAAGTAGGTCGAAGCAGTGAGGAGGAAAACGGATGATGACAGATGGCCAGACGGACAGATGGAGGGACAGAGGTTTCTCCATTTAATAGTAGGATATGCCTATGACTAATACCTCTCCTCCAAATGCTTGAGGTCACCAGTTTCTGGCTACAAAGTTTCATGAGGCTGTGATTACCCTAGATATCACTGTAGAATATTTATACAGCAAGGTCAAGTTTCAAAAAATGGTCTCACTACAATGAAATGGCTAGTATAGGGACTAACATCATCATATGCAAATAAAAATTGTCTCATTGAATCGACAAGAGTCTCAGCTTTTCAGTCATACCCTATTTCATTCATTCATTCATCTTCTAACCACTTCATCCTCTTGAGGGTCGCGGGGGGGCTGGAGCCTATCCCAGCTACATCGGGCGAGAGGCAGGGTACACCCTGGACAGGTCGCCAGACTATCGCAGGGCTGACACATAGAGACAGACAACCATTCACGCTCACATTCACACCTACGGACAATTTAGAGTCACCAATTAACCTAGTCCCCAATCTGCATGTCTTTGGACTGTGGGAGGAAGCCGGAGTGCCCGGAGAGAACCCACGCTGACACGGGGAGAACATGCAAACTCCGCACAGAAGGGCTCCCACGCCCGGGATCGAACCAGCAACCCTCTTGCTGTGAGGCGAGAGTGCTAACCACCACACCACCGTGCCGCCCGTCATACCCTCTTTATGCAATTAAATGATTGCTCAAGGACTCTAGTATGCAAAAATATTCAAATAGGCAAAAATAACACATTTATACTGCATGCAATAAATTGCATGGTTTTTGCCCCAAACTGTATGGGACTAACATACAGTAGGCATATCTGTGAAGGGTAACCAATGCAAACCCACAGAGTCCATTTTCATTCAGATATCTTGAGTTGAGAGGTCAAGGTACCTTTGTAACAATGGTCACGCTGCTTTTACCAACCAAAAATTTAGCCGAACCTTGGAGCATTATTGAGCCCTCTTCCATGAGAGGCTAAGATGACAAGGTTGGTACCACTGAATTTCTTAGGTTCTCTAACTTCAGGATACCAGGATCATCACTCTAGCTTTGAAACTCAACCCGTTACAGTCTCTTAAAGACAGGAATGTTGGCCGGGAGCGTGGGTGGCCCAGCGGGTCTCATGACTGTGAAATGTAAAAACACCCACAAGGTTGATTTGCTGTGTCACATCACTTCTGGTACAGTAAGGTATTAATTTTAACCCTTTCTTTAAGCAGAGTGTTCTCATTTTTTCACAGTTCTGTGTAGTTTTTACCTGTTAGAGGACTGAAGAGCCTTGCATAGAGAGAAAAAAAAAAGACCAGCTGCATAAAATCAGCATTGAGCTGAAGGATGCCAGTGTGGGAAAGCACTGCTTCAGTGGATAGCGTAGCATCTTCAGCTGATTTTAATGGACATGTCCTGCTGTGGGCATGCAGTGGCAGACGTGTCACATCACATCCGTGCTCCATGTAATGCTCAGGTGCCTGCTTTCTTTTGGCAACTGTCGTGCTTTTATAAGTCTCTTTTTTTTTTAACTAGCTTAATGTTGTATATGTGTGGCAAAAAATATTTAAAAAATAAAAAACTAGCTGAACTTATACAAACGTTTCTAGTTCTGTGTATTTGTTAGTGAGGACTGGTTTTGCATGTGTTTCACACTTTAAATGGCATCACTGAATTTCCACATCAAACCACGTGAACTTTAAATTCAAAACACAAAGTTTAACACCAGTGGAAGTTCTAATGTCTCCAGCTGGCAGCAGTGAGTTGTGATAATGACCATCTGCCATTCTCAGAGGACAGAAAGCTGTCAACGTCTCAGCTTTATAAACACCACCTTCACGTTCGGATTGACAGCCATGTACTTTGGAAAATAACTCCTGGAATTACATTGTTTTCCTTTTTTTGTCTTTCAGCTCACCATTGTCAGTACAGAAACCTGCAATTCCAATACAACATGATAAAACCACCAAATTGCAGTAACAAGCATTAAAAGTGTTAACGACAGTCAGTTGATGTTCCCTGGCCAGACGCTATCCATCGATCCATTTTATCATTTCCCCTCCCTGCTGCTTATGGCAACCCTCCCCAATTATACTGAAAGAGGCTTTGGCAGTGAGGAGAATGGAGGAACTCAAAGCCTGGACCTAGTTTTAGGTGAATCTGCCTTGTACCACAGAATCAGACGAGATATCACAAGTAGAAATGTGGATCAGAGAATATGAAGGCAAACAACAGCAGGTACATCCAATCAACCCCCATCACCCCCAGTTTTTGCTGCATTTTGGTGACATCTGGACAGTCCAGACACATCGCTATTCACACCCATGTCTATCATGTGTCTCCAGCTTAACACTTGTGTTCAAATTTTGTGACTGACTACGTCAATTTGGCTTAAAGGTCAAATGGCCCTTTGTACAGTTGTTACGTCCACACTTACCAGTCAGGTTTGTGTTTGTGATTGTGTCAGTACAGCTGGAGATATCACTGGACAAAACAATAGACGGTCATGCAACACTTGGTCCAACTTGTAAGGTCGGCAAGTTATAGAGCATTGGTGCACTACCATCAAAACAACCACCACGTCCTGAATTAACATTGTAGTCCTTTTCTGGGACGCATCAGGATGCTTTGGTGTTTACACTACAAAAGATATGTGGACAAAAGCATCAGAGACCTCTTTCCACGTTTTGGGTGATCGGATTGCAATGAGATAGGGCTTGACCACATGAAAGTACAGGCAGAAATGCACCCAAAACGCCTTGAGGACAGATCCATTCAGCCAAACCACCTCTGGAGGTGGTCAGCGTTGCATTGTGACCACATTGAACACAAGTATAAATACAACTGCATTTTTAATCCATATATAACTAGAATTATCCCCCCGTGGTTGTTTGCCTCCGCACAACAGTCAAGTTTCTTTTACAGTTTACATTCATGTCTTTGACAACATGGATGCTTCACACCCATCTTCCCCCCAGCAGCACAGAAGATCTATACAATCAGCACAGTTTTAAGGTGGGCACCCAAGATCAGTGTCACCAATTCAGTATCATATCATATCACCAATTCAGAAGTTTCGTCATTATTAGCAAAAGACAAAAACATGTTTTGTGAGGTCACAGTGACCTTGACCTTTGACCTTCAACCACAAAATTCTAAACAGTTTATTCTTCAGTCCAAGTGGATGTTTGTGTCAAATTTAAAGAAATTTTCCTGAAGATGTTCTTGAGATATAGTGTTCTAGCCGGGAAATCCAGACTCAAATCTAGAAAGATTTTGAGTCTGGCACCCTTCCTACCCAAGGGGCGGCACTAACTGAGGCATATTAAATGCCGCCACACGCAATTGGATAGCACAATAGCCAATCAGAGCAAAAAACAAGGTGACATGTTCATTGCACTAAGCCCCATTTGTTTGCCGACCAGTGGGACTGACTGATACATTATGCTTTTGCCGTATCCCGTCGGCAAAAAACATCCTTCCTGGAAGTGAACGCTTCTAGGGCAGTCTTCTGTTCCTCTCTCAAGGAAAAAGATAAGTGTAGTTGGCTTAGCGTTTCTTGCAAAGCTAAATTGAATGGACGCGGTTCTTCGGCAGCTGCTATCTTGTCTGTGTACTTTTCGACTCCTACAGTGCAGCGCTGTCCTCATCATGTTACGCCCACCCAAAGCCCGCCTCTGTCAGATAGACTGATCTGACTGGTCCGATGGCGATTCACTGGGCTCTGCTCGTCGGGGCCAGATCCCCGTTCAGTGCAAAGTCAAATTTGCAGGGGGCGGGGCATCTGGATTTCCAGGTTAGTAGTGTTTATGAGAATGAGACAAATGCAAGGTCACATAGACCACAAGTGAATGTTTGTGCCAAATTTGAGGAAATTCCCTCATGGAATTATTGAGATATCACATTCACAAGAATGACGCAGACAAGGTGATTCAGAATTGACCATTGACCTATGACTACCAGAATCTAATCAGTTGATCACTGAGTCCATGTGGATATTGTACTATGTAATGGCATGGGACTGTTCCAAACCAGCAAAATGGCAGCTATTAACCAGTTAGTGAGCTAGGCTACTGGTGCGCCATCCCGTTGCTCAGACAGTTCATATTTGCAAAGCCCCACTTGTTTGAAATAATTTTCACTGGACCAAAAGGCCATTTTGTCTGACAGCCAGGTATACCAAAAACAAACGCATGTTTTTCTGAAGGTCCATTTCTCAAAAAACATGCTGCACACACTCGCAAACAGAAGCACATGGATAATTATTTTGCAGAATGGCTAGGCAAATGATGGAGAACAGCTACAAATAGCCCTGGATGTAGTGTCAACAAAAAAATTAACACAAGGAAATGGAAAAGCCAAAGCCAGCTACTAAAAAAGTAGCAGTAATAGGAAAAATGAATGTAATCAGGTTTAATCATAATTCAGATACAATGTGGATATGAGATACCCTGGAAATCCAGAGTTCTCGCGAGAGCACAATTTGAATTTGCTCAGCGAGTCGCTCTGGCAATCAGTAATGATGCTCATTAGCCATGCCCTTGGAGCCGAGCTGTACCAATCACATCGCGTATCTGATATAGGCGGGCCAGAGGCGAGCCAAACAGATGACAACAGCGCTGTGACAACGAAGTCCGGAATCAGTCAGTAAACATTGCAAGATAGTTAAGGATGAACACCAGTTGTTTGAAACAGCTTTGGCCGCTACAATGAACGAGTTAGACTTGGCTTTTTCTCTAAAAGAGGAACAGAAGACGGCGCTCGAGTCTTTCCTTTGCAAGCAGGACGTTTTTGCTGTTTTGCCGACCGGATAGCAAGAGTCTAATCTACCAGTTAGCTCCGCTGGTAGCGCTCTGGATACATCACCCCGAGTACTGTTCTGATTGGTCGTAGTGTTATCCAATTGCGTGCAGTGATATTTTCAAATGCATGCTTGGTGCCGCCCCTCCAGTTGGGCCATTTGCATTACTCATAGCCAGACCCTAAATCTTTCTAGATTTGGGTCTGGATTTCCAGGCTAGATATGAGATGCATTTTAATGCAAGTGTAAAGGGGGTCCCAGACCACCTTGGCAAGTGGTTTGAGTGACCAGATCACCTTGGTGACATGTTAATACCAAGTGTAAACGGGGTCATCGATGTTCTTTTTTTTTAGGTGTTCTCATTTTTCATCATGTGCCAAGCAAACATCGGCTTCCAGTGTGCCATTAAAGTTGCTTCAAAAGATATTTTTGATGTTAAAATTAAATCAAGTGACTGCTTAATATCAAAGCTAATATCGTAGTTGTGAAGTTGGCCTTTTTAAGTGGAATAAATTGTGAAACAAAAAATGATTTAAATGTCCCTGATTTATTTTAAAATCTGTCACGAGCACAGTTTGATCTGTGGTCGTGTAAACTGTATGTTATTTACAGTAAGTGGGCATGCACAGATGCCCTTAATAGAAACACACCACAGATATAAATCCACTAAAACTGAACCACAAGTAAAAACACCAAGAAAACAAACAAATCATGTTTACTGTGACAGTCATTTGTTTTGTGGAAGTTACCTTTTAGTCTGTTCTAGAAAGGAGGAACTTTACAAAGTTATAACACAGTAGCCAAACAGCGAAAACCTAATAATCTCCAACATTGTAATGCATTTTCTTTTAGTTTGTTTGCAGGGTTTGGACTGCTCTTTCTCCGTGGGAGTTCACGTTACTTTTGCACTTGATAGATAACAGACTTAGGTGAGATGGTCACAATCCTCAGAGCTTGTTTTCACCTGATGTGGTGTCAGAGAGATGAGTTCACTGAGTCGCGACATGTGTGTCAGGTAAGCTGCCAGTCATCTAAACTCACTACAGGTAGGTAACTCAGTTTTTAAGTTCTCACCAGAGGGCTGCAAAGTGAAGTAACTGGCCAAAAACTATGCTGACAATCAGACCCTTACGGCCCTTTTCCACTGTCACTTTTGGCTGGGCCGAGTCAAGCCATGTCACGCTGATTTGCGTTTCCATTACCAGTGTATACACACTGTGCCAAGCCGAGCTGTAGGTCCAAAAGTCGGTAGCAGTGATGTCTTGCCAACTGCAGCCGATCTTCAACAACCCTGCTTCTCCCCCTCAAACAAGCATGTGTGTTGCAACACTGAACTCATGTCTGTCTGCAGGAGACCAGGGAGAAACGTGAATTTCAAAGTCTCTGTGTGTTCAGCTCTCAGTACTTGAGCAGCGTCTAACTGAATCTCTGTGGTCTGGAGTTCAGTTTCTCTCCTCTGTCCTGTTTTTACTTTAAATATCTGCTGTATTTTCCAGTTTCATGTGCGCTATCAGCCATATTAGACATTGTGTGAAGTTGCTGCTCAAAAACTCCTTTCCTTATTTTGCTGCCTCACATTAAAAGTTTTCCATAATGGCCCAAACCAAACCAAGCCTGCACATGACGTTTAAAAGCAGTATTATATGTCCATTAACATGCTGCTCTATCAGCTTCCACTATTCTGGTTTTACCAGATGTTGAACCTCCTGCAGGGATTTGCTCTCATTTAGCCACAAGAGCATTAGTGAGGTCCACCTCTGATGCTGAGTGATCAGGTCAAGCTCAGAGTTCAATCCTGTTTAAAACCTGATATTAGACTGAATAATGAAGTGAAATGAAATTGCAGGAATGACCATTTTTGTTGGCAAACTTGGAAGTTAACATCGCTGTGGTTCCCTTTACAAAAAAGTTAATGGGGTTTTTCTGTTGGGATTTGGCTTATTGCAGAAAATAAGCTCTGTGGCAAAAAAGCTCACAGACCTCATTTCAGGTGTCAAACCAAAACAACCACTGATTTTCACCCGGGAGGCCGGTGTTTACTTCCTATAAATTGTGAAGCCAAATCCTGTTCTTTTTTTCTAAAAAAACTGAAGCAACTAACAGATAACCACAACCTTTCTCAAGTTATTCAAGGTCCAACAAGAATAACCAATATATCTACAACAACAATTGATTTAATATTCACAAATAAACTCGATAGGATTAGCAAAACTTCTAATCTTTTGTCTGGGCTCTCTGACCATAATTTCATTCTATGCTCAAGAAAAATCAACTGGAAACGTCTCACTAGCCCCATTAGAGTTAGCAGCCATCATATAACACCTAAAAGTGAACAACAAAATTTGAAGAATGCTTTGCAAGAGTATGATTGGTCTAATCTACTAACAAATAATGAAGTTGAGGACAGCTGTAGCACTTTCTCTAAATGTGTTATGCAAGTTCTGGATCGCTTCACAAAAAAAGTGGAATTCAAAAAGCATAAAAAGACACTACCTTGGCTGAAGGATGATGTTCGCAAATTGATGAGAGAAAGAGATAATGCACTAAAAAAATCTCTAACAACAAGGCTCATTTGTGACCTACAAATTTTTACATCACTTAGAAACAAAGTTGTAAAACAGATTCGCAAAGCTAAAGCAGATTTTTTTATTGAAATAATAGATGGGGCAAATGGCAATGGAAAATTGATATGGGAACAATTAAATAAGCTAACAGGAAGAAATAAAAACACAACATCCAATGACATGCAACTCCAGGTGAATGGCACTTTGATAAATAACTTAGATATTATTGCTAGTAGTTTCAACAATTTCTTCATACATTCAATTGAGGAGTTCACAATGACTTTCAAATGTCCAGACACTCCATGTAACCCTCTAGATGACAGAAAGCCAATTTTTAGTTTAAGGGAAATAACTGTTCCTGAGGTTTTAAAAATCATTTCATTTCTGAAAAGTTCTAAGGCTAGAGATGCCTTTGGTCTGGACAGTAACTTTATAAAACATCATAGAGAGGCTCTTGCACACCCAATTGCACACTTAATAAATCTGTCCATAAAACAGGGTAGAGTGCCATCCACCTGGAAGATTGCCAAGGTTACTCCAGTTCTAAAGGCTGGTGATAAGACTAAACTGGAGAACTATCGGCCGATAAGTATCTTGCTAGTCATATCAAAAGTGGCCGAGAAATGGGTTGCATTGCAGTTAACAGACCATCTTAACAATGGGCACAACCCACTCCATCCAATGCAGTTTGGATTTCGTAAACACCACTCAACCGACACAGCAATTTGTTATTTTCATGAGAACATCAAGGGTTTATTGGATCAGGGTGGCTATGTAGGAGTTGTTTTTTTGGACCTAAAAAGAGCTTTCGACTCACTAAACCATAACGTACTTCTTTCAAAACTGTCCCTTTTCAATTTCTCTGATGGTGCACTATGCTGGATGAAATCGTATCTATCAGATAGAAAACAAACTGTTCAGATTGGACACTCAGAATCACCTCCCCTCAGCTATTTAGCTGGGGTATCCCACGGTTCCATTTTGGGTCCAATTCTGTTCAGTCTTTATGTTAATGACTTACCTAAAGTTTGTCCAAATGTTAATTCACAATTATATGCTGGTGATACAGTTTTATACAGTACAGGCCAAAAGTTTGGACACACCTTCTCATTCAATGCGTTTTCTTTATTTTCATGACTATTTACATTGTAGATTCTCACTGAAGGCATCAAAACTATGAATGAACACATGTGGAGTTATGTACTTAACAAAAAAAGGTGAAATAACTGAAAACATGTTTTATATTCTAGTTTCTTCAAAATAGCCACCCTTTGCTCTGATTACTGCTTTGCACACTCTTGGCATTCTCTCCATGAGCTTCAAGAGGTAGTCACCTGAAATGGTTTTCCAACAGTCTTGAAGGAGTTCCCAGAGGTGTTTAGCACTTGTTGGCCCCTTTGCCTTCACTCTGCGGTCCAGCTCACCCCAAACCATCTCGATTGGGTTCAGGTCCGGTGACTGTGGAGGCCAGGTCATCTGCCGCAGCACTCCATCACTCTCCTTCTTGGTCAAATAGCCCTTACACAGCCTGGAGGTGTTTGGGGTCATTGTCCTGTTGAAAAATAAATGATCGTCCAACTAAACGCAAACCGGATGGGATGGCATGTCGCTGCAGGATGCTGTGGTAGCCATGCTGGTTCAGTGTGCCTTCAATTTTGAATAAATCCCCAACAGTGTCACCAGCAAAACACCATCACACCTCCTCCTCCATGCTTCACAGTGGGAACCAGGCATGTGGAATCCATCCGTTCACCTTTTCTGCGTCTCACAAAGACACGGCGGTTGGAACCAAAGATCTCAAATTTGGACTCATCAGACCAAAGCACAGATTTCCACTGGTCTAATGTCCATTCCTTGTGTTTCTTGGCCCAAACAAATCTCTTCTGCTTGTTGCCTCTCCTTAGCAGTGGTTTCTTAGCAGCTATTTGACCATGAAGGCCTGATTCGCGCAGTCTCCTCTTAACAGTTGTTCTAGAGACGGGTCTGCTGCTAGAACTCTGTGTGGCATTCATCTGGTCTCTGATCTGAGCTGCTGTTAACTTGCGATTTCTGAGGCTGGTGACTCGGATGAACTTATCCTCAGAAGCAGAGGTGACTCTTGGTCTTCCTTTCCTGGGTCGGTCCTCATGTGTGCCAGTTTCGTTGTAGCGCTTGATGGTTTTTGCGACTCCACTTGGGGACACATTTAAAGTTTTTGCAATTTTCCGGACTGACTGACCTTCATTTCTTAAAGTAATGATGGCCACTCGTTTTTCTTTAGTTAGCTGATTGGTTCTTGCCATAATATGAATTTTAACAGTTGTCCAATAGGGCTGTCGGCTGTGTATTAACCTGACTTCTGCACAACACAACTGATGGTCCCAACCCCATTGATAAAGCAAGAAATTCCACTAATTAACCCTGATAAGGCACACCTGTGAAGTGGAAACCATTTCAGGTGACTACCTCTTGAAGCTCATGGAGAGAATGCCAAGAGTGTGCAAAGCAGTAATCAGAGCAAAGGGTGGCTATTTTGAAGAAACTAGAATATAAAACATGTTTTCAGTTATTTCACCTTTTTTTGTTAAGTACATAACTCCACATGTGTTCATTCATAGTTTTGATGCCTTCAGTGAGAATCTACAATGTAAATGGTCATGAAAATAAAGAAAACGCATTGAATGAGAAGGTGTGTCCAAACTTTTGGCCTGTACTGTATATCCATGCAAAATCAAAACAAGAAGCTGCTGCAATATTATCAGCAGCGTTGGTACCTGTATTTCACTGGCTTAATGAATCTTGTTTGCACCTCAACACCAAAAAGACTGTATGCATGTTCTTCTCCCATCAGTCAGCAGAGGGCGACCAACCATCTGTAGTGGTCAATGGAGAGAGCCTTGATGTAGTAGAAGAGTTTAAATATCTTGGAGTGGTCTTTGACACAAATTTCTCATTTAAATCACATGTTAAAAAAAATCACAAATATCATTAAATTCAACCTAAATTCAAATTTCCATCATATAAGACCTTTCCTTACCTCCAAGACAGCTAAAGTCTATATGCATGCCATGATATTTTCACACATAAATTATTGTTTCTCAACTTGGACACATGCAACAGAATGTACTTTAAAACCAATCAAGTCTCTCTTCAAGAAGGCAGTTAAAATCTTGGATAGGAAACATTTTCATTTTCATTATTGTAATATTTTAGAAAAGTCTAATATTCTTGACCTGGATAGCTACCAAATTTTCATGGATGTTTGTCTCATTTTTAAAGTCTTAAACGGTCTTGCCCCCCCCCACCACTGAGTGACTGAGTGACCACTGACCAGAAAAAAAACAATGATGGAGGAAGAACTAGAGCTCTAACCGGAGGAGACTGTAATGTACCTAGGCGTAGGACTAAATTCAGTCAAATGGTGGTATCTGTAAGAGGTACACATTCCTGGAACAAGTTACCATCACACATCAGAAACTGTGACAACTACTTACTCTTTAAAAAAACCCTCAAACATTGGTTAAAAACAAATCAGACATGTACCCATACCTAAATACTGTTTCTTAATCTGATGCCTGTTCCCGGGGGCTTTTGGTTCATTGATCTTTTTAACTCTTTAACTGTGGGCTAAAAATGTTTTGTTACAATAATGTTAGTTTTGATATCATCTGTCTGTGTCTTGATTGTTTTGATATTGTCTGCCTGTGTTTTGTTTGTTTTGATATTGTCTGCTTGTGTTTTTTTGGTAATTGTCTATTGTATGATTTGTAGTTGTGAGGCTTTAAAGTCTTACTGTGTCTGTGTTGTGTAGGTACCTGCCTTGGAACTACAGATGAAATTTAGCATCTGTGCTAACTCTGGCGCATTTACACTGATGCTCAATGCAGTAATGTTGATTAATGTGCATTGTCCCAAATCAATCAATCAATCAATCATTCATCTTCTAACCGCTTCATCCTCTTGAGGGTCACGGGGGGGCTGGAGCCTATCCCAGCTGACATCGGGCGAGAGGCAGGGTACACCCTGGACAGGTCGCCAGACTATCGCAGGGCTGACACATAGAGACAAACAACCATTCACGCTCACATTCACACCTACGGACAATTTAGAGTGACCAATTAACCTAGTCCCCAATCTGCATGTCTTTGGACTGTGGGAGGAAGCCGGAGTGCCCGGAGAGAACCCACGCTGACACGGGGAGAACATGCAAATTCCGCACAGAAGGGCTCCCACACCTGGGATCGAACCAGCAACCCTCTTGCTGTGAGGCGAGAGTGCTAACCAACACACCACCGTGCCGCCCTCAATCAATCAATCAATCAATAAATAAATAAATAAATAAACCCAGCCACGTGCCTTTGTTCCCCAAACACAGCAATGTGTGTGTGTTGGTGAAAACCAACACACACACTGTGTGCATTTATTGTTTAAGGAAAAAAAAAACCCATCAGTCCACATGCATTTATTTTGAAATAGACAGTTTGCAAACTGTACATTTCCTGTGAGAAATTAAGTGTATTTTGAAATCAGACAATCCATATAACAGGCTGAAGTTGACACAGCGTCCCAGAACGTCAACAACTAACGCACCCAGGGTACCTTGCACGTCATATGTCATTGTTCAAAGTGTTAAGTATGGACAGAAAGCGCTACAACTAATTACTATTGCTGTTAAGGAATTAGTAATGTAAAAATATAGGTAATATGTAATCAGTCATTGATTACATTTTTTTGCCTAACACTGGGGTTGACATGAAAAACAATGCTGTTTTTACCACTTTCTAAAAAGTTAATAATTTGTGGGGTTTTATATTACTGCAGGATTATGAAAATAAAGGCTCAAATTAGGATTAAAGATAAAACACCTGCATTAGAGAAACATTTCTGATGGTAGAAATATGCATTCAAGAATTTGCATATTCTTTATTCTTTATGTCTACTTTGTCAACCAAGTTACACAATGGGAGTAACATTTTTTGAGTCTCTTATTAAATTTTTAAGTATTCTATTGCACATTTAAATTGCACATCTAAATTGCACACTTTTCTCAATAATAACAATGTCACTGCGCCTTCCTTGAACACAGCTAGTATCTCCATGGTGATGATGTTGGAGCTCCTTGTACATGCTGTAATAAATTGTTGTGACTTAGATGCAGTGAAAGCAGAGTGATAATATATTGAGTACTAATGAATTGGGAGCAACAGCAGATATAAATTTACACTGTTCAACACCAGGGGGCAAGAACACTGATAAACATGATGGCACTTCACTAATGTGTGTGCATAAGTCAACAGCTTGAGCAATTAAAAAGATTACCATCTTTAAGTGTGCTCGCAAGCTATTTAAATAGATGCTGTGTGTGTGTGTGTGTGTGTGTGAGAGAGAGAGAGAGAGAGAGAGAGACAGACAGACAGACAGACAGACAGAGAGTGTGTGTTTTATAATGTGTATAAGCTCTTTATACTCCAGATATACAGACATTGCATTGTTCATTTAGTCACTTTGGGAGTTGCAGAGTAGTTACAAGGCTGAATGTGTTTTGGTTTTCGTGATACATTCAAGAGCCTGAACACATTCAGATATGTGCATTGCTCGTGCAGAATGTTGTTACCAGTGCGTCTGTTATATTTATATTTAATTCCATACTAAAAGAATACAGGACCTGCTGCATACCAGTTGTCATGGTATTCTGTTTTTTGTTTTTGTTAAAGGGCCAGTGTGTAATATTTGGCATGGTTTATTGTCAATCTGAATCTGAATCTGAATATTCTAGCCATTAATATGTTTATACAAGTGTATAATCGCTATAAAATAAAATTCGTTTGGTTTTTGTAGCCTTATAATTATGCTGTTATTTATATATATATATATATATATATATATATATATATATATATATAGCAAGGGCCTTGCTTTAGAGAGGTCGCCATCTTGCGCCGCCATGTATGTACGGCGGACAATCCAGCCAGCCAGAGAACGCGTTTCGCGTGTATAAATGAACCAATGAAGACAGTGGAAGGAAGGAAGAAGGAGGAGGAAACAGCAGAGAGTGTTAGTAGTTCCTCGATAGAGAGTAGTGAAAAGTTTTTTTAGTTATAAAGGTTGCGAATGGACCACACTTACCACGCAACAGGAGAGAATGAACCCGAACCGTCATCTGCGAGGAAAAGAAGACCCAACTTCACTCCTTGTGATGCACTCTCTGCGGCGCTTTTCCTCCTGATGATATATCTCCCCAACAATGGTAGCACCGAATCCCATTCTGTGCATTCAGCCTCTCTTCTCGCCCGCTCAGCATCAAACACATGGAGTTCCTCATCTGTATGCTCCGGCTCAAACAGGTATGGCTCTGGGTCTGTGTCCGCTACAAGAAACTCTTCAAAATCACGTTCAAAGTCGTCCATTGCAGCTACTATAGTCCGGAGATATCGCTAGGCTACATAAACAGCTGAGCTCTGTTTACTGGCTACGCTGTCAGTCAGTGTGCGGGCTGGAGATTGGCGGAGCAGAGAGAGGAGGGGGGGTCCCCACTCGGTATGGTAAATGAGTATGTGTGTATGAAGTGTGTCTGTTACGCTAGAAGAGTCAGAGTTTGGGACGGAGTCTCTTACCCCCTGGGGTGTTACCGGAGTTTTCGGAGTGCTCAAATAAACTGGCCTTTTCCCCAAACGCTCCTCTGGTCTCCTGCTCGTGAGGGATTCATTACAATATCGTAACATGGTTTAGATTTCTAAATAAACATACACCTCCTCGCTAGATAGACCTACTCGTGAAAAACTCGTGCGCAAGGCTTTTTGTCCCTACGAGGCCACCGTCATTTACCCGACGGGAGGGGTGAGCGAGTGAGCCCTGCAATCTAGAATTTGACCACTGATGTCACTGTTTTCAACCCATTTTACACACTGGCCCTTTAAAGAGGATACATGTGACATTCAGAGCGTTAATATAGCAGCAAAGCACTGTTTGCTATGTAAAGATATATTGGAGTAATGTTGTCCTGAGTGGAGAATGAAGTCACACTGCCTGTGTTGTGTGTGTGTGTAATCCGTGTACCCTCTCACTTTTCTGTTTCAAAACCAAATCACAAAAACAGAAAAACAATCTTGTTTTTCTGTTTTAAAACCAGAACAGAAAAACACAAATACAAATACAAATACAGATAAACAAAAAACGGTGTTTTTCTGTTTTGGAAATAAAAATGGAAAAACCTGACTTTGTTTTTTTGCAGATTCATTTTTTCATTTATTGTTTTGGACAAAAAGTAGAACTGCGGTGACATCAGGGGCAGAAGTAACTTAGTTAAGACAGGAAGATAAGCTTGCCTATAAAACTTATCAATATCCTATACAACTTTCCCATGTATCTTTTATTTCCACTTACACCTGATGTTTTGCGCATTTTGAAAAGCTGCCTGCCATTGCTGTGAGGAACTTTTTATTCATAAAAATAGAAATAAAATGTTATGATAGCAAATTTTATGGCTACAAACTTGTTGTTCAACCATAACGTTGCTGTTCAGAGACTAATAAGGGAAATCTTCATGCATATTCTTCCCATGAAGGACGTATAGGGATTCCCTCAAAGGCTGTGTTTTAATATTTATTCGCCGAATCGTTTGCAATAAAGTAATCAAGGATATAATAAATTATTGTGTGTGCTGCGTTGTTACTGTTAATACTGGGTTTCTCCATAATGCAGTGGTGTGCACAGACCTTTTGAAGGGCAGGGGCGAAAAGAAAAAAAGGGCACATACAGCGCGTTCTCGCCACTGAAGAGGGCACTAAGTTCCGTGTGTTTTCGAGGGCACTGTAGACATGTTTATATGTTATACAAATGGCACATTATAAAGCCTTTAAACAGACTAACTAGACAGACTACTCAAGTTAGTTTGTAGTTAGGATCAGCATCCACGAGAACTGTGTAGATTCAACGTTGGACTGTGAAGAACACACAGAGACATGGACGTATGAAGGAAATAAATCCCTGGGGGGGTCTGGGGGTCCTCCCCCAGAACATTTTCAATGAAGCAGATGCCATTTCCTGTATTCTAGTGCATTTTAACACCATATTAGCACCAGATAATCCAAACTGGTTCTGTGAGGTATAGTTCTGGCTCAATATAGATCAAAAAAGGGCCCAACATAAAAGTCATTGCAACAGTAATGTTTTTACCACCCAAGAGGGCAGTTTATCATGTTTTAACCAGCCAAGAGGGCAGTTTAGTGTGTTTCTTCCACCCAAGAAGGCACTTTAGCACGTGTTTTGGCTCCCAGGAGGGCACTTTGGCTGCCAAGAGGGCACTTTAGCGCACGTTTTGGCTCCCAGGAGGACATTTTGGCTGCCAAGAGGGCACTTTAGCGTACATTATGGCTCCCAGGAGGACATTTTGGCTGCCAAGAGGGCACTTTAGCACGCGTTTTGGATCCCAGGAGGACATTTTGGCTGCCAAGAGGACACTTTAGCACGCGTTTTGACTCCCAGGAGGGCATTTTGGCTGCCAAGAGGGCACTTTAGCGTGCGTTTTGGCTCCCAAGAGGGCACTTTAGCATGCGTTTTGGCTGCCAAGAGGGCACTTTAGCGCACATTTTTCAACAATTGGGCCCCGGAGGGT
This sequence comes from Epinephelus fuscoguttatus, assembly GCF_011397635.1. Taxonomy (NCBI): domain Eukaryota; kingdom Metazoa; phylum Chordata; class Actinopteri; order Perciformes; family Serranidae; genus Epinephelus; species Epinephelus fuscoguttatus. The sequence goes on along the minus strand of NC_064768.1, from coordinate 8,855,188 downwards.
GGGGGGAGGTTGGGGGCAACCGCCATACAATTCAAATAAAAAAAAAAAAGTGCTTTTCTGACGCTTTCCTTCACAGAGGGGGCTGATAACTACAGTGGCCGACACAAAAATGCAAGAACACATATCGCCCTATCTAGAGCCAGTGTTTGGTTTGTCTGCTCAGGGCTACTGTAGAAACATGGCAGTGCAACATGCCCATATATACGTGGATGAGGACCTGCTCTCTATGTAGATATAAACAAATAATTCTAAGGTAACAAAATCATGATTCTTATTTTAAGTAATTAAACACCAAGGAAAACATACCTATTATATTCCATTTCTGCCAACATGTCACTTGATCTTTAACATAAAAGACACCAGTGTACTTCACTTTAATACTAGCAGGAAAAGATGGAATGTCTTTGCTGCTGGAAGTCAAATAAACATAATAAAACATGCTATGCAGGATTGGCAGTTACTGTTTGTGAACACGCTCACCAGCCAAAGGGAAAGGAAAAGCCAACCCTAGATTCTCTTTTGTTTCCTGTTTTGCCTAGCTATATTTGCTTTGTTTCGGTGCTTTGATTATTATGTATTATGATGAAATGAAGTGTGAGAAGCCGGATTACCAACATATTGGGTGACAGTCAAGCAAAAACTCCAGACTTACCGTGAACCAACTGGTTTGCACAAAATTAATTGAAAATGTGTTTGTAAATATGCAACACTAAAGTGCATTATCAACTGACGTAAGGACCAGAGGGGCTGGTAGGGCTCAGGAAACCGTTCTTGGCCCATTTTGACCACAGCCCTGTGTGTGAGCACACCATTATCAGCACGGCCTGTTAGCTATTCTATCTAGTGTGTATAATGGTCACCAGTGCTGCATTTGATAATAGCAGCCTGGTGTTTAGTGGAGTGAATTTATCGGGTCTCGGTTCAAATCCCCCAATTCAGACCGATCCAAGAAGCTGCCGTCCTCCTCCTTACCGAGCCCACAGATCTCTGACTGCTCATCAGCTCTGCCATGTGAGGATGCAAATCACCGCTGCGAGCCGTTACTGTGAGTAACAATGTGCTCCTGGTCAACGTAATCCTGAAATAAACACTTAAGAGAATGAAGTTTGGGATGCCACTGTGTGACGACGGCCTCGGCTGTACACACATTAAACAGCTGACTGATCACTGAGTCAATACACTGAGGCACTAACAGCGGACTGGATCAAACATGGAGGACAGATGGTGGAGGGGAATACTGATGAGCTGCAGATGTACAGTATCTGCAGGCAGCGACACTGCAGCACATCAGCAGTCTGCCTCAGAGGAGACGCATCATTATGTTTTATCGACAACAACAAATAAATACTCGTTTTATTAACATTTATTGTTATTAGCAAAGACGCATAAAACTTCTGCTGTTGGCCACTTAGCTGCTATGTTTAAGAACTTAAAGGAACAGGTCACCCAAGAACACGTTTTTTTTCCTAGTGCTTTTTATTAGGCTAGATTGTTTTGGTGTGAGGTGCTGAGTATTGGATATATTGGCCGTAAAGATGTCCGCCTTCTCTCCAGTTTATTGGAACTAGATGGCACTCGGCTTGTGGTGCTCATTGTGAATCAAATTGAATCAAATTAATGCAAAGAAACGTACTTTATGAACTTGACTTTTAGGTTGATTTCTGTCAAATCAGAGCTGCACTGCTACAACTGTGTGGCCTAGAAACCATGACATAGAGGTAGGAAACAACTTCAAAGTGCTTTTTATGTTGTGTGTGTGTGTGTGTGTGTGTGTGTGTGTGTGTGTGTGTGTGTACATTGTTCCACATTGAGAAATATGGAGCAGTGCATGTACAAAATGTGCAGCACATTTCAATAAAGTGCATAATTAACAAAATTGAGTTCAGTTGAAAACTGAGTAATGTGATGTAACATGACAATAAGGACTGGTCACAACATGCCAACCTGGGGACATCCCTTAGACCTAAGTCTTCCATGATGTTGGCTGATCTGCAGCTAGTTGCCCCCCAATTTGGAAGCACTGTAGTTAACTTCTTTGATTTAGCTTCACCCATGGGTCTGTGGTGATTCACACACTCCGAAATAGTGCTTTGCCTGCTTTGGCGATATGGTTGCCTGTTGACATCAGTCTGATTAGCTGCACCTATATGCTCAGCTCGTAGCTTGAAGTACTTCAGTGATATTTTAATTCCATTACTTTTAACTCGTCAACTGAGCCATCTGGGAGTTTTGTAAAGTGAAAGGAGCCATTTAAAAGTGCAGTGGTGTCATTTTGACAAAATAGCTGCACGTGATTAACACAGTTAAAGAAAATATCACGTTATGTTTTGACCTAAATCGCATCGTGATTAATGTCTTAATACTGACAGCCCTTATTTTTACCAATGAATATTCCATAACTTTTCTATAAAATTCTACCCCATTTCCATGACTCTATTAAAATAGTTTAAACAGGTGGGCAGATCACTGGATGAGGTAATGGACTGGTTGAGAGTAAGTTGTCTTGTAGCTACACTGATGCTTGCTGTGCTGGTAAAAGCTGTAACATTATCTAGCCTGGCTACTAATATGTGCAGACACTGGCAGTCTTTTCAGGGGCCTTTTGACCATCTTGATACCTTCTCCCTTTACCATGGCTGACCAGAGCTGCTTCCCCATGTGGCTGATGCCAATCTTTTTGGTGCAGAGCTGACATCCAACGTTGCTAGAGTCTGCCTCTCTCTTGACCCATGAATTATGTTCGTCGTTATCCATACACTTTCCACGCATTTGTGGATAAGCAAACTCCTAGCGTTCGCAAACTGTATATGCTCATTAGACATTCCAGCCACCAAATAGATGTACATGCATTGTGTATCACATGATGCTAGTGACATTCAAAAGTCAGGCAGCGCAGTGCTAGATTTTAAATCAGTGATATGGAAGATGTATTTCATAGAATGTTAGGCAAGTTTTCAACCCTAGCCAAAAACAATGCATATTCAAAACTTTACCTAAACACTGTTGATTCCAAACCATTTCAAACAGTTGTTCTAATTTCATAACTTTCTAGGAATTTCATGACAATGGGAACCCTGTGTACACATTAATAGGTGGTCTGGGGGAACTTTTTCATAGTTGTAAGAACCCACGTTTTGTTTGTGTCCACAGTGTAAGAACTACAAATGATTGTAGGTGTTAGAATGATGATTTGAGGGACTGTTTTAGCTCCTATTGCAGAATAGGCAATCTTTCAGCACAAGAGGAACCATGAATGACCTAAGTGTACATTGATTGGTCGAACACAAGCCAATGCAGCACTGGCAACAAAGTTTTTTCTTAAAAAGGGAAGAAAGCACGGACAAATGGACTGACAGTGAAGTCCAGGCTTTACTGAGTATATATGGGACAGTGAAAATACAATGTAATTTTAACTTGTCAAAGAGAAAGTGACAGTGCTATACCAGTCACCACCCAGCTTACAGTACTTCACTTTAGCGTTTCTATTAGCGGTGTGAATGCAAGCAGTAAAAAAGCCCTTGAAGATATGTAGTTTTCACAGGAGCTCCTAAGTGGGTGGTTCTTCTCAGGGAGTCCCCGGAGCTGTTTGGTTTGAAAATGCCCAATGGAGTCTTCCTTGGCAGCGCTGTAATGTTAGCTTGCTCAGTTGTGCTAGGTGAGCTAGCAGTAGACGCACACTTTCTTTTGTTCAATTGAGCAATTAATTGCAATTTGAAAATAAATCGTTTGACAGCCCTAGTAACAAATGTGTGGGAAACCTCTTGTCCATGAGTAGATGCATACTTCCTTTTGCGCGCTGATGGTTGGTGAGTGTAGTTTAGTAGAAAGAAAACAGTTCCCACATGAATCTGCTCACAATAAGGTCTGTGAATTATGTTGAGTAAATGAGTCATGATTCACAGAGAGAGACATTGCTGTTGAGGTTTTCAAATGTATTCTTTTGATGCTTTGAGCGGCACAAGCCAAGTGTATCTAGTTCCATTATATTGGAGAGAAGGTAGACATCTGATGTCTCCAACACTTGGCAACTCACATCAAAAACAATCTAGTTTGATAATTAGCACTACAGGTAAGAGGAAATTAAGTGAACAGGGTGTCTCCAACCCACTAGGTCTTTTCAAAGACTTCACATCATGTGGGATGGACAGTGGAGATGGGAAAGATTCCCATGTGACAAGAAAGGTCCTGAAATAGGATCAAATCATATTAGAGTCTTCTCTATATGACTAAAGTCCACCTGATGTGGATGTCTCTGACAGACTGTGCTTTCATGTTACAGACTCACAACATGAGTTCATAAAGAAAAAAAACTGCATGTATAAAGGCGGATGCAGTAGTGACTCCAGAGAGCTACAAAAGCTTCACAAAGCTTCTTGCAGAGTTATTGTTTTCGATTTCATCATATTCTCAGGTATTCATTCTTGTTATTTGTCCATCACCTTTAGGTGTTCTTACACACATGGGTTTTTCCTCACTGTATTTATTTATCCAAGCAGAATTCACTGACACTGAAACGCATGAGCAGGTAAGAAAGGAAGGAGCATTAACTGTACCCCAGTAAAATATTTCAACACCTTTTCCTCTGGAAGCAGAAATAATTGATCATTTCTGACTTCTCAGTATTCACAGGACACATGTCACCATCGCTCCGTCTTCTATGCAAACACATAAAGGACTTGCTGGCCTGTTTTCAGGTTGTTCACCTGAATTTCCAACCACAGCAGGCCTCTGTCTGACTCACTCAGAGAAAGTGTAGAAGCATGAACTTGATGTTTCAAATTCCAGTCAGGGAGGCAGAGTCACCGATCCTCCCTCAGAGGCTGAAAAACTAATATTTTCCAAGCAGCAGCAGCTCCTGTCACCCTCTCCCCAACTGAACCATATCCCCCATCCACTCCACAAAAAAAAAAAAAAAAAAAAAAAAAAAACAGCTGAAGAAGAAACATGCCCTCTGTCTGTGTCCTCAGCTCTGCTTTTATCTGCTCTCCCAGTACCTCTCCCCCTGCGTGATCTCTCTGGTCGCAGGAATATTTGCTGTTCCTTCGTCCTGAACTCACAGTTTGACTGTGTGACCCAAGCAGTCAGGAGACCGTTGTTGCCTCCAGCAGCCGAGCTCCTGCTGAGGAAGCGGCTGCTGTTGTGACTGCAGCATTTTCTCTCTCAATTCATCAAATCAGCGTTCGGACGCCGCGATATACAGAGAGAGAGAGAGAGAGAGAGAGAGAGAGAGAGAGAGAGAGAGAGACAGAAAATGTCAACAGGTGCAGGCACTCTGCAGGCAGATCTGAGAAATTAATGGAGCTTTTATCAGCATCTTAAAAACTCCTTTGTGGAAGAAAACAAACAGCCTGCTGGGCTTCTTAAAATGAGCCCCAACTGCTTACAGCTGCATCCTCTGATTTCATATTTATCTGCTGTAGATCAGCATGTACACCAAGTAAACTCTGAACCCAAGGGCCAGAATAAATTCTGGCACTATATGTTTCTGCAAACCACAGATGTGTTACATTTGTACATTATTATGTAGAGGATACATTGAAACGTTCTGTTTCCACAACACTGTGGTTAATGTATGGTCAGGGTAAGGAAAAGATTATGTTTTGGTTTACAATACCCGGTTTTGGCAGCACTATCCCTGCTCGAAACAAAGACCTGGTGATGACTAAAAAACAACCAGTGTTCGCGGCACCATTCATGCAGGACACACAGCGATGTCTTGGTAAAAGAATTACCACGTTTTATGTCACTCTTCCTGTTGGAAACACAGTGACGGGTCGCTAAAAAACACAGAATTTGGTGGCTAAAAAGCCGCTGGAAGACACAGTGATGACTGTTTAAAATACAACCAGTTTTCATGGCAAAATTCTGTCAGTAAACATTGCAATATTTCAAAAAACAACAGATTTTCATGGCACTATTCTTGTTGAAAACACAACAACAGGTAACTAAGAAACAGTTTGGTGGCTAAAAAGTCGCTGGAAGACACAGTGATGACTTCCTTAAAAACAATCACTTTACATGGCACAAAATGCTGGCCAGAAACATAGCAATGTCTAAAAACAATAACAGCTTTTCGTAGCATCATCCCTGTTGGAAACACAACAATGGGTGGCTAAAAATCTAATGGATGACGCAGCAATGACTCATTAAAAAACAGCCAGTTTTTGTGGTTCACTTTCGATCCCAACTGCATTTCTGACAGATTACACTTCTTTCCTTTTCATTCCTCAGATGGACGGAGCTCCAAAGAGTACATTATTCAGCTGTTGGCATTGCTGTGACTGGTAGGCTGACGTGTGAAATCAGTTAAAAGGTAATAGAATAAATCAAATGAACGGTGCAGAGGTGACTTTACCAGATGAACCCTGTAGAGGATGCTGATCCCCAGAGTCATGAAGGGTTTGGAGAAATCGATCACCTTCTCTCTCTCTGAGGTGATAGTGAAGCCGGCCACTGCCAGGTCTGCTTTCTGCAGAGAGAGGGAGAGAGAAAGAGAGGAGTTCATTTTAGCCACAAATGTCACTTTAATATGACCTGGAATGAAAGAAGAAACAGTTGCATACTGAAACAGATATTCTATTTGATTTTAAATTTAGGGATCTGAGTTGAATGAATGAACAGAGCTGAATTTTCATAGAGACAGTTTTACATCATCAGGTTTGTCCCCAGAACAGAACATGAACACATCATTATCAAAATTAAAAGAAGCGCCTACACAAGTTAGCTCCCAAACATTACTTCTCTCCATCTATAAATGACTGTATTCAATTTAAGAAACAGTAAGTCCTCCAAACCATACAACCATACACATCATTTGTTCTTGGTTAAAACCTTGGTATTTGACCCGGATGGTTGTGGTTTTGCAGTAGTGCATGTTTAGGCAAGCTCAGTCCATGCTATGAGTCACCCCGGTCTTACTCGGAAGTCACTGAACAGTGGCACTTGGTCAGTGACCTCCAGTGTCAGACACCAACGTAAAAAAAGCCATACTTTTACATTAGCATGATGCGCGGCCGGTCGCCATTACTGTGTAACAGCGCCCGGCAGTGTCTGGGGGAAATGCGGCAGGACAACAACATAAGTTAAGTAGGCAAAGGTCCGAGTTGGGCGGGCGGGAGATTTGGTGGATGGGTCTAACAACCACTGACTTTCACTTGGGAGGTCGGCTTTCACTTTCTTTAATATTGTAAAGCCAAATCCGGCTCTTTTTTCCTAAAGCCAACCATGTGCCTGTGTTGGCTAAATGTAACCATGTGTGTTGGTTATTGAAAGAAAAAAACATCAAGTGGCGGTGTTGTACCAATGTAGTGTGTTTATTTTGAAATATTATTTGGAAAGCATCTTCTGGGCATCTATTAATGGGGAACTAATGTTTCTTTCAACCTGGGCCCTATTTTCCGATCTATTTTTGTCTAAATGAGTGATAGGATGTTTAATATTTGACATTTCTCCAGTACAAAGCTAGGGCTGACCTGCCTGCAGCCCGTGAGCGCTCGCTATATTAAATAATAGGACACTCAGACAGTGAATGAATTGAATTTGATGACCGCCCGTATTTATTTAAACACGGAGTACATGGATGTACACGGATGCAGAGCTCATTGAAATTTAAGAGCGGACGAGGAGAGAGAGGGAGCAGCAACAGGCAGAGGAACATGTCTGAATCCAGCTAAAGGTAAACAAAGACTTTCATTTCTCCTTTCCGTTATGTTGTCGGATAATTATACTAACAATCCGAGCCTGTCTGTGTGAAAAAATACACTTTTAGTGGACATATTTTGACGTTGTTTGATGCTGTCTGAGTGCCCTATTATTTAATATAGCGCGTGCTCACGGGCTGCAGGCAGGTCCGCCCTAGCTTGGTACTGGAGAAATGTCAAATATTGAACATCCTATCACTCATTTAGACACAAGCAGATCGGAAAATAGGGCCCAGGTTGAAAAAAACATTAGTCCCCTTTAATGCAAAATAACACTTTGATTTTAGAGTATAGACTCCCTGTCTCAGTAAAAAAAAAAAGAAAAAAAAAAAAAGAATAATTTCTGTTTAAAGTTACAGGTGTGAGGTCTCCTGTTGGTTTAAACTTGGAGCCATGGCAAATATTAGGTTAATAAACAACTTTTTAAGTCATGGTTTTGCTAGCTTATCCAAAAAGTGCTGAGATGACCAAATGAGTGCCAACAAGAATGCACATCAGGCACACAACCCTCGTAAGGATGTAATGCACACTCCTAGGTGGAATACAGGGTTTCAGAGGAGTTCCATTTGTTACTACCCTCTAATACTACTCACAGAAGCCTATGTTAAATTAAAGCCCCAACCACACTGAACAAAAATATAAATGCAACACTTTTGTTTTTGCTCCCATTTTTCATGAGCTGAACTCAAAGATCTAAAACATTTTCCATACACACAAAAGACCATTTCCCTCAAATATTGTTCACAAATCTGTCTAAATCTGTGTTAGTGAGCACTTCTCCTTTGCCGAGATAATCCATCCCACCTCATAGGTGTGGCATATCAAGATGCTGATTAGACAGCATGATTATTGCACAGGTGCCTTAGGCTGGCCACAATAAAAGGCCACTCTGAAAATGTTCAGTTTTATCACAGCACAATGCCACAGATGTCGCAAGTTTTGAGGGAGCGTGCAATTGGCATGCTGACTGCAGGAATGTCCACCAGAGTATGGAGCTTTATCCCTATCTTTATTCAAGAGAGTGGTCTATCAGTTTGAGAGCATTATGTATTGATTTCACATTCAAAAACCCTGGTCTTGCACTCAAATAGCCTCTGCTTGCACTTGGATTTCTGCTCAAACTGTGTGCTTGCACTCAGATACCATGTTGCATGCACTCAGATACCATTTGCTTGCACAGATTTCCTGCTCGAGCTTCGGCTTTTCTCCTCGCACTCAAACTGTTTCTGTGCGCTTGTGGAATTTCTGCTCTCAGATTTCTGCCCTGTGCTTGGAATTTTTTTTTGTGTAACAACCCTGTCAAAATCCCCCAACCAATAGAATGCCAGATTTACTATTGGCCAATGAAATGATCCCTGCCTCCTTGTGGGTGCGTTTGCCTTAGTTTTACAGCATCCCGTCCGGGCGGGCCACTCACACCCTCCAGGGAAAGCCCTGTGCTTATCTGGTTATAATGAGCACTCGTTTTGGGTTAAAGTGGAAGTGCCCGGAGCAGCCACCCGTGGTCCCGGGCAGGGCTCGAGACTTGGGATCCACTGATCTATGGTCCCGCCCGGGCCTGACCTCCGCGGTCTGAACGAATGCTCAAGTGCGGCTTAGAGGAGTGGAGAGGAGCGCGGAGGTCAGGCCGGGCGGGCTGACACTGTGTATCCTAGAACGGGTGCTCAAGTGTGGGTGAGAGGAACGGAGAGGACCACGGAGGTCAAATAGTGAAATTTAAGGATGCCTTCGGTATGTTGTTAATGTGATTTTATGGGCAATTTATCAGTTGAGGTCTCCTCCTCTGCAAAGCATACTGACCCGGTGGCTACAGGTAATAGCGCAGTTTTGAAACCACTGTTTTTCCGAGATGAAGGACTGATTGTTGAGCTGCTGTTAACAGTTGATGGAGTTAATGCCGGATCCCGTTATTTAACCGTTTCAACAATAAATTAAGGGCCTCACAGCAAGAGGGTTGCCGGTTCAATCCCGGGCGTGGGAGCCCTTCTGTGCGGAGTTTGCATGTTCTCCCCGTGTCAGTGTGGGTTCTCTCCGGGCACTCCGGCTTCCTCCCACAGTCCAAAGACATGCAGATTGGGGACTAGGTTAATTGGTAACTCTAAATTGTCCGTAGGTGTGAATGTGAGCGTGAATGGTTGTTTGTCTCTATGTGTCAGCCCTGCGATAGTCTGGCGACCTGTCCAGGGTGTACCCTGCCTCTCGCCCGATGTCAGCTGGGATAGGCTCCAGCCCCCCCGCGACCCTCAAGAGGATGAAGCGGTTAGAAGATGAATGAATGAATGAACAATAAATTAAGGAGAGTGATGGACCCAAAGCCTTCAATCTGGCTTAAATACAGCTGAAATGCTAACAAAAAAAAAAAAAAAAACCAAAAAAAAAAACAAAAAAAACAAAAACAAAACACAGTGGTGAAGTTGGGATTTTTTTTTTTTTTTGAAATTTGAAAATAAAGTTTGTCAAATTGACTTTTGTCTCTTCACTGTGCACACTCACACACGAAATATGCTAACAGTCAAGCTAGTTTTGAATGTCAGCACTGATTTTTCACATTGAATGGTGAAATATTTGTAGTTTGAAAAGTCCGACCTAAATGAATAAAGGTCGTAGATAAGGAAGCATATGAATACGTTTGAACGTCGCGTGGTGGTCATTTTTGATTAAAGGCCGACGTCTCAGCAACGTCTTGGCAATGAGCAAACGTTCTCCCTGCTATGTGTTAACGATCTAAACTTGATACATCGGGCCGACATTGGCCAGATGCTATCTGGGATGAGTACTGATACAGAGTAATAACATCACTGGGACATGTAACAGTAAAATCACTCCGCTCACAGGTGTTATAAATATAAATAAAACCGTTAATTAACCAACTGTCACACTAGTTACATTGACACAAACTGACACTAGCATTACACTGCACTTTAGGGACTGTTCTTTACTTATGAAGGGACTGTTCTTTACTTGTCAGGGGAGAAGGGTGGCTGGTTGATTTTTATGTTATTTATTTATTTTATTTTGATCCCCCTATGTTAATCACTTATTGATGCTGTTTTTGAAGTATGAATAAGTCAATAAGTAATTTATTCCATTGAAATATCATTGATGTATTATAGAAAAGTGATCTATCTTTTTATAAATGACAAAAGGCACATCTGCCTCATTTTCGCTGTGGTATCGTGATACTAGTCAGAATCATGATATTTGCATTGGTATGGTACAGTGGGATCCAATTTTGGTACCGTGACAACACTAATCTGGAGGGGTTCATCTGCAAAAACTAATGAAAAACTCGGTAAACTTGGTATTCGGCCAAGCGTTTAATATTATTTGGCTTCGGCTTTGGCCACAAATTTTCATTTCGGTGCATTCCTATAAATAACATTTGAATTAAATTATGAGTGGTTGTCAGGAGAGGACAAGGAAAAGGAAAGCCAGGACTCTTCAGTGCAGACCTCCACGTGTGTTTGAATCTGGCCGTGCCAACATCCAGGTTTGCCAACGTTTCATCAGCCGAACTGGATGAAGTTACACAGTTGCAGATCAATGTAAATATAAAGTAGCTTATGAGTTCCCGGCGTGTGTGCTGCGTTGCCTGGCAACAGACTGGGGGAACTTTTTTTTTTTTTTCGCGGAGCTACATAACATAATTAAATCAGTTATTTCATCACCTTGTGTTAACATTTCCTTACTCAGCACTGCTGTTTAAGCTGTTGTTGAACTGTTGCATAAAAGCAGTATCACATGAGAGGTTGTGACGTTGTACTGTATATCGTCACGGCTGTAATTGTCTTCGACACTCGGCCTGAAAAATAATTCCCAAAAAGGGGAGAGGGTGGGAGTGGATGAACCCGGTTAAAGAGTAGCCTACCCGCCCAGACGGGACGCTGGAAAACTAAGGCGAGTGCGCCCACAAGGAGGCAGGGATTGTTTCATTGGTCAACAGTAAATCTGGCTTTCTGTTGGTTGGGGGATTTTGACAGGGTTGTTACACAAAAAAATCCAAGAGCAGGGCAGAAATCTGAGAGCAGAAATTCCACAAGCGCACAGAAACAGTTTGAGCGCGAGGAGAAAAGCCGAAGCTCGAGCAGGAAATCTGTGCGAGCAACATGGTATCTGAGTGCGTGCAACATGGTATCTGAGTGCATGCAACAGAGTAGATCCAAGTGCAAGCAGAGGCTATTTGAGTGCGAGGGCAGGGTTTTTGAACGTGAAATCAATAAATAATGCTCTCAAACTGATAGACCACTCTCTTGAATAAAGACAGGGATAAAGCTCCATACCAGAGCTGTTGCCCGTGAATTGAATGTTCATTTCTCTACCATAAGCCATCTCCAAAGGTGTTTCAGACAATTTGGCAGTATGTCCAACTGGCCTCACAACCGCAGACCACGTGTAACTACACCAGCCCAGGACCTCCACATCCAGAATGTTCACCTCCAAGATCATCTGAGACCAGCCACCCGGACAGCTGCTGCAACAATCGGTTTGCATAACCAAAGAATTTCTGCACAAACTGTCAGAAACCGTCTCAGGGAAGCTCATCTGCACGCTCGTCGTCCTCATCGGGGTCTCAACCTCACTGCAGTTTGTCGTCGTAACTGACTTGAGTGGGCAAATGCTCACATTTGATGGCACCTGGCACATTGGAAAGGTGTTCTCTTCACGGATGAATCCTGGTTTTCACTGTTCAGGGCAGACAGCATGTGAGGCGTCGTGTGGGTGAGCGGTTTGCTGATGTCAACGCTGTAGATCGGGTGGCCCATGGTGGCGGTGGGGTTATGGTATGGGCAGGCGTATGTTATGGACAACGAACACAGGTGCATTTTATTGATGGCATTTTGAATGCACAGAGATACCGTGACGAGATCCTGAGGCCCATTGTTGTGCCATTCATCCACGACCATCACCTCATGTTGCAGCATGATAATGCACGGCCCCATGTTGCAAGGATCTGTACACAATTCCTGGAAGCTGACAACATCCCAGTTCTTCAATATTTGTGAGAAATGGTCTTCTGTGTATATAGAAAATGTTTTAGATCTTTGAGTTCAGCTCATGAAAAATGGGAGCAAAAACAACATACAACACTTGTTCAGTGTAGTTTAGGTTTAGTAAAGGAAATCATGGATTGGTACATACTTTACTTAATCAATCAATCAATCAATCAATCAATCAATTTTATGTATAAAGCCCAATATCACAAATCATAGTTTGCCTCACAGGGCTTTACAGCATACATCATCCCTCTGTCCTTTGGACCCTCACAGCGGATAACGAAAAACTCCCCAAAAAAACCCTTTAACGGGGAAAAACAGTAGAAACCTCAGGAAGAGCAACTGAGGAGGGATCCCTCTTCCAGGACGGACAGACGTGCAATAGATGTGGTACAGAACAGATTAAAGTAACATGACAATGTGAGTTAAGTCCATGATGTGATGTTACATGTGCATGAAACTTAAAATAACTCAGTGTTTACCTTTGGTTTTACAGACACACACAGCTGTCTCCTGTTTGTTTGACCCATCCACCTCCCCAATTGCCTCCCTTCTTTGTCGCTCTCCACTGTGTCACCTAAATTCCTCCTTTGCTCTCATCATAATTACTACAGCCAGTAGAGGTTGCTGCTTTACAATAAACGTGAATATGGTTGACATATAACTTGCTTGAACAAACAACCTATGATGTTGTTGTTTTGGGGGAGGACAGTCCCCTGAAAACATGGACAAGTGATTAACAGAGCAGAAATGATGCCAAGGCAGACAAAAAAACAAAACCAAACATGCAATATAATTTCAGTTGGAGTTTAAATGAAACTGGATTGAACTGATTGCAGAAAGAAGAAGAGGATGGGAAGAGAAAATGATGAAGGAAGAAAGTGGAGGTGGTTAGAGCAGAAGAGAAGGAAGAGGATGTAGTGAGGATTAGGAGTAAACATGAGCATATGAGAGAGGGAATTAGATCATGGAAGAGACAGCAGGAGGAAGACAGACACTTTCAGGTTGACTAGTAAAGCGTGATGATAACAAGATAAGTTATCAACAACAAAGAAGAGACAACAGGAGGACAGAGAGAGAAATATGGAAGGTCAGCAGAGGTCTGAGAGGAAAGACAATTAAAGGACAGAGGAAGAAAGGAGGGGCAAAGTAGGGTTGGACACTGAGGACATGAAAACCTGAACAGGTGGACGGAACATCAGCAAAAAGAGACAAATGAAATTAAGGAAAACAAAGAAGTGGATTCAAATTTGTCTAATAGAGGGATCAAGCTGATAAAAGACCACAAATGTGTTGTGTACCTGAATAAACAGAGCAAACAAAGTGAACAAAAACGTAACTGAAAGCTTTACATTTGTTATTCTGTCCCTAACGGTTCCTAACTAATTCTGTAATGAGATGAACAACCTCCAGTGAAGTACATTCATGTTCATCTATTCTGCAGTAACAGAAAACGTTTTGGAAGAAACATAATGCCTTCAGGAATAATATTTTTTCTGTAATGATATGCTTTCTGATTCAGCCCTCAAATCCCAACTTTTCATTCACAGCTCTGTGCTTGAATCTGTGTCGAGTTTCAATCTATTTATTAAACATCAATTTCAAATGTTTTTTTTGTTATTCCTCTATCCAAGAGGGGTTAAAGGAATACTTCAACTTCCACATGAACATTAATGAAGAAAACGTTGTCTTTCTCGAATGCCTTCACCATAAATGAAGAATCCAAAATCAAAGAACACTGAAGTCTTTGGGGACCATATTTAACAACTTCAAAACCACACCAAAACAGCCATTTACAAACTCTCCCACAACTCATGCATTATATTCCAAGTCTCATTTATTCAGTTGTATGCTCAGTACTTTCCCAACACATGCATTTTTAATATAATCTTTGTATTTAAAAGTGAGCTGACAGTGAAACTTATCTGTGCCCTCTTCAAAGCCAGACTCCACTCACAGTAATTTTACTTCGCTGAGCACAGGAGCTCTACCACTAACACTACCTCAATCACTTAGTTTGTTTGCTCACCAGCAGTTACTGGCGTGTGTTACCCTGTAACTTTGGGGTTTTAAAGGGTTAGTTCAGAATCACCAAAGTCACACAATAACGCAAGCAAAGTAACTGATCAAGGCAGCAGTAGAGCAGCTGGTCCTGCAGTTAGTGAGGTAAAGTTACTGTTTTTGTCAATGGAGTCTGGCTCTGAGGAAATGAGTTTCACTTTTATAACTGTAAAGGGATGACTGTAAAGGGGTAGAATTTTTATATATAAATTTTAAATATAATGTTATGCATATCTATGGGCGGAGATGCTTGGGTGACAGGCTGTCTGTGATGCGTTGTAGCACTGTGAGTCAGATCCATCCATTGCTACTCAACACCTCTACCCTGCTGTTCAAATATGGTCACTTCGAACTCTGAAAAACCAAGATGCAGACGGCTGAAATACCTAGCTCAAGTCTTCAAAATGGCAGTCAACAAACCGATGGGGGATGTCACAATAGCTACATCCATTATTATATACATTCTTTGCTACCACAGTGTATCAGCTGTGTTCCACACATAGTAAGAAGCCATACATACAGTATATACAGTGGCATGCAAAAGTTTGGGCACCCTGGTCAAAATTTTGTTTTGAGTTGTTAAGTAAGTAGAAGATGAGCTGATCTCCAAAAGGCATGAAGTTAAAGATGAAATATATTTCATTATTTTGAGCAAGATTACTTTTTTATTTTGATCTTTTACAGTTTCAAAATAACAAAAAAGGAAAAGAGCCTGAAGCAAAAGTTTGGGGACCCTGCATGGTCAGTTCTTAGTAGCGCCCACTTTGGCAAGTATCACAACACTTGATGTAACCAGCTACGAGTCTTTCAATTCTTGTTAGGTAGATTTTAACCCATTCTTCCTGCAAAATGCTTCTAGCTCTGTGAGACTGAACCTACTCTTTTGAGGTCTATCCACAGATGTTTAATGATGTTTAGGTCAGGGGACTTCATCAGTCCACAGGACTTGTTTCCAGAAAGCATCAGGCTTGTTTAAATGTTTCCTTGCAAACTTCTGACAGCTAAATTTTGTGGTGAGGACACAGGAAAGGTTTTCTTCTGATGAGTTTTCCATGAAGGTCATAATTGTACCAGTGTCACTGCACAGTAGAACGGTGCACCACCACTCCAGATCCTGATAAATCTTCCTGCAGGTCTTTTGCCGTCAAATAGGGTTTTGATTTGCCTTTCCAGCATTCCTATGAGCAGCTCTCTCGGATCGATTTTTTTTTAGTCTTCGAGACCTCAACATGACCTCCACAGTTATTGTTAAATGCCATTTCTTAATTACATTACAAACTGAGGAAGCAGCTACCTTAAAAACACTTTGCTATCTTCTCATAGTCTTCTGCTTTGTGGACATAATTTATTTTAGTTTTCGGAATGCTAAGCAGCTGTTTAGAGGAGTCCATGGCTGCTAATTGTTGGGACAAGGTTTCAGGAGAGTCAGAATATTTATAAATCTTTGAAATTTGCATCACCTGACCTTTCCTAACAATGATTGTGAACAAGCCAGAGCCCTAACAAGCTCATTATGGCCTGAGACCCTGGTTAAACTTGTCTGAGAGTCCATATACCTTGGGAAGCCCAAACTTTTGCATGGGGCTCCTTTCCTTTTTTTCTCACTCTAAAATTGTACAAAACAAAAGTAATGCACTGATCTTGCTTAAAATGTTGAAAAGCATGTTTCATCTTTCACTTCATGCCTTTTGGAGATCAGTTCATCTTCCACTTAACTATTCACAGTAAACAAAATTTTGACCAGGGGTGCCCAAACATTTGTATGCAACTGTATATACATAAATGTAAACAGGTAGTGAAACGTCGATAAAAGTATAAAGACAGATTATAAAGACACAAGTTCTGATCCTGCATACTTGTGCTAATTGCTCGTTTATTTCTCTTGATAAATATGTGTAGTATTTCTTTATCAACATTCCTCTCTTTCCTCTTCCTCTACAACAAAAAATATTTTTTGATTACTCACGTTGAAACTCTGGGCAGCTGCATAAATGTATCCAATGAATGTGATTTGCGATGACTAGCTAACTCCACCCATCATATAAAACTGCACTTGTGTGTTCTTCAAGGTTAATAGTCCCCCTGCAGAAGCACATGTGCAGATGATGATTACTGTCTGCGCTGACTGATATTTTGGCATGAACTGCCCAGCAGACCACCCCGGCTCCAATTAAACAGCCATCTCTTATTACAAGGTTGAACTCCCGATTCTTCAGCCTCGGGAGCTGCAATTAAAGGCAACACCTTTGTTCCAAATGTTTCAACCTTCTTTGAAGAGATTCTGAGGCTTTTAATGAAATATTGATTTTTATTGTACAGAAGTCGCAGTTGTTACTGAATGCATTACAAGTTAACAGTGAATTGTTATTGTGCAGCTCTCAGGGGACAGCAGGGCACTAAAACTGCCAGATAAGAGCTTTTGTTCCTGGTGGGGTAAATCATGGAGCTCATACTGGTCCCATCTCAAGCGAGGAAACACTTTAAATTAGGCTTTACACATCCACTGTTTCTTATGCAGCTGTATGAGGACCTCAATATCCTGTAGAGAAGGAAATCCCTGGACATTACTTTTGCTTTCAAGATTTTATCGAATCAGTACATGAGTCGTAAGTTGCAGATCTGAAGTGACAGAAACATTAGTTTCATGCTCTGATTCAATAAAATCTTGAATGTAAGAGCAATGTGCAGGACTCTAACGTTCTCACTGAAAAATCATGCTGATAAAATGATTAGATTACAAAAAGGAGATCAGTTCAAATAAAATGTTTAAGTTTGTTCAATCCCAGCCTAATAGATGTTGGCATTATACATTTCTACACAACATGGATATGATACATTTGTGCGTTATTATATGGTGCACAGATTGAAACTTTACATCTGTTTACGTTTCATGTCGTTCAATGTCGATCTGGTGACGACATTACTGCAGAAACATGGTGGCCACCATTCACTCACAAAAACCAAGCCACAAAACCCTTTAACATTTTGACTATGTTGGCACAACTAGCCGTGTTGATACTGCCAAAAGTAACAACTGGGGTGACCCCGAATAGTTGATGATTCGGTGATTTGATTTGGAGAAGCCTGATTCAACTGCCAGTCTCGCCGTCGAATCGTCGCAAAATGTGGTTATGAAACAAGACTGTACCATTCTGACTATATCTGCTGCTGAACATCTTGATTTGTCCTCAGCTCAATGCTGGAGGTATGTGCTCTCAAATCAAACTTTTTTGAAGGATTATTTGTTTACCTGAAGTGTCTTTAAACGAATTTCACCGCTGATTGTTTTCTTGATAGACTCTGATTTTTTATTTGGCTACTTTTTGTCTGACGAGTGAGAGCGGTGACACACGGTCTGTGTGGATGAACTTGTATGAACCTGAGTTGATTAAGGAAGTAACTTGAAGTCAGAAAGAAGGAAAACTGTTTTGCTTTTACTTTTATTATTATTATTATCTTATTATGCCAATTGAAGAATTAAATTTGTTTATTTGGGTGTTTTAGCTCTTTTCTCTGGAGCAGAAACTGACGCAAATGAGCTCATTAATCAATGAGGGGGAAAAAAACATGACTCGACGATTAGTCAGCTAAAGAAAAAAATCTGTCAAATCAGATTTGACTATGAAAATTCTTAGTCTGGGACACCCCTAGTGACAACAGTAGTCAACTCCAGCACTCGGAGAAGGCAGACCTCCGTCAAGCAGCTGGGATTTCCCGCCTTTTTATTATTTTATCCACTTCACTTCAACCGATCACCACCAAAATTTTATCATCTGTTCCTTGTCCCATAATCAGCCTTTCCTGAAAATTTCATCAAAATCCATTCAGAACTTTTCGAGTGATTTTGCAGACAAACAGACCAACGCCGGCGAAAACATAACCTCCTTGGCGGAGGTAACAATGCTAAAGGTGTTTTGCAGCTCAAAATTAAACTTACTCACAGGAGTGACCTGAGGGGACACCAGAGGCTGGCATGATTTTTCACAGTAATGCCGTTTCTAGCATTAATGGCCAAATTAGTGGTGCTGCTAGCTAGCTCCCATCCAACCCAGCTGGTGCGCAGTGCAAAGCAACCAAGGTTAGCTAACCAATTGAGACCAAAGGGTGGGCAGTGGACACTGTGTTTCCACATGTAACTTAGCTAGTCCGCTTTCTGTCTCCCACCAGAAACGGGTGGTGCACAGTAGCTACAGTAGGCTGAAGAGTAGAAAAATTAGCTTCAAGACTACCATGACTAAGCAGTCAAAATATTCTTGGGGGTTAAGCGGTTCATGGTTAACCACTGACATCCATAGTAGCAATACTCAGTGACTTTGTTGGCTTTTTTGTAAAACAAAGTCACTAAAATTTCTTGATTTGTTTAATATTCAATTAAACATATTTGAGGAGAAAGGTAAGAACAGGTAAATAAGGCTTTAAGGTATCCTGTACATTGTACAAATATTGCAAATATTTGAAAGGAATTGGCGATTAACCAAACTGGAAGAATCTCCTTTTATCTGGGCAGACAGTCTCAAAACTTATAAGAGGGGCCTCCGCAATGCCAGAGCAAACTATTACTCAGCATTAATAGAAGAAAACAAGAACAACCCCAGGTTTCTTTTCAGCACTGTAGCCAGGCTGACTGAGAGTCAAAGAGTCAAAGCAGAGCCTTGTATTCCTTTGGCCCTTAGCAGTAATGATTTTATGAGCTTTTTTAATGACAAAATTCTAACTATTAGAGGCAAAATTCATGACCTCCTGTCCTCAGATAGTACCGATCTAATCTCAAACACAGCTGTAAGACCTAATATATATTTAGATTGCTTCTCCCCAATTTCTCTTCAACAACTGACTGCAATGATTTCTTCATCTAAATCATCAACGTGTCTCTTAGACCCCATCCCAACTAGGCTACTTAAGGAAGTCTTATCTTTAGTTAACACTCACATATTAGACATGATCATTCATTCATTCATTCATTCATTCATCTTCTAACCGCTTCATCCTCTTGAGGGTCGCAGGGGGGCTGGAGCCTATCCCAGCAAGAGGCAGGGTACACCCTGGACAGGCTGACACATAGAGACAGACAACCACTCACGCTCACATTCACACCTACGGACAATTTAGAGTCACCAATTAACCTAGTCCCCAATCTGCATGTCTTTGGACTGTGGGAGGAAGCCGGAGTGCCTGTAGAGAACCCACGCTGACACGGGGAGAATATGCAAACTCCGCACAGAAGGGTTCCCACACCCGGGATCGAACCGGCAACCCTCTTGCCGCCCTAGACATGATCAATATATCTTTAGTCTTTAGTCTTTTAAGGTAGCTGTAATTAAACCTCTTATAAAAAAGTTCACCATGGATCCAGAGGTGTTAGCCAACTATAGACCAATATCTAATCTTCCCTTTATGTCAAAGATCCTTGAGAAAGTAGTCGCAGACCAGCTGTGTGATTTTCTCCATGATAATAATTTATTTGAGGAATTTCAGTCAGGATTTAGAGTGCATCATAGCACTGAGACAGCACTAGTTAAAATTACAAATGACCTTCTGATTGCTTCAGACAAAGGACTCGTCTCTGTACTTGTTTTATTAGATCTTAGTGCGGCGTTTGACACTATAGACCATCAAATTCTGCTACAGAGACTGGAACACTTAATTGGCCTAAAAGGTTCTGCACTGAGCTGGTTTAAATCTTATTTATCTGATCGTTTTCAGTTTGTTGACGTTCATAATGAATCATCCTTACGTACTAAAGTTTGTTTTGGAGTTCCGCAAGGTTCTGTGCTCGGACCAATCCTATTTACTCTATATATGCTTCCCTTGGGTAACATCATTAGAAATCACTCTGTAAATTTCCATTGTTATATGGATGATACACAATTGTATTTATCACTAAAGCCAGAAGAAAGCAATCAATTAACTAAACTCCATAACTGCCTTAAAGACATAAAAACCTGGATGAGCACCAATTTCCTTATGTTAAATTCAGACAAAACTGAAGTTACTGTTCTTGGCCCCAAACAACTCAGAGACTCTTTATCTGATGACATAGTTTCTCTGGATGACATTGGTCTGGCCTCTAGCACTACTGTAAGAAACCTCAGAGTAATATTTGATCAAGATCTGTCTCATTTAAAACAAACTTCACGGACTGCGTTTTTTCATCTGCGTAATATTGCGAAAATTAGGCCTATCCTGACCTGAAAAGATGCAGAAAAATTGGTCAGCGCTTTTGTTACCTCTAGGCTGGACTCCCTATAATCAGGTAGCTCTAATAAGTCTCCAGCTAATACAGAGCATGAAGAATGCAGGGTTACTTGTGGTCCCTAAAGTCTCCAAAAGTAGATCAGGAGCCAGAGCCTTCACCTGCCAGGCTCCTCTCCTGTGGAATTATCTTCCTGTTGCGGTCTGGGAGTTTTTCTTTATCCGCTGTGAGGGTCCTAAGGACAGAGGGATGTCGTATGCTGTAAAGCCGTGTGAGGCAAATCGTTATTTGTGATGTTGGGCTTTATAAATGAAATTGATTGATTGATTGATTGATTGATTGATTGATTGATTGATTGATTGATTGATTGATTGTTGGTTACTGTTTGCAATTGGTATCGCCAGCAAAGGCCAAAGTTAAAGCCAACCCCAGATTTATTATATTTGCATTTATTTTGCTGCCATGTCTGTGATTTTTATAGCTTCCTCGTGGATGTCATAATTAGCATAACGAGTTCTTGAGTAATGGCCATAAACATGTTTTGAAAGCTCACTATGACCTTTGACCACCAAAATCTAATCACTTCATCCTCGAGTCTAAGTGGACGTTTGTGCCAAATGAAAAAAAAAAAAATCCTTCAGGGTGTTCTTGAAATATGGCATTCATAAAATGAGGATGATAAGGTCACAGTGGCCTTGACCTTTGACCACAAAAATCTAATTATTTCATTTTTGAGTCCAAATGGATGTTTGTGCCACAGGAAAAGAAAATCCTTGAATGTGTTCTTAAAAATATGGCATTCACAAAAATGAGACAGACAAGGCCACAGTGTCCTTGACTTTTGAAACTAATCAGTTCATTGTTGAGTCCAAGTGGATGTTTGTGCCAAATCTGAAGAAATTCTCTCAAGATGTTCTCACGCTCACGAGAATGAGAGGAACGGAGGGAGGGACAGATAACCCCCAAAAATTATGCCTTTAGCCACAGCTATCGCTGGTGTGTAGGCACAGTAAGAAAATAGCTGAAGGCAGGGTCTCAGCAGATTAATACACTGTCACACACTTCTGGGTCATCATAAGTAATGATTCCTTGTGTAGTTGTCTCTACATTTTTTTAAGGAAAATTCTGCATAGTATATATTTGATAATAAAGATCATCATTTTGAATTTGACTACTTTTGAGTTTTTTTACACTGGCACTTTTCAAAGCAAGCCATTTAAACCATTTAAACATCAGGGTGCTGCAGTTGTTCTAAGAGACTGCTGTTTGCATTTTTACATACTTTTAAAAAAATATATCTATTCCCCTTTTTTGTTTGTTTTTGCTTTTGTCCAAATGTTTCTGAATATTTGTAATATCTAAGCCAATTAAGTATGAATACAAAAATGAATAAGAAATAGAAAACAAAAGGTAAATGTGAATCGATGACTATTGTTTATATTTCACAGCTTAAGACTCTTCTTTCTCCAGAAACTTTCTCATTAGAACCCTGCTCTCACCACACTGGGACTTTGTTGTGTATTTAATGAAGAGTTTAATGCAAATCACAGTGTTATCTCATTTTGCCCTGTTAGTGTCGCTCTGCTGCTGAATGCTGAATGAACGAAGAAAGGCTGCTGTTTTTTTTTTTTTTTTTTTAAATTTCAGCATCAATGCAGGGAGAAACATTTATTTTGTCTTATTTATGCATGGCCATTATGTGTTTTTGTAACCTAGTGAGAAAAAACACATCAAAGTGCACTTTTTTAATGTGTTTTATTTTCCAACAGCTTCATGTGAATGATAGATTTAACCTTGCTGGGTAAACACGAGCAGAGTGAAATTAAAGTTGAAAGATAATCTCATTAAGTTTAGAGTCAACAGAGAGACGCAGAGTGGATCCATAGTGGAGCGTTTATCTGGACCCCAGACACCTCGCTGCTCCTTAATTAACACTTAATTGATTAACGAGTAGACACTTGTTAAACGAATTTCACCCACTTTCATCAGACTCACAGGCCTTACAGAGAGCAAATCTGTGTGTGTGTGCGTGTGTGTGTGTGTGCGTGTGTGTGTGTGTGTGTGTGTGTGTGCGTGTGTGTGTGTTTGAAAGTCTACGGATGCTCTAAGAGCTTTCAACTCTGAAATTTCCTATTAGAAAACATCAGTGAAAGTCACAGATGGAAAGAGTGCATGTGCGTGTGTGTGTGTGTGTGTGTGTGTGTGTGAGAGAGAGAGACAAAGAGAGAGAGAGAGACAGAGAGACAGAGTGAGAGAGAGAGATGACAAACGTTTGTAATTTTTAACACATTTACATAAAAGGCTTTAAGAGTCTCTGGCTTCAGATAAAAGTATGTGAATACCTGCTGGCCTGAGTGTGTATGTGCGTGTGTGTGTGTGTGTGTGTGTGTGTGTGTGTGTGTGTGTGTGTGTGTGTGTGCGTGCCTGTGTGTGTTCATGCTGAGGGATCCCGCAGTGTAATTGAAACAGCTCTGTATAATTAGTAAGAAAAAAGACAGTTGATTAGTCTCTTAATGGCCTGCTTGTGTTCCCAATTTCCTCTTTCTGACACAAACACACACACACACACACACAGACACACGCGCACACACACACAAACACTCAACACACACACATACCTACACACACACGCAATCATCAGCCACTATCACCATTATCATCACCATTATGTGTAGCTAACACATAATGTGTGTGTTATTAGCAGTATTAGACAGGAGCCACCATCATGACAAACAGCAATGCAGTTTTTGCATTATGGGGAAATGGCTGTACGCAAAACACACACACATCTTCTCATTATTATTATTTATTGCTGTTTCTTGTATTTTTGTACTTGTTTTTTTGCATGCCTAGTTTTTTAAGTTTTTTTAAATTTTGAAATCTTTAATCTGACTCTTTCTCTTTGACTGCTGTAACACTGGAATTTCTTAATTATGGGATCAATAAAGGTGTATCTTATCTTATCTTATCTTATCTTATCTTATCTTACCTTATCTTACCTTATCTTACCTTATCTTATCTTATTCTGAGTACCTGCACTAATAAGATACATATTCTAGCCCCTAATCCAAACCTGAACCCTCACACTGAGTCTGATCCTTCAAACACAACCCAGTTGCGTTCTGTAAGCCATTGATGCGTTACATTTGCACATTACTATGTAGTGGATATGATTCAACAACGCTGTGGATAGATTTAGATGCAAAAAAAAAACCCTCAACATGCCATAAAACACGTTTAGTTTTGAATCCTAGTGCAGGGGTGGACTCTGCACTAGAATGATTTTTCATACAAAGTTCATTCTCTCAAATGATTTCTTTGGACAATTTTGATCTCGTCAATTATTTACTTAGAAATAAAAAAAAAAAAAAAAAAAAAGTAATGTAGTTTTCTTTACAGCCCCAAGTGGATAATATGGTCGGTTTTAGTTGTGGAAGGACTTTTGCTACTTGACCAGCTGGGAAAACAAAAATAATCGATAACAATGAATGAGTTTAAACCAAATTAATTCATTAACTACCTGAGTTACAGCACTGGACTTTAAGTGGACCCTTTTTGCAAACACGATAAAAAAAAAAAAACAGCCCCAAAGGCACCATAAGAACAGTAAGTGTTATTAAGTAGACTTTTCATTAAGTATTTTATGGTCTTACAGTTTGGAAACATCAGTGTTAATCTCTGCAGTTTACCTCACCTTTTAATAAACTTGGAGGGAAGCTCCAGATGCTCCATACCAAGGTAGAAAATGATTCTTCTGCTCCAGTGGATGTTCACACTGACTTTTAACAAATGAAGCAAGAGGTGGAAATGAGAAAGCAACGCCTGTCACTTCATTTTTGTTATTACAGGGGGATTACAGAGGGACTGCTGTGGCAGACACATTTTAATGGACTTACAGAACTGCCAAAGTACACAGAGAAGGACACAAGCACAACACACAGAAGCTTTAACTGTAGCCATCTGATCATTACAGTCCCAATAAAGCTGTGCAGCAAGTCATTTGTTCCAAATACAATTAGGGGACTGGACCCACTGAAGACCTCATTCAGCCTCCCAGCAGTATGTCTCTGCCTTTAATTCAACAGTGCCCCTACTGTAGTCCCTCTGTGTTTTATAACTGTGGATGGTAACTTCCTTAAAATGAGGTGATGGTCCAGTTTCATAAATAAACTACTTAGATTAAATTAAGTTCTGATTACTCCATTTCCAACTGTACACTGCTACATTGGGGGCGGCAGTAGCTCAGTCCATAGGGACTTGGCTTGGGAACCGGAGAGTCGCCTGCTCAAGTCCCTGTCCGGATCAAATATGGAGCGTGGATTGGTGGCTGGAGAGGTGCCAGTTCACCTCCTGGGCATTGCCAAGGTGACCTTGAGCAAGGCACCGAACCCCCCAACCACTCGGGGCACCTCACCAAGGGCAGCCCCCTCACTCTGACATCTCTCCACTTTGTGCATGTATTGGTCCTGTTTATGCATGTGTGTGTATTTCGGACCTGTGTGTTAATGACAACGGAGTGAAAAAATTGAATTTCCACTCAGGGGGATCAATAAAGTTTATAAAATTAAATTAAAGTTTTAAGGAAACCTGCAATCTTGGTTGTCAATGTTAATTTCTCCCCGACCTTTGGATAATTTTCCAGCTAGAACATCTTTAGTTCTGAGAAATTTTGGTTTAGATGCCTTTAATGGTGATTTTTCACAGTAGAATATGTGGCTGTAGTAGGTTACAGTCACTCTGTGACTAAAAACTGCTACGTGTAGCTAAATGCTAAAATAAAGGAAACATGTACTCAATGTACACCATGGACATACCAGCAGAAATTCATTTATCGATTCAGCAAGTTCAAGCGTGTATAACGTGAGTTATTCGCATGTATGAAACGAGTCAACACAAAATATTCTAGGGTTCAAACTTACGTGAGTAATACAACACAAATATTTGTATCGCATTGGGTGTGAACACAGCATTACAGTCATTCCCTTGCTACAAGTATATTGCTCCATGCAACGACAGGTTAATATTAAAGGTGCAGTAGGTAGAAAGCCTGATAACGGTTGACTTTTGAGTCTCATCTGAGTTAGGCTTCGTTCGTCTCCGCCCTGAGCCCCTCCTACCAGACGAGCATGCTCTGGGAGCCTCGGCGCAGCAGCCCGCCCCATCCCTCCCTTGTGGCCCCGCACATATACCCCGAGGCTCGGCTCTCCCTCTCCGCATAGCAGCCCTCCCCATCCCTCCCTCGTGGACCCGCACATACCAGAGGCTCGGCTCTTGCTCTCCGCGGAGAGCCCTTGGCTCCGCTCCCATGGCCGACCCTTGCGCCCTCCGGCAGGGCCCGGCCACACCTCACCCTTCCCCTCCCTCTGGGGCTCCGGGAAACCGAGTTCTGTCTTCCTTTTTTTGGTTGTTTAGCCGTGTAAGCAGTTGTAGCCAATGCTGGAATAGCTATTTTACCTGGTGCACTGATCGCCATCGCTGCTTGCTCTCCCCTTCTGCTGGCGGCACGGGAACGCACATATGCCGTAGAACAGCCAATAGGAATGCAGTGGTCTGAGCTGACCTTTGATTGGTTGATGCACATCGGCACGATACTGATTCTTTAGAGGCTGAACCCAGAGCCATGGTGAGGTGCAGAAACCTACTTGATTTACATTATGCTTAGAGGGTATTATAAAATTTTTACTCAATTATACCAAAACAATGTTGCCTACTGGAGCTTTAAGGAAACCTGTACTCCTTGTTGGTGATGTTGTTAATTTCGAATGATAATCCTGCTGGAACATGTCAGGTGGTGTTTAGAAGCTATTATTGGTGATTTTTGACAGGAAAAAGTGCTGCCATTAATGGTCATCCCCTGCTGCAGTGCACTGCTATATGCTAACATGAGGGAAACATGTAATTTTGGTTGCCATTGTTGTTGATTTCCCCTGATTTAGGGATCATATTCCCGCTGGAACATCTCAGATTGTGAAGATTTTGGTTAAGAAGCTTTTACTGGTGATTTGTCATGGTAGAAAATGCTGCTTTACTCCATTATTATCTTACCCCAGCTGCAAGTACACTGCTCCATATCGCTACATGCTAACGTCATGTGGTTTCTGGTTGTGTTTAGATGCTTTTATTGTTAATTTTTAAATGAAGAATCAGTTGCTAGACAGTCATTCCACGGATGCAAGTACACTGATACATGCAAACGTCAGGGAAACATGTAATCTTGGTTGCCAATATTGTTATTATCTCCCCGTTTCGGATCATTTTCCTGCTGGCACATGTCCACTTGTGTTTAGAAGGTATATTGGTGATTTTTCACGTTAGAAAGTGCCGCTATACTCAGTCATTCCGCAGCTTCAATGATGGTGCAGAGATGCTGAAATATGGAACACCCAGAAACCCTGACCAATCACAGCAGACTGAGCATTTCCAGGGACTATGGAGGCTGTGGCTCAGAGGGAAGAACAAGTCATCTAATTGGTAGATTGGTGGTTTGATCCTGGGCTCCTCCAGTCCGCATGTCAAAGTAGCCTTGGGCAAGATACTGAACCCCAAAGTGCTCCCCTAATGGTCGTTCCATGGGTGCGAGTGTGTATGAATGTCGAACTGATGAGCAGGTAAAACCTCGTGTGGTAGCCTTGGCCACTGGTGCATGAATGTGTGTGTGAATGGGTGAATGTGAGTGTAACAGTGCTTTGAGTGGTCGCAACACCAAAAACGTACAAATGCAAGTCCATTAACGATTTGAAAATGAGTGTCTTAGTGAGTATAAGTGTTCCAGCACAGACAGTATCAGGGAAATAAAGTGTTTTTGAACATTTAAGCATTTAAACATGTTCAAGCAGAAACCTTAAATAAAAGTTCGACCATGAAAATGAGCATGAAAGGTCTCCTGCAAGTTCTCAGCATCCTCAAGTTCAAGTGTGACCACACCAAAAACATTTCACACACTGGAGTTGCACATCAACTCGGCCGAGTGAACACACACACACACACACACACACACGAACACACGAACACTGCGATGATTGCACTTGCTCTAACATCAGCTCTGCGTTAGTTGTTATGGCAACAGGCAACGGTGGGCAGGCGTGAGGGCTACGAGACATGGGCTCTGAGCTGCTGACAGTGATGGCACCCTCAACTGCAACACAAGAGTCAGCCAATTATACAAGTGGTGGAGTGTTGGAAAGCTGCTCGGCCCTGAGCAGCAGAGACACACAGAGTTGCTGAGGAGGTATTAAGTGGCTCAGCTGAAGCCCAATTTCCCCCGTTAGTTGTTTTCTCAGGGAAAGTGGCTCATTTTAAGTCAAGTTGAGTCTAATTAAAGCTGTGCTGAGAATTGCCTGCGACACAGCGGCACGAGAAAGTAAAGACGATAAGGAGAAGTGTCGGGAAGCGTGTGTGTGTGTGTGTGTGTGTGTGTGTGTGTGCCCTTGCTGTCTATCCTGTGAGGGCCAATTTGAGTTTTACACCCTGAGAGTAAAGACATTTTGTCCATTCCTCTTCTTGTTCTGTTTAAGGTCTCAGGTTGTGTTTGTTTTTGCGTCCACACTATTGGATCATTTTGAGTTTTATACCTGAGAAGTAAACACATGTTTTACAAAGTGCAAAAAAAGGACATCTTTGTGAGGTGGGGACATTTTGTGGGTGGGGATGTTTCAAAGTAAAGAACTGAAGACAGTTTTGAAAAGAAAGTGCATTTTAGAAAGGTGAGAAAACGTTTTTGAAAGTCAGGACAATTTGAAATAAGAGGGTGTTTTTGGAATATCCTAAAAATATTTTGAAAAGTAAGGCCTTTTGCAGTTTGTACTCTTGTCCTCACATACACACATCCGTCCATCCCATTCTCGTGAACGTGATATCTCAAGAATGCCTTGAGGAAATTTCCTCAAATTTGGCACAAACATCCACTTGAACTCAACCATAAACTGTTTCATTTTGTTGTTGTTTTTTTGTTTTATGGTCATTCGTGTGTGCAATATTTATAAATGCTGAACTGGACATATCCAACTTTAAATTTGGATGGATCGTCTGAACATCCTATTTCTCTCTCCTTTCTGAAATTTCTGCAAACAGTAGATAATTTACATCTGCTCGTTTCGTTTGTACTACACCAACTTCTTTATAGTGACATAGACATACAGACAAACACTGGTATCTGAAGGTGGGTGTTTTCAAGTGACCCATATCTGTTTTTCTAGCAGCCTTGTGGCCAGAGACAAGTATGTTTTTTATACAACTTGTCGCTGTGTTTCCTGCAGCTTTTTGGCCCCCAAAATTGATGCTTTGTAGCCACCTATAGCTGTTTTGCTGCAGCTTTTCAGCCCCAAACATGACAATTTTATAGCAATCTATGCTGTGTTTCCTGCAGCTTTTTTGGGCCCCAAACATGGGTATTTTTTAGTGACCCTGGCCGTTTCTCCAGCAGCTTTTTAGCCTCCAACTGGGGTGTTTTTTAGGGACTCAATGCTGTGTTCCCAGCACATTTTTAGCCCCCCAAAGAATAGGCCTTTTTAGTGAAAGCACCAGCGAAACACTGAATGCCGAATTTACAAAAGGATTGCGTGGCTTTTGTGGCCGCTAAACCGGTAAAAATGAAGCAAACACATACCGTCTAATTCGTAAAGCACGCGCAGAGGGTGAAATGCTCCACTAACTGCGCTGCCAAGCAGATTGCGTCTCGGTGCTACGGTGTTATTTGCACGTATTTAAATGAGGTAATATGCATATATTTGGTGCAAAAATTGCCCCTTTCTATGCCAATGAGCCTCATTGATAAACAACGTCTAATTCACAAACACCAGCGCTAATAGCCACACGCAGTTTGAGTGAAGTAAATAACGTCTTTAGAAAGCTGGTGCAAACTGGGCGCTCCTCTGTAGTATGGAAGCCTCTCACCCAGACTTTCCAGTGATCGTGGCAGCAGTGATCGTCTGTTAAATCAGTCTGTAAATAATATTTTGACATTATTATTATAATCATTATTACTTTAATGGCATCCGAAGATATTGATGCGATGAACAGGTGACAGTCTGCGGTCATTCTCAAAACGCACTTCTGTCACGCACTTCAAAAGCAGTTTTCAATAATTTATTTTACGAAACGGAAGAAACAAACGTGAACAAAAACGGTTCCATAATTCATATTAAATTCAAAAGATATTGAAAAAACAGCTACAAGTGAGAGAGAACAGTGATAAAGTGGTCAAACTTGGTCAAATCCACAGCCTCAACCCCTCCAACACTGTTAGGCTGACTCACCAGCAGACATCACTACATGAGGGTATACAGTATTCAGTACTTTGCCAAACAAAGTCTGCCATTGTTCTGCCACGGTGTTCTTGGCACAAAGCCAGTATTTATACTTTGCCATGCGGCTAATTGCAATCAGGGGCAAACTGCACTCAGCTGCCAAACTTTGTGGGCGTGTTTGCGCTGGTATATCATTAGCGCAATATCCTTTGTGAATAGGACGTTAAGATGGAGCAAACTGTAGGTGCAAGTGAAGTGCAATTCAAGGTGCTATCAGCGGCTGCAGTTCATTCTTTGTGAATTTGGCCCTCAGTTTCCAGCTGGGATTGTACCATCAATTTCAAGTATTTACAGCCAAAATATTATCTTATACTAATCATAACTAGGTGTTTTTTGTGCCCAAACCCAACCTGTTCACCACAGTGTTGCTGAAACATCAGGTTTCAGTGTATCCTCGACATAATAACTTACAAATGTAGTGTACCTGTGGTTTGCAAAAATGTGCAATGCCAACATTTATTCCAGTGATTTGGTTGCCTCCACTTACCCGATTGATCAATTCTCCCACCATGCCGGTCCAGCTGCCGTTGGGCTCCGGGGCTCCGTACAGCCCATCGTCCACCAGCTTGATCTTAAAGGAAAACTTCAAGATGTCTGACAGCTCCCGCAGCATGTCCACACAGAAACCTTCATACTGGTCGTTACCCTGTAAGTCTTGGTAGTTGGCCTTCCGCATCACGTATGGGTTTTCCTGTCGGAAGGGAAGTGACATCATACAGTTGCTGATTCGGAGCAGGAGAAACACCAACCAGTGATATCTAACACTGCATTATGTACACATATCACAGATATTTTACCAGTATTGTGGTGACGATTAGTGTCTTGTTAGCCAGCGTCTCTGATGCGTTGAGGTCGAGGGAAGTGGAGTTCATGGCCAACGTGTTGTTGGAGTACCAGATACCAATCTGTCAGTCCAGGAGTAAGAGGAGGACAAAGAATAGTTAGAAGAGTGAAGATGAAGGGAATAAGAGTAAAGGGTGCGAAGTTTTAG
The DNA here is from genome assembly GCF_011397635.1 of Epinephelus fuscoguttatus. NCBI lineage: Eukaryota > Metazoa > Chordata > Actinopteri > Perciformes > Serranidae > Epinephelus > Epinephelus fuscoguttatus. The sequence goes on along the minus strand of NC_064768.1, from coordinate 8,823,944 downwards.
ATGTACATTTCTTTAAACAAAGATGGGGGTGAACCAGGAGCAGATGAAAAAATAAACTGCAAAGTGAAAAATAGGATAACAGGGAGAAAGTTAGACTGCAAGGACAAAGGGCAACAGACAAAAATGATAAAAGTGTGTTATGAGAGGCAGAGAGACAGATGGGGAGAGGAAGCTGAAAAATCCTCACTGCAGAATCAATGCTAAAATCAATGAGGGTGGGTCTGGCCTTAAATAAGGTCATAAATACATGCATTCTGCTGACCTTTCACCAACCCCATCACATCTACTGACCTCATGACCTTACCCAACCTATTGTTTGTTTGTGTATTTATTAGCTGTTAGGATTCTGCGCTGTTGCCCAGGGGACAGGCTGATAAAGAGAAGAGGCCACTCCTTCCCAGACTGCCATCGTGACGTGAAAACTCATTTCTGTTGGGAGGAGTTCAGGCATCCTACCATCCTCTTCTCCCTTAAATTTTGTCCATCCTTCCCCATCTGTCTTATTACTTTTTTGCTTCTTTGTTTTGCTTTTTTCTTTGTCATTGTGAAAAAACATTTCCTCTTCTCGTCTATGTCTTCCATCACTCAAAGTGCTCTGAACACCAACATTTTTTTTCATTAATTTCTGAATCAATAACTTCAAAAACCTTGTTCTTTTTGTATCTTGTGTCTTTTTGCCTCCACGGCAGGTTGCATCACTTTTTTCAAGGCAAACAAGTCATTCTGAAGGAAAGTCAATATTTAAATCGAACCACACTGTTTGTATGTTCATTTAGCTTAATTTGTCTCATTTAATCTTGTCTATGATCTCCAGGATGTACATATTAAACAAACAAAAGATTAATTGTGTTAATTAATGATCTTTAGAGGTGAGTTCACTAGGTCTGGTTATTGGACAGAGTCATGCTAGCTGGCTAGTTATTCTAAAGTCATCAAATAAATCAAGTGGGAATCCCCACTGCCACTGCATTACTTTTCACAGCACACTTAACCCTGGTCTGTGAGCCTATTAGACCCTGCTGTGACCTCAATTGATCTCTGACATTTTAATGTTCATCTGAGGTCATAAAGCAACACTCGAGCCACACGGACAAAGTCTGTTTGTATTGATCTTATTGATGGATGACTGAAAGAACTGCTTACTGTGAAGCCACGGCCAATGGACAAAAACCTGCCAAATGAACAACAGCTTGAACAATAAGCAGGGTTCGCACAAGGTCCTTGAAGTGCTTAGATTTTGAGGAACAAAATAGTACTGGAATACCTTGAAAATAGCCCCTGTAACAAAGTGCCAAACAAGTCTTTCAAAGTTTTGTCATCAGAGATTGTTCATTTTTTCTTTTCTCTTTTTCTTTTTTTTAATTCGCATCACAATCTGAGACTGCGATGTGCTTGCCCTCTTTCTTCCTTGCATTTATGATGTCCTGCCTCACATCAGTTTATTTTTTCTTCACTCCACTCTTAAAACTCCAGCAAAACCAGTAGGCCTATGTTGACAAAAACAACATGAACTCAACTTAATAATCACATTTATGTGTTTTCCTATCTCTTTCTAGCAACGCTCCGATGATTTAGGTTCGCCGAAAACTGAAGTTTCAGCTGGCATCATATATTAGTGCTACAGATGGTTCTGTTTTAAAGAAGATTTTTCCCTTCATCATAATGGGTAGGCTACTCCTTTTTGTAATGAGCTGACAATTCTGGCTGATACTGGGCAGTGTGGCAGGGTCTCTTCCTCTCCTGCTGCCCCGTTTGCAGACCAATCAGTGGGTGTGGGGCAGGCAGGGGGATACCGCTCACGGAGTTCAGCTGTAGTGAATCTTTATGGTTCCACTGATGCTCTCGCTCTGAAAGCTTCACTGGAATGGAACTTTTCAAAGCAAGAGAAAGTTGCGTGTTATATTACTACACGCAGATGGAAGAAGCACTCAGATATTTCACTCGACTGAAAGTAACAATACTTACCCATTATGTAGAATTTCAAAATAATACAGCCTATGTTATGTTATTGGACTACTTGTACTTAAATGCAGTACTTAAGTAAATGTACTTAGTTATATTTCATCACAGTTAGTATAAGCACCATAGCTCTCATGCCATTTAAATGTTTTGTTGAGGGATTTTTCAGTTATTTCTAAAAAGAGGGTGATAAGTAACCCCACATTAAAAAGAGAGGCACTGATCACATAATTTAATTAAGTTTAATGAAAAATTATATGAGTCGCTTTGAGTGAAGTCCTTGAATTGAATTTGTAATGTCTGTATGAACCCTGATTAAGATAGTATTGACTCTTCAGGAGTTTCCTGCACAGGTGCAGTGCTTACCAACTGTGGCATCCCATGACAAACATTTTCATCATCTTAATGTGAAGTCTTGCACAAATTACATCCATATTTAGTGAAAAATTCCCCATTTTCAAACACCAATATGTTCAGCTGCTGCAGCTGAATGCTACCATGACCTCTGGCCTGTCTTCCTCCCACTTGACCTCATTTGACCTCTGACCTCTTTATGGCCCACGGGGTGTTTCTCCAGGATCTTCAGGGTGTAATTGGTCCTCTGGCCTTTACTGTTGAACTCAATGTGACCCGTCAGGCCATCATACTCCACCTGATGAGACAAACACAAAAAAAGACACCAAAAAAATAGTGTTAGCTGACAGGCCCCAGCCAGCAAGCAGAGCTATCCAAAAGCATTAAGTTACAAATAGCTTATCTAAAGAGCTGATTTCTGTATTAGTGTCCGACTCAGAGACGAGCCACATGATTAAATGTAAAATTGAACTTTATTTGGACAGCTTTAGGAGGGTTGCACTGCTTGCCCCGGTATATGTTCTTTGTCTTAATTGCACATCCCAAATCTCAACAGCAGAGGTGATGATTGCCAAGTTAACATGGCCTGCAGTCAGAATGAACTCAATACATGAGAATAAGGGCCCAGTCACACCAGACAGTAGCAAGTGAATGTGATTTTAAAAAAAAAAGGAGAAAAAAAGTGCAAGCAAAATATGTGGTTTTAGAAGCTCGATTACATAGGAACTGCTCAACGCATTCTCATCCCAAACCATCACATATTGCTGTTACTGCTGCTGTTGATGTTTAGGGATGCCGCTACCATTGCTGGAAGGTCAAAAAAAAGCATGTGGTTAGGTTTAGAAAAAAACATCATTTTTTTTTTTTCATCATGATGGCAAGGAACAAATAAACAGCCTCTGTGTTGTTTATTTTCAGTATTCACACAGCTTGACATGCTTTGTTCCTTATTTGTAGTAAATATCCAGATTACCCTCCATTAAAGGTAAACATTACAACAAATAAAATGATTTAAAGACCCGGGCACATCTTACTATATCTTACTATATAATGACAAAAACTCTGTCTGTGGGTGTGTCTGTGTGTCTGTTCCATGTTTTTCTCCTCACTGATTTGGTCAATCCATGTGAAATTTGGCACAGTGGTAGAGGGTCATGGGAGGATGTGAATGAAGCAATATTACATCAATTGGCCAAAGGGGGGCGCCATAGCAACCGATTGAAATTGCAAACTGTGAATGGGCATATCTCATGCCCCGTATGTCGTAGAGACATGAAACTTTGCACAGAGATGCCTCTCCTCACGAGGAACAAATCTGACTCAAGAACCCATAACTTCCGGTTATATAGATTTTCCGCCATTTTGAATTTTTTGAAAAACACTTAAAATCGATCTCTTCCTAGGAAGTTTGACCGATCTGTCATGAAACTCAGTGAACATAATCTAGGGACCAATATCTAAAGTTCCCTCTTGGCAAAAGTTGGAAAACTTACTAAAACTGAGCTTCTATAAGGCAATGAATATTGCGGAGGGCATGGCTCATCACATAAAGGTGTATAACATCTCAAGGGTTTCACCGATCACCACACAACTTTGTAGGCATATGACCACACATAATCTGAGGGGACCCCTCCATTATTGACTCCATCAAACAAAATGGGGGCGCTAGAGAGCTAATTTCTTATCTAGCCTAACCACCATATCGATTTTTACTAAACTTGGTAGATATGTAGAACAGGACGCCTCAAGGTGACTGGAGAAATTTAACTCTAATTGGCAACTGGGTGGCGCTATAACAACAGAAAAATGCTTAAAAATGGCTAAAATGCGACCGATCGCTGTGGCTCCCCCTGTGGCCCAATGTTTGTTTTTTTCTAATATTTGGTATGACTAAGTCATAGTATGGTTTGCTGCGCATAATCACGGAAACTGTCAGTGTGTCATTCTGTCTGTCCAACGTTTTTCTACTCACTGACGTGGTCAATCTATGTGAAACTGCACATAGGCATTGAGGATTGGCATAGGTAGAAGGTGACAAAGCTACCAATGGGTATGGACTAGTCTGCATTTAAAACAGCAGGATTTTACAGAAAAATCTTTACATTTTAATAAAATTACCAAAATTAGAAGATTTGCTTGCAGAGCAGAGTAAATATCCATTAACCATTTTACATTAAGTTAAACTATTATAAACTTTGACAGTCACCAAAGTTACTTTGCACCTTTGACCAAAAGAAAATCATCTTGACCTCTGAGGGAACATATACCTGAAGAGTCCAAATCAAAGAAAGCTGTCACAGTTTATCAGCTGTGTTGCTCCTCCAAGTTGCGAATTATGTCTCTCAAATAAACTTTTTAAACATGTTGTGTGTTGCAACCAAGCTATTGATGTCTAAACACGTTTGTAGCAGCTGAATCAGGAGATTCAAACTGGCTGCAGTTTAATGTGACACAAAAAGAACAAGGTTTTCGAAGTTATTGATTCAGAAATGAAATGTCTAAGAGGAGAAAAAATACTTCAAGAGAAAAATAAGACTGGTATTACAGGGAAGAAGCAGAGCACACAGACAGACAGTTCATCAGATCAGTGACAGAGCTGCTGGTGTGTGTTTGCAGGAATGTGCAAATAAGTGTGAGGTTTGTGTTATACATGTGCAGTCAGACGTGCATAGTGCACTCGGGTTTATGTGAGCAATGTGCAACTGAGCGCATGTACAGTATGAATGAATGTGCATGCTTGTGTGTGTTTTTGTCATTGTGTGTGTGTGTGTGTGTGTGTGTGTGTGTGTGTGTGTGTGTGTGTGCATGACTCAAGATGAATTGCATCCCAAAAACTCTGTGGTGAGAAAGAAAGAGGGAGACAGAGAAGGAGAGAGGTCTCTGGTTGCTGCCAAAAACAGTGTAGAGATGATGAAGTGATGCACTGAGAGCAACAAAAACAATATGGAGGGAGGGAGGGAGAGAGATGGAGGCATCTTCAGTGGATGGAAGGAACAAGGAGTGGCAGACAGACAGAAACAAGGAAAGAGGAGAATGAGAATAAATTATATAAACGTGGTAATGAAAGAGGAAAGAAGGAGAGAGAAAGGGAAAGATGCCAGAGGAGAAAGAAGAAAGAGACAATACCCCCCCCCCCCCTCTCTGTCTGTGTCCAGCAGCAGCACAGATAAGTCCAGGTCTGCTCTGCAGCCTGCAGCAAGCAAAACACAACCTGCAAACTAAGCTACAATAATACTGTTTGGTATTTTTTTCTTTTTCAAATCAATGCATATGAGGTTTTTTTTTTCATTTCCTTTTACCTTTAATAGTTGGACAACATTGTTTGTCTTTCAAACTACTACAAAATTTACCACATGGACGTTTCCTGGCCTCTAATGGTTGAGGTTTGTTTCGATGGTTAATGTTACAGAAACATTGGAATTACAAGAAACCAGTGTTGACTCTTGGTAACAGATTGGATGTGAGCAGTAGTGTCACATGTCAAAGTCACTTCATTGACCCATCCATCCACCTTAACCTCCTCCCTTTAAAGGTTTAAGGCTTGATGCCTTTGTTCCACACAGTCAAAGGTTTCAATTCATTGGACCCATGGAGCTCAGGTAAACACAGACAGACTGTAGGTCCTGTTAGGCATTTTAATAAGTGTCAATGTTTCTCTAGTGATGACTAGTGGTGGACAAGGGCGGAAACGCTACAGCGGCCCAACACATTTCCGCAAGGAGAAATGTCCTGCAGCTTTAGAAATGATGCCAGAACAAATACAACATCGGGTTTGAGCTGCAAATGACAAAGTGTGCTGTCAAAAACACATAAACCCCTCCGAAAAAATGTCACAGGAACGAAAATGCTGCTCATCCAGTCAACACAACAGAAGTTCTCCAGGCCTCGATAGCCCCATTTCCACCAAAGGCTTTCAGTATGGTACCTTTGGAACCAAAAATAACCTTTCAGACATGGTACCTAGACCATAGGTCCATTTAGTGTTTCCACACAAACAGTACATCAACAGTGACACAGAGGGATGTCTGCACCTTGTTTATCACCCAAAGAGCGGGTTGCACGCCTACATTTTCAGAGTAGGATAGAAAAGGCTGCAGCGAGAGTCTTTCCTGATGGTTTTGTGTATTTATTTCTGCTCAGGTAAGCTCAGGGGTTTAGTGTTGGCGTAGTTTACAGGAACAGCACTTGCTTGTTTTTCTCCAAGTGAGGATTAGAATATATGCAGTTCACAAAATCCGGTCAAAAATAATATATATTTTTAAACACTTAAAGATCCACTCATTAGTTAAAGATATAGTTGGTAATGTTGGAGAGCTAGCAAGATTTGAAAGCGGCACCTCCTCTTAGCTCCGCCCCCTCCTCCCCCTCCCATCAGTGCTATAATAATAATTACCTGTCTAACAGAAAGACAGCTACCTCTGCATCACTTTTCAGACCCTTCAGCTCCCTCAGTTGTCTCCACTGTTCAAAAGCTGCACTGATGTTGACTCTGGTTTGTCCTCTCGCTTTATCCAAAGCCTTTTTCGTCACCGCCTTTTCTGCCTCCGACTCTCTTTTCTTAGCCTGTTTAGCAGGGCGAGCCGTTACAAGTAACACTGGAAGTGGTACTTTTGGCTGCATTTTCTCTGCCATTGTTCAGCAAACTCCTGCTAACTCGGTATTTCTGCTGAGGAGTGTGCTGAATATTTCTAGCAACGGTGACACGTGATGAGTGCAGGGAGGAGGGAGGGAGGGAGGGACGGAGGGGGACTCAGGCAGGACAAGACATGAAGGCATCTGATTAGTTCTTTCCTGCAGCTGCCACAGAGGTCAGATTTTTTTCATTCCTTTTTCTGAACACATTATGTATTGACTACTCTCAGGATGGAAGGACCATTTCACCCAATATAACAAGAAGTGTTTCTGAACAGGATTACCAACTATAACTTTAAGGTGTGTGTCCTCCAAGATAGACAATAAAAACTAAAGGGTCAAAGTTGTCATATTGAAATTTAAGGTGTAATTGACATTGTCTCTGAAGCTGCAGCACATTTCTCCTAATGGAAATGTTTTGGGCTGTTGTAGAGCGTTGTTGTTGGCCACCGTAGCTGACAGTCTCTTAAAAACTCAAATTCAAATCCAGCTGCATTCTTGCAAGCTGTGATCAGTTTGGTTCAGTCTAACCCTACTTACACACTAACTTTGGAGTTGTTGGCAGGTTTTTTTTTCTCTATTGATGGAGCTAAGTTAGTAGTTTCCCCCTGCTTCCAGTCTTTGTGCTAAGCTCAGCTGAAACATCCTGAATCTACCTCTGTACTGGTGATAGACATGAAACAGAAATCAAAGTAAAACACCTGACTGTTGCAACAGAGTCAGATGAGAGGACAATGGGAGTGTTTTACCTCCAAGATGGCCTCTATTCATTCTAATGATAGCTGCCTGCCCAACATAAATGGGCTAAAGACGCTCTCACTTCCACTGGTTTTCTGACATATAAAAACAGCTTTTCTAGGCTCTGAGAAAAAAATATGAGACCTTCATGGTTTAAAATTGATAATACAAAGAATAATGAACAACCTTGTTTGCAGCTTCACAGACATCTTTATAAATTGTGGGTCTGTGGGACAGACTGGTAGGAATTAGGCTGACTTACCACACCCCATGCAACTTTTAACCATCCATGGGGAGAACAGTGAACCAGAAGGTTTCCCAGAATGTCAGAGTATGTGTGTGTGCGTGTTTGTGTGTGTGTGTGTGTGTGTGTGTGTGTGTGTGTGTGTGTGTTTACCATGCGTAGGTAGTTCATGAGACTGGTTCCATGCTGCCAGATAAGCGGAGACGTGCAGCTTAGCGGCTTCACTCCAATCTCCTGACTGCGGTTCAGCTCCCGCACAGCGCTCACCACCACGTGAACTGCATCAAACATTAGCGCCGACGACAGCTGTAACATACACAATGAAAGAATGAACAAAAATTACTTTACAATGTAAACTTAACTGTGTAAAAGCAGTCTTCTATTTTTGTCTCAATCCCAATACATCCCTTGCCACTTCCACTTAACCCCTACCCCTCCATTTTGCGCATTCATGTCTAGGGATCGAGTATCCTGAATCATGTTGGGATAGAGGGGTAAGACAAAGTGTTGGGGCTACATGGCCTTCCAAACAGAGGTTTCTCAGAGGCACACATCAAATGGAGGGTTGTGAGTGAGCATTTGCAAGATGGCTGCACAAGCAACAAAAGAAACCTACAAACTGAGCATAGCAATAGTACAGGCAGGCCACAGAGCTCAGGTCACATCCAAGCTACATCAGCTGACTGATGGACGGGAGTCATCTTATGGATCCCATGATTCCTTTCTATGCAACCCATTAGCAAATCTCATTCAGAGCGCTTTGCCGGCCATCTCCACCTCAGCTCCTCATTTCACGCTGTGTCTGACTAATCAGTGTCTTTTCTGTTTCTTATTGAAACTAGCTCTGTTCTGTACCCTTCAAATACCCCTGTAGTCTCTGCTGCTGCTCTCCACCTAAGGCTTTCCATATTTGTATGTTGAAAGGCAGAGAGGTATACTCTTTGCCTCAGGCTTTCCATGTAGGCATGTGGAAAGATGGATATGTGTGCTTTCTCAGCATTAGGCTTTCAATAGTGATGGCCAAATAAAGCCTCATGAAGCATTTTCTTTATTTTATGAGCCCACTAGATGGCACTTTTTGTTCAACAAAAGGTTGAAAGCACACTGAATTGCCATTCTTTGAGCCTCTCTCTACAAACCAAGAGCGCCATCTAGTGGGCTCACAAAATAAAGAAAACGGTTCATGAGGCTTCATTTGGCCATCACTAGATTTCAATGAAGGCATGTGTGCAGAAGTGTGCTCTCTCTGCCTCAGGCTTTCCATCTAGGAATGTGGAAGAGCAGTGCTGTCCAAGAACAGAGCCGTAACACCAAATATCATACTGCAAATAAAAATAAAGTTTTCTTTGACCACAGTGGTCCTGACTGAAGTGTAATTTTTTGTTAATAAATATTTAAAAGTTAGACCATGTTATTTATTTCATTTGATTTGTGCATGACAGTTCCAGATTTCGATATATTTCCATGTTGCTCCCCCCTCCCTCTGATGACACATGACACCTAAAATTCATCAGAAGTCTGGTAGTAAAGTGCAGACTAGCAGGGTAGGAGCAAAGGCTGCTAACATTAGCCTACAGTGCACCACTGGTGGCCTGGTAATTAAGCATTGTTCTTTTTTTTTAATGGCTTGTTTGATCGATTGATAGCCTGAAACGTAAGTTGTGAACAAATTGCAAGCATCCATACTCTATCTACTATCTCCATCAGATAAATGATGAATGTCATTGTGATAATACTATTGTTGCCATAGTCGTGTCTGTTTATGTAAACATCATTGATGACTACTTATAATGTATAAGAGTCTTGAAAGGTATTCCCATTTCATAGGGGAATATTCAACTACTACAGCTTGTAACTTTGTTCTGAGGGGCAAAGGGAAACTCAAAAATTAGAGTTAGGGGTGAAATTAAGAAATGGGACTGCACGCAGTTAGTTGACACATGAACCATCTGTTAACCAACAGTAGCTGGAAATGGTGATTGCAAAAAGCGTGACATGAATCCTGTGAAGCTATATAATATTGACTCTGCCTTTAGCTCTGGTTTGGTCTCCACCACCTTTTCCTGACCTGGAGCTAAAGAGGCTAAAAAGCTCTGTTGACCTGCAGAGTTGGTGACTTTTCTCTGTCATTTGATGTTATATTGTTCATACAAACACCAAGCCATGCACACACAATAGAAAAATGTGTTTGTTTGTTTGTTTGTTCACGCTCCTGCAGGCGAAGGCGTCGGGGAACGATAGCTGAAAAAAAGAAGTGAAGTGCTTCTGCTATCAGCGGCATTCAGTGCGCGCCTCGTACGGCTCAGTGATCCTATCAGAGTCTGACGTTCTGGTCTGTTTGGTCAGTTGTCAGTCAAACTGACACTCTGAGGGAATCAGACAAATTGTATGGAGGCAGAGCTGCACAGTCTGTCGACAGCTGATAAAAAAGATGGATGTATGACTGAGTGTGATTGAAGTTCTCTCTGAGTTGATAGTTTCAGGGCTGGATGACGATAACTAATTACAGTTTGGAGAGAGAAAGATAGAAAAGGGAAGACTGAGATGGAAAGTGAAAAATAATTGCTGTCTGTCTGGTCCTGCAGCTGCTTCCTCTAGTTCCCATATGAACCTTCTTTGACTAACATGCTGTGACATAAGGTTTGGTACTTACATTTAATATTTAAATTCATCGCCTGCTTAATGAGTAGATTTAAAAAAAAAAAAAAAAAAAGAACTTTGTAACTTTAAACTTGGTGTTGCCTCTTTGGGTCATTTGTTAAATTTAGTGTTAAGCTACTCTGTAATGGTTCAGGCTATCAACTCAGATCACTCGGTTTAAGTTGGGAAAAGATGTCGCTCTTAGTCAAATATGGAAAAGGTCAATGCTAATTTGAAAAATGAGACATGACATGTTTGCTTTTTCAATATTTTGCCAACCCAACCTAACTTGAAAACTGGGGGAAGGCTGGAATCTGGAAAAGGCAAAAAAAAAAAGCAGAATTTGAAAATACACCCTCCTCCTAGCCTGATGAGACCATCCTGATGACAAGAGCTCAATATTCTGTTTCCCTCTCTCTATCAGTTTGGACTTGGTGCTGCTCCAAACACTTTCAGCAGGCAGAAGTACTCACCTTAACAGACAAACTCCTTCAGCCAATCAGCACAACAAAATACAGGTGAACATCTTCGTGACAAATGGAGCCATTTGATAAATCAAGCTTTTGCCAAATCCCGTTGGTAGAACATCTTTTCCGCGTGTATACTCTTGTTCTTATTTAACAAATTCACTTATTGCTGTGTTTGCTATGGAGTGGGAGCCACCATCACTGTTATGCAAGTTGCGGCTGTCACTTTATGTCATCAACTGAAACACAGGCCCTGATTGGCTGCTTTCATTGTCAATTACGGTGGGGGTCCCTGATTGGCCCCTATTGGATTTTATTTCATGGAAAGTGTTTGGGTTGACAGTAAGTCCAGACTGATACAAAGAGTGAACCAGAAGTTTGAGCTCACGTCACTGGGATGGTCTTACCAGACTACCCTGCTCCTGCAGCTCTCCCCTCTTAGTCCTAAGCCCCTGCCACCAGACTAACATGAGCATATCCATATGCTTCATACAATAACTCAGTATTTTCCATACATTGATTTATTTACAAAACACCAAAAAATCCATGTGGATAACTCATCAGAATGTCCCTTATAAATCGTGATCCAGATCCTCAAGATAAACCACAAACCTTGCTGTGAGCATGGACTATATAAAGTAAAGGCCACAGCCACCATGAAATCACCTATTGGTTTGGGGACTCCGGTTTTGAAGCCAAGTTCGGCAGAAGTGACCATATTTAGGCAAGAGGCTAGTGCTGTGGGGAAGCAAGGGGTGGATCTGACTGAGAGGCCGAGGACCCTATCTGCTTATAGCCAGTCACTCAAAGCAACAACATTTAAACAGGTGAGTTACAGTATATAAAAATTTGTCCCCCATCCAGACGCTTTACATGTTTATTTCTGATGTAAAATAGGGAATTTTAACATGGAGGTCTATGGGGATTGTCTCATTTTTCAAACCAGCCTCAAGTGGCCATTAGAGGAACTACAGTTTTTGGCACTTGAATTCATTTTTCAGCCCTGGAGATTGCTGCTTGGTTGTGAGTAGGTTCACATTGGATCTTTTTTCTTTGTACCAAACTACACCCACAAAAGGCAGCATGCATCTACTCATGGATGAAAGGCTCATGCTCTTGAGACGTAAACATTAATGGTGTCCTCCTCGGCTGACCTGTAACACTAGCTAGCTCAGTGGTGCTAGATGAGCTAGCAGTAGGATTGACAGAAAAAGCTTGAGAACCACCAGCATAAATAGGGACTCCACAACAGGCTGAGACAAAATCGAAGGCACTAACTAAAACTTAGGGATACATTTACTGCTTAATTTTTTTATAGTCATTTTCTCATAATGATAAAATAAATAAATACATAAAGTAAGACCACTCATACATCATGGTTTGTTCAAATGTTTTTTTCCATGTCATTCTGTGCCAGCAGCCATTTAAGACCGAAACTCTTCATCTACTGCTCATCAAGTAATGACCATAATCATCACAATAATAATAAAGTTCATTACAATCAAAGCAACCATATTTATGGCTCTGTTCAACTCTTTCAAGCACCTTAAGTGAATAAATATGAGTAATAATAAATCCCCAGGGGATGTTTTCTGCCATGATGATGGCGTATGCAGTGATTGAGACAAACTCGATTGTTATTACTATTATCTTTATTAGAGCTGTCTGCTCAGGCTTTATGTCCCGGGTGATAACAGAGCTGCAAATGAGACAAACAGCTCTGAGGAGATTGATTTGTCCTGATGGTCCGTTCATTATGAAGGAGCATTAAGAAACAGAGACAAAGACCAGTGGAAGAGTGGGGAAAGAAAAGGCATAACTACAACTGCACAACATGCAATCAAACCAGAATCTAAGAATTTTTTCTGAATTCTCAGAGTTTATATCCAGTTTAGTTCTTAAATCAGATAAAGTTATTATTATCGGCGATTTCATGTTGACGTTAATGATGACTGCCTTGCTATTGCGTTTATCAGATTATTGGACTCCACTGGCTTCAGCCAGAGTGTACATAAACCCACTCACTGTTTTAACCACACCCTCGATCTAGTTCTGATGTATGGAATTACTAGTTTTTCCACAGAATCCCTCTCTATCAGATCACTACTGAATAATTTTTGATTTCTCTCCATTTGATTACACACCACCCAGCAACAGTTAATATAATAGGTGCTTATCAGATAGTGTTGTAGCAAAATTTAAGGAAATTATTCCATCGGCTTTAAATTTAATACCATGTCCCTCTGTAACTGAGGTTTCCTGTACTGACTTTAAACTCTCCCAAATTGATTATCTTGTCAGTAGCGCTGCAGGCTCACTGTGAACAACACTCGACTCGGTAGCACCTCTTAAAAAGAAGTTAACAAAGAAAGTTCGCTCCTTGGTACAACTCCCAAACCCGAAAATGAAAACAAATATCATTTGTACAATCATTTGGTCTGCGAAGACAGTCTCAAAATGTATAGGAGGGCCCTCCGCAATGCCAGAGCAAACTATTACTCAGCATTAATAGAAGAAAACAAGAATAACCCCAGGTTTCTTTTCAGCACTGTAGCCAGGCTGACTGAGAGTCAGAGCTCTATTGAGCCTTGTATTCCTTTAGCCCTTAGCAGTAATGATTTTATGAGCTTTTTTAATGACAAAATTCTAACTATTAGAGGCAAAATTCATGACCTCCTGTCCTCAGATAGTAGGCCTACCTATCTAACCTCAAACACAGCTGTAAGACCTAATATATATTTAGATAGCTTCTCCCAGATTTCTCTTCAACAATTGACCTTAATGATTTCTTCAACCAGGCCATCAACCTGTCTCTTAGACCCCATCCCAACTAGGCAGTCTTACCTTTAGTTAACACTCACATATTAGACATGATCAATATATCTTTAATAACAGGCTACGTAACACACTCCTTTAAGGTAGCTGTAATTAAACCTCTCCTTAAAAAGTCCACCCTGGATCCAGAGGTGTTAGCCAACTATAGACCAATATCTAATCTTCCCTTTATGTCAAAGATCCTTGAGACCAGCTGTGTGATTTTCTCCATGATAATAATTTATTTGAGGAATTTCAGTCAGGATTTAGAGTGCACCATAGCACTGAGACAGCACTAGTTAAAATTACAAATGATCTCATCTCTGTACTTGTTTTATTAGATTTTAGTGCAACATTTGACACAACTGACCATCAAATTCGACTACAGAGACTGAAACATTTAATTGGCCTTAAAGTTTCTGCACTACGCTGGTTTAAATCTTATTTATCCGATCGATTTCAGTTCGTTCATGTTCACGATGAATCATCTTCACATACTATTTAAGTTTGTTTTGGAGTTCCACAAGGTTCTGTGCTTGGACCAATTCTATTCACTTTATATATGCTTCCCTTGGGTAACATCATTAGTAATCACTAGATTCACACTTCCTTCTGCCTAATAATATAGTAACTTGCTCAGGAATTCTGGAAAGAGACATTGCTGTTGAGTTTTTCAAATGTATTTTTATTTTATTTTATTTTTCTTTTTTTGGGACTTTGAGCACTGCAAGCTGAGTGTCATCCAGTTCCTTTATATTGGGGAGAAAGCAGACATCTCTACAGCCGAAATCTCCAACACTTGGCAACTCACACCAGAATAATCTAGATTCATAAATAACACTACACGCAATGGGCGGGAAAGGTAGTTTTTGATTTTAGGGTGAACTGTCCCTTTAAAGAACATTTCAGTCCCCTCAGCTGCTCTCAAGTTTGGTAGCTGATTTAAAAACAAAACTAAATGGTTGGTGATACTTCACAATTTTGAACCCTCAGCCTCATTAATAAATTGCCTCATTTAAAAAAAAAAAACAACAAAAAAAAAAACTGGTTAAAGATAGGCTTAACTCTCCGACTCTGTGAATACATGTGTGTCTCACCGCTGGTCCTGGGTATGGGCTGATATCGCAGCCTTCCCTCCAGGACAAATTGAGGCTCCGGATGAACTCCAGGTAGAAGGGATGACTGCTGTTCAGCATTGAGAAGCCCAGAATGTTGGACTGATCGCCCACCACATCATCCAGCCGCAGCAGAGGGAAGTCCTAAAGACAGAGAGAGAGAGACATCAGAGGGAGAATAAGGGGAAAAAAGCTACATCCTCTGTCTGTCTTATGTGATGTATGTTATCAATTTGTTGGAGTTGTGAGCTGCAGAATCAACAAGCCTTTAAGATCACAGTGGGAAGGAAATTCGAGACAAGTGAAGGATGAAAGAAAAGCAGAAGGAAGAAGGGGACAGAAACAAACAAAGGACTTGATTGGGATTTTCTTTTGTAGGCTGCACAACGTCAAGTTCAACTTTAAAATTCAGAGCAGGCTTACAGAGAGAAAAAAGTTTTTGTTTTTTTTTTTTTAAAAAAAGATGGACATCAAACACTGGGGACTTTCAAAGAACTTCAAATAGTCCTTGAAGGCAAGTTGGTGTCATGCTGAGCTCTGCTGCTGAAACAAACCAGAATCAAACTGTTGCTCAGCCCTTGGAGGGTTTGTGTTTGCTCTGAAACAGATGCCGGCAATGAAACATTTAGCTTCAGCTGTGAAGTGCAGAGAACGCAGACAAAGTTCTGTTTAAAACAGACACTACAACCTGCACATACAGACAGAAGAGATGAGTTCACCTAAGGGTTTCACCTTATAAAAAACAGAGAGTCTGAATTTACAGCCATGTGAGCAGCCCCGTGAGGCTGTACTTTGGCTCAGCATGCTAACATGCTCCCACTGACAATGTTCACTTGCTAAACAGCATCTAACTCTTGTACAGACATTTTTATTTCCTATTCTACCTTTGCAAACAACTCTTTGCAGTACATACCTACTGGAAACAGTTTGAAACAGTCAAAGTACATACCTACTACTTTACCGACTCTTTACACCGAAACTACTTGATTGAACGTCTGCTCAGAAATGTGTGAGTGTTTACAATTGAATGAATAGGCGTTATCAGTGGTTATCATAGACTGCATGATAATAATGGACATGGCCACAGTGATGTCACACAATGGGTTGTGGACTCCCATTCTGAAGCCTCAAGTCTGGCATTTTGGCCTTCACCATCATGGTTTTTTGGAGCCAGAAGTGACATATTTGGACAAGAGTGTGGAGATAACACTAGCTGCTAGCATAGCTGGCTTGGTAATGCTAATGCTAATTTTTGCTAACACAAAACAGGCTTAAAACCATTCAAACAAAAATACTTTTTAGGAAACAGAGAACATCAGATTCCTTATAGGGTCTTTTAGTTTAACCAAACGCTGAACTAGACTTTGTAAAGCAACCAAAACTTTGCAATTAACTTGCCAACCCAGTCTCACTCCGAAGTCGTCAAATACCAGCACTTGGTCAGTGACTTCCCACATCACACACCAAAAAAAAGCTGTCCTTTAACACTGGCATGATAAGTGGCCAGTCACGGTTATTGTTAAACGACACCAGGCAGCGTCAGGTAGAAATACTGTGGGACAACAAACAAAGCTAAGGCAGCGTAAGTCCAAGTAAGGCTGGCAGGAGGGGTGGTGGATTGGTTCAACAACTACTGACTTTCACCTGGGAGGATGGAGTTTGCTTCCCATATTAATGTAAAGCCAAACCCTGCTCTTGGTTCCTAAACCCAATTGTTGCCTTAATGTGACCATGTGTGTTTGTTGTAAAAGGAAAAAAAAACATAGCATGTTTATTTTGAAAGAGACTGTATGCAAACTGTATATTTCCTGTATGTCCTGATGTCAAGGAATGACAATCATTTTATACGTTGATAACGGCGTTCTGAACCTACTTCTAACCAATGCAGTATGAGGCTGACAACCACTAATAATGTCCATTCAGTTGAGTGCTAACATTAAAATGGGTGGTACAAACTGCACTTTATTAACACCATCTCTGCTCACTCCTCTGTTGAGTTTGTTAAACCTGTTAGGGTCTGACAAACTTTCACCTTAATACAGGTCTGATCAGGGCTTTTCAGAGTGTTATTGGCTCTCTTATCCCATAGTTTTGACCTTTTTTTGATGATTCTTTGGTACAAATAGAAATTTTCCTCATGGTGGTGATAGAGAAAAGGTCAGGGAATAAGTAAAAACCTTGTGATTTACTGTCCAGCTAATTTCACAGAAACCTACCAGCGATATCGCCGATAGCGCTTAATTTCCTTTACACTGAACAGTTCTTTGCACAATTGCTTTGGTGGTGTATTTGTTTTTGCTCTGAATACATAGGGTTGTTTGGGACATGGAGATGGGAAACAGGTTACTTTGTTCTTGTTCATGTCATTTTCACTGTTGTTTCTTTTCCCTTTTGATTCGGTAAAGGAGAAAAAGAGAAATTCAGCAAGTAGTTTGTCGACATGTCTCACTCTTGACCAGAGTGTTGGATGGACGAACTGCCACCATCATCATTTGGCTGCAACTCAAGCGTGGTTAAAAATATTCTGGCACAGATTCTATCCGGTCTGCAGAAACTGTCTGTAGAGGGTATGTGGTGTTGGAGGGGAGAGTTGCTTTTTAATTCACCATCGAGGTCCAAAGCCCAGAGCTTCAGTCACACATCCAAGAAGTATTCAGACCGTGGAACCTTTTCTGACCAGCTGTTTAGGACAACTGCTAACCTGTGTGTAAGGTTAATTTCCTTTTCCCCTGAATCCCTCTGACACTTATTTACTTAACCACATCCCAGCCTGTCGGGAAGCGGCTGCTGCTGCTTTTGTTGTTGTTGCCGCTGGTGTGGTCGACAGTTGCCAAATCAATTCCAGCTACAGCCAAGTACACAGTCAGACTGTGGGCCTGCCAGCCATGACAAAGAGCAGTTGGCTGGAGGAGTCGCGGCGACGGGGCCAGCACTGCTGAGGGAGGAAACACTGCAACAGTATCCCAGAAGGACACTGGTGATGCTGTGACTGCAGCACAATTCAGACGGGACGCCCATTTAGAAACAAGCTGGTTTTCAGCAGACGATGAGAGCGGGACAAGGTCAGAGCTCCCTGAAGAAAGGATGTGACAGTGTCTGTCTCAGATTTGTGTGGGTTTCAAAGAGCAATAAGTAAGATTTAGATTTTTCCTGCCCTTTTCAGGAGAACATGGCCATCATATATCTGCAGGGTTTGGATAAGATTATTAATCAATATCTGTGACTCACTGATTGCTTCATCCAGAGTTTAGAGAACTCTGGTTTCTGAAACTCACCTCCTGGCTTATAGTCAGTCTGGAACATAGTATTTGTGACAGGCCTTTAATTCGTTCCAAAAAAATTAGGCTTTGAATAACAAATCAATTATGAATCATCTGATTTAGCTCAGACAGATAGTGCTTCAAAAAGAGACAGTTAAGACACTCGTTTTACAGCATCCGAGGATGACAGCACCTGCCGTACTGACTCACCACCACTTTATCCTGTTAATATATTAATATTTGCAACTTGGATTAATGTTTATGAAAATCCCTGATTCTTTTGATCAGTGCAGTGGACCCGCACAGACCAGTGGAATATGAATAACTTACCCTGTTGTTGAGGAACCAACACATATTCTAAGTTTATTACCACTTCAGAGGTAATGTGTCACCACTTTTCTTTGTCTCTCCTGTTTACCATGCCAGTAAATGTGAATTAATTATTTTGTGGCGCTAATGGTTTCAGTAAAATAAACTGAAACCTTGAATTGTGGAGAATCTAATCAAGCCAAAGATGTGTAGCATCTCCAAACTGACAAAAGTTTTTATATGTATGTACAATCTAAAGAGCTAACTAATATTAGCTGAGGTGGGTAGTCAACATTCCGGTTTTATACATCCAAAGAATTTCTATGAAAAAGAACTGCTTGGCAACCAGACCAGGTGTCTAATTGACACAGGAGTTTATTGACAAAATGTGTAGCCACAACAGGCTGGTAAAAGGGACTGGACATTTAATTGGGACTAAGCTTGTATTTAAAGTTTATGGTAGGCTAGTGGTGAGTGATTGCACACCTCATCTCTGGGGTTGGGTCTTACCAGTTAAAAACAAATTTGACTGGCACCTTTTGGATCTATTATGTGGGAGAAATCATGAAAGAAACTACCATGAGACACATTCTCCAGGTTTTTTTTTTTTTTTTTTTTTTTTAAATAATCTGTAATCTGTTTTTTATATATATTTATTGAGCCTTATCATGATTAAAATCACCCTGAAAATAGTATTTTACTAAAACAGGCTCTCCCAACCCTGGAGCTTCCAGTCAGAAAATCCTTCCCCCTGCCATGTTTGTGCGGCTGCAACAAACATTGGAAACTCACCCTGATTTATTTCAAATTAATCAATTAGATGTTTCTTGTGTGGTCGAATGATAAAAGGGAGCAAAAATGATGACACAGATTTATATTTGATTCATGACCTGGGAGTATTTATTTTAATAATTTATGTCAAAAGGTTAACTGTTCAGAATATCATGATGTCTGAAAAACAGTGAGTCTAGGTTATACCTATCAGCCAAAATGCCATTGGAATATACAGGAGAGTACATCTACTTCCTCTTCAGTAACCTATCCATCGACCTTGTAGTACACCCACCTCATCAGCTACCGCTACATCACTGCTCTTGGGAGTCTACAGCCATGTTAGCAGCTCTGTGAGGATGAACTTTTATACTTACCTTACGCAGAATATTAGCTTCGGTGTGCTAACATGGTGGTGCAGTGGTTAGCATTGTCGCCTCACAGCGACACACCCCACTCTGGGTTCGAACCACCACGTTCACCCTGTGTCAGCGTGGGTTTTCCAGCCTCCTCCCACAGTCCAAAAACATGCAGGCTAGGTTAACTGGTAACTCTAAATTTGCCACAAGTGTAAATGTGAGCGTGAATCACTGTCTGTCTCTATTGTGTCATCCCTGTGATAGTCTGGTGATCTGTCCACGGTGTACCCCACCTCTCGCCCAAGCTGGGATAAGTTCAGCCCTCCCCCGTGACCCCCAACTGGATAAGTACTTACAGAAAATTAATGAATCCTAATATGGTCACAATGACAATGATAACATGCTAATGCTTAACAAGGTTAATGTTTATCATGGTCACCATCCTGATTTAGAATGTTAGCATGCTAATCTTTGCTAATCAGCACAAAACCATATCCTGTATATAAAGATGGATGACACATCTTCACTTACCACCAAAATATTCTGGATACGGCTGCTGTAATCTTGCACTAGTGATGTCATGTGGAGCCAGACTCTGTGCAGTAACTATCACTAGGGTGTGGAGTTCCCGCCCAAACACCCATCTGACCAATAGGCAGCAGTGCGATTGATCGCAAACACCCACTGGCGCATATAGCTGTCAATCATAACGTCGAACCCCCTTTTCATAGCATCATAGAACAAGTCAAAACCAAACTTATCAGAAAAACAAACAGCTGACCATAAATCAGAGTGATAAGAACTGCTTAAAATGACAGACACCATCTTTGGGAAAAACTTATTTGACATGTACTCTGATCTTTTAGTTTGGCCCATGTCCCATCTGCCAATATGGAGGAGGCAGGCTTTATGACCTATACTGCAGCCAGCCACCAGATGGTGATCCAGATATTTTGGCTTCACGTTTGGGGAGCTGTCATGTTGTCTATTTTTATATATACTGTACATATAGCTACAGCTGAGACTGATGGGAATGGCATTAGTTCTGCAGGTATTTGAACATGAATTGAAGTTATGGACAGATTAATATGTTGATCAGATGATGGTGCTACATAAGATGTAAATAATCAAGACCAAAGTGGTGGAGCAGCTGACAAACAGACCAACATACGGGACCTGACGGGACGCCATCATGCAAATAATTAAAGGAGGTCCAGATGGCATCACTCTGGAGAAAATGTGTAGTCAATTAGCTGGAATTTAATGAACTTAATCTAATGTTTGCTTTGACCCTCATTAGAACAGCTAATAATGATACATAGGAGCCACATTTTCTGTCAGCCTCAGTGTCTGTAGAGAGCACTAAGAACTGAGCCAGATCAAAACCAGTCATGAAATGAGTCGTTAAACCAAAACTAAGAGCTCAAAGAGGCTAAAAACTTCAACTGACACTTTGCTAAGTCTGGCCACTTGAGCACAGGCTGGACGATCATAGCATAGCACTGGCCAGCTTTGACAAGGGTTGTACAATCTTTTCAGATTTCCCTCATTTTCAGGCTGGATTTGAAGATTTTAAGCTGAACATGATGCCTGTGACAGGTGCAACAATGACACTTGTTACATGGAGAGGTTGGAAGGAGACATGTGTTTTTTCTCCATTTCAAAACCCAAATCAAACCCTAGTAAGTGCAGGATGAGCTAACAAGGTAGCTAGCTACTGAAGGTACAGCCTACTACTACTTTTGTTTTTTAACTATTATTACACTGAATAAAGACCGACCCTGCTCTACAGGAACCAGTGAAGGGAAGCAGATAAACTTCACCAACTAGCTGTGTGTCATGACATTGTGTGTATCTGCTGGGGGTCAGGGTGCTGGCAGCACAGGAGAACCAAAACACTGTTTTCTGCACACAATGTGATGACATATAACCTATTCAAAATCTGTGAAATTTCCCTTTATTTTCGTCGTCTTCTGTCTTGAATGCCAGATGATGTGGTGTTTCACAGTTACGCTGTCATCTAAACGTTAAGCTTTAGCTTCTATCTTTATCTTTTTCACCTATTTTCTTTGCTGAGTGAGATTGATATCCTTCATGTATCTTTCAAACCTGCCCATTCTCAATCCCAACTTGTCAAATACTGCCACTTTGTCAGTGATTTTGGCGTCAGACACCAATGCAAAAAGGTACCTTTTGTGGCAGTATGATATGCCACTGAGAAGCGTCAGTTTGTAATGCTGCCTGGAAAATCCCTATAGGGTGAATGAGAAGGGAGCTGGATGGGTCCAACAAACTCCAGACTTTCACTCAGTAGCCCAGTGTTCACTTCACATGTGAATGTTGAGCCAAACTACAATGTTTTTCTTAAAAACCTGAATACTTGCTTTTGTTGCACAAGGAAATAAATTTTACTGATATTGTAAGTCTATTTTGAAAAAGACAGCATCTTGCATCATGCATCTAACAAGCAGAAACTGTACATTTCCTGTGAGAACTGAAGTATATTTGAAAAGACACAATGCATTACACAAGTGTAAACTGACACAGTGTACTGGAATGTCAACAACAGACGCAGGAGGATACCCCATGATATATCTAGATATGAAAGTCCACTGACAAAGCAGTTTTTTTTTTGACAAGTTGGGATAAGTGCAACTTTAAGAGGAGTGGAGATATTTTATCACTCTTAAAAGCATTCTTTGCAGGAGTTGGGGTTAGTTTGTGAACACAACATATAAACTTGGCCCCTCCTGACCAAAGTGATACTTTAGCAAGCTAACTGAGATAACTGCCTGGATGTAAACACTTTAGCCTCTGGCATCTTATTTCCTGTATAGTTTTTCCATCTTTACCCTCAGATGTCTCATAGCCAAACAGCGGTGGTGAACTCTACATAACGTCTGGCGTCAGAAGCCTTCTCGTCTTGTCACAGTCAGCAGAGCGTGTTTAATACAAAGTTAGAGGTAGGTCAAAGACAGTGCTGCAGGTGTATGGAGGAGTGTGTGGAAGTGGTGAAGTAGGGGAATAATTTTACTTTTGGTTGCTATCCAGGCTTCTGCTGGAGGGGGGAGAACGGCACTTTCGCCCTTGGTTTCTGAGCACAGCGTGAAGTGCCCTTGCGAACAGCTCCGTTAAAGTCCGTGACATAACGGTGTTTAGAGATGAGGCGGAGATTGAGACGAGTTATTATCCACGCAAAGTCTCTCTGCACAAGGGCACAACACCGGATGGTAAAATTATAATGATGACAAACGGCGGCGGGAACAGTGTGCATCTCTGATGAGAGGAGAGAGAGGAGGAGAGGAGTTATGGGTAAAGAGTGCAGTGAGAGAGAAGGATGTGATCCATAAGCATCCTTAAACAAGTGAAAAGATTGGTTTAGTACTAACAAAATAACAAAGATGGTGATGGTGAGATGGAGAAACTGATGACAGAAAAATGATAGGTGATTGTGAGAAAAAAAAGGAAAGGAAAGGAAAGGAAAGGAAAGGAAAGGAAAGGTACAGAAAGAGATGGAAGGGGGGAAGGACAAAATATAGGAGGGAGGAAGATATTTAGTAATGGAAAGGAAACAAAAAAGGGGGTGAGGACAAAAATAAGAGATTAAAGGAAAATGAGCAGTGAGTCAGAGAGGAGGTATAGGAAAGGAAATAATGTAAAGGGATGGTGAAGAAAAGGAAATAAAATTGTGGGGGAAGAAAAGAAAAAGAGACAGGGAAATAATTAAAATGGAGGACAAAAGAGTTACAGAATTTAGCAACGAGGGAAGGTGAGATCACTTAGGAGTGAAAAGGAAAGGAAAAAAGGGATGATGCACTTTAGGAAAGGAAAGAATAACACGATAGGAGGAAATAGGAAAGAAGGAGATGAAGGAAGCCAATGGATGACAAAGAATAAAAAGTAAGGGGAATTTAAGGAGTTAAAAGAAGGTAGTATAGGGAAAAAAAGGAACAAGGAAAGACATTGACAAGGAAATTAGAGAAGACGAGGGGTTTAAGAAAAGGAAAAAAGTAAATGCAATTAAGGAAATGAAAATTACATAAATAGATTCGGACAAAAGAAAGGAGATGACAGAAATTGAGGTTTAACAGTGAAGGAAAGAAAAAAAGGGAGGCACCTGTAATTGTACAAAAAAAGACAAGTACCTTGCCTTTATGAGGATGAATAAAAGAGGAAAAGAAGTTTAATGGATGATGAGTGCGTCATGATGACTGAAAAGACAAAGCTCTTACCATGGTGGTGAGGATGTACTTGTAGAAGGCTGACGTCATCCCCAACTCATTTGCCTGCAGATCACCAGAAGAAGAAGAAACTAATGTCAGTGCCGTGAAACAGGAAGTACAAATCTTAAAACTTTATCTAAGGAAATATGAGTCACAGTTTATTAAAAAAAAAAAAAAAAACAAGGGAACCATCTGTTTTATGTCCCTCCTCCTGCTCACTGGAGTTTGTCCTAAATTGGAGACAATTATGTCTCATCCTGACACTCTATGTTGGAGCCTTCCTGCTTCTTTAACAACATGAAACAGTGATTATGTCCCAGAATAAAACTACAGGAGCTGTCAGTGATGAAAAGCTGCTCAGAAAAGTATGGGGAGGTAATAATAAGAAGCAGAGCAACAGCTGAAAGAGCTCAGTTTGCTCTGATGTGATGAAAAAACGTCTAGACGTCTATAATCGTAGTACTATAATGGTTTGGAGGTTTTGTGGTTATATGTAACCCAGACATCCAAACACGTTCAGTCAAACATAGCCAGAATTCAACAGGGATGTCTCCACATCTTTTCACCTGCAAGCAGTACAGTGATCAGTCTGACTTCTTGCCCAAACTCTGTCCTAAGAAAGTTACTCTCTATTACCCGATATTTAGCATTGTCGAACCCATACAGCAAGCACATCTGTTTCAGATGTTATCACTCAATGGAATGGACATTACTAGAGGTTATAAGTCTTATACTGTGGATATGGGTTATCCCCAGAGAAATACAGTAAGTTATGCTATGAGAAAATGGCAAAAGTAGCCTGCTACTTGCAAAGCTACCTTTAAACACTATATTTTTTACTCAATAAAACCATAATAAATAAAAGACTAATATAAACAATAACAAAAACAGACCTATTGAAAACATTTCTTTTTTGGGGACATTAGAACATAAATATGTCCTGCAAATAAGATGCTCTTTATACTAAAATTACGTTCTTTAACTTCCTTCATTGCTCCCATCATAATTACTGCAGCCACCAGAGGTTGCCACCAAACAATAAACATGGCCATTTAAGAGAGCTGGATACAGTGTTGGAGGCAGGGTCCTGATTGTTTCAGTGATAGTTGCTCAGTGGTGCATAACCCCTAAAAGTTCAACATCCAGATTATAAAATGACCCAGATCTTTCACACTGTTGGCCCAAAGATCAAGCATACTAGAGACTTTTAGCTGCCGAGCAGGTAACTTCTGCAGGATGGGCAGCTTACTTCCAGTTTAGCTTTCCACTAGCGATGGCCAAATGAAGCCTCATGAAGCATTTTCTTTATTTTATGAGCCCACTAGATGGCACTTTCTGTTCAACAAAAGGTTGGAAGCACACTGAATTGCCATTCTTTGAGCCTCTCTCTACAAACCAAGAGCGCCCTCTAGTGGGCTCATAAAATAAAGAAAATACTTCATGAGGCTTCATTTGGCCATCCCTACCGTCGACTAACTTCAATCAGGTTAAAATGATTTAATTGTGCATTCATTTACAGGTGTCTCTTTCACAATGAAAGTCTATGGAAAAAAAAGTCTTTTTGGGTCAAATGGCACATGATGACCCAAAAGTTGTAATTCAACCAAACCCAAACCCAGCACTGTTCCTCGAGGCTTGGTTAGAATGGTTTTACTCCAGGTTCTCCGGCGTCCTCCCACACAACTACATTCAAGGACTTCTGTCGGTAAAAGTTGATACCAAAATTGTCATATATATATCAAAGACACGGCAAGAGATTTAGTCGTTAAAGACCAAACTACAAACTGGCTTTGTGAACAAAACCCGGTGATTTCTGCAGCATACTTTTTGCATCATGCCCTGCCTCCTGCACACTCTATTCCACCAACCCTCTCCTACACCAAACAGAATATTTCCAATAGGTGAAAACGATTGTGGTTTGGGTTAAAATCCCTATTTTTGTTTAGGTTAGGAGAGCTCTGCTGTCATGGTTACAATAAAAACATGTGGTTAAGGTTGTTGCACGAAGGTGGTCATGCCTAAAAATGAGCAGCACTGACTGTGGATTTGAGATGAGAAACAAACAGCTCTCTCCTGTGTTCATGACTGCATGTTGCCTCTGAGCAGCTGCTGCTTCACACTGTTTGCATGCAGAACCTGATAGAACAACTCTCCCAGTACAAATATTCAGCCAGGCTGGGACTGGAACTGGCAACCTCACAGCGGAGACCTTCAAACTGACTCTGTTATTAATCCATTAACCTTCCACACACTGTGAGCTTCTCTCTGCTGTGTTCTGCCTGCAGGAGCTGAGTTTATAGGGAAAAAAAAGACAAACATGACAGAGTTACTGAGCGCTTTTATTTTGTATTCAAAACTTCTCGGACCTCCAAGGTTACTGGGCAGAGAGTGAAATTACAACCTGCCAAGAGCTGGTAGATTTAGTTTGAGGCTGTAAAATCTGTCGACTCTACTGGCCAGTTTGGCAGGAAACCAACCCGTGTCTGAAGGTCCTGTTCTACTCTGTAACCACCACAGAGGAAGAAACAGACACACAAAGCAGAAAATAAAGATGTTTCAAAAAGACAGAGGAGCAGCACTGCTCAGGGGCCTTTTTATTGAAGTGGTTCTTTATTTCGGGTGATTCGATTGATTCAGATTGCCACTGCAGAACTACACCTGTATTTATTAACAAAATGAATTCACATTAAAATCAAAAAATGGTGCCATTTGCCATTTTTTTTTTTTTTTTTGTGGGGGGGGGGGGGGGGGGGGCGTCACAAGCACTCTATACCAAATTATATACTTATTCTACATAAACCATAAAAACTATGAATAAACTATTTAAAAAAATAAAACTATTAAATTAAATTAATTCATCTTATCTGATGTACAGGAGGTTTTGTGTCTCTCAACGTCCATTTCTCCTTATTTTCTTCTCTGAAGTATGGAGTGCCTCAGGGGCCGGTCCTAGGACCAGTTTTATTCTCCTTGGACATGCTTCTCCATGGGCACATTATTTAGAGACATGTACCCCTTTTCAACAATCATGGGATAGCATGGCATGGCATGGCTTGGTTTGGGCGGTCAGCCCAGCACAGCAGGGATTTGCATTACCATTACAACAAGGCTACCTTCTTGAAGGTGTGTCTTAAACTGATGACTGCTTGTCTTGAGTGATGACATTTAAAAGTAGTGGGCTGATCCACAGCTAAAGTCCCCTGTTAATTTTGTTGCATGTTTGTTCCACAGCAGCACAGGTAAAAGAAGTTTACCTGTTGGAGGTGAGCTGTTTGCAGAGGTGCAGTAGGAGCCTGTTGTCTGCAGCTCTTCATGAACATCTCACTGAAGCTGTTTCTGCTTTCACTTTACTCCCTGCCGTATTATTAGACTTGCCTTTATTGAAGAAAAGCTGCTATCAAAGTTCCACCAATTCAGTAATAACACCCATCCATCCATCCATTTTCATAACCGCTTACCCTCTTGAGAGTTGCGCGCGGGTGGGGGGCAGAATATTTGCTAAGCCCTGCCCCTTTGTGATGGGCTAACAAGCTGTCAGAGTAAGCATGGAGCCCACACTGTAGCTAATTGCACTCCCTGATGAAATATTAGTGTATTTTTGGAAAAATTAAATAGTGAGTCCAGAGAGAAGCAGACAGTGGAGTCTACAAAATGTGTTTGAAGGATATATCCAGGATGTCAAACTGACTGAGCAGCATCAACAGGTTAAAAAGACAAAGATGGTTGGAACCTAAAGCCAAACTACAGGCTACCATGAGTAAATGTACATATTTACTTTCCACCACTGGCTTCTGTGGAGTCAGTGAGTTGGCAGCTAATTTCAGCTGAGCCCATTCTTGGCCAGTATTACAGTTTTTACATTGTGGACTATTCATATCATGAGATGCCATGCTGCATTAAAATTGCAGCTCCAGTCTGCACTGTGAAACTATCAGTGGATAACTTTTGATATTCAAAGAGAAGGTGATGCAGCCCTGGCAGTGTTGCTTTCAACAGTTAAGTCAGTGAGGATCAATAAAACCTTTGACATCCTGACCTTCCTAAGGATGTGATAAGAGATGGAGGCGTTTGCATCGATGATGATGGTGGCCACTTTGTCGTCACGGATCTCCTTCAGCAAGGGGGTGGGGTCCAGGCTGTCGTCCAGCATTCGCACCGACAGTGTCTCCCTGGAGATGAGGAAGCGGTGGACCAGCTCCTCCAATCGCAGCAGGCCTACGGTGTGGAGCCAAGAATCAGGAAGTGGGTGACAGAAGCATATAACATATAATAAAACCAACCCGATTTTTCTGCAAACAATGGACACATTTCATTTACATGTTAATATGTAGCAGAAATGTTGAAACTTCACGTTTCAACAAGGCTGTGGTTAATATGTGGTGAGGTTTAGGCACAAAACCCACTTGGTAATGGTTAGAGAAACAACATGTTTTGGCTTTAAATACGAGGTGTTGAGTGCACATCCCTACAGGAAATGTATTTATAAAAACAATCACCATGTTGGGGGGCTAAAATCTGCTGAAAAACAGCAACGGGTTGTAAAAAAATCGCCCGTTTTGGGGCCCAGAAGCTGCAGGAACACAGCGAAGAGTCCCTAAAAAACACCCCAGTTGGAGACTGAAAAGCTGCTGTAATAACAGCCAGGGGTCACCAAAAAACACCCATGTTTGGGGCCCAGAAAGCTGCAGGAAACATAGCACAATGGAAAACAGCCACTATGGAAAACAGCCACATTTGGGGGTCTGAAAACTACACTATAACAGGTATGGGTCACTAAAAAGCATCAATTTTGGGGGGCAAAAAAGCTGCCAGAAACACAGTGACAAGTCCCATTAAAAACATACATGTCTAAGGCTAAAAAGCTGCTGTAAATACAGACATGCCCCCCAAAAAAGCACCCACATTTTTGGTCTCACAAGCTGCAACAAAAAACTTTTACAGGTCACTAGAAAGCATCAGTTTTCGGTGGCCAAAAAGATGCTGAAAAGAAAAGCTAGACGTCACTAGAAAGCATCGGTTTTTGGGGGCCAAAAAGCTGCTGAAAACAGCTTTGGATCACTAAAAAACAACCATGTTTGTTGCCCAAAGAGCCGCTTGAAACACAGCAATGGCTCACTAAAATCATGACTGGTTTTGTTGTTTCTGGTCTTGAAAAGTGATCTGCAGATTGGCAGGTGTCTCATCTAAGTGTCACGCCATCCCCTTCACCTTGGGTAACAAAGTCAGCTTATACACTACATCACTTTAGAAGCGTTGATATGAAATGTACAAATCTAACATATTTGTGGTTTGCAGAAACGTACAATGCCAACATTTTCCTCTGGCAACTGCTGACTAAAACACATCAATAAATATGTCAGCCTTTCCCAACATAGATTTATGGTAAAAACTGTTAAAACACTCAGGACTGCTGTGAGGAAGAGACAGGAGTCCATAAATAAATCTTTCCTCGATGTTTACCTTGTTTACTAAAATGATTGCTTGGACTTGGTAAATAAAAAGTCCCAGAAATTTATGGTACTCATTTGAGACAAATAACCATCTCTTCTCTCAAAGGTTTGAGCAGCTGCAATAAACAGACGGCTATAAAGGTGATTATGTTGAAAGTCCATTAATTTTCCCACAGACAATCAATTTGGACCTGTCCAGAAAAAAAGCCTGGATTCACTGATATTTGGTTCAATTTATTCATACATTTAGGAGGAGACTTTTAACTCATTGAAAAGAAGATGATAAAGTTTTATTATTAAAATATTTTTCTGGGTAACTTTTAGGAAAGGCTGCTGCTATTGCATCATTTCAGTTTTAACATTCAGGGCCGGTCGGCCTTCGTCTCGTCTCCTCGTCCGGCCCTGACAGAAGCAGCAGGCGTGTCTCATCTAATCGGCACCATAAAGCGTTCATCACAACACCATGGGGTTTAACTGGCCGACCGCAACGTTCACGACAACATTACAGGCCCGTTAAACACTGGCATTAACAGGATGAGGGTACGGCTAAAGACTGAGAGAGAGTGTGCAGCGAGAGCAGAGCAGTGTTAAAACAGTGAGCCAGGGCAGCCCAGTCAGGTGGAAAAACAGGAGGGAGATCGATGAAGGAAATGTGGAAGGGAGTAGGGAAAGAGGAGTAAAGGAAGGAAGCAAAGGGAAGAAGAGAAAAGAGAAACCAAGGAAAGGGAAGGTCACACCAGCATTTAAAACTGCTAAATTTTACAGCAAAATCAATTGCAGCAATTAGTGAATGGGTTCATCTTAGGTGAACATTGACATGTGAATTGGGACTGTTTTAATGGAAGTGCGCCAAAAAGAATAGAGAGAGGAGAATGTGTGGAGCCCACAAAAAACGGTGTTTCAAGCAGAAATA
Organism: Epinephelus fuscoguttatus; assembly: GCF_011397635.1. Taxonomy (NCBI): domain Eukaryota; kingdom Metazoa; phylum Chordata; class Actinopteri; order Perciformes; family Serranidae; genus Epinephelus; species Epinephelus fuscoguttatus. Next base: position 8,793,696 of record NC_064768.1, on the reverse strand, counting down.
ACACAAATTATACCTACTTGTCCCAGTAAATTTAACAATGATAGATCATCATCAAGCTTTTGTCCTTGTTTTACAGTCAACAAACATAAAATAATCACCCAACAGCGCTCTTTCAAGAAAAGAACTAAAGACTATCTCTGGGACTCCTGATCTCTTATTTGACACTTGTCGTGATAATTACTTTTGTTGGACGATATACTGTCCCAGAAATAATTGTGATAAATGATATTACACTTTAAGCCTCTGATATAATGATAATATACAACCCAAACCAGTTAAGTTTTTCTTACAGTTGTCATCCATGTCTGTGAAAACATGGATGCTTTACACACATCTTCTCCCCTGCAGCACAGAAGATCTATACAATCAACACAGTTTCAAGGTGGACACCCAAGATTAGTGTCACCAATAATGTATTCAACCAAATATTTCCCCTTCTGTTCCTGAGATATGACATTGAAAAATGGCCAGAAAAGTGTTTTATGCAGAACATTATGATGTCACAGTGAAGCTGACCTTTGACCTTTTTAGATATAAAATATCATCATCTCATCATTTTATCCTATTAGACATTTGTTTGAAGTCTGTCATATTAAGCATATGAATTCTTGAGTTATGGCCAAAAAAAAAATATTATGAGGTCACACTGACCTTGACCTTTCACCATCTAAATCCAACCAGTTCATTGTTGAGTCCAGATAAAAGTTTGTCACAAATTTGAAGAAATTCTCTCAAGCTGGTCTTGAAATATGACTTTCAAAATGAGATAGATGAGGTTACAAAGACTTGACCTTTGACCTACGACCACCAAATCTTTATCAGTTCATCATTGAGTCCAAGTGAATGTTTGAGCCAATTTTGAAGAAATTCCCTTACACTGTTCTTGAGATATTGCATTCACTAGAATGATATAAATGTAAAGTCACAGCAACCTTGACCTTTAACCCTTAACCATCAAAATCTCATCAGTTCATACTTGTGTCCAAGTCTATGTCTGTGGCAAATTTGAAGAAATTAAGGTTTTCTTAAGATGTCACGTTCACGTGAATGAGAAAGACAAGATCACAGTGACCTTGACCTTTTTCCAATGACCACCAAAGTCTAAGGATGAGACATATGAAACAGGTGAGTGTAGGTACAGATGGACAACCCAAAAACATAATGCCTCCAGCCACGGCTATCACCACTGTGGAGGCATAAAAACAGAATGCAATGATTGGACCGTTCAATGTTGGTTTTTAGCCTCATCCCTTACATGCAGAGATTTCTCTGGATTCTCTTAATCTTTTGAGTCTATTATCAATTTTAGATGGTGAAACCACTAAATTCTTTGCAACTGTGCATTTAGAAAGATTCTGAAACTGTTGAAATGACCATGCAGTTTTTCACAAAGTGGTGAACTTCACGCTGTCTGTAAAAGACTGAGCCATTGGAGGATGCCCCTTTTGTATCAAATAATGATACTATCACCTGTTACCAATTAAGCAGTTTACCTGTGGAATTTTCCAAACCACTTCTAAAAGCACTTTTTTTTCTTTCTTTTTTTTTTTTTTTTGAATTATTAGTAATATTCAGGCATTGGACTTGAAGTTAAAAAAAAAAAAAACCTTTAAAAAAAGTAACTAACATTGTTGATACAAGAAAGTATATATAAAAATGATGTACCTTTTACATACCTTTTGCAAACCCTGCTGTTAATTCTGTCATCACATTGGCTAAAATGATTTAACAAACCTGCATGTAACAGCAACGGGCATAATCAAGGTCAGCAAAATAATCAAAGTCATTTCCTTGTATTGTACGATAAGTCGATAATGTAATTACAGTATCATGGCAGGCCTAAATCTCATTGAACACTACTGTTTGATGTGAACAAAACCTGACCGTCCCTGGTACAGTACATTCAGCCACTCAGCACTTCTTGAAGTATCAAAGTCCAGCAGAGCAACACCAGGTGATTGAACATTCAGAGGAGAGTAGATAAACATGAGTGATGAACAAGGAGATTCAGTTGGGCTCATAAAGTTACCAGAGAGGAAAAAAACCTCTTGAGAAAAGATGGATAAAAGCACAGAAATGACCAGCCAGAAGCAGGAGGTAAGAGCAGCTCTAAAATTAAATGTTTTCAGCCTTGGAGTGGAGGAGGCTGCACTGTAACCTTCAAACTGTGGAAATAAAGAGATGTGAAGGAGGAAATGGAGGACATCACACACACAAACACACACTTCACAGACGGACTCACACTCTGCTTTGGCACAGACGAGGCTGGTTGTCGGGTAGCCAAAGGAGCGCAGGATGGATCCAATGGCCAGGCTCAGGTCCTCATTACTCGGGTAAAGAGTCACTGAGGCAAAGCGAAGGTAGGGGAGCTTCGGAGTTTCCTCTGGACCGATCTTCACGTGAGGAATCTGAGTGAAGGAGGGAGGAGGAAGAAGAGTTATTGGGAGGGAAAAACTAAAGGAAAGAAAAGCATTTGTCAGCTTCAGGGTTTCATTTGGGCCTATCTTCATGATCTGAGAGAAAATAAAAGTATGATAAAAGAAAGGAAAAGGCAATGTAAGGAAAAGGGCAAGACTAGAACAGGAATCAAAAGTAAAGTAAATGAAAAGTTAGGAGAAAAAAAGATGAAGAAACAAGGAAATGACTGAGAAATAGAAACTGGAAATAAAGAAAAGGTGATGAAATCAAGAGAACACATGTTTGAAAAAAAAACCCATCAAACCTTACAGGCTTTACGGGAAGTTCAGATAACAGAAATGGAAGCTTTAATCAGACTCCGATGCTCGCTGATAATCGAGTCTTTGTTCGCTTTCAAAAAGAAAATCTGAAAATGGAGCAAAGCCCAGACCATCAGTGATATTAGAAAAGTGTTTCATGCAGGAATCATAGAGAGAGTTTGTGTTCATCTCCACTCAGATGAAACATTAATATCAAAGGATGTATGGATATTTCAGAGAAGATAAGAAAGGAAGAGGAAGAAAGAAGAAATGTAGTAATTTTAACAAAACAGAAAAGAGTCCAGCAAGTGTCCAAAACAAAAGGAGTCATCTTCTGAGGGGCATGACTGTGCTCAACTATCTGTTCATCAGATTTGACCTCATGGTGGAACTAAAGGGAAGATCAGTTAAACGATAAAGTCAGTGATTTTTTTTTTTTTTTTTTTTTTTTTCCTCTGTGGCCAAACCTAAACAGGAACTTTTCTGGGGACCCAGGAACTCTGGTTCCAGAAATTCCCTTAACATAAAACCTAATCTGCCTTTGGACTGAAGGAACCTGGGTAGTGTTCAGGTACCCCACCAGAACACGATGAGCTCTAACAAAGTATCCTGTTTCAGTCCGATTTTGGGCAATGGTATCCCTGTGCACTATTAGAAATAAAGATTCCAAAGATTTCTTCCTTAAAGGCTGAAGTTCTACACAGAACCATTTGCTTCTGAAGGCCCTTTTTGAAGAAAGAGTTCTTTAAGGGTTCTTCGTAAATCTAATGGTTTCATTAAAAACCATACAAGAAACCTTTTTCAGAAGAAATAGTTCTTCAAGGGTTACTGAAAACATGGGTGTTAAAAGATGCTCACCCTCAAATAATCGAATGTTTCCCATGATTCAAATTATGTTTTTGAATGTAGATGATTGTAAACCATTGTGTTGTGTTTTGCACTAGACAACATCAGCTCTGGTCCTTTAGGAGCCTCACTAAGACCAAGACTGCTGGGCATGGTTTCAGTGGCAGGAGACTAACCTGGTACACGAAAACCATGATTAGTGGGAGAGAGAGATCTATGGATAATGCAGTCAGGTACTATGTTTTAAAGCCATCCTGGTTTGGTTCTAAATGAGACCCTTGGAACAAAAAAGGATTGTTAGCACCCTTAGAAAGTACAAAGGTTCTGAACAGAATAACCAGAGAGGGTTCCACGTGAAACAGTTGCACCATAGAGGGGTTTTCTGTAGAACCTCTCACAGGGGGTTCTGGGTGCAACCCATCACAGATGGTTCTAAGTATAACCCTTTATGTTGGATTCTAGGTAGAACCTTCTAATAGGTTCCAAGTGGAACCTTTATAAAACAAGCTGAAGAACTCTATATGGTTCAAGTTAGCACCTCTATTTCCATGAGTGTATTTAGAGATTATTGTATCTTTCTCATACCTATGACAGACAGTTTTTCAACTCGCCGTCAAGTAGGGCCATTCAGACCAACCATAAAGACTTTTGCCACTCAACATGTGGTACGTACTATTTCTTTTCACCATAACGTGCCCCACTGACCTCTCTGGTCCTAAACATCAGTAACATTACCTTCATCAAATGTCTAAAACCAATTTGAGGTAGAGAGAAGGGTTCCCACTTCAACACACTCCAACACATTGGGTTTTGATTATTTTATTATTTTTTTCACAAACAACAGTGTTTGGAAAACAGTTTGGAGCCAAAGCCAATTTCAACAAAAGGATACAAAGGATAGGACCAAGCCCCCGGAAACAGCGCCAGGCTTTGAAGTCAATTTGACATATTGGCCAGTCTGTGGAATTACAATTTCTTGGTCCATCACATGATGCCACTGGGCCAAAAAAGACTTTTTCCTGTACAGTTAAATTGTTTCAGAGACATCTGTAAATTCGTGGATACTTTCTGGGTGCATTAAACCCCCCCTGAAATGACTCACTTGACTACCGGGATTTGATCTATTTGGTCTGATAACAGTTTGAAAGTCTATAAGAGGCACAGTATTAATCATTTTATCCCCATTCAACTCAGTCGATGGCTAAACTGCAAGTTAGTTGCTCAGGAGGCAGAAGTCTCAGAAGTAAGATCAGAATAATTTTATACTCAGGTTGCCAAACTTTTCTGACTTCATGCGCTCCTGCAACTTTCATAGAAGTGAACGAGGCTCCTCTGCCAATGTTGTATCCAGTTCTATTTATACAGCCATGGACAAAACCCATGCAGAAGTTAAATGTGGTTCTAAATCTAGTTGCTGAACCACATTGTAGTTTTTAGCACCCACAAGTCCCTTACCTAGTGGTAGTACCCTCTGGTGGCCCATGACTTATGGGGGCAGAGACTGCAGTGCTAATTGTAGCATTAAAAAATATTTTTTACAAGGGTTGTAACCATTTTTTATATTCTTACTGAGCTGTCACAGTAGGGGGGGTCATGGTCTGTTACACATAGACCCACACAGAATACATAGTATGCAGATTGATGCATGTAATGTCGAATACATGTGAACAAGCTATGTTCCCCCCAGACACTTCTAGCCCTATGCTGTTAGCTACGTGCTGAGGTTAGTACAACAAGCGGACTGATTCAGTCACACTATGACGAACACAAATAAAACGGCGGAGCTAAGAAATCCATCTGCAGGTTCCAGGACAGCTACAGCAGCAAGAGGGGGAGAGTTGTGTATCAAAGAAAGATTGTGTGTTGGTGTTGCTCCACTGCTGGTGGGGATTTGAATAAAATTACATCCAGCATGCCTACATTCCCCAGAAGTGCAGATTACTGAGATCATAAATGTTCAGATGCTTTGAATGTTTGAATATAGTCAAGGTGGAACTAATTATAACACTCCTCCTGATGCAAAAAAAAATATCTTGTATCATTCTGTGTATTTTGGTATTGTCAATTTCATATCAAACGACATTTTTATAGCCTGTTATGACCTGTTGCCTCCTAGGAAAGTGTTTGTTCAGTGTCCGTACAGAGCGATACACAACTATTTGTTATTTGTTCCTTATTTTTATAATCAAAATAGTTTACCAAAGTTACCAGTGGGAAAAATGGATTGTGTCTGCACCAAATGCTTACCAAACACCAGACTGAGAGCTTTTCTCATTTATTTCAGACACAGAGTTTTAAAGCTGCTCTGTTTCAATTCAGACTCCACAGAGCAAAAATCCTGTGACTGACAGTGTCTGTATCTAATCTGAAAAATTAACAACAAATTGAAAAATGAATCACATCAGTGATGAATGAAGGATCAGGTCAGGGGCCAAAATGTCCTGTGTGATCCGCAGCTCAGTGATTTAACCCGAGCTCACACCTGCAGAGGTTTAAATGGTAAACTGTAATTAGCTCAGATGGGCTTCACTCTGATATGAAGAGCTTATTTTAAATCCGAGCAGAGAATCCAATAATATGAGACCTGTCAGGCAAAGCAAGCAGATATCAGGATGGTTAGGAGCTTAGAAGGAGATGGACTCACGTAAATTTACTGAAGTAGAAAAATGGTTAAACATAAGTGAAACCCTTTAAAATCCACAAAGAAGGCTTTAACACCCAATGTTTCATGTTTTGGAGCCAGATGTGACTCACCTCTTTCTCCCCACAGATGTGACTGATGGTAGACCCGGAGGCGGGGCTGGAGGCGGGCCCAATCACAGAGACCACACCTTTTGGCAGGATCTGACACACTGAAATTAAAAAACAGCACAAGGTAAAAATAATCAAAGCTTTGCATCAGAAGCTAAAGCTGAAAGAGTTAAATTTCTTTGCCACTTGGAGCGCACTTGCAGTGGAGACAAGTAGTTATCACAATATTGCCTTGGTAGCGATTTTTTTATCTCCACATCCAGCAGTTACAGAAAACATGATCAGTCATTAGGAGTCTTTGTGTCCACCTGATAGATCTGAGTCCATTATTCTCTCTCTCTTTTAGCTCTGTCTTTGGTCCCCACCAACTCCTGAGGGAAATACCTGCAGTTGCTGGTCTACAGCTGCCACAATTGGTTAGTGTGTAAGGTTAAGTGGAGAAAATATTCCTAATACAACATACACTTAAACTGAAACAAAATATTTTATGTGGCTGAAATACACTTTGCTGCAGCACCTGAACACAGTAGGACATAGCTTCTGTGACACTAATACATGAAATAAGCACAGTAAAATCATCAGATAGGTCAGACTACAGTGTTTAACGATGTATCTTTAAACTTTACACTTTCGACTGCAAAATACAATAGAAATAAACATGTTTGCCTATTTTACATATTTCTGCAATTGGAATCAATTGTTAGTTGTCTAAAAAGAAGGGATTGTTGTTGTTAGCGCATCTTCATGATGACTTGGTCTCTAAAGCTCAGTAAAGCCGAGGTGAGCTCTGATCATTCTGTGGAGGTTCATCCCCACACATCACTGTGTCATCATGTAATTTTAGCATAAAAAATATCAATTATGGCTGCTTTCAAGTGAATTCAACATTTTTGTGTTCATGGACTACATAGTAGAGTGTTGGATGAACTTCATGGCAGAGATTTTTCAGTCTGTTTCTGTATTTATTTAATAAGACTGTTTAACACCTCCTGAATCCAGTCACACACACACACTTACACACATCACATTAGCCACAACTGGACTGGTCTGAGGAATGGGCAGTTTTAATGTAATTTTAATTTCTATGTATGCACTTCTTTTAACTTATTTTATTTTATATCTATTTTAATACCACTGTGTTGTTGCTGATGAAGGTAAGCATGGTTGTTGTTTTTTATGAGCTGCTGGACAGTTGAATTTCCCTTCGGGGATGAATAAAGTTCTATCCATCCATACATCCATCTATCTATCTATCTATCTATCTATCTATCTATCTATCTATCTATCTATCTATCTATCCATCCATCCATCCATCCAAGGCCAAGTGCCAAAAACTGCAGTTCCTCTTACGGCCACTTGAGGCTGGCTCCAACAACAAATCAGTGTGCGTGGGCCTCTATGTTAAAAAGCCCAACTTTACAGCAGAAAACATGTTTATAGCTAAATTCCCAGTTCATGATACCTGTCCATTTTGTTAAGGCTCATAAGTAAGGGCATGGCCTCTTTGAATGACATGTGGGTATAATCCATTGACAAGTCAGGTTAGGTAATGACAACGTTGTATGGGTAATGTACTTACTCCCAGATGGGTGTAGCCATAGCTGTCACTATTTCAGTGTGTTGTCAGTTCATGACAGTTAATTATAACATTTTGGTTGCCTAAAAAAGTCTTGTTCAGTGTTATATTGTACTAAAATACCTTCTGTAAGTCGGACTTTCATTGTTTTTAAGTAGATTTTGTCTTAATGGTTTTAAGATTGTTATTCACTCACTAAATTTAGCATTAGCATTATTACAGTCGACCACAGCTTAAAATATTAAGTGCTAACCAAGCTAGCAGCTAACCTTAGGATTATCGCCACCCTCTTGTCCAAATATGGTCATGTCTGGCTCCAAAAATCTAAGATGGCAACGACTGAAATGCCAAACTCAAGGCTTCAAAACGTGAGTCCACAAACCAATCGGTGACGTCATGGTGGCTAAGTCCATAATTTTATACAGTCTGTAATCTTTAATTGGTGAAAGTATAGAATACTGTTTTTGGTTTCATTCTTTTCATTTCATTGTTCATGAATTAAATAGGTCAATAAAAATGTGCCATTTATGCAAACTCTTGCTCACTGACTTTTTCAGCTCAGTGCCTCCCTCATTTCAATTTTGGCAGCTTTAAGCAGAGTCGGAGGACACTGATTAAAGCTGCAAACTATTGTGATTGTTTTTGTTTTATATAATGAGGAGAAGATAATTATATGCTTTTTATAGTATTTTTGAAAGGAACTCACCAAACATAACAGATACACTCACTCAGCAGGTAAAAAACAAAAAAGGCTTTTAGGTAATATAAAGTACCTAAGTGACTTTCAGTAAGGAACATCAGGTCAATGTGTTTTTAAGTTTGAAACAAATATAGAAAAACAACCATGTTTTTTGTAGTCAGGCATTTGGATTTTAAAACAGATAAAGAACAGAGTGCAACCTACAAGTATCTGATTGTTTCTGTATGAACGGATCAATATAGATGTTTTCATTATTGTACTGTGGTTTGTATCTTCGTCCATGCACATAATGCATCGTTTGTACTGACACAAATTACAATTTGTGCCAGCTTCCTCTCAGTTTATGTTTGTGTGTGTGTGTGTGTGTGTGTGTGTGTGTGTGTGTGTGTGTGTGTGTGTGTGTGTACTGCTCTGCTCTGACAGAAAACATTAAGTGCCTCTCCATCGGGAAGTCTCTCTTTGCGCCGCTGGCAGTTCCTAATCAATAAACATCCACAGCAGCTGCTCGTGCAGAACGCTCAGAGCTCTGCGGTCACGATGACCTCCCTTTGAAATGATACTACATACTCTGAATGTGTAAAACACGGCCATCATCCATCTGTCCTTCTGTCTGGCATGTTCCTAATCAGAAAACACACAATCCATAGCATGAACATGACTGATTAATTTAAAACTGTCTTAAATAGTTCTAAAGAGAGCTTTGAACCAGATCAACAGCCTTCTTTTAATGATTTAATCAAACCTATTTAATTTCTGGAGTAAAAGTATCTATCTATCTATTCTGTATGTCTGCTTCCATCATGTTCATGCAGAAAGTCATCAGAGTGACACAATCCATAACTTGTGAACATGACTGATTAATTTAAAACTGTCTTAAATAGTTCTAAAGAGAGCTTTGAACCAGATCAACAGCCTTCTTTTTAAACAGTATTAGATTTAACCTTATCCTAATCAACCTATTTAATTTCTGGAGTAAAAGTATCTATCTATCTATGATACCCCTGGACAGGACGCCAGACTATTGCAGGGCTGACACATAGAAAAAGACAACCATTCACATTCACATTCACACCTACGGACAATTTAGAGTCACTGATTAACCTATCCCCAACCTGCATGTCTTTGGACTGTGGGAGAAAGCTGGAGTACCCGGAGAAAACCAACGTTAACACAAGGAGAACATGCAAACTCTGCACAAACTCTGCACAAACTCGCCACATCTACCTCCACTGCCCTCTTCTGGTGTTTGTCAACCACCATTATGCCCAGCTGTTTAGCCAGCAGCTGTTTGTCAGTCTGGAAGCTGAAGTCCCACAGTATCTTAGCCATGTTGTTCTCAACCACCTTTGGTGGTGTGTACCATTGGGATTTTGGTACTTCGAGTCCATACTGGGTACAGAAGTTCCTGTACACTATCCCAGCCACTTGGTTGTGCCTCTCCATGTACGCTGATCCTGCTTGCATCTTACACCCTGTCACTATGTGTTGGACCGTCTCAGGGGCATCTCTGCACAGCCTGTGCCTTGGGTCTGATCTGCTCTGGTAGACCCTGGCCTCTGTGGCCCTTGTGCTTAGGGCCTGTTCTTGTACTGCGATGATTAGTGCCTCCATGCTGTCTGTCAGTTCACCATTTCAGCCACTGGTAGGTCTTCTTGATATCAGCCACTTCTTCTATCTGATGGTGGTATTCACCATGTAGTTACTTGTCTCGCCTGGTTCTCCTCCACCTCTTTACCCTCATCCGGTTTCTGTTGTCTGAGGCATTCACTTAGCATCTCATCCTTTGGGGCCATCTTCTTCTTCTTTTTTTTAAAGATATTTTTTGGGGCATTTTTAGCCTTTAATTGATAGGACAGACAAGTGTGAAAGGGGGAGAGAGGGAGTGACATGCAGCAAAGGGCCACAGGCTGGAGTAGAACCCGGGCCGCTGCGGCAACAGCCTTGTACACGGGGCGCCTGCTCTACCACTAAGCCACCGACACCACTGGAGCCATCTTCTTGATTCACTCCTGGATTTTGGATGTTTCATCTTGGATAGTGGCTCTGCCACTCAATAGTCCTCGGCCTCCCTCTTTCCGCTTAGTGTAAAACCTCAGGGGGCTGGACTTTGGGTGGAACCCTCCATGCATGGTGAGGAGCTTTCTTATCTGTGGCTTCAATCGGATATCTCCTATGTTGCCCTCTGGTAGGTCAGCTCCTTCAGTTCTGATCACCTTGCCTCTCTTTGATACCACACTTGTCTAATCAGAATGACATCCCTGTGCCCTTGCTGTAGATCCTGGTGGTGTGGCTCAGTGAGTCGATTTCTCGGTCATTCTTGGCATACAGCTTGATATCATCCATGTAGAGCAGGTGGCTTATTGTTGCCCCACTTCGGAATCTATTGCCCTCTAAGGCACAAAACATAAACACTGACAGTATAAATAGTATCCAAAAACTTTCACGATGGCTGTGTGGCTTTTGAACAGAATGTGCATTGTTGTTATCCTCTTCTTCCTTCCTCCTTCCTGTCTTTAAAGATAAAATGGCAAATTGGTTGCTATTGTGTTTCTGAAGGGGTTGAAAGAGGATACGATTAACCTGGCACTGGCAATGAAAAAAAAAAAAAACTCATTAATGGTGCTATAGGCTAACAAAAAAATGTTGGTTCATTTTAGTTATTCTGTTATATAACGGAATAGCTCGGCTCCCAAAATAACATTTGCACATCAATTACTTTTCCTATGTTACTCTGAATTCATGAAGAAATTCAGTTTTTTTCTCATGCCTCTGGTGAACAAAGAATCCAAAAACTGAAAAAAGGTCTTGATGAAGTGGAGTCATAGGGGTCCATTACTGATAACAACAAAACTATATCAAAACATCTTTTTTCAAATTCTCACACAACTTGAGCAGTATAACCCAAGTTTCATTTATCCAGTTCTATGCTTAGTACATTGCAAACAGACAGCCCTTTGTGATGGGGAACAAAAAAGAAAGTGAAAGTTATCTACAGTTGCATGGAAAAGTTTGGGCACCCCTGGTCAAAATGCCATTCACTGTAAATAGATTACCTGATTTCCATGAGGCCTTTAGTCAAAGATGACACATTAACTTCATCGGTCCACCGGACTTGTTTCCAAAAAGCATCAGACGTAGATGTGCACACGGGTAAGGTTTTTGTCTGATGACTCTTCATGAAGGTCATATTTGAACAGGTATCACTGCACATTAGAACAAAACACCACCACTCCAGAGTCTGATAAATCTTCCTGCACGTCTTTTGCAGTCAAACGGGGCTTTGATTTGCCTTTCTAGCAATCCTACAATCAGCTCTCTCAGAAATTCTTCCTGGTCTTCCAGGCCTCGACTTGACCTCCACACTTCCGGTTACCTGCCATTTCTTAATTTCGGTGTTCATAGTGCTAGGCAGCTGTTTAGAGGAATCCATACCATGGCTGCTGTTGTTGGGACAAGGTGTCAGAAGTCAGAATATTTATAAAGCTTTGAAATTTGCGTCACCTGGCCTTTTCTAACAATGACTGTGAACAAGCCATAGCCCTAACAAGCTAATGATGGTCTTTTAAAAGTGGTCTGAGAGCTCAAATGTCTTGAAGTGCCCAAACTTTCCATGATGCTCATTATCTTTTTTTCCACACTGAAATTGTAAAAGAAAAGAAGATAATATGCTGAAATGTTGAAAAGCATGTTTCATCTTTAACGTCATACCTTTTGGAGATCTCTTCATCTTCTGCTTACTTAGTTATTCACAGTAAAAGAAATTTTGACGAGGGGTGCCCACATTTTTGCATGCCACTGCACGCTCTCTTTGAAGCTACCTCCATTGACAAAAACAATAATTTTACCTCACTGAACACAGGAGCTGCGGGTCTACTGTTGCCTCAATCAATTAGTTTGTTTGTGTTATTGTGTGACTTTGGTGAATCTGAACAATCCTTTAAAACACCAAAGCCATCCTGCCATTCTTTGTTCAGTAGAGGCAACTAACAAAAAAAAAAAAAAAAAGAAAAAGTAAGTTTTCCCCACAAATTCAAAATAACACAGGGTGAGTGGTTGATTTATTAATAATTATATGGAGGATGAAGTATTCTTTTAAGGTTTTCTTGTCTGATACTAAGGGCTGTTAGTGCTGTTTTTATTGCCTTAAGGCATGTTTAAGCACCTTTAACTCATTGTAAAGCCTGTTTGCCCCCCGGTGTGCAACTCTGATGAACACCTGTGGTATTTAAAGTGCAGGGTCACTGAACGCAGAAGAATCATTTGCACCTGCTACACTATTGGCCTGCCTTGTTAAATAAAGGTTGATGCTTGAGTGGGCCGGTCTGTTTCCTTACAAACACACCGCTTACTAAAGTTTACCTTCACCGGAAATGTCAGAGCGTAGAGCAGCTGCAATCTTTCAGGTGGAAGGTGAAGAGGAGAATATAAAACGGAGGACTTACTGGTGTCAGTGGTGTCATACTGGGAGTCCTTCTGCAGCTCGTAGACATCCACCTCCACCCTCGCCTGGGAGGAGCCCTCCATCAGACCGTTGATGTTCTCCCTCGCCAGAGCCAGCGCCAGACGCTCACCACGACCACATGCTGACTGATCATCCAAAATGGCCGCTGGAGAGAGAGAGGGGCAAAGGTAAAGGTTGAGAAATGAAGATCAGAAACCTGTTTTCTTTATGTAAATGTCGGATTATGCAGTGAAGTTCAGTTTACCAATATGTGGTAATACCTGGATGTACCTGGTATACCTGGGTTATGAGATGAGAGTCAAAAGACATGAAATCCAAGGCAAAGTTTGACTCAAAAGATTTGCCATAACTCAAAACCATAAATGACCAGTCCTAAGTCCTGCCCCCCTTAGTTACTGTTGCTAAGTCGAACAAGCTCTGCAAAAGAAACATGGCAATAATGGTTCCACTTAGTCAGGTTCTGCAGTGTTTTTCAGATCGGCATCAGGCAATAAAGCTTCAAGAAGCCAACAGTAGTGAATACAGTAAGGTGATGGTGATGGAAGAATACATTTCTGATGTTAACAGTTATGAACAAGACAAAACGATGTAAGTTGAGGTGTCCAGTCTCAATGACAAAGGGAGAAATAGAGACAGAGAATGACAAGACTATCAGCCACAATTGCTCCTGCACTGCAGAGTATGTGTTCCCTTTTTCCCTTCTGGGGAGCAGTAAAATACTCTATGCATTTATTATTGAATACAGAGGATAGTGCTTTTGATAGCCCGATACCCATTTATCAGTGACTAACCGGTTATATTTTCAAGTAAAATAATGCTGAATGATGTGGAAAACAAAAGGCCTTTCTTGTCAGTCGAGTGGTCCACTGACTCACTGAGTTTTTGCACCATATTTCAAACTGCTATCCATTTAGAGGTAGTGAAATTTGAATAATTTATGATGTAAATGTCTTGCCTTTTATTTGCTGTTGGCTTTGCTAAAATGTTTCAGCATGTTAATACAGTGTCCATTGCCCACCCTCTGGTCTCCACTGGTAAGCTAACAGTGTGTCTCAAATCATATACGTCTGTACTAATCACTTAATATTTTGAGGGCATAAGTCCGCTAACTGCGTTCACACTGCATAGTACGGGAAAATGCAGTGCACTACTGCCGCACTCAAAATGGTCCACAAGTTGACTGTGGAGCAATGGACACCTCTCACTTTCAACGGTTGCCATCTTTGGGATGACACCTAATGGAGTGCCCTAGGAATAAGTACTAAAACTTGGAAATACGTTTTTAAATAGGTTTTTGGTTAGATACCTAAAATCAGGTCTATGGTTGACACAAGCTTAAGAGACTTTCATGTTTTGTTCTAGGATATAAAAAATATCAATAAATACTGAACTTGTGAATTTTGAAGCTTTTACGCGTCTTAACAAAGTTATTTGCTAACAAGTGGCTAAATGAGGTTACAGAATCACCCCGAACACGGCTTTACAGCTTCGATCTGGTGGGGATGCTAAAGTCATGCGATCAAGGTACAGTTCATTTATAGCCTAACATTAGCTTTTTACTTGTAGCAATTTCATTTAGGCTTCTAAAATCACAAATGCACATTTATACAAGCTAGAAGGATATATAAAATATGATAACTACCGGAATAAAATTATGAAAAAGTCCATTAAAAACAAAAAGCAGTGGTGTCTGGCAAGAATGATTAAACAGCAATAAAAACGTAAAAAGAAAAGAAAAAGTTTAATAAAATCAAATAAATAACAAACAAATCTGCCTGGAAGGAACAACAGCAATAAAAACAATAAAATGTAGAAAATAAAAACAAATTACGGTCATGTCTGTGAATTAACCAAAGCAGGAGCACAACATCATCTATGTCATCTAACAAAATGATCCATCAACACCTGTCTAATTTCCATACCTCTTATAATTTACCTCATTTATTTGTTCAGAGAAAAAAAGGAAGTGGAAGCTGATTTAACGAGCTCAGTACTGATCTAAGGAGTTTCAGGAAATAAAGATTCCAGTGAGCGTGTGTGATGAGAAACAGATTTGACTTTGAAAAAAAGAAAAGTGACTGAGGTAACTAACGTTGCCTTCTAAACAAAAGGGAGGTCAAGTCTTTCCCTTCTATAACTGAGGAAATCCCACATTCTGATATACAGTAGTTCAACACTGTGAGTTCTAAAACCATTCCCAGTAATACAGAGCTGTGATTTCAGTGAGGATGGGGCTGCATACATACAAAATATTACCATAATTTAATACTGACATTATAGTTGATTGAACAATTGTAATTCTATTTTCTAAAGAGAAGGATGACTGAATCCTGTACAGTGCACACAGTATCTTATTTTCTTTGTGAGCTCACACACGTCAGTCAGTCAGTTGTTCCAAACTAGTGGGTTGTGGTCCTAAAGTGGGTCGGGGGCCCATTCTGAATGGACCGTAAGTGACTGCCTAACATGTCAAGTTTTTATAAGAAACACTTTATTTTTCAGTAGGGCGAATTTTCAGGGCAAAGCTTTTATTTTCAAGTGCCATTTCCTGGTGTAAAGTGAGTGACTAATGGATAGCTACGTGACAGAGACAGCAAACTAGCTTGGCAACATGGCCAAATGCAAGTATGACGCCAAATGTATTAAAGTGTGTGAACCTTGAGCAAATGGTTAAGGAGAAATCTGGACCCTGGGGCTGGACCAGCTGGGAACCACTGTTTTAAATGAAAGCTTCTCATCGAGCCAAATGCCCAGATATTTGTAATCTGGGCAAGGGCATTGGTTTGCATATGGACAGTATACGTCCCTACCAATATTTGAGCAAACTCGACTGCGTTATCGCATTCTAACGCTTCTTTACATTAAAATATAGGACAAATCGTGTCTGGTATTGACAGTGAGGGACAGTGCATTTTATTTTTTGATACTGGACGATCCCTAAAAAGTGTTTTCAATTAGTTTCGCTACTCTACCTCTGATGAAGAGCAGCACACAGATGCTTAAATTTTGCCTCCTCCAGAGTGAGTACTTAACAGGGTATTTTTCTGTCAGACGGTCTCAGGGGGATACTACAACATCAGCAAAACAACAGCATGCACAGCAGTATTATAGGGCAGGTAGACTTTTTTTCTTGAAACATTATGACATTATTTTCACCAGTTAATTTTTGTAATATTCCAACTTTTTTTTCTTCTTCTCAAATTAAACGTTTTTCTCAACTTCTCAGGGTAACCTGGTCTCACACCTAAGTTGTCAAAATCCAGTGCTTGGGCAGTGACTTGCATCATCAGACATTGATGAAAAAAGCTGTTCTTTAACGTCAGCATGATACGCAGCTAGTCGCCATTGTAGTTTAATGGTGCCCGGACGTGTCAGGGGGAAACGCAGCAGAACAAGAACAAAAGTTAAGACGGCAAATGTCTGAGTTGGGAGGGGTGATGGATGGGTCTAACTATTACCGACTTTCACCTGGTGTTCACTTCCGGTAAGATTGTAAAGTCAAACCCTGTTCTTTTGTCTAAACCCAACCATGTGCTTTTGTTGCCTAAACCCAACTGTGCATGTGTTGGCTAAATGTATTTGTAGATGAAGGAAAAAAAACAACTCACTTTGCTTTTTTGTACTGAGGTGAGTTTATTTTGAAAGAGACTGTATGCAAATTGTACATTTCCTGTGAAAACAGACAATGCATGTAACAGGCAGAACTTGACATCGTATCCCAGAATGTCAATAACCGCGGCACCTAGGGTACCTTGCATGTTGTATCTGGACGTGGAATGTCCATGACCAAAAGCTGATATGTAATGAGGTTGGTTTGAGAGGTTGGAGTTTGCTCAGGGAGCACAGATATAAGAGGCATGTTTTGAATGTGCAGAAAGTTTCAAATATTAGCAGAAATCTTGTTAAAACACGAGCTATTACAGTCCACGGGTTAATGAATTAATTCAAATGAATTTTTTTATTGATGTGAAGAGGTGCCACGTGCATATCTAAAAAGGTCACTTCACCAAACAATGGACACAACTGGATGGAAAAGTAAACTGTGCCTACATGTGTGTGTTGACTCAGCTTCAAATTAGTCAATTGACAGGAGAATAAATATTTGAAAGTAAAACAGAATTCTTGAGAGCCTTACTACATTATAGTCTTACAGTTTTCCTTTACATAGATAAATATATTTTCACTAAAGACAGGTGCATAAAACTTAGAATGTACAAAATGATATGTTTGACATGCAAAATTGCTGAGGGAGGTCCCCCAGACCTCCCACTTAATATGTCCCTATCAACACTGACATGAAACCTGCTTTTGAATCTGGGCAACACATTCTCACTCTGACCATGTTACATATCAACATTTGGTCATGGACTTTCCACGCCAAGATACAATGTGCAAGGTATCCTGGATGCATTTGTTGTTGACGTTCTGGGACGCAGTGTCACGTTCTGCCTGTTACATGCATTGTCTTTTCAAAATGCACTTCTGTTTTCACGTGAAATACACAGTTTGCTTACAGTCTCTTTTAAAATAAACACACCACCTTAGTGCAACACCATTAATTGACGTTTTTTTCCTTCAACAACAAATGCACGTAGGTATGTTTTGCCAACATACACATGTGGTTGGGTTTAGGACAGAAGAACAGGATTTGGTTTTACAATCTTATTGGAGGCAAAAACTGGCCTCCCGGGTGAAAGTCGTGGTTGTTGAACCCATCCACTAACCCCTACCGCCTAAATAATTCTTATTGCAATGTTAATGGTAAATGGGCCTGCATTTGTATAGCACCTTTCTAGTCATCTGACCACTCAGAGCGCTTTTTACACTATGAGTCACATTCACCCATTCACACACACATACAGTGGTGGCCGAGGCTACCATACAAGGTGCCACCTGGTGCTGAGTTTTTAAACTTACTCACACACCAATGGAAGCATCACCAGGAGCAATTTGGGGTTCAGTATCTTGCTCAAGGATACTTGGACATGCAGACTGGAGGAGCCGCTGATCTTCCGATTGATGGACGACCCACTCTACCTCTGAGCCACAGCAGTTATGCCATTGTTGTTGTTTAGAAAGAGCTGCTGACATGTGTGTTATATGACACACTGCTGTTTTGTTTTGTTACACGTCATAGCTGTCGCTACTCTTTTGATTCCGCAATGCTTGAAAGCTGTTTAAAATCGCACACAGGAGCTGAATGATGCTTTCATTGTTTGGTTTTGTGTAAAAATGAAAAGGCAGTGTAAAAAAGGGACTTCATAACAGCCCTATAGCATGTTCTCTGTGTTTAAAAGGGGCTATTGTCTCATTATTTGAGGATAATCACAATATTTTCATCATGGAGTCATTCCTCTTGAGAAAACAATGTCCATAAATGAACAACACAATGAGACTGATTTAAGTGTTTGATAAGAGATTTGGCACAAAGAGGGTTGCTGTTTTGATCCTGGCAGGATAAATATGGGTGGAGACATGAAGGAATAGCACTGCTCACAATGACTAATGCAGTGCCCTTGAGCAAAGCTCTGAACCTCAACTGGTTCAGTGGAGCTGTTAAATGTCCAATAGACCAGACTGTAGTTGTGCTGGACAGCTTTCAGGCGTGAATGTGTGGAAAAAAGAGAGGCCATGCTAACTTGCTGAATAGTTTATAATAAGTCAGTTTATGATACATTTATAGTTTCTTTCCCTCCATATGTATAATAAAGCCATTTCACTATTTTAACACATATGTAACTACAGAATACTACAGAATGCTGCCATCCTCTTTGTGTTATCCTCCAGAATATTTCACATTGACAATGTTTTCCATGGTTATTTCTGGGCAGGCAACTATTTTTGTTGCTACTGGGAGAAGAAACTTTTCATTCAACCCACTTTACACCCATCTCTGCATTAGCATGTCTTTGTTAGGCTGTGGAAAAATTGCCCTACAGCTACAATACTTCGACAGCCAGTGGGCTATTTATATGCATCTCCTCATCCCAAAGACATTCGGGTGGCATGTGCCCTGAGTTCCTTGCGAACGTCCTGACTAACACATGCGTTGACAACAGTGTCATTGTTTTGAGGGTATTTTTGGAAAAATGATAGCTGCTTTTGGAAGCTGAATAAATAAGACACAAAGTTTTTGCTGAAAAAATGTATCTGTGTGGATAGAAATGTGATGCACGTTTTACATGGGATCCTACAGTCTGTCCAGACATGATTTCCAAATCTTATATCTCAAGAAAAGTAAGAACTACATTACCTTACAATCTCTAAAATTGATGCTATTGAAGCTACTTTTATAGTACTGGATTATTGTTTCTATGATTATTTGTACTTTAATAAACCTAATTCATTGGTTTAGAACAATGGTTATAGTATTGACCAGGAAAAACACCTGTCGCTTAATCAGATGTATTTCCACTTGTCCTAATATTCCAGAAATAGAGGACTCAAGTCACATGACTTAACTCAAGTCAGGCTCAAGTTGTAAATTTAAGGACCTGAGACTTCCTTGGCTAACACTGATAAAAGACTTGAACTGACTTTGACTCTGTATTTATGACTTGAAACTTGACTTGAGACAGATGACAGATGATGCAGAGTAAACTCTAAAGGCGTTGAAAACCAGACCTTGGTCAGTGACTTCTGGTGTCAGACACAGACTAAAAAAGCCATCCTTTCACATCAGCATGATACGTGGCCAGAGGCGGAGTCAGGAGGAAAGGGAATACTTCACCAATTCTTTAACCAGCTTTATATCATAACAACATGGGTAGTATGTGTAAATAAACTATGGTAAACTTCCCTCATCTACGACACACTTCTTCCATTTCAAATCCCCTGGATGGCAGAAAACACAGGTTTTCGCTCGCTCTAGGGCTGTTACTGAGATGTGTATAGCCGCAGACACATTCTGTTTGTAGCTTACATGACATTCCCCTGCAAACCACGTCCACTACTGGTACAAGACACACCCACAAATGCAATGGTTATCTGAAACCTGCTACAACACGATGATGTCATGAATGAATATAAGCCCAAATTAGCAAAAATTCACTTTATAATTCCTTATATATGAAGATGTGTTTCACGTTCTAAGTAACAATTTGTAGCGCTTCCCATTATCCTTACCCTAACCTTAACTGCCTCTCTTTTGACGTGTAGCTATGTAGGGTGAGTCATATAGCTAGTAGGTGGGTTGCAGCTGCCTTAGCCACAGCTAAACCTGGTTACTGTTGCCTGCCTATTTTGTCATTTAAAATTCTTTCAGAATTTAAGTGCAGTGTTTGGCTGTACAAATACAAGAGTACAAGAGTTTTTGAACAGGAAATGGGTGCAATACTTTTGCATCTCCTGTAATGTGCAAACAGGGGCTAAAAAATTCAGATCAAATGGTAAAACTAAGCAGTGCTGATCAAACATGAACCAAGATTCTGTTACTCTTACTCTTTTTCACCTCAAATGTTTTCAGAAACCTGTTTTAGTGCACTGTCAAACTGTATGCTGCACAGTGGTGCAGTGGTTAGCATTGTCACCTCACAGCAAGAGGGTTCCTGGTTCAAACCCCCGGATGGGGGAACCCTTTTGTGTGGAGTTTCCATGTTCCCCCCGTGTCAGCATGGGTTTTTTCCGGGTACTCTGGCTTCCTCTCACAATATTAAGTAGCAGTAAGTGTGAATGTAAGAGTGAATGGTTGTCTGTCTCTATGTGTCAGACCTGTGTAGGTCCAGCAACCTATCTAGGGTGTACCTGGCCTCTTGCCTAATGTCAGCTGGGATAGGCTCCCCACGACTCCCAAGAGGATAAGCAGTTACAGAAAATGAATGAATGGATGAATAAATGTTGAACTGTAATTCGCATGAGCATTTATTGGTCCAGTGCAGCGCAGTGAATTCTGGTAGATTTTCTACATTTGAGCAAAAGCGAATACCACAGCCCTTTTCTCTGTTGTCTCTGGTATGAAGCACCAGTGTCAAAAGTATTTGCATCTTTCTGCTGCACAGATAGCCGAGTTTTGTGAAAGACCAACTTTTCAGAAGTGAAATATGTCTTTAAAACTTGAGATTTTCTTGTAACCTACTCATGTGACTCACTCCAACCTTTGTACTAAAGTATATTATGTTTTATAACATTGATCAAAACTAATCCTTGAGCCCTGGAATCAGAAACCACGTTGCATCACTTCTTTTTTACTCATGTGCTGTCATGTGCAAACCCTGCCAAGCACAAGAAAAAATGCAAACACCAGGCATAAATGTAAAAGGTGTGATGAGATTAGTAATAATCCAGATACAAACTGCCTTCTGCTACAAATATGAGTGGGACAACGATGATTGGATGTCAGCCAGGTGAAACAACCTGTACAGAATGTGAAGAAGAGAAAAACATTACCAGCAGCAAGATGACGTATCAAAAATAGATTCAATACTCTTACTTGGATCTAAACAGGAAGCTGAGTGGAGTGTTCGCAGCAGCTGCAGCGAATAAAAATGACTTGTCATCGTTTCTATTTCCACCTACTACAAATGGTAATGAAAGAGTACCTTGTGGCTGTGTACAGTAACACCTGCCATGTTTATTTCTGTCGCCATCTCCCCGCTGACTCGCCCGCTTTGCACATTGAGCATGCTGAAAAATGCGACTGTGTGATGGTAGAGCGAGCAGAATGCAAACAAAGACAACGCTCACAGATAGCAGATGGAGTCGCAGCAGAGAGCAATCAGGTAGTTCAGTCTATGGAAAGTGTATCCAGAGGAAGATCGCATTTTAATACTGGGAGGTAAATAATGTCTGCTGCTGTGCCCTGATCTGAGTACCAGATGACATTCTCTCTTGTTTGAACACAGCACAAGAGGAGAGAGACTTTCAGGCTCAGGACTTGATTACGAGCCTCAAGATGGATTTTTTTTTTGCTGTGTAATTCACCCTTCCTTATTTCCCCTTTCCAGTGGACACTGAGCTGTAAGGCTGCAGAGTAAAGATACTGCACAACAAGACTGAAAATCAAAGTGAATGTGCTGCTGAGACTCAGTAACAAGCAGAAAGTCTGCCGCTGCTGCTGCTGGGGTTTGTTCTGGATTTGATTTGTGTGTCTTAAATAATTAACGCCTCTCGGGGCAAACTCGGAGGCGATTTATCATGTTCTTCCTCAAAAGGACTGTTGTGGGTTTCTGCAATTTAGGAAAACACAAAGAGAGCCAGATTGTTCATGTCGTGGTGTGGTAACACAGGAAGACAAGGAAGTTGTATCAGACACTGTTTAACCGGCATCTGAGGATCTGTGTTCGAGTTCTCACAGTCCTCCATAATAATTACATCACTATTATGCTAAACGTTTGTTTCCTAAGTACGTTAAAGAGCAAACATAGCCTCCGCCTGGATTATTTTCACTAGTAATGTTTTTTCTAGTCCAAGGAAAGTGATGTTCTTCTACCACGCAGGTTGTAAGGCATGGGTGGTGATGGATTGTGGACTAACAAAGTTCAGGACTTGGACACTGGGGAGGTCTCAGGTCTCGGCAACAGTGTAAGTTAAAGAGGTGAAAGTCCAAGTAGGGTGGGTGAAGGGGTGGTGGATGGGTCCAACAACCACTGACCTTCGCACCTGGAGGCCGTTGTTTGCTTCCCGTATGATTGTAACATCAAGGCCTGTCCTTTTTTGTTGTCCTAAACCCAACCACGTGCTTTTGTTGGCTAAACATAACCATATGTGAAAAAAACTTCAATTTGTGGAATTGTATTGTACCTAAGTGGTGCACTTATTTTGGAAGAGACTGTATACAAACTGTAAATTTTGACCAAATGTCAATATGTGACAAAGTTTGAGTCAGAATGTGTTGCCATTGTAGTTGATGACATAAAATGCAGGCCGCAGCTTGCAGAACAGTAATGGCGGCTCCTGAACCAACAAGCGTTAACTCTGCCTTTAGGAGAGGAAACACAGTAGTAAGTGAAGTTATTGCAGAAATAGAGTCAAGAACTAAACAAGAACAAAAGTATGCACTTGCTGAGTTTCTTGAAGAAAAATATGTTTTCACTGTTCTTCGAACTAGATTTGGCAAGAGCTTTATTTATCAACTGGCTCTGTTGGTGATGAGGATGTTGCCCGGTGTTTTGTTACACTGTTGGCTGAAGGAGTTTGTCTGTCAGGATGAATACTACTGCCCACTGAAAGTGTTTGGGACAGCATCAAGTCCTGGATGACACAGAGAGTGAAACAGAATGTTGCGCTCACGTTATCAGGATCGTCTTACCAGGCTAGTCAGGAGGCGCGAGTCAGGCGGCGATTCTCTCGTAAATCGGCCCGTTCTTCACCGTCCCTGTCATCTGACGGTTAACGGCCTCTTTGTTTGCGAGGGCAAGGAGGGCACGTAATTCCTTGTCTCCTCAGTTGCTCATCTATACAGTGTCTGTCAGGTTTGCATTTCCCTCTTACTACTAGCTGCTCGCTAATTCAGCTGTTTCCTGTTTATTCACCACCAGTGGGTCACACGTGCAGCGTCATCAACAGCCCCTCCCGTTTCAGAAGGCCGCCATGATCTGTTTAAACTAAAAGGGTTCCGCCAATATGACTACCCTACAAGGTGGAAAATTGAGCGCCTCGGATCAACTCGCCAATCTGGCTCTGTGTGTATAAACGCTCACAGCTGGCCGGCAAAATGGCCCAACATTCGCGGAAGATCTGGCAGTGTAAAAGGGGCTAGTGTTGGCTCATATACTACTTCACTTTAAAAGAAACATACAAACTTCAACATTTCCTTTTGGTGACTGGACTGCTCACTCACTTGCCCCCAGCATGCCACTGTTGCATTGAAGACTGTTTCCCCATGAATATGTTTTTCCCCCTACCTAAATCTGAACCAAACTCTATCTTTACATAACCCTTGAGGGGTGCATTACCCATTTTAACATAACGGAAACACTATTCAATAAGGAAACAGACTTTGATACAACCCAGGCATTGCTGGTGCAAATTGCAATTCAGACAACACAGCAAATGTTAACTGATCAAGCGAGTTCATGTGAATATTTGACAGAGTTTTATGAACAAATCAGTACAAATTCCAACAGAGAAAAGATGTCACATTTTCTTGCAAATTGCTAAGTCTGAATAAAAAGTCCAAACGTCAGCCAAATGGACAACAAATTTAAAATGGCACACTGCATTGAAGCATTCGACCAGTCTTGGCAAATATGTGCGAGTAAAGGATGGTCCTGAGATTGAATTAGTAGAAGAAATTAATGCAAACTAATTTAATTTTTGTGAACTAGGTTCAAAGGAGAAAAAAATGTTTTGCAACACTTTATCATTAAAAGTCCATACTACAGTTCAATACACACTGACTAACTAAATAGTGGAACATCACATAATCTGACGTGCATCATTTGAATCAGATAGCTCACACACACACACACAGGACACATCATATTGAACATGACAAAGTGACGGATGTGTGAATCCCAGCAGCAAAAATGATAGAACAGCTGTTTCTTGACAGTTGACCCATGGTGTTTGACATGCTGCTTATGTGTCGGCATACACTGGAAACAGTAGGTGCACAGGACTGTTTGACTGACTGCTGGGAGGTGAAGAAGGTAAAATATTTCTACCTGACAACAACATCCTGGTATCTCATGTTGATTACAAAACAGCATCAGAGAAGCCAGTAACTTCAGGTGTCAGGTGAATTTAACAGAATAAAGACTGCAGCAATTCCCTCTGAAATGTAGTTGAGTAAAAGAAGAATGTCCTAAATAGCAAAATGGTTATATATAGCATTCTTCTTTGTTCTGTACTGCAAATGACTCTTTATCTGATTGGACACAGATGATGCTTATTGGATCCCAAACAGACAGAGAGTTAGAGCTCAGTATATTCCCAGAATGGCCGGTGCTCAGAGGGAGGGAGGGAAGGAGGGAGGATAAAGATGAGAGCAGAGATAAAGATAAGAGTCTTCTTCAGGAGCATCAGCCGTGTTCAGACACTATCTCTGTTTACACAGTATCTGGTTCTCTGGGTCACTTCGACCACACACACACACACACACACACACACACACACACACACACACAGTAGGAGCTGAGGAGGAGTAATCACAGTGGGTCAAACACTTGAACTCTGTCCTAAAAGATTTTGGAGACGAGCAACTCTCTTGTCATGTTGTTTTTTCTCTGTGATGTAAAAAGTGCTGAGCAGCCATCTTTGTTACCACCTCATTAACTTTTAACTATCAAGAGACAGAAGGAGGGAGAGGAGAAGAACAGGCTTGAGTCATTATCATCCATTAAGGCTGTCTTCGCATGTAGTCCTTTTAAACTAATCAAACTCAGTCCTCTTAAAGTGGACCAAAAAGTGGACCAGGAGAAAGCTCTCAGCTCTTTTTGTGTTCATATTGTTAGTTCATTTGAAAGAGGACTCAGTTCTCTTTCTGTTCACACTTTAGTTCCTCTGGAGCTCAGATCTTTATTGCTTTGGATTACTTGATTCTGATTGGCTGCAGGGTATCCCTTAATATCCGATATAGGACACCTACTAAGTAGTTAGCTGCGGTTGACAGTAACGTTACACATTATGTATCGTTTGTTTGTGATAAATTTGACATTGATTTGACAATGACATGGCTGGACAGCTGGCTAGTCTTGTTAAGATTGCTGTCATATTAATTTTACTGTTAGCCAACTATACACAATGGAGTGCTATAGGAGTGACTTTTTTGTAGCCAGCACTGAAGTTAACATCACCCTGGTTCCCTCAACAAAAAGGCAATGGTATTTTCCATTGGATTTTAGATTACTGGGGAAAATAAGTTCTATGGCAAACAAAGTTTATGATACTTACACTTTTTGTTCAGCAAGATAATCATCACAAGTGAACGCCACTTTAATGATTTTTGAAGTGTAAATGCAATTGACAGAAGCAAAAGACTAACGTTAAGCTATGACCAAAACACACCACAGTTGCATGACTTCAACATCGCTGCCACAACAAGACTGTAAAGCCATATTTGGTGTGATGACGTTCTGTAGTCTCATTTAGCTACTTGTTGGAAATGTCTTTTAAAAACACGTAAAAGCTTTAAAATTTAGGAATTGAGTAGCTTATTTACTGTTGTATTTAATGTCATACAACAAAACATGAAAATCTCTTAAGCTTGTGTGAGCCACAGATCTGTTCAAAAAACCCACTGACTTCAAGAAGAGGCAACCGGGAGTGCTAAAATGCTAACTCATTTCTGAATTTCATGACCCAGTCTGAGGTCTGAGGTGTTCACATATGCACGCTAAATGCTGACTAATCGGTCTAAGTTTATATGGAGACCTCAAAGGGACCAATTTTGAAAACACCAAGAATAATGAGCGATTACTTCATCTATCACCTAAATCTTTCTGAACAGGATTTCTCTGAAGCTGTTTTTCCTCTCCTAGACGGTGTATTTTAGGGCACAATGAGAAGCATCTCCAGTAGATTCCTAAAGCAAAACAAATTACTGAGTGATTTCCCCCAGCTGAACAGAGCCATGCGACCCCATTTGTTGCACTTTGTGATAAACTTGTTCACCCTGTTTTATTACTTTCTTTGTGCTTCCCTCTGTTGCCTGTGAATTACCTCCTGACAGCCCTGTTTACCAACTCTGAGCTGTAAAACAAGCTACACTCAAATTTGATATCAAATTATGCTGTTTTAACCTCACTTTTTACCCTGGTGGTAAGATGCCTTCGTTCCCGTCTTCCTGCCCGCCGGTGCAGAAACGTCATCTTGTATTTATGTAAAGAGGATGCAGAGCGAGTCGAGGAGCCACCACTGTGCGTTTTGTTCTGGATTTCACCTGAACAACAACGATAAAACTCCTTTTATCAAGGCACACGGAGCTCTGCGGGCTGATTTTATTTTACCCCTGGAGGCAGTGTGTAACTTCAGAAAAAATTGACTAACAGGTTTTCTTGTCACTTCCCACCTCTGAGCTTCATGCAGTTGACATTCTTTGATACGAGTGTGGAAGGCTGGACTCTGGGGGCCACAGGTAGGTCGACACATTCAACAAGACAAGACCGAATGGAGACTAAAAACAACACATCGCTACGTTGGCCTTGGGGTGGAATCATAGCGCTGCAATCCTCTGGAGGCTGGTGTCCTTTCAGAGGCAAACAAGAAGCGTCTGTGCACAAATTGTCCAGTGTACAAAAGTGTGTATCCATGTTTGGAAAGGATGTATTGATTTCTTTTGGAGTGTGCCACCCTGATAACCTCAAATTTGGTTCCAAAGGAGAGCTGTAATGGGGGGGGGGACTTTTCCCTGAAGAATGTAGTTGTTGCTGCAGGTAAACAAAGAGGTGAGAGCTTGGAGATATCAGTTGTGTCTTTTAGTGTCTCAGTCCTGTCTTGTGTATAATTTTGGAGTTTCACATGAAATCTGGATCACTTTGTGAGTCTGATTTTTTCTAGCCTCGCTAGCAATGACATTTAGTCCGCCTCTTTGGTCCACACATAATGGTCTCAACAACTATTGATTGTCATGAAATGGGGTTCAGACGTTCATTCTTCCCTCAGGGTGAATTGTAATAATTTGATTTATGACCAAATACCTGCAGAACCAATGACATTCCAATCAACTTCAGTTGTACTTTGTGTTTACTGCTAATTGGCTAATTAAATCATGCTTACATGGTAAACTAAGATCAGGAACATGTTAAATGTTATACGTGTTGAACATCAACATTTGACCATGCTGACTGCAGCATTCAGCCTTAAAGGCCCTGACACACCAAGCCGACAGTTGGCCATCAGTCAAAGTTGGGCCATCAGTGAGTGTCTGTCACCCTAGTCAGTGTGGTGTGTCCTGCACTGTTGCCCCTCATCGGCATTAGACGTTTTATTTTTTAGATGATTCAGCGTGTAGAATTGGCATCAGCAATGGCGGAGCCCAATGGAGAATGAAATCACTCTGATTGGCAGTTCAGTTCAGGGCACGAGAGGAGAAATGGAAGTAAGGAAAGTAAACAAACAGCTAAAGTCCAGAGAAAGAGAAGTCGAAAACAAACTTGTGATGTAAGGAAAAATAATTTATTTTAGCCATTGAGCTGTTTGGCAGAAACATATACTGATGGTTTGTGTTGTTGTTCACTGATGCACGGTTAATACACGTTGTTCTTTCAACACTGGAATGTGTTGCTAACTGGCTTACTAGCATCAGGACGGTCTTCCAATTTCCCTTTCTGAATGAGGATTACAGACTATCCTGGTGGTCCTTCCACGTAGATGCCAAATGCACGTGCAGGTTGGCCACAGAACTGCTTTGGTTACTTTAGACTTTAGTGCTCAGTGGTGCTACACACCAGTTGTGTCTTAGTGTTCACAGACAAACACTTGTCTTTTGCTGGACACATTTTCCCCACAAATACAACATGTTATTAGCATGTTATTAGCAAAAGCCTAAGGCATTTTACATTGTATAAATTAGCCTAGCAGCTAGCAGAGATTTCTTCTACTCATATGAAGCTAGGATAAATCACACACAAGACATAAAATTCAATTTTGTGGATGTTTTTGTCTTTGCAATTTATTGTTTCTTATCTGTGAAATAAAACTAAATAAAAGCTTTGCTTCCACTGAAAGAAACTGTTTACAGCTTACAAAAATAGACAGGAGGTCTGCATCACCAGGACATGTAGTTACATTTCTGGGGAGGTGCACGTCAGGCTATGGCGTAGGTTACAATGTGGGCTCTGTGGCGACATGCCGTAGGTACGGTGTTGATTCGACGCACAAGTATAAACACTGCTTTGGAATTAGTCTGTACTATGGATTTAGTTTACAGCTTCTGCCTCTTGGTAAAAAAAAAAAAAAAAATAAGAATAAAAAAATAAAAGTGAAATCCTACTTACTGTTAGTTGGTTTAGACATTTAATCATATAAGTAATTTAACACACGTGTGTGTGTGTGTGTATACACACACACGTGTGTGTTAAATTTATAAATTTATATGAATTTAATTTAAAAACATGTCACTTTTTTTTTTAAATAAAAATTAAATTAAAAATCTGTGAGAAATTCTTGCAACACGGTTTAGCAATTTTATGCATTTACCTTTTTTCCCATTTACATTTACCTAAATGGTCCTGATTGGCTATTTCAATCACATTGGATGCTTATATAGAAACATTCAAATCAGGGACAAACCCTTGCAGTTGTAGTTTTAGAGTCATTTAGCACAGACACTTTGTTAAAGTCAAGCCGTAGGGCGTGTTTGTAAAAAGCGGGTGCTTTTCTCGAACAGTAAAATCCTTCAGATTAAAGCTCCAGGCCAACGAAGGGTTTGTTTATTTCTCATCTCTCTGGTGGGTCGTTTCTCTCTGCTTCCATTCTTAATGTCTTCTTCTCTTCCCATTCCTGTTTTACGTTTTTATTTAATTTTATTTTTTGCATATCACCTAATGTTTCTGACCTTTAAAAGTGAGCTAGTAGCTTTATGAGGCTGAGAGGTCAAACAGAGGGGCACGAAGTTTCCTTGACTAAATGAATTAAATTTATATTCAGTTTAGATTTTCCATCAGAATGAGACACTTGCCTTTTCTAATAAAAACTGACATCTTCACTTACAAAATGACTCATGCCCAGAATGTGAAAAATGTACTTTGAACTAATTTTTAAAGGATTAATGTTACAGCTGTCCTGAGGTGACAAACTACCCTTTATACACTGGCTCTTCTGTAGTTCACAGATATTTACTGATGAACATAAGCTAATGACTCCTTCAGAATGACTGATAGCACAGGTTGAAATAATTCATGGAGGTTTTTAGCAGCAGCTGAAGGACACTGATGCCACTGAATTGTTAAACTACTTCCCTACAATATTTATGCACTTGACTTGATTTTAAATCTTGCCGGAGGAGAGAGTATCTGCATGCTGATGTCACTTGAAGATTTATGTTGTGCTCTTTTGATTTTTAACACTGAAAGTCGCCACTTTACATCAGCACAGACACAATAGGATGAACAGCTGTGCAATGTAACACAATTCTCTGAACACAGCCAGTATCATTAATGGGTGCAGTTGTTTGGGTGTCCTCAGTTGCACCTGTAACCACACCCAGCAGGGATGTCACATGGTCCTGGAGTACGTCTGTACATCACCGTACCAAAACTGTACACTAACAGAAGTGTGGAAAGAGTGACTTGTGGTTTTAGAGTGAGTTTTATGGTGTTACTATTCCCTGACTGACAACAGTGTATCCATCTACCCAGTGATTCTGTGCAGATGCACAGGTTATTTCCCCCATCAAATTGTGTTTCCAGGCATTGCTGAGATCTACTTACATGTTTTAAAAGTAGTGGCCTTTAAGTCAGCATTGGTTGGGTCTGAGGACTGTAAGTTTGAAAAGTAAAAAAAATCTGAAGAAGTGGAGTTGGAAGGAAGTGAGCTTACCAGATCTTTACTCATGCCTGCTGCAGGCTAGAGGCTAACTGCATATGACATCTGAATTTCCTACTAAACTGTACTGTTGCAATGTAGGCAGCATGTTTTAATAAGGAAAAAAAAGAATGTGTGGAAAAAAAGGTGATATCTCTGGTTCTGCTGCTGATCCTTTTTAATATATATATATATATATATATATATATATCTATATATATATATATATATATATACATCACGAGTCTGACAATGTCATAGGAATGCAGTGACAGCCCCCAATTAAACTTGATTTCTCACCTGAAGAGCCAATCTCCAGAGCTATGATTGCCAGGCAATATCATTTTGGCCATTGTCGTTATAGTGACCGTATTATGGGTCATTTAGCTTGGGATATTTCTCAACCTCAGCAATGCTTCTCTCCTCATCCAATCTTTGTCAAACACAAGACACAGCAACAGCTACAGGTCCCTATTTAGATGGTCTAAAATGCAAAGCGCCAGGCGTGCGGCGCATGGGCGTGTCCCAGTCACTTGTTAGTTAGACAGCGCGTTTCAGACTGTGCGCCATGGCGGAGAGTCTAAAAGGGTTGGACTTACTCTGTGAATTAGTCATGGGTGTGTTTTGGGCGTATCATTCAATAAGCCAATCAGAATGTCACCTCTCATTCCCTTTAAAAGAGGCGCGATTGGAGCTCACGGTGGAGAGCTAGTTAGATGGCGGACCTACCAACTGGAAAGAGTGAGTGTTTTACAGCTGAGGAGACGATAAATGTATCTCTATATCGACTGTCCCGTCACATCTGATGTCAGATCAAAGGGGATTGGCACCATTTGGCATGTTTGGCATGCATAATGGAAACCCAACACACAGCTGCAAACTAATAAGTTCACATCCCTCTCAGCCAACCACAAACAGCCACAGCATCAGATAGGGAGTATATATTCAGCATCTGTCATCTTAGAAAAGCCAGAAGAAAAGAAACAGAGTGAGACTGCAAGAGAGAAAGAGAGAGCACACAAACACGGGAGAAACGCTGTCAACAAATTGTAAGTTATTCAATTTTATTTTAACCCAGGAGGTTAGAGAGCCCAGCTCCCTCTCCAGCATCCTGAACAAAATGATCACAATTCATTTGCGAAAGACAAGTTCATTTTACAGGCTATGCATCATCAGCCCATGGAGGTCTGCTTGCAGTTCTGTATATTCGGACACTGCAGCTTGGACCTCCCGGATTATGATGATCATTATTACTGGGATTAGATCGTTCTGATTAATGACTGACCATTAAGACGTGTTTCTGATAAATATTTTAATGTGCACAATAATAACCTTTCACCTTTTATTTGTTATCTTTTGCATATGTGTGGCTGCTCCGTGTGTGTCTGAGCAGAGTGCACGCGCGTTGTGCACCCGCCTAGAGACGCATATTACTAACTTGTTTAACAGCGAAATACTGCGCCGTTGACTTTAGACCAGGTTTTTGTTGGTCACTGGCGCAATTGCTTTTTACCTCATCTAACTAGCAACGCGCCATGACTGCGCCTGACCACTCCTCATTTTTAGACCAACACACCCACAGAAGCGCAAGTTCATTTGCTAGTTAGACGATAAGGGCACAGGGCGTGAAAATGACAACTGCGCCTGCATCTAAATAGCAATGACACTTCCGACATGTATTATGCGTCATCCGCCGTCCACTTTAGACCATCTAAATAGGGCCCACAGAGTTCTCTTTGCATCAGCGGTGAGGAGAAAAGTTTAGCTGCCATAGGAGCAGAGAGAAAAGCTGCTACAGGAGCTGGTAGGTACAACCAGAGAGCAAATGGGGGAAATATGCATTTAATTCCAGGGTCGGCGAGGCTGGAACTAGGAGAGTGGCCTTGGTCTGCAACAGTGTTTGAGTGGGTGAAGCATGTCAGGTGGTATCCACATGAATGCCAGAACCAAAGGTTTCCCGGCAGAACAATGCATTGGAACAAAATAATGAAAGTTTTTCACTTCACCTGTCAGTGGTTTTAATGTTTTGGCTGCAGTTTGGCTGCAGTTTTAAATACATGGTAAATGTTGTGTAAAGGTCACAGTTACTCACCAAAACTATGTGGTAAGATTTAGAAAAAAGATTATGGATCGCATTAAAATAAGTACTGTAAAAATATTAATTAATGGCTCTGGCTTCTATTTCTTCAATAACTGAACTCAACTGCTGTATATTTGGGACAGATGTCTAAAAGGGACGGGCCCTTTACTTCCTTATACACAAAATTCTTGCTCAGCAAAAATGGAAAATACTGTCAAATTGTTTATTTATACCAGTATGAATATTACTTATATAAAAATTAGGCTATTAGATAATATATCAATTATGAATTATTTATGTTATCTAGTGCCAAGAGCCAACCTCATGCAATGTAAGAAAGAGAGATGAACTTTTATTTGTATAGTGCTTCCCTAGTTTTCTGACCAGTCAAAGCGCTGTTACATTCACCCTTTAACACACACATACACTGGTGGCCGAGGTTACCATACAAGGTGCAACCTGCTACTCAGTGAACCATTTATGCACTCACAATTTTGGTATTTTACCCAAGAATACTTATGCTGCATTCCAGGCAAGTTTCTGAGCCCGTAAGTCACCACTTCAAGTCACGACTCATGACTTCATAGTGTTCCAGGCCAAGTCACGCCAAACTCTCAAAGCAACATGGCGGACCATGTGGGGTTTATGTTTGTTTATGATCACTTCTGTCACCAAAGGTGCTGGTTCCTTGCTCATTTGAGTGAATCAGAGGTATGCTATAATACTTCTATTTTACGTTATCTGTGTGTTTGGAAACCTATTTTTATTCTCACCATGTATCACCTGCATCAACACTGCATCCATAGGGCTGCCATTGTTGTTTAGATGAGTAAGGTAATTGGTTTAGAGGGCTGTATGACATCAGAAAGCGTAACTGGGAGTACATCAATATGGTACAAGTTCACAGGTGGTAAGTTACAGATTTGACTGCCGTTCCAGTGCAGTTTCACGGGTAGAAGTAGGGCTGGGCGATATGGCCTAAAAAAATATCTCCGATTTTTTCACAACAAATCGGATTCATGATTTAAATCGATTTTTTTCCCCTCCTAGTTAAAAAAAAAAAAATTGCGGCCTGGTAGCACATACCTGGGGCTTTCAGCATGTGAATAAACCCCAGTTTTTCCATGGTAGCCTATACATGGGCACCATATCTCTTGCAATATACATGGTGACTGCATCTGTGATCGCTTTCCACCGGACCCCTTTCTTATCATACGGCAGTGTTTCCCCTACCATTATATTGGATCACAACAGAAGTCATTTAAGGTTACCTTTCCTATAGAACAGGTCTATACCTTGTCCTTTTATTAAACAAACTAAATACCCTTATGTTACAGGCTGAGCCTGATGTGTGTGGCTTTTGTGTGTGTGTGTGTGTGTGTGTGTGTGTGTGTGTGTGTGGAGCTGTGTATGTGTGTAGTTGATGCAGGAGGTATGAGACGTTAGCGCGCCGGGTGTGGTGTGTGACGTCAGATGGATGCGCCCCAGGAAGAAAGTGAGGCATGTGTTATGTTGTTTACATCGAGCAGCCACAGTGAAGAAGCCTATGCAGTTCTGCATGCTGTTTTTGAGTTATTTCCCTCTATGTAAAAGTCAGACACTGATGAGAGAGGCTGTGCATCATCCTTGCACTGCTGAAAATAAAGTGCCGTTCTTTAACACTGACAAAGTCCCGTTGTTTATGTGTTGTTGCCACAACGAGCTTACACAAGCTAAAGGAGCTAATGGTCTTCGGAGGTCCCTTTACTACGGTTCGGGGGTCTTCGAGCTTGGCGTTGGTAACACTTATTTATCTTATTTACACAACGGCATGTCATTTATGTCCCTACATGGTGCGCGTCTAAAATCCTCCTCTGCTCTCTGTGT
This sequence comes from Epinephelus fuscoguttatus, assembly GCF_011397635.1. NCBI lineage: Eukaryota > Metazoa > Chordata > Actinopteri > Perciformes > Serranidae > Epinephelus > Epinephelus fuscoguttatus. The sequence continues at coordinate 8,759,295 of NC_064768.1, read as the reverse complement.
CGCGCACGGCGGAGTTCGGCCCTGATGCACACACACACACACACAGACAGACATAGACACAGGTGTGCACACAAAAGCGCTGAAGAACTCGTTCCCTTTCTTGAACGAGTTCTTCAGCACTCCCTGCCATGTTGTTTGTGTATCAAGCGCGCGGTAGGAAGGGGTGAGCCCACTCTGAACTACGGGAGCCCAGAGTGGAGCAGCGGTGGCGGATTTTAAATAGAAACTCCATTTTCATCAAAACAAATCGGCCTAAACTACAAATTCGAATTAATCGATAAAATTGATTTATCACCCAGCCCTAGGTAGAAGGTTGTAAAAACATGAGTTACAGGTTGCCTGGAACGCGCCATTACACACAGACTGGGGAAGCTGGTGATGGAACTGTGGAGCTTCCGATTAGTGGATGACTACCTGCTCTACCTCCTGCACCACAGCCGCCCAGACAGAGAGACCCAGCGCAGTCTTCCACTGACAGAAGAAGTTAGCATACAGTAAGCATTAGACTTCACAGGAAAATATTCACAACCTGGGTAATTTTTTCACAAAAAAACTGTTTTCATTCTTTTGAATGGCTGAACCCTTTCAGAATAAAGGAATATAAATGATCTAGGAATGGACATATATTTAGACTTTATGGCCACCTAAAAGGGAGGACGGTGGGCTGTCCACTAATGGAAAGATCGGTGGTTTGACTTCTTAAGTATCCTTGGGAACCTACTGAATCACACACCATTCACAGTTATGGCACAGCCATCAGTGTGTAAATGGTTTGTGGTGTGTCAATGGCGCACTCACACACCCATGGTGCGTGTGAATGTTAAACTAATGAGCAGCACCTTGTATGATAGCCATGGCCACCAGTGTGCAAATGTGTGTGTGATTAGGTGAATGTGGCATGTAGTTTTAAAAACACTTTAAGAGGTGGGACAACTAGAGGGGCACTATAAAAATTCAAGTCCATTTACTATTTACTGTGCTGCATAAATTATGCTTTGGTGCTCATGGGAGGAATGGTCTGCCTGACCTGAGCCCGAATGGTGCTTTGTTATTGGACTTCTGTGCGAATCATGGACTGGCCGTAACAAACACCAGATTCGAGCACAGGGAGGTTCATACGTTTACCTGGTACCAGAACACCCTAGGCCAAAGATCGATGATCGACTTTGTGGTTGTATCATCAGATCTGTGGCCGTGTGTCTTAGACAATCAGGTGAAGAGAGGAGCAGAGCTGTCAGCTGATCAGCACCTGGTGAATAAGTTGGATCAGATGGTGGGGGCGGCTGCTGGACAGACCTGGTAAACCCAAATGTGTAGTGAGGGTGAACTGGGAACATCTGGCTGAGGCCCTGTCCATGAAGTCTTCAACTCCCACCTCTCCTGCATCCTGTGGGAGACTGGGGACTTAGAATTCGAATGATCCATGTTGAAAGCCTCCATTGTGGAGGCGACTGCTAAGAGCTGTGGTCAGAAGGTTGTCAGTGCCTGACATGGTGATAACCTAAGAGGGAGGCCATCAGGCTAAAGAAGGGGGCCTTTCGAGTCTGGCTGGCCCAGGGGTCTCCTGAAGCAGCAGACAGGTACCGGATGGCCAGAAGAGCTGCAGCTGTGGCGGTCGCTGGAGCAAAAACCTGGGGGTGGGAGGAGTTCCGGGAGGCTATGGAGAAGCACTTTCAGTTGGCCTCAAGGAAGTTCTGGCAGACCGTTAGATGCCTCAGGAAGGAAAAGCAGGGCTTGTCTCAGGCTGTGCTCAGAAGAGAAAGAGAACTGCAGACCTGAACTGGGGACATTATCAGCCAGCGGAAGGAGCACTTTGAGGAACTCCAGAACATGGACGTCACGTCTACCACAGAGAAGGCAGAGTCTGAAGACCCAGGGGAACTCTCACCCATATCCCTGGCAGAGGTTGCTAAGGTAGTCAAAAAGCTGACTAGTGGCAAGGAGCTGGTTATGAATTAGATTTGCCCTGAGATGCTGAAGGCTCTGGACACTGTTGGGCTGTCTTGGCTGACACGCCTTTTCAGTGTTGCGTGAAGGTTGGATACAGTGCCTGCGGAGTGGCAGACTGGGGTGGTGGTTCCCATTTTCAAAAAAGGGGATTGGACGGTGCGCTCCAACTATTAAGCTATCACACTGCTCAGCCTCCCCGGAAAAGTTTATTCCAGGGTGCTAGAAAGGATGCTCCGACCAATTGTCGAACCTCAGATTCAGGAGGAGCAATGCAATTCCGTCCTGGCCAGGGAACAGTGGACCAAACACCATGTGTTTTGTCGACTTGGAGAAGGCTTACGACCGCATCCCTCTGGGTGTCTTGTGGGGGGTACTGCAGGAGTACAGGGTACCGGGCTCGCTGCTATGAGCCATCCAGTCCCTGTATGACCAAAGTGAGAGCTGTGTCCGCATACTCGGTGTAAAGTAAAACACATTTTCAGTGGGTGTTGGTTGTTCCTTTTCACCGATCCTGTTTGTGATTTTCATAGACAGGATCTCGAGGTGCAGCCAGGGGAAGGAAGGGGTCCAGTTTGGGGACCTAAGAATTGCATCTCTGCTTCCGCAAATGATATGGTTCTGTTGATTTCAGCATACCATGACATCCAGCATGCACTGGGGCGGTTTGCAGCTAAGCGGTCAGGATGAGAAGCAGCGCATCCAAATCTGAGGTCACGGTTCTCTGCGGGAAACTGGTGGATTACCCTTTGTGGGTTGGGGAAGAGTTACTGCCTCAACAAGGTAGTTCAAGTATCTTAGGGTCTTGTTCACGAGTGAGAGTAGAATGGAGTGTGAGATGGATTAGCGGTTTGGTTAGGCTTCTGCAGTGATGCAGGCACTGCATCAGTCTGTCGTAGTGAAGAAGGAGCTGAGCCTAGCCTGAGTGTCAGACTGAAGCTCCCAGAACCTTCAGTCTGACATGGCTTCCATTGAAGGCGATTTACAAGGGGGAGGGAATTTGATTTTTTCCCTAACCAATCAGTAGAGATCAACGACTCACCCAGAATCTGATGTCATTAGTATCCATGCCTCGGGGGTGCCGAGAACAAGCGAGCATTGCCCGTTTAAAATGCCTCCGTCGTCGTGCACGCCCAGCTGCATCGCTGTTAAATCCAGTTTAACAGCTTCCTTAATTTGGTCCTCCATTAATGCGAGTAGTGGCGAAATACCTCTATAGCATCGTCAATGTGGTCTGTAGGATCTGTACCGGTCGCCATTGTTGCTATCCTCACCAGTTAACCACCGGCGTACAGCCTGACATCAGTGTGGCGCTGATTGGCTAATCGCTAGACCCCCGGCGTTCAGTGGTCTGTCCAGCGTTTGGACGAGATAAATCACAAATTCATTGAAGTATGCCAGACCAGAAATGCAAGCCTACTCAGTTGAGTGGGCGGGGTCTATGGTCTGGAACCAGGCTAAGCTGAGCCAGAAGGTGTAGCTTTCAATTTACTGGTCCATCTACATTCCAACCCTCACCTATGGTAATGAGCTCTGGGTAGTGACTGAAAGAATGAGCTCGCAGATACAAGTAGCTGAAATTAGTTTCCTCTGTGGGGTGGCTGGACTGAGCCTTAAAGATAGGGTAAGGAACTCAGACATCAGGAGGGAGCTCAGAGTAAAGCCACTGCTCCCAAAAGGGGTCAGTTGAGGTGGTTCAGACATCTGATTAGGATGCCTCCTGGGCACCTCCTGCTGGAGGTGTTTCAGGCACATCTTACTGATAGGAGGCGCCGGGGCAGACCCACAACATGCTGGAGAGATTACATTATCTCATCTGGCCTGGGAATGCCTTGGGGTCCCCTAGCAAAATCTGGAAAGCGTTGCTGGGGGGAGGGATGTCTGGGATGCTTTGCTCAGCCTGCTGCCCCCATGACCTGGCCCCGGATAAACGAAAAAAATGAAAAAATGAAAGTGAAAGGATGCTCATGGTTTCAATTCAATTCAATTCAATTTTATTTATAAAGCCCAATATCACAAATCACAATTTTCCTCACAGGGCTTTACAGCATACGACATCCCTCTGTCCTTATGACCCTTACAGCGGATAAGGAAAAACTCCCCAAAAAAACCCCTTTAACGGGGGAAAAAAACGGTAGAAACCTCAGGAAGAGCAACTGAGGAGGGATCCCTCTTCCAGGACGGACAGACGTGCAATAGATATTGTACAGAACAGATCAGCATAATAAATTAACAGTAATCCACATGACACAATGAGACAGAGAGAGAGAGAGAGAGAGAGAGAGAGAGAGAGAGAGAGAGAGAGAGATGCAGGTAATGACAGTAGCTTACAACAACATTATTGAAAGTAATAATATTATAGTTATAGTTCTGGCTACTGCGGTACAATATGTTGAAAGTATGTATTAATATCTGGCAGTATACAAGTGTGACAATAGTCATATGTGTATAATAACAGTAGAAGTATGACTAATGACTAATGATGGCAGCAGCAGCAGGAGGCATCTGGCAGGACCACGGCAGCAGCACAACCACACACGTCACGCTGTCCAGGCACCGCTGCGATATGAGTTAATCTGAGAGACAGTGGAGCACAAAGGCTCCGGAGAAGAAGCCGAGTTAGTGACATCCAGAATGGCCGAGTTAGCAAGATGCAGTAATAGAATACGAGAGACAGAGAGAGAGAGAGAAGGAGAGAAGATGCCCGGTGTATTATAGGGGGGTCCTCCGGCAGACTAGGCCTAAGTCAGCCTAACTAGGGGCTGGTACAGGGCAAGCCTGAGCCAGCCCTAACTATAAGCTTTATCAAAGAGGAAAGTCTTAAGTCTAGTCTTAAATGTGAAGACGGTGTCTGCCTCCCGGACCGTAACAGGAAGATGATTCCACAGGAGAGGAGCCTGATAGCTGAAGGCTCTGGCTCCTGATCTACTTTGGAGACTTTAGGGACCACGAGTAACCCTGCGTTCTCAGAGCGCAGTGTTCTGGTGGGATAATATGGCACTATGAGCTCTCTAAGATATGACGGAGCTTGACCATTTAGAGCTTTATAAGTTAACAGTAGGATTTTAAATTCAATTCTGGATTTTACAGGGAGTCAGTGCAGAGAAGCTAAAACAGGAGAAATATGATCTTGTTTCTTAGTTCCTGTACACGTGCTGCTGCATTCTGAATTAGCTGGAGAGTTTATAAGGACTTACTAGAGCTACCTGATAATAGAGAGTTACAGTAATCCAGCCTTGAGGTAACAAAAGCGTGGACCAATTTTTCTGCATCTTTTCGGGTCAGGATAGGCCTAATTTTCACAATATTATGCAGATGAAAAAATGCAGTCCGTGAGGTTTGTTTTAAATGAGAATTGAAAGACAGATCTTGATCAAATGTTACTCCGAGGTTTCTTACGGTAGTGCTAGAGGCCAGAGCAATGCCATCTAGAGAAACTATGTCATCAGATAAAGAGTCTCTGAGTTGTTTGGGGCCAAGAACAATAACTTCAGTTTTGTCTGAATTTAACATCAGGAAATAGGTGCTCATCCAGGTTTTTATGTCTTTAAGGCAGTTATGGAGTTTAGTTAATTGATTACTTTCTTCTGGCTTCATCGATAAATACAACTGTGTATCATCCGCATAACAATGGAAATTTATAGAGTGATTTCTAATGATGTTACCTAGAGGAAGCATATATAGAGTAAATAGGATTGGTCCGAGCACAGAACTCATGGAACTCCAAAACAAACTTTGGTACGTAAGGACGATTCATTATGAACGTCCAACAAACTGAAAACGATCAGATAAATAAGATTTAAACCAGCTCAGTGCAGAACCTTTTAGGCCAATTAAGTGATCCAGTCTCTGCAGTAGAATTTGATGGTCAATTGTGTCAAACGCCGCACTAAGATCTAATAAAATAAGTACAGAGACAAGTCCTTTGTCTGAAGCAATCAGAAGGTCATTTGTAATTTTAACTAGTGCTGTCTCAGTGCTATGATGCACTCTAAATCCTGACTGAAATTCCTCAAATAGATTGTTATTATGGATTATTATGGAGAAAATCACACAGCTGGTCTGCGACTACTTTCTCAAGGATCTTTGACATAAAGGGAAGATTAGATATTGGTCTATAGTTGGCTAACACCTCTGGATCCAGGGTGGGCTTTTTTAGTAGAGGTTTAATTACAGCTACCTTAAAAGACTGTGGTACATAGCCTGTTAATAAGGATATATTGATCATATCTAATATATGAGTGTTAACTAAAGGAAAGACCTCCTTAAGTAGCCTAGTTGGGATGGGGTCTAAGAGACACGTTGATGATTTAGATGAAGAAATCAATGCGGTCAATTCTTGAAGAGAAATTGGGGAGAAGCGATCTAAATATACAGTACAGGCCAAACGTTTGGACACACCTTCTCATTCAACGCGTTTTCTTTATTTTCATGACTATTTACATTGTAGATTCTCACTGAAGGCATCAAAACTATGAATGAACACATGTGGAGTTATGTACTTAACAAAAAAAGGTGAAATAACTGAAAACATGTTTTATATTCTAGTTTCTTCAAAATAGCCACCCTTTGCTCTGATTACTGCTTTGCACACTCTTGGCATTCTCTCCATGAGCTTCAAGAGGTAGTCACCTGAAATGGTTTTCCAACAGTCTTGAAGGAGTTCCCAGAGGTGTTTAGCACTTGTTGGCCCCTTTGCCTTCACTCTGCGGTCCAGCTCACCCCAAACCATCTCGATTGGGTTCAAGTCCGGTGACTGTGGAGGCCAGGTCATCTGCCGCAGCACTCCATCACCCTCCTTCTTGGTCAAATAGCCCTTACACAGCCTGGAGGTGTGTTTGGGGTCATTGTCCTGTTGAAAAATAAATGATCGTCCAACTAAATGCAAACCGGATGGGATGGCATGTCGCTGCAGGATGCTGTGGTAGCCATGCTGGTTCAGTGTGCCTTCAATTTTGAATAAATCCCCAACAGTGTCACCAGCAAAACACCCCCACACCATCACACCTCCTCCTCTATGCTTCACAGTGGGAACCAGGCATGTGGAATCCATCCGTTCACCTTTTCTGCGTCTCACAAAGACACGGCGGTTGGAACCAAAGATCTCAAATTTGGACTCATCAGACCAAAGCACAGATTTCCACTGGTCTAATGTCCATTCCTTGTGTTTCTTGGCCCAAACAAATCTCTTCTGCTTGTTGCCTCTCCTTAGCAGTGGTTTCCTAGCAGCTATTTGACCATGAAGGCCTGATTCGCGCAGTCTCCTCTTAACAGTTGTTCTAGAGATGGGTCTGCTGCTAGAACTCTGTGTGGCATTCATCTGGTCTCTGATCTGAGCTGCTGTTAACTTGCGATTTCTGAGGCTGGTGACTCGGATGAACTTATCCTCAGAAGCAGAGGTGACTCTTGGTCTTCCTTTCCTGGGTCGGTCCTCATGTGTGCCAGTTTCGTTGTAGCCCTTGATGGTTTTTGCGACTCCACTTGGGGACACATTTAAAGTTTTTGCAATTTTCCAGACTGACTGACCTTCATTTCTTAAAGTAATGATGGCCACTCGTTTTTCTTTAGTTAGCTGATTGGTTCTTGCCATAATATGAATTTTAACAGTTGTCCAATAGGGCTGTCGGCTGTGTATTAACCTGACTTCTGCACAACACAACTGATGGTCCCAACCCCATTGATAAAGCAAGAAATTCCACTAATTAACCCTGATAAGGCACACCTGTGAAGTGGAAACCATTTCAGGTGACTACCTCTTGAAGCTCATGGAGAGAATGCCAAGAGTGTGCAAAGCAGTAATCAGAGCAAAGGGTGGCTATTTTGAAGAAACTAGAATGTAAAACATGTTTTCAGTTATTTCACCTTTTTTTGTTAAGTACATAACTCCACATGTGTTCATTCATAGTTTTGATGCCTTCAGTGAGAATCTACAATGTAAATAGTCATGAAAATAAAGAAAACGCATTGAATGAGAAGGTGTGTCCAAACTTTTGGCCTGTACTGTATATTAGGTTTTACAGCTGTGTTTGAGGTTAGATGGGTAGGCCTACTATCTGAGGACAGGAGGTCATGAATTTTGCCTCTAATAGTTAGAATTTTGTCATTAAAAAAGTTCATAAAATCATTACTGCTAAGGGCTAAAGAAATACAAGGCTCAATAGAGCTCTGACTCTCAGTCAGCCTGGCTACAGTGCTGAAAAGAAACCTGGGGTTGTTCTTATTGTCTTCTATTAATGCTGAGTAATAGTTTCCTCTGGCATTGCGGAGGCCCCTCTTATAAGTTCTGAGACTGTCTGTCCAGATTAAACAAGATTCTTCCAGTTTGGTTAATCGCCAATTCCTTTCAAATTTTCGCGATATTTGTTTTAACTTACGGGTTTGAGAGTTATACCAAGGAGTGAACTTTCTTTGCTTTTTTAACTTCTTTTTAAGAGGAGCTACAGAGTCAAGTGATGTTCGCAACGAGCCTACAGCGCTATCGACAAAATGATCAAAGTCGGTACAGGAAACCTCTGTTACTGAGGGACTTGGTATTGAATTTAATGACGGAGTAATCTTTTCCTTAAATTTTGCGACAGCACTATCTGATAAACATCTAGTATAGTAACTGTTGCTGAGTGGCGTGTAATCGAGTAAAAAGAAATCAAAAGTAATCAGATAATGATCCGATAGCGAGGGATTCTGTGGAGAGACTTTTAGATTATCAATTTCAATTCCATACGTCAGGACTAGATCGAGGGTATGGTTAAAACAGTGAGTGGGTTCATGTACACCCTGACTGAAGCCAATGGAGTCTAATAATGAGATAAACGCGGTAGCCAGGGAGTCATTATCAACGTCGACATGAATGTTAAAATCGCCTACAATAATAACTTTATCTGATTTAAGAACTAAACTGGATAAAAACTCTGAGAATTCAGATACAAATTCAGAATACAGGCCAGGAGCACGGTACACTATAACAATAAAAGTGGCTGCGAGGTTTTCCAGGTCGGATGTAAAAGACTAAGAACAAAGCTTTCAAATGAATTATAATCTAGTTTAGATTTAGGGCTGATTAACAGACTAGAGTTAAAAATGGCTTCAACTCCCCCCTCCTCGGCCGCTGCCTCAAGGAATGTGGGTATTATTATGACTGGGAGGAGTGGACTCATTTAGACTTACATATTCATCTGGACACAGCCAGGTTTCAGTGAGACTGAGTAAATCAATATGATTATCTGATATTAATTCGTTTACTAACACTGCTTTAGACGATAGAGACCTGATATTTAACAGTCCGCATTTAATTCTCCTGTTTTGTCTTTCTGTCACAGAAGAGGTTTTAATTTTTATGAGGTTGTTATGCACAACTCCTCTTTGTTTAATTTTAGATTTAAATAATTTAGGTGGTCGGGGGACAGACACCGTTTGTATAAAATTATGAAAACTATGGCTGGGTAACTGCACTAGAAGCTCAGAGAGGCGTATAGGACTGCGACTCTGAGTCCTGGTGTCAACTCTGGGTTGTCAGGGATTTAAATTACTAATAAAGTTTGGCAGGTTCCTAGAAATGAGAGCAGCTCCATCCAAAGTGGGATGAATGCCGTCTCTCCTAATAAGACCAGGTTTTCCCCAGAAAGTTTGCCAATTATTAACGAAACCCACATCGTTTGCTGGACACTACCGGGACAGCCAGCGATTAAATGATGACATGCAGCTAAACATGTCATCACTGGTCAGATTTGGGAGGGGTCCAGAGAAAACTACGGAGTCCGACATCGTTTTTGCTTATTCACACACCGAGGCAATATTAATTTTAGTGACCTCCGATTGGCGTAACCGGGTGTCATTGACGCCGACGTGAATAACAATCTTACTGAATCTACGTTTAGCTTTAGCCAGCAGTTTTAAATTAGATTCAATGTCGCCCGCTCTGGCCCCAGGGATGCATTTGACTATGGTCGCTGGTGTTGCTAACTTCACGTTTCTCAGAATAGAGCTGCCAATAACCAGAGTTTTATCCTCAGCGGGTGTGTCGCTGAGTGGGGAAAAGCGGTTGGAAACGTGAACAGGCTGGTGGTGAGCCGTGGGCTTCGGCTTGGAGCTGTGCTTCTGGCGAACCGTAACCCAACCTCCTGGCTGAACGGGAGTTACCGGAGGACAGTTAGCAGAGGCTAAGGCTATGCTATGTGGCTCCGCACCGGCTACAGGGGGCTGGCTAACTACCACAGCTACTGAATGGTTTTCCATGGTGCGGAGCCGCGCTTCTAATTCACTAAGCCTCGCCTCCAACGCAGCAAATAAGCTATACTTATTACAATTACCACTGTCGCTAAAGGAGACAGAGGCATAACTGAACATTTGGCACACTGAGCAAGAGAGAGCAGAGGGAGAAGCCATCGCTAACTTTAAAGCTAATGTAGCTACCAAGGCTAGTAACGTGCAAACAACAGCTAAGAGATTAGCGAGAAAGTCGTAGAAAGGAGGAGAGCTATAAGTGCTTAAACAGAACTAGTGTGCGTTAAGACTTGAAGTAGACGTTAAAGCAACGTTAAAGCAACTGAAGTGAGAAAACAGGCTACTAGAATTCACCAGAGCAGTACAGAGACGTTGTCACAGAAACACCGGAAATGACACAACTCGCTTACCGTAATACGTCAGCACTACATGGTTTCAGTAAAATAAATTGAATGATTCAATTGTGGAGAATTGAACCAAGATGACAATCGGTAGCATGTCCATACTGACACATTTTAAACATTTATGCACTAAGCAACTAAGGATTTTCTCAGTCCAGTAGCTGATGACCTGGTCGGCTTTAAAAGGTTTTGTACATCCAAAGAACTTCAATAAAAATGAATTGCTTTGCAGCATCAATGGCCACTAGACTTGGCATGTAATTTAGACCAGAGTTTATTTGTAAAAATGTGTGGCCACACCTGGCTAGTAAAGTGGACTAGGCATTTATTTGGGGCTTAGCTTCCAAATGCAACACATTCTCACTCTGGTCAAGGACTTTTCTGCCTCTGACATGCATTGTCTGTTTCACAGGAAATGTACAGTTTGCATACTACCTCAGTACAACACCACGAGTTGACTGTTTTTTTTCTTCAACTACAAACAAAGATGGTTACATTAAGCCAACACACATAAATGGTTGAGTTTAGGAAAAAAGAACACAATCTTACTGGCCTCCTCGGTATAAGTCTGTGGTTGAGCCATCCACCATTCCTCCTATCCACCCTATCTGGACTTCCGCTGCCTTAACTTTTGTTGTTGTCCTGCCACATTTCCCCATGCAAATGTTCATGCAAATGTGAAAGAATAGCTTTTTCATCAGTGTCCGATGCCGGAAGTCACTGACCAAATGCCAGATTTCAACAACATTGGAGTAAGACTGGGTTGCTAAGTGAAGCTTTGCAGTGGGTTTGTTAACACAGCTTTTGGTTTTACACAGAACACAAACAATGGTCTCCTCGATGAAAGTACTGTGTTGATTTGACCCATCCACCAGCCAATCTCTATACACTATGCAGCCTTTGGCGCCCTTAATACTAAGTCATCTGACTTACGCCTCTGCTTCTGTCATAATTACTGCAGCCACGGCAGGTTGCCTCCTAACAATAAAGGTAAATATGGATCATAATAAACAGCTTGCACCAACAACATATAAATCCATTTTTCAGGTGAGGGCGGGCTGGTTCCTTCAGACACAAACCAGTCAATATCAAACTTTTCATGTTTTTGTAACTGAATACTTTGAATCAACAGTCTGCTGTTTCTCTGCAGTGGTAATTTCTTCGTCAGCCCTCTGACACACCGATTGACTCCTGTTTGTTTCTCTTCTGGTATCAGCTCCTCTGAACACTAATTGCCATTAGACTAGGATTTATTGACCTGTGAGCTGGCGTGGCGGCTCGGCCGGAGACCTGCAACAATCACACGAATTTGCTCTAATTACAGTCACCATCTCTGATCTCATCTGGGTCGCTTCTCAGCATGACAGCGATGAATCTGCTCCTTAGACTTAGGTGATTGATAATTACGGCTGAGTCATTCTTGTTTTGTGATTTGATTGCTGCTCATGTGAAGTGCTGGTTATAATTGCTTTTTCTGGAGGGTTTGTTTCCAAGAATAAGATAGAGAAGCTACTGAAGCACTTCAGCCATCTGAGGACACATCACGCTCACAGCTTTGCTTCTTCTTCTTCTTTGTTCTTTGTTCGTTAAGAATGCACTTTTAAAATGTTGTTCAGGTATAGTTTGTCACTGTTTGTTGAGTAAATAAAGAGACTGTTGGATGTCATTGTTTATAAGGCAAGCTGATGCAGAAGTAGTCATGTATTTGTACGTGACAACATAATCTCTGAATTGTTTCCCATTGATTCACTCATTAACTTGAAAGAGAGAAAAAAAGCATGAGCTCATAACTCTATGAAAAATAATTGTGGCTTTGGAAGCTGTTTATAAAAGAACAGCTCGATGTTTGGTTCCCTGCCATCGCAGCAGGTAAATCAGCCCAGTACAGCATACACCGCAGGACAAACTGTACCAGCATTTGACTGCTGGCAGTTTCCCACCATGACCTGAGTCCTTGAGTGACAAAAACACTTTCAAACAGTCCTTTTGATTCCTCAGCTACTGAATCATAAACCTTGAAAATTTGTTTAAAGCTGAATGTGTTGGAGTGGAACTAAATTAGATTTTCCATCACCTGAAGAGAGAAATGCAGCTGAAAGGAAACATTCATGCACCTGAACCTGGCTGTCTGACTGACAGTTGACTAGTGCTAGAGTGCACACTGACACTCGGAATGAGTATTTCTAAATGCACCACTTGCATCATCTTCCTCCATTGTCTAAAATAAGCCACCAAACTTCCCAGCTAGCGCTAGCTAATGTCTTTGAAGGAGTTTTCCTCCTAGCTAAGCCTACTTTACTTACCTTACTTACTGATGACAGTCAACAGTACGTTTAACAGTAAAAAGGTCTATAATCTTTGGATTCACTATGCAATTCTGTCTGCCACCGGAAACAATCTCCCAAGAAAATAAAAGCTGCCTGGTGTGGATCCAGTCAGGCTAGCAGCCAGACATCATTTCTCTCTCTTTCTTGTTTGTCTGTTTCCACTTTAAATATCCATACAAAACTGCCTTGAGAAAAACATAGATTTTAAAAATGATCAAGGACAAATTGCTGCCAAATACTCCCTGGAGCAGCAAATGTGGATAAATTCACTGTTGAAAATAGTCCCTAACAAATTTCCTCTTATTTGTTTGACAAAAACAAATACTTGCCCAGCTGATTTCGAAATTGACTTAAGGTGTGTTGACACCCGACCTGTTTTTTGTTTTGTTTTGTTTTTTCGCTAGCGACGAGTTTACACACAAAGTCAAGCGGTATTTCGCTGGGTCCTATCGCTTGCAGCTCAACACTGATTGGCTGCCGGGGATGTTCTTGACTGTCATGACATATCAGCTTCATTAAAAGTATAGCTGCAAATTAAAAGCAACAACAGATGTAAAAACACACATAGACAATACATCTGTGATCAGTTCCCTAATTTAATTTTAACAATTTTTTCAATCTTCTCCAGTTTCTCGTTTTATTTTATGGAAGTGATCAATGTAAGTGCACTTGTCCTAGAGCCGCCACGACAGTTTTTATAATACAAATAACTCTGTTTAGATAAAACCTACAAGCTTCTCTTCTTATGACTTTTACTAAAAATGTGTCTTGTATGTTTTCTGAAGCCTTTAAGTCACAAAAATGAAGCACACTAGACTTCTGAGCATCAAGAATTTTTTTTAAATCACACTATATGTTTGTGAGGTGTTTTTAAAAGATTTACTTTGTCAGTCGGAACCAATGGTCTTGAAGCTCAGAGCCACAGACAGGAAGTCAGAAAATACTAAGAGACGACTTAATGCATTGTTGGTTTGGTCTTTTATTGGATTTTTTGGTGAGAAAACACCAAAAACATACAGAATAAAACCACATCCTTTAAAGGGAAATTTCAGTTTATTTCAACCTGTCTCCTATCATCCGAAATTTGTTTCAAGTGAGTAGTGACATAAAAATAATAGTTAGCGTGTTAGCCGTTAGCCTAGATACAGCCGGGGCGCATAGTAGCGTCAGACCTGTTAAAACGTAAGTGAACGGGCATACCTTCAAGTGCAAAGTTAGTCCACTAAACAAGCTTTTTTTCCACAAGACCGCCTCATATCGTTAGGATAAATGTCAGAGAACATATAGAAAACGACATGGAAACATGTTGTCTTACCTTACCGGTGTGCTGCCATGTTTGTTTACCATTTAGCTCTGTTTTCCAAAGCGCAGCCAAAATATCGCGAGAACAAGCAGCAATCTCATAGCGTGCCTGAAATCTCGCGAGCTCTAGATAAAGCCCAGCTGGATACTACTCCAGGTGGAGGTGTCTCGTCCTCAGTCACATCCTGACCTTGAAAATAAGGCTGCAACCAGTCCCATTCCTTGCAACAGAGGCATTCCTCTTCTGTGGGCACTGGGGCACAGCATTCACAGGTACACCACCAATCTCCAGAGCTAAGCAGCCTTGCAGCAGCCATTCCTCCTCTCTCATCCACTACCTGTTGCGCCTCTCTCTCTCTCCTCCTCCGTTCTTCAATTTCACGAAGCTCTTCGTCAGTGTATTCTGGCTCAAATAAATAAGGGGCGGCCATCAAACTCTGCAAAATCAAATTCCTCCTCCACAAAGTCAAAGTCTGGCAAAAAGTCAGCCATTATTCTATAAATCTTTCATAAAATAAATGAATGAACCTTTCAGGCTACTGTCCGGTTCTGTCTTCCAGCTGTTGCTGCTTGTTCTCGCGAGTTTTCAGGCACGGTATGAGATCGCTGTTTGTTCTTGCGATATTTGGGCTGCGCTTTGGAAAGCAGAGCTAAATGGTAAACAAACATGGCACCACACCATTAAGGTAAGACAACACGTTTACATGTCGTTTTCTATATGTTCTCTGACATTTATCTTAACGATATGAGGCGGTCTTTGTGGAAAAAAAGCTTGTTTAGTGGACTAACTTTGCACTTGAAGGTTGCCCGTTCACTTACATTTTAACAGGTCTGACGCTACTATGCGCCCCGGCTGTATCTAGGCTAACGGCTAACATGCTAACTATTATTTTTATGTCACTAGTCACTTGAAACAAATTTAGGGTGATAGGAGACAGGTTGAAATAAACTGAAATTTCCCTTTAAATTGAGTGTGAATTTTTTTTTTTGAAGTGAAGTATTTTTCCCTTTAAATGTAACTTGTGAGACCGGAGTCCTGCTCTGTATTCTGTCTTTTTTGCTCCATAAAATCATTTATTGCAGTGGAAAGTGTGATGTCTGTAATTTTCATTGCAACTCCACTCATCAGACATGAAAAGAGTGTTTGCTTCACCCTGTGTGTACGCAGATGTCAAATGTAAGTGTGTGTGGTGCAGTCAGCTGGTATTAATGGAAGAGTGAAAGGTGAGCCATTACACATCACCAGGCGACCCAGTTGCCATGGTAATTTGTATGTAATTGCCTACCAGTTCTGCCGAAGCGCCGAGTGATAACAGCACCAGGGATTTGAACTGGAGGCCATCGGGGCTGAGAGATGAACGGGAATAAAACCCTTATCTGCTGCGAGGAGAGAGCTGAACTTTTACTTCCAGCGTTAAGTCTCTGCTTTTATTGGAGTTAATCTTCCTCCGCGGGCTGTGATGAGGACGTAAGTAAGAGGTGCTGATAGCAGCGCAGCACTCAGGCCTCACAATTAATCATGAAGGGAAGTCACGGAGACCCTCCCTGATCCAGTTTCTGCCGGGTTTATTTGCACTTACAAATGATCCAACCTGGGATAGAAACAAAATGAGGAGGGAAGAAGAAGAAATGGAGACGCAGAGTGAGCGAGCGAGCGGCAGAGACAAAGGGAAGCCTCAAGGGGCTCGTAAAAAAAGACAAACAAAGCAAAGAGATAGTGTGAGAAGAATCAAGATGGCAAACAGACAGCTGTGGGTGGTGAGAGGAGAAACAAAACGACAAGGAAACACAAGAGGAGGGTGATACAAACACAACAAAACGGAGGAGTAACAAGTGAGGGAGGAGCGTTCAAAAATAGAGGTGGTGCAGAGGAAGAGTGTGTGATTTTATATGTGAACACGTTCAAACAGTGGAGAGAGGGAGAGGAGGATTAATACAGAGAATAGGATTCTGAGTAAATGATGACACTTTCTACCAGGAGCTTTGGTTAATTATGAAGTCCTGATCAAGTCGCAAGTCAAGAACCAACAAACTTACTGTCCTTGCCAAGTCCCCGCCAAAAGAAAAAAAAAAAAAACACTAGCTGGATCTGATGGTGCATTTTCATCCACCTCTTTTTTACCCATATTTTAAATTTGCACATAAAAAAACCGAGGGGAAATGCCAAAAATAAAAATAAAAAAAAATCCCAAAACACTGCAAAAAAATAAAGTTTTTACAGTTGAGGGAGGTGGAAAAATTGGTGTATCGATAAAAGCTAAATGCAACTTAATGCAATGGAAATATCTTCAGTTTAAAAATGATAATGTACAATCAAGACTAATCATCATTGCTTTGGCCACTAGAAGCTCTCTTCATTGTCTTTTGTTGGCTTTTAAAATGCTTATATCTGCACAAAGAGCTGTTACTAGAACCCTTTAAAGAGCATAAAGCTGTTATTTTAGTTGTTCAGAACTCCCTGTTTCTGTTGTCCAATGTGCTCTGTTATTACACACCCAATGTTTTCCTTTGTTTGAAGTTTGACTGGAGCTCTTTTAGGTAAGTCAGGGCTTGACGCTAACTTTTTCCCCAAGGAGCACATGTGCTCCTAAATTGAAAAAGTAAGGAGCGCACAAAGAACTTTAGGGGCACAATATAAATTGATCAAATAATGTGCTTTCCGTAATAAACGTGATGCAAATAGACATTTACAAGCAAAATTATTTAATGAATTTGTATACAAAATGTACAGAAATGTAAAATCATCAAGTTTTGAAAAAGTATTGCAATTTAATTTTGTCTTTAATGTTATTATCTTATATATACATATTATCTTTGCAATATGATTATCTTATATAATGTTATTACTATCCTAAAACATTCTACAGGTCCTCTGAAACTCTGCAGGACTTAAGCATCTTTCACACAGAGCGCGATTTTCACGGCGCCCACCGCGGGATAGGGCGCAGAGCAAGCGGAGAGCAAGGCGCGCAAGACAGGATTTGGGGGAGTACAGGCTCGTTCAGGAGCTACAGCTCCACGGTGACCGCTTCCAGGTCTACTTCAGGCTCTTCTCTGCTATTGGACGCGCCGAGGTGTCGCACAGCACTTTAGTTTTAGTCGCAAATGCGGTGACGGACGGATCGCCACACTGCCGACATTTTATTCCGCCCGTCACGGCACGCTGTTTGATTGCGTTATCAAAACACACCACTATTATTCGGCCTTGCTTTTAACTTCCACCGAATACTGAATGTGTGTTTTTTTGCAATATTCGGCCGAATATATTCGGTTACCGAATATTCGGTGCATCCCTAATATTCATTGTGCCGACAGTGGCTTGGAAAACCGCCCATAACCGTGTCACACGGGGAAGAGGGAAGAGGGAAGAGGGAAGGCAGCTGGAGTTCCTCCAGCATTTGCGGTTAGATTATCATATTTTTTTATTGACAAAAATATAGGCTGCTTCGGCTATTTTTTTATGTGCACATGTGCCCCCAAATATTTTTTACAGTTCGCACACACCTATTTTTAGTTGCAAATGCGAGTGAAACGCTCGCACTGTCGAGCCCTATAAGTCATCTTGTTTTCTTCTTTTCTCCAGATGAGAATAGTGCCACTTACTGCTTAGCATGAAAGACACCAAAATTTTGCATTTTCTTTTGCTCATTTTCAAAACAAATAAAAAAAACTGGTTAAAATTTGCACCACATGGATGGAAACCTGACTACTTATGAGATGCAATGATGTGCAGAGAGCCAAGAAATGACACCATGGAATCAATTTCCGTTCTTGTGGACAGATTCCCAAAAATATGAAGGGACACTGTGTTTGTTAAAGTGCAAAATCATATCATATAGCATGTTATAAATGTTACATAACAAGTATTAACTGCACACAGATGTAGTTAGATGAAAAGTCAGGGGATTGGCAAAGTTAATGGCAGTCCATCCAAGAACTGTGGAGCAGTGGTGTACTGATCAGTTGACCAACGCTGGCATGTAACTCGGGTGGCTTGGTGGTTTGCACACAAGCTTCCGAAATAGAGGGTCATAGGATCCACATGCTGTGGAAAAATGCAATCTTGCAAACCTGAACTCATCTAGACATTCCCCAGAGAGGCTGTACGTGAGAACGCAAATGTCCAAATCTGTTCCACCGAATATTAAATGGACCTTACCCTACCAGCTCCCAATTGGCAAGTGAGATTAAGCCCAGTTGTGAACAGAGCAGGTCATTGTCCGGAGAATTTGCAGCAATCAAGTGCGCATGTTGATGATGTTAATATCACTGGCCCAAAAGCAAAAGAATACAAACATCCAAGGGTGAAGAGTAGAGGAAGGGTAATTTACACAAAGATAATGAAAATGTCAAAATGTAGAAAGGACAAGATTTATGAATTTCTGTCGGAAAGGGCCTTTGCTAAAATGATCAGACAAATTCAAGGAACGGCAAGAGACTTGATTGTGGATCACCAAATTATGACTAGCTTCGTGAGCAAAATACTACAATATCCACAGCATGTTTTTGCCTCATGCCTCCTGCACACTCTTTTCAGGAACCAAACCTCACCTTGCTTTATTTCCTTATTTTTAAGCATGATCTGTCTTGTAATTTAAGTAAGACTAAATATCCCTTTGCGCAAAGCAGTACCTTGGAGTTTAAACTATGGTACTAACTTTTAGGTTTTACAGCAGCAGTTTTTACCCCAGAGAGACAGACAGATTTAACCCTATGTCATGGTAATGGTACTCACCCATCCGGACGGCAGAGAGTGTGTTGGCCTGGCTGAAGGAGAGCGGTGCCGTGGTCAGCAGCAGGACAGTGATGTAAATCGACAGCAGCAGTGCTGGCAGAGCCGGCATCTTCCACTGCTCCTCATGGAGAATGGTCTGCTGGCTGCCTGTACCGCCACCTGCAGGACAGGAGGATTAATTACCACTACAGCTATAACATACACTGGATATCATAATCTCCCACACGTCACATATCGAGTTTCGACTCAATTCAACAGTTGGTACAAATGTTTCTCATGGCTACTGACCAGTTCAGCTTGTAAAAATCATTCACACATTCAAATCACACTGCTGACAATCTATAAACACACCCTTGACAACAAGGGAACGACCTGAATACCTCAGTGCTGCCCAGCAGGGGTTACTGTTACCTAGTCAACAGGTAGAACTTATAAACTGCAATCAGATCGCTGTTTTATACATAAATCTAAAAATACGTGGAAGAAGTGATAAACTTCATAGCAACACTGGCCAAAGATATCATCCCTTCAGTGACTCCAGTTTAAGTTGCTAAGCAGAGAATGCCACTCCTGTGACTCGCTGCACATACTGAGAAATATGAGACGAATCGATCTTTGAATCTCTTAGAGAAAATACATATGTAATTGTGAACAACTAAATCAGGATTTATTAAAACACAGTGGTGGTTAGACAGAGAGCAGGACTGAATGGATGTTTCACCTACTGAAATTCTGCAGAGAAGAAATGAGACCCTATAACCATTTCATGTCATGATTATCCTGACCAAAAAGGGCTTCCATAGTTAGTCTGTTACCTATAGTATGTCCATTTGCATGACAGCTCTTTCATTTGGCACTACATTTTCTCAACCGTAGAATTTTGACAGCGGCAATCACATGCCATTCACTGTGGAAACAAAAGAGTATCTTTGTGCACCAGAGTTACCACAGTAGGAGACTAAGCACGCCAAAAGGGAGATATGCACGGGCATACAGAAGTTCTCCAGTTGAGAAAATGTAGTGCCAGCAGAAAGGGCTGTCTGATGGCAAGGTAAAGCAGTAAAACATTCTAAATATAGATCACTTTGAGTGATATTGATTTTTTTAGGTAGCTAAAATATGTTTTGCTGCTCTCCCCATACAAAGCAGTAAACTGCTTAGCTTCCATGATCATTCTACCATCTGCCTCTCCAAACAGGAAGTGTGTCGACTGACATCTACTGTGGGAAACACACTGACTATGGATAGGTGCCTCGTACAACCCACATCAAAAAACCTAAAATAGCCCTTTAAATCTTTTAAAATGCCACTAAACAAAGTGGAATCACTTTATCTTTCATTTTATTGAGAAACAAACATTTTTAATTCAACACAGGTAGGACACATATCTTTTTTAGAAAACATCCTTTTTAGTGAAAACCAAAAAAAGGGCAGGGCTTAATTTCAATTGGCATGATGTCATTCCATAGGTCGGTGCCTGTGAAGCCTGTTTTTGCAAAGTCTCTTTTATTGTTGGTTTCCCAGGTATTCACAGTTATCCTGATAATGGAAATTCACTCTGTTTTTACCGCAATTTGCAATAAATTCTTATACCATCCCACTACAACATAAAGTAACCAGAATGTCCCACTGCTGACCAGAGGGGTATTCCAGGTAGGAGGTTCAACAAACTCTGAGTCTAACCCTGAACTCTGAGTTGATTTACCCTGAGATGGGAAACTCTGAGTTACCGGTTCCAGAACAGCTGATCTGAGTTAGTTCAGTCAACTCTGAGTATGTTCACTCTGAGTTAAGCAGACCATAAAAAGCCATCATTAATGGAGCTCCGACTCCACGATTCACCATGGCAACAGGTAAATAAAAGACAGCGCCTCCATTTTAATCCAGTGGATGCAGAGATATTAATGCATGTGTAGCAGACGGTGCACGTTTATCTTTAAAAGAAGAGCCTGAGTCAGAGCGAGGAAAGTGTAAATAAGTTAACCATAAAGTTAATAAAAAAGTTTATTCATCATTTATCAGACTTACATTTCCTTAATGAAGATAAAGTGGTGGAATCTGACTGTGTATCAGGCTGTAGATACATTACATTATATTAATAATGTATAATAATATATTTGTTCAGATTGAATCTGATGGGGAAAAACACAGGAGGCAGAAGATTTAAAACATATAGGCTAGGCTATAGATCAAAGACATAAAGACATGACTGTAAACTCACAGTCTGACCCAGTAATAACATGTTTGGTGATTTGCACTTGAAAAGACGTTGAGGTTAAAATACAGTAGATTTGAAAATGTTGCACATCTATTTGTATCTTGACTCAACAGCATTCAGTGACTTTATTTCAGATACAAATGTAGTAAATTTAAAGACACTGAAATGCTGCACCATTGCTCACTCAGCAATATGAATTTATAATCCCCAATATTAGGCTATAGGAATTATGTTCCATCAGTGCGACCAATGACATCAGTGATAGAGATCATTAGTCATTGATACTACGTGTCTGAAGCTTCATACCGATTTTTAAAATTTAAATAATTAGACCTACACATTATGTGCAATAAACATTTGGGAGCTGCTCTAACTGACTGACAGTCTGGTCCTTGTGCACAGTGTTATAAAAAATAATAAATATAAAAAGGACAGAGGTTTGATTCTGAGCTGAGGGTGAATTCTCGCTGTGTAATATTTGAATGTAAAGAGAAAAACCGATGTCAAAGAAATGATTGATGTGCATAAATTCAGTAACTTAAGACAGTCCTGAGTAACAAACTAATATCCAGCAGGATTTAGACTGTGACAGACGGTAAATCTCCACTAATTAATGCGCTTTGATACAAGCTCTGACACGGACTGAATGAATGAGGAAATGAAACAGCGTGCAAGAGGAAGGAGACAGAGAAAAACTCAGGATTTATTGAAGAAAACCTACCAGCGAGCAGGTTAGGTTCACAGACTCAGTTGTCATGGTGACTGACTCAGAGTTTGATTTACCTCTCTTTCTGGAACTGAAAATCCAGAGTTTCCCTCATTTCAGGGTTAACATACTCAGAGTTTTCACTAAACCTGCTTTCTGGAATAGGCTACCCCTCTGGTGTTTGTTATGATCAGCAGGTCTGTTGATCATAACAAACTAAATTCAATTAAGAAGAGAGCAGTTGTTCAGGTGTTTCAGTGTGGAAAAAGACATTGATAAAAGTGACCTGTAAAGGCCAAGGTGGGCAATGTTTAATTCCATATGGAACAGGTTTTCTAAATGAGCTGGTTTACTGTGGATTGAGTATGAAAGATAGCATTAGAGACAGACAGAGACAACACGAGCTTGGGAAGATTAGAGAAAAGGGAAGGCAAATACAAAATGTGAAAATGAGAGGGGGGTGGGAGAAAATATGAGACAAGACGGAGAACGGAAAGGAAAAGAGAGCCAGATGGAGGGAGAAAGAAAAATGAGAAAGCTTGAATGGAAATATTAGAGAACAAGTGTGCGAGACAGATCAAGAGAAGATCACATGTTGCAGAGGGAGGGAGAGATTTAAAATGGCTGAGTGAGAGAGCATGACGAAACAAGTCCAAATCTTCAAAGTAGATTAGAGAGACTGAAGCGAGACTTTTTCATTAGCGGGCGTGTGTGTGTGTGTTTTGCATGTTGGCATTTAGGTTCTCGGAGTAACAACACAGGGAGTGCGGAGCCATGACAAACATTGAGCGCTGTTCAATCCCACCATGCAACTGCTTCATCTTTCCATCTCTGCGTGGACAGTTGAGTTACATTCCTCTAACCCCCCCCCCCACCAAAAACAACACAGTCTTGATTTGTTTAATCCACCCCTCGCTAAATGTTTATCGCCACCCTGCCAATGAGGCATCCCACATGAATTTAAATGAGATTCCCAAATGGAATTTAAATTGGCTCAAGTCGATCGGGACGTGCTCAATGGTGAGAGAGCGAGATGCAAACCGCAGAGAGATGAAGAGTGAAAGATAAAAGAGGCGGGGGGGGGGGGGCATAGGGACTTCTGTTCGAGAAGATGTGGATGATAATGATGATGAAACTGTTTTTAAAGTGGAATGACTTATAATTATAATACATACTAATTATTGTCTGTCATGTTTCCAAGCTGAATGTTTTGTCATCCCTTAGTCTATACGTTCAAACTAATTGTTCTCTTCTAATCGTGTAAAAATGTGTTAGAGGAAGAATTTATTTCATTAGATAGAGCCAAGGAGTCACAGTTTTTCCAAGTTGTAGCTTAAGGGCCAGTGCCTGGTTGTATAAAACCACTTAAGGCTGGCTTTAAATTTTCATCTAAGGATGCCTCAGAAAAAAAAGGAATCACATAAATTCACTGTAAAGATGTCCTTGGGTTGTTGTATGGGAAAACTCTTTGATCTTAAATGCTGTGCTCACATTAGGAGCAACACAGTAAGATGCTACAAGTGATTTTCAACAGGAGCCCAACAGTTGTCACTGCTGATGGGCATGATGCGCTAAAAATCAAAGTTAAACAGGCCTGAACTTTGTTCAGCTCTCCAATGATGCTGTGAGGTGTCAACCAACTGTATGACATTGTTGTTAGCATAGTTAGCTAACTCTATGCTAGCTTTATGTTCATTGCTGTGCACATGGGGATGCAATGAGGCAACAAAATGTAATGTTATAAATACCCAGTTGGCCTCCAAAGTCATTAGACATTAGTATTTGGTTGAATTTAGATTGTGACATTGGGTGACCAAAATGTCAGGACAATATCTATTGCCAACTATTGTCAATTTGACACAGAATCCTGATGGCAGATGACGTTAAGATTTTGTTGGTTTTAAGTTGTGTTGTAAAGTAACCAAAATCCCACATCTTCCAAACATCTCATGTCACGTCATCTTGACACTGAATAACGACATTTAGTCGTAAAGTACGGAGAACAAAACTCAACATCTGCAAAACATCCACACTGAAATTCTAACGCCATTAGATTAGATTTAAAATATTGTCAACCAGATTTTCATTTCAAACAGAATTTAGCCTAACATCAGTCCAACATAAGAGTCCAATATCTTTCTGAAGTCAAATTAACATCTAGTGCCAGCAGGGTGGGGCTCAGACATTAATCAAAAGCATGTATATTTTTTAGACTAAATACAAACTTTGATGACTTTCAGTCAAGGTGCTTTGTGGCAAGTAGGAGAAAGATGTCACTATATTAACAAGCACTTGTGCAACACCTTAAAGGCCCATTTATGCTCAACATTAAATACGGATCCGGATACGGACGGAGCCTTCTGTCCATGCTCCGCTTTCATTTCATCTGTATTTCTGCACGTTTCCATAAAGCTTATGGATACGGCCCAAATGGAGCAGTACCACCGGAAACCGTGGGGGCAGTGTTGCTGTCACTACCCGATACATAGCTCTAGTGAGACACGAAGAAGAAATAACAATGGCGGAACTTTTTCGCCTGAAACACTGAAAATAAAATAAAAGAGGGAGACATGTTTTTCCTATTTCATCTTATTTTGTTATATTTCTCCCTCTCCCCTCTCTGGGAGCGTCCAACCTCCCGCTGCCCGCTCCCGTCTCAAACACGGAGACCCCGCACATACTCCCGTGGCTCGGGTCTCCCTCTCCACGGAGCCCCCCACCCTCCCGGCTCCGCTCCCGGGGCTGACCCTCACGCCCTCCAACTGGGATCCCTCTGTTTTTGTCTTTTATGCAAGAGGTACATTATCAATATCTCCTCCACAGTCGCCATGTTTGTTTTTGAGTTTGTTGTCATGAACTTTTGACTCTGGGCTGCCCCCTGGTGGATATATTGGTTAACATCCAAGCCAATGTAAAGAACGCATTGAAGTATGTGGGCAGTGACCGTAACATCATTTGAAATGGACGTATACATTTTCGTACGGAAAGGGAGCATAAATGGGCCTTAACAGCGACTCAGTGACATTATAGCGCTGTTGCATTGTCGCTCGCAGTGTACACAGCATAGTCTTTGCCCTTAGCTACTTAAGAGTTCCCTTATGGATGTGACATGTTATATCTCACACAGGCTTTGCCCTCTACTGGACTCTATGGGTATAATCTCCTCCAATCGCGTGCACGCGATGGCCCACTGAAAAATTTGCATGTACGTAGCCGGCCAATAGGACGTTCCTGAGGGCAGCTACAGATGAAGCTGCTTATATACCCGTCAAAGAGGGCGGGTAAGGTAGACACGTCCTATTGGCCGGCGCCACTTATGCTAGCTAGCTTCCAACAGACCTGGATGGTGTGCTGTGCTGTAAACTGAAGAGTAGCAAAATTAAACTATAGACGCCATGTGTAACCAGTCAGACATATTCTGGGTGGTTAACCATTGCTATCCCTAAGGGCAAAGTAAGCCATTTAACCGGTACATATAAGGCCTGCCTGTTGTTCTTTCAGTAGTGGTTCTTCTCCTGCAACAACATTGCTAACAGCTGTTAAGTTACTGTACTTTGTAGCTAGTTAGCCAAACATTAACATAACTCTGTCTGATATATTAACAGTAACTAGCTACGTCAATTTATTGAATTGTTGACTTATGTCAATTTTTATCTCCTTTCTTGCCGTCACAGTAATAGTTTCATATTTCTTCATGACTTCATCTACAGCTTGTTTTACAGCATTGATTTTGTCTTGCCAGATCAGCTACTGTATATATGTTTAGGCTGAGTTTAATTTGGATTATCTGTTTGAGTTTTCTATATTCTTTGAGGAGAATATTTTCATCTTCTATATAGTTTGGCTTTCTTTTTCTTTTTGTATTCTCTTTGGTGTCCATTTTTGGGAAGCTAGCTAACACTGCTGTCAAATAAGGTTAAAGGATGATGATGTGAGTGAAGTGTAACCATGGTAACTGAAGTGCCAATGTTCTGTATTATAACAGTAACTACCATGAAAGCCTCAGTCCAAACACTTGGGCAGGAAGACAACCTAAGAGGCTTTATGCAACACTCCTAAATGAAGCCCTCAGCTCAGAGAAATATTTTGCATTAGGGACAAACTTAAGTTTAAAACTTGACTCATGGACCCTCATGGACAAAAAGGGAATGTTGCTTCAGGGCTAAATGTGGTCTGAAAGACCTTCATGAAGAAGACAGAAAGCCTGATCCATTATTATTTTATTCAGTTTTCGAACCTAGACTTTCAAGCTCCTTCTAAGACCATTAAGTTTGCAAACTGGAAATAACATCAACTTTTTGAGAAGCCAAAAGAGACTGTTCTTGGAGGACTCCTGAGCAGCCGTACCTCCAAAATGAACCTTCAAAACAGCCTGCTGTTTGGCAACAATCCTGTCAACAGAGTGAATGAATTCATCTGAGAGAGAAAAAGAAAGAGATTGAGAGCCTCAGAGACAGAGATGGAAAACAAGAAATGAAGAGCGAAGGACAAACTGAGGAGAAAGAGAGACTGAAAGAGGAGAGATGCAAAAAAAAGGAAGCAAAGAATATGAAGGCAGCAATGTGAGTGACAGAAAATTGGGCAGAAAGAGACGTGATGGTGAGCTGAGACAGGAAATGAGAAATGACTGCAGGCAGAAATAAACAAATGATGATAACAATTAATTAGGGTCTTTCCTGCAGGAAGTGCTATCATGTCAGCTAGCAAACAGAGCCAGTGGGACCCCGCTGATACCAACCGCCACCGCAGTTCACTGCAGCGGCTTCGAGGCTAATCACAGCCTCAACTCTATTAACTGCTTTCAATCCCATCTCATTTTACATTGGAGGCATTTAGCTGACACTCATTCGCAGCGACTTACAGCGAGTGTAGCAGAGCAGGAGGCTTTAAAGTCCCGGTTCATCGGCTTTACAAGTGAAGACAGGGAGGGTCAGAGCGGCGGCAGCTACAGACCAAACAAATATTCCTGAGGACATATGAGATGATGTGTGTGCATGATGAAGAGAGTGGAGAGAAGACTGAGTGGTGTTTGCTGGTGCAGAAACAGAACACAACAACAAAGCAGGGATCCCCAGAGTCAGAAATGTTTCTGTAATATCATGGTAATAAAAGATTGGGTTTTCCAGACAGAGAATGTCAGGGAACTCTCCTGGAAAGATGACGAAAGTTTAAAAACACTCAGTTAAAGGGTGAGTTTACCCAGTTTACACTAACTTACTTATCAATAAAGGTAGTTGAAATTTTACTCTCAGACATCTTGATTTTTTCACCACCATGCCAACTGAAAATGAAGGGAGCTCTGATTATTTTGCTTAGAATGGCATGAAAATGAAAGGCAACGTTCTCCAAAATAATATCTTGCATAAGACTTGTCCCACTGACAATACCTCAGCTGCTGGTGTGCTTTGTCACCTGAATGTTACCACTCCTTATAAGCAGGTATACCGAGAATTTATCAACCTAAACATAACCAGGGATACTTCTTAGTGTCCATCTTATAGAGCACAGCTGCTGCTAATTAAAGGCAATGTTTTCTAGCTGGCAGAGACTCTTGTTGCCTTCCCTTGCTGTTATTTTGTGTGCTGACAAGCTATGTTAATGAAAAGACATCGCATGTTCATTGCTAAAAATGTTTACTTAATGTCTGTATTGTAGCATTCCCTATAATGTGGGAGTCAGTCCAGGATGATAATATATCAGAATTCAAGCTAATGCCAGTGGCTTTAAGATAAGTTAACACTGCAACAGCCCAGTCTCCGCATGCTTTAGGTCCCGTTTATACGACATTGATTTCACCTGAAAACGGTAAACTTTAGTTACGTTTTGGCCGATCATTTACATGACAGCGGCGTTTTGGGTGCCTGAAAATGCAGCCTTTTGAAAACGGGTTCCAGAGTGCATTTTTTTGGAAACGGCACCTTCTCTGTTGTCATATAAACTTGCAATATGCAGAGACTTTTTGCACATGCACATTACCCTTCCAGTCACTAGGCATGCGTGAGAAAGTCGACCATCACAACAACAATGGCGGACTCCCGAGCTCTGTTTGTGCTGCTCACCCTGCTGAATTTATCAACGCTTCCCCATCATAGTGTAGAGTTACTGTAGCAACTCCACCTCATCGTCCATCCAGACAAACGTTCGTGTGGTTGCCATTTTGTTTGTTTATACATCGCTGCTCTGTAGAAGGAAGCGTAAGTGTCACACCGGCAACTACTGGCCTGGCACGTACATACCGCAGTGTTTTTGTTCATTTTTGCAGATCCATGTGCACAGAATGTTGTTGTCTAAACATGGAACTTTTTTCAGAACGAAAATGAGAAACGATTCTGTGTTCAATGGATCGTTGACGTGTAAACATGGCCTTAGTCTTTGCGCCAAGTACTGGCCATCCACTTAGTCGTAGGTTGCTCAGCTCAACATGTCACATGTTGATAACCATTAATAACACCTCTTGGAAATCAAAAATGAATTGAGAGGTTCCAGGCTAAGTCGCATTTGTGATTTTATCTGGTGATGTCAGGCTATGTAATTTCAGCCGGCAGCTTAGAATGATGAAGCTGCTTTTGTCTGCTTCTTTCTAAAATCAAGGTTTCAAAAATGAGTTTTAATTTTGGTGGTAAGTCTGCCACTGTTCTCAGGTAAACGGTGCTACCTCTGTTACCTTTACAGAGAAATCTGGAAGATGTAGTGATGCAAGCCTCAGTATGCCACCTACCAAGACATAAAATGGCTGAAACCCTGAAATAAACCTGTATTATCAGTGTCGATTTGCAACCCTTCAGCTAAAACAAACAAACAAACAAAAAACACTTGAGAATAGTTAGGGGAAAGATCATGTTTGGGCTTCAAGAACCCCATTTTGGTGGCACAATCACTTTAAGAGACTATCCCAACAGAAAACAATGTCTTGGTAGAATACACTACTTTCTGTGGCACTATCCCGTCAAGAAACGCAGTGATGGCTCGGTAAAGTACACCCTCATTTTATGACGCTATCCTGGTGGTAAATCTCACAATGTCTCTATAAAAACAAAGGGTTTTCATAGCACTATCCCGGCAAGAAATGCAGTGATGTCTCAGTAAAAAAATACCACTTTTAATGGCTCTGTCCTGGCTTGAAACACAGAAAATGGTTGTAAAAAAAAAAAAAAAACAGCCACAGTTAGTTGATAAAAAGGCGTTGAAAACATTGTGATGACTCACAAAAAAAATCAACCTTTTTCGTTTGTTGGTTTTTAACAATGGTCTGCAGCTTGGCAAGCTGGTGTAAGTGTCATGCCATCCATCATCCCCTTCATCTCCAGATGATAAAGTCAGCTTATACGCCACATTACTTTATAAATGTTGATATGATATGTATGAACTTTACTAATGTATTTGTGGCCTGCGCAAATGTACAGTGCTGACATTTTCTTCTGGCGGCTGGGCTGTGACTTTTCCATTCCCAGCCCGACCGGCACAGCCTGACTTTACACTGCACTACATAAACATCACACACTTTGTGTTTTGGCTCTCACTGTTATACCAGTCAACAGAAATCCCTGAAGAAGAACAGCTTTAGAGATTTAGCTCAGCAGGACAAAAAGATCTCCAACATTTTAAACTGAACTGAAGCTGCTTCGGTCAACATGAATACATCATTCACCACAAAAGATTAGAAAACACGCCTTTTACTCTTCAAATACCCAAACTCTTTCCCCTCCATCTGCAGCATCACCATCTCAGCAGCGTGAAAAAGGTTATATCGTAAATTTGACTTTCCTGCTGCATGCCTGACCTGCTGTTTGCTCATCTCGTTCAGACAAAAGAGGAAACATCAGAGCTGGCTGTGAGCTTTTCTGATGTGAAGGATGATATCTCCCCCACCTCGTTTCAGATGCAATAAAAGAGAAAAAAGGCTCACACCCAACAAAAGAGGAACGCTCCGGATAAAGCACTTTGTCTGTCGGGTAATGGCCCTTAATGCTCACCTAAATATAGGATATTAGCTTTCTCTCCCTTCAAGGGATAAGGAGATTTTGTTTTGCAGCGGCGGCATCGTGAAACGCAGAGTGTTGCTGACTCAAACCACTATAATGACATGGTAATCCCCTCATTTAGCCGCTGACACGCGACACATTTCTGCCTCAAAAAACAGCAGGGAGGAAGGGGGAGGGGAGAAAAATGAGGGTTCGATTCCTGCGTATAATGCTTGTCTGCTCTAGAGGAAATTAAATTAAAAAATCCGACGCCCTGCAGTAAAGGCAGGAACAGGAAACAAAACAGTGTAAAACAAGAGTGACGAGGATAATGGATTTATAATAGAAACAATTGTTTTTACTTTCTAATGAAATCCTGCTATAACTCAAAGTCTTTTTTACATCAAATGAGCTCATCTGAATGTGTTTTTTTTATCAGCAGATAACTTTGGTTATAACTAATTACTGGATTCATAACAAAAGCTTGTCAGTGCTTTTTTGGCTCAAAACTGAACCAGCTTGTCTGAGGTTATTTTCATTTCTGGTTTCGTAGGTTAAGTTCAAACCAACACCTCTTTACTGTTGAACTGATGCACAGTCCGCATGTGAAGTCCTTTCATACACGAGACTGATTACCCCAGCTGTCATGGGGACAAAGCCTCAAAGAATGGACAAAGCCATGTAATCATGTCTGCAGTAAAAAATAAATAAATAAATAAATAAATAAAAATAAATAAAAATAAAAAGGCGAATGCTCCTCAGCTTCCACAATCAATGGAACAATGATTACTGTCGGGAAGCAAGTTGGGCTTCAATCCATCAGTAAAAAAAAAAAAAAAAGAAAGAAAAAAAAGTATTTTCTTTTTTTCCTTCCTTTACCTCTGGAGGCACTGCCCATAGTTTTTCGACTAACAGAAGTGCAGGGGCCTTGGGGATCGCTCAACCCCTTCACTTCCGGTGGTGCCCCCAGGGAATTGCCTTGTTGTTTACAAATACTTCCAGGTAGAAAACCAGCAGAGTTTAGCTATATCTATATATATCTATATATATATATATATCACATTTTTCACGTCACTATATCACCGTTTAGATTAATCTGATGTTTGTAAAGTCTATAAACCCAATGACTGAACAAACATTACTATTTCTGTGTGCACGTTTTATAATTAATAACATGGTTATCGTAGATTAGCTGGGCTAACTGTTAGCTGTTAGCCCCGTTAGCGGTGTCTGTAGTACCTCAATAACTCAATAAACGGTCCATGAAAAAAAAAATTTTCCAGCGGATATCTTGGTTACAACATGATTGAGCTAACAAAGCAGTTTTGTGTTGCTATGTGTGGTATTTATTCAGTTTTGGGAAATCACGATGGTGGCTGCAGCTGACAGGGTCAGCTAACAGCAGCAGCAAAGCTAACATCAGGACGTCATCTATTAAAAGCCTCCTGTTGTCGGATACGACATGAAATTACTCCAGTTAGCTCAATCATGTTGTAACTAAGACATCCGCTGGAAAAAATATTTTTTTCACGTTGACGAGACAGCGTTTTTGGTGGAGCGGTCGCCATGGACACAGAGCTTGCTGTTTCTGTTGGTACACATTTCCTGGGGACACCTGCACGTGTCGGCCCCGCCCCCTCCATTGTGATTGGCTAAAGCGCAGCATTGTTCAAACTCAAAGCCCCCCCCCCCCAGACCGACAATTGATCACAAAAATTTAAGTCATATATATGTATTAAAAAGCCAAGTTCAGACCAATGATTTGCGAAGAGACTAAACCATTTTAAAACATTGCAGAGAAAAGTTGCAGCCATGTGAACTGGCCAGTCTGAGCTTCACTTAAGCTGGCTGATGGTATTATCTGCAACTAAGCTAGTCAAATCACTGGCAGCTGGATTTAGAGCATAAAGCACATCACCTGTTTCTATCCAAGCAGCTTGTAGTGAAGTCTAATGGTCAAGTCAAAATCACCACAGATGGCATGTTCGCCTGCTGTGGTAGGTGCTCTGTACCCACCAAGGCCTCTGTTTCTGTCCTCATGGTTTCTTGAATTCTGGTGATTATTCATCATCTGTTTTCAGGCTGTTCTCACAAATTTTTCATATTTTTTCCTGCAAAACGCAATGCACCCAAATTTGTATATATCTCATGTATTTTGAAAGGATGTGATGATGTGAGCAATGCACTGCTGGCAGTAACCAAGGAAGCAGTCCAGAGCGCTTGTAAGGAGGCAAGTCAGGGTGGTGGATTGGTCACAAAAAAACAGACTTCCGCCCAGGACTTTCACCTAGAGTTGCATGTTTGGACTTCTATGGACTCTAGCCACAGTAACTTTTATGGCCTAAACCTAACCTCTGTAACTTATGTCAATTAGGTCACTGTATGTTAGGGATGTAAGGCCATTCCTATGGTGCAAATTCATAGGATATCAAAGGAACTGTTGAGGCTGCATTTTTCGTAGAATATCATGCACACTGTTCTATGGGAATACATTGAAATACTACAGTGCATGATGTAGTGCACACAGCAAATAGCCTACTGTATGTTTGCATTTTTCTGTAAAATAAGTGAGAACTTTTAAAATTAATGGTTGCCATAAGGATGCCAGAACTCTCCCCTATAGCTGCGTATTCGGATCTGTGTGAACTTGAGTCATATTAAAGTACGTCTTCACCATGTTTCTTTTCCTAAACCTAACCTCAGTAACTTTACTTGGCTAAGCCTTAAGACCCCCAACCATGTTTCTTTTCCAAAACCTAACCATAGTAACTTTTATTGCCTAAACCTGACCTCCGTAACATTGCTTTAATTATGTAACTGTATGTTAAGGTAGTAATGTCATTTATGGGGCACAAATGTGTAGGATATCATAAGAACTGTTCTATGAGAATATGTTGCTGTTTTACTGTTCTCAGTCTGTACAAGGTTTAACACAAATTCACACAAATGTTCAGGATGTGTTCCAAAACATTTTGACATTTTCTGGAGCTTTTCTTTATCTACAAAGCTATGTTTAAGAATTCTGACATTTCAAGGGTGCACTGGGACACCAAAGAATATTTGATCAAAAATGTAATCTACACAGTCCTCTACCTGCTGCAAAGGGTGTGCAATTACGTATAAGACTAGTCTTAATACTTTCACACCAGTGTCACCAGTAGCAGGGTATTTATTCATGCTGCAGAATTAATTAAACTGGATCTCGATCCTGCTGAACTGTGAGCCAGACTACAATGAATGTATGTAATTAGTCATTTAGAATCACATTTGCGTTAAATTACCTCAACGTGCCTCCATATGTTCACAGTTCATTCACGCTTATGAATAAAACAAGACTAAATACAGAAGTGACTGGGAGGTTGTATGCAAATGTCCCCTGATGTGAGTTTTCTAGAAGTCTACAGCTGCTGAGGAGCTGTAGAGGGGGAGATGACGACAGAGGGGGAGGAGTGAAGAAACATACAAGAATATGTGAGGCAATACTGAAAAGACAGGAGGAAGTGTAACAAGAAGAGAAAAAGTAAAGAGCAGATGTGAAGAAGAACAATGAAGGGCTCACTTTCCTGCTGTGTGATGCTATTTATCCATTTTATCAGAGAAAAAATAGAACATTATTGAAAGCTTATCGCTCAGCGGGAGAAAAAAAAGCAGAGAAATCCATCTTGGTGGCACCAGCGCTGAGACACTTATCGACAACCTTAAGAGTTTCACAGCACATTATTTATCAGATAATTTAGAAACAGCAGTGGGAGGTATCAATAGAGAGGATGGCCATAGAAACAGAAAAACAAGTGAAAATAGGAAAAGATTTTCTGTTAAACTGAATGCTTCACTACTGATGTTTGTTAATTCTTCCAAGTTTTCATCTATTTAAACGATTCTTTAAAGCCCCATTCAGATGGGATTAACACTACAGGAGGAGGTGGGGAACGAAATAATCCCTTTAACTCCTCTGTAATTTAACTCGTCACTCTGGACGGCGTTTTTACCATCATGAAATTGCAAGATATGGTTTGTTAAAGACATGGACATTCAGCAGGATAAAACCCAAAGCCTCAGTGGGGGAGGCCAGAAAGTTGAAGGGGAGGTAAAGATACTGCATGAGTTGACTTTCAGTCACACATAGTTCTTCTCAATGTCATAACTCAGTCAGATCTGAAGGCACAGACATAAAACGCATATTGATATTATTCAGTGTGACTTACACTTCCAGACCATATTAGTATCTCCAATGTCTATCGGCTGGAGGGCTGATCTGACTGGTAAGAAGCTTCAGTTGTTGCCATGGTAATTGATGTCAAATTCAGTATTCAAATGCTTTGTGTATATATTTATATAAATACATAAATTAAAATTATTATTCTCAGACAGGGACATTTTAATTTAGTGGCTGCAACTTGTTTTTATTTAACATTAGTCACCAGCAGTCTGATACTAGTGAAACTCAATGAAACAGTTTGACCACGTGTGACAGACTTACACATATGCCTGCAAGGTGTCAAAAATTTAAGGCATCTGAAATAGTTTCAAAATTTCTGAAGATGACCCCTAAAAGTGTGCCAGCTAGGCTAAACCAAAGGAAACTGGTGTGTCACAAATCTACAACAAGCTTGCTTGGCAAATCCCCTGAAACCTGGAACAGCTCAGTGTGCAAAGTATTTTTGTAACTATTATGGCTAATGTATGACATGCATCTTAACAAAATGGCTAACTGTCACACAATTTTAGGTGCACTGACTGATGTCATTGTCTGTCATTTCCAAACCCCCTCTACCACCACAACCAACTCCACAGAAGCTTCTATTTATCATGGAAATTTCCCACCAAACCTTCAATGCTTCAAAACTGGTATTCAAGACAGCCCTGATAATAAAGATAAATAAATGCCCATAAATCTGCTTCAAAATAAGTTTGGAAAAGAAAAGATGCTTTAGAGTTGTCACAAGTAATGTCACGTTTGTAGGTATAATTATGGTAGAGCATTTTGTTGTTTTCTAGAATCTTCACCAGTGGGAGCATGTAGATATTTAACATAAGAGGCCCGAGATTAGAGCCTTGAGGGACTCCATACCATCTCTGTATGATCAGCTACAATAACGGATCTACACAAAATAGTTCCTTTCTTTCAACAGCATGCCCCCACAAATGCAGTCCCATTTGTTGTTGAACTGCAGAACTGTCTTTGGTTTGAATCCCCACTCAAAGTTGCTCAAAGTCAATTCATATATGTGTTTCACTAAAAGCCTACTGAAAACAGGAAGGGATTATGCCCTCTCAACTGGTGGGAGGCTTTTCATGGGAGTTTCATAAGAGTAACTCCCCACCAACAAAATTACATGAAAAAAGGACTGATATGAGTTAATTAAATGAGCAAATTCAGTGTTTTATGTATAAACGGAGCACACAATGTGGTGGTTATGGCATGACTCTGTTGTTGTACTGATGGAGCTGGTGTGGTTGGAAATGAACATTATACTGAATGTATAGAGATCCTTAAGTAAATAAGGAGGAATTGTTGAGATTGCATCAACAGCAACTTACAATAGGAGCAGATTTGGAAACAGTGAGGCTTCCAACTACAATTTAATCAAATATAATAGTGTATATTAGAAATAATGGCCTGTCTGTAATAAAAGTCATCTCAAACAAGGTGTCCTTTCTTTGCTTGATGATAAAAGACCTGTAATAAATGTCAAGTCCATGATTCAACAACTTGTATTTGTCCACAGGTAGATGAGAGTAAAGGAAGTTCTTAAATGTCAAGGGCGCTCATTTTGACCCAGCAGGAGAGAAATGCTGACTTCACATTTGTTCTCAGTGTTTCATAACTATCTGTACATTCACACAGTGCAGTGTGCCATCACATTAAACTGAACTGAAACTCATTCTCCCCTGTCCAACATCATATCCAATAATCTGCAGTCATCACCATGAGACAAACACACTGAGGAGACTTCGAAAACACTCCGAATCTCTCAAAATGTCAAGTGGAATAAACCTGATAAACCTGCTGACATTTGTCTCAGCACAAACTCAAGCAGTGATCTGCAACTGATCTTCAACACAGCAAAAGCTCTGCACAAACACAACAGGACACAGACTACACAAACCTTTATCTGAAGTGTCCCCTTATGCCATGATCTTGCCAGGGTCCTCAGAAGGGAAAGAATCACACAGATGTTAATACAGAAATGGATTCCAGGCTGTGTAAATTATGTGTGAGAAAGAGGGGGAGTGTCAGTATAAAAGATTGTCAGGTAATTTCAGTAGAAGCAGAAGCTCAGTGTGAGGGAGAGATATACTGTATACCCCTGAGGAAACAGGAGAGTCAGGATGGTGATGATAGATGAAGGACAGAGACAAGAGACAGAGAGAAAATGTCAGGTGTTTAATTTGAGGTTTTTGGGGTTTTTTTCAATCAACAAACTCTGTGGTTAAAGGCCAAGAAACCATTGGTTAAGGTTAGATAAAGATTGTTGTGGAGTTTATTGACTAAAGTGAACCACAGTCTTCAGTGTCAAAGTTGCACACTTTGTCAACCCATCCATCCTCTTCCCTTAGAGGTTTTGTGGTACCATAACAACATCATACTTTTGTCCCTGACAGATAATAGTGATTATACCTGTGACCACTTAGAGTCCATGTTAGGTAAATGTAATGTGTTATTTTAGATGTTTGGATAAATGGCCGTTGTTGCCATTCTTCTTGTTTCAATCTTTAAGTGTGAAACCTGCAAATCGCATATTGAGAGTAGAGGCATAGGTGCACAGGCTTTAAGATTTGCTTTTTGATTCAAGTGAGCACAGTTGATCCAGAGAAAATAATGCAGAGAAAATGTTCATTCTCACCAAAAACTAATCATGTCTTCTTTCCTCCAGTTTCATCCTCAAGTTTATGAGATATTCTGGGCATTAACATACATCGAATAAACCTTTCATATAGAAGGTTCTGATCTGGGTCCATAACTTAAGTCTTCATCACAAGGGGTCATCATCGGAAAGCACTTCGTCAGAATTCATTGTTATACAGATGACAATCAATCTGATATAGCTGTTGATGTAAATTAAATAAGCTCCTGTGTTACCTGTGACATCCAATTTACAGACAAATGGAATTACCTCCTGATGCAAATATCAATATCATTTAAAGGATTCAACCAAGGTCACATGTTTTCTTTCTTACAAGTGTTACTCAATAAGGGTTGGGTGATATGGCCTAAAATAATAGGCCATATTTCTAGGCTTTTTCTCAATACATGATATATCTTGATACTTTGAAATCTCCTCTAAACTACTTTAATAATACTAAAATATTAAACTACCAAAGAAATTACAGTTACAATACAGTCATCTAACAATGGAAAAAAAAAATGCATGAAGCAATTACAGTCCAGACACAGCTGGCAAGCCTGGGTGCCATACTGTCCCTGTACCAACGCCAGCTGGTTGTCTAGCTAGAGGAGGGGTGTAGTACGGATCTAGTAAATGAACTACAATGTGTCTTCTGACTTCTTCCAAAGCTCATGAGAGAGCAGGGTGAAGCGGCTGGCAGTGCTATGTCTGTCTCTATGTGTTAGCCCTGCGATAGTATGGCGACCTGTCCAGGGTGTACCCTGCCTCTCACCCAGTGTCAGCTGGGATAGACTGCAGCCCCCCCGCAACCCTCAAGAGGATAAGCAGTTACGGAAATGAATGAAAGTGCTGTTACAATAAAGTTGAAAAAAGTAGTTACAATAAAGTTAAATTAAGTACTGTTATAATAAAGGTTAATAAAATGTTATAATAAAATAAATGCTTTTATTCTGAAGCACTTGGTTCATCTCAGGCTGGACATGTTGATGTGTTTAATGTGAACTTGAAATTTCTATCAACAGGTAGATGTTAGCAGTTAGAGGAATTTTAAAGTGTTATAGTGTCGCCACTAAACATGGGGACTTATTCACTGTGAGCAGGAGACAAAGTAACCGCTCTCCAACTAATACATTAATAATATTTGCAAGTCACACTGGTGCTCCATGTTTTCAAAATGTGATTAAATATTTGCGGTCTGGAGCCCTGCAGACATAAAAAAGAACACCCAGTAGAGAAAGTGGTGTGGATGGGTGGGGGGAGTGTCACATATTACGTTTCTGAGGGGTTTTTTTTCGTTTTCTGTCTGTGAGAGGGAGACAGCCGCAGAAGAGAGCAAGAGAACCAAAACACTAAGTGAGTCTTATGCCAGTGACTTAACAAAATGGTGTAAAAATGTATACCCAATGTTCAGGATATAGTCATTTTATACACCCCATGTGGAATAAGCTAAGATACATCAAGAATTATCGATATATTGCTTGTCCCTAAACTTAAGTGTTACACAAACAGTACAAGTGGCTAAACGACTGCAATGCATTGTTAAATGTTTTCCCCAACAAGGCTATAAATTAGTAACAGTTCTTTCAGAATACTAATGCCACGGATTTACCTGGAGCAAAGAAACGAGTTCTACCACATATCTTAACAAAAAGTTAAAGGTAGCAACAAATCCCACAAACTACCTCCATCAATGATTGTAAGTGCTTAATGAAGAATTTAGCCTGACTGAAATCTCAGTGTTCTTGAACCTTTTAAGTATTGTTCTTCCTTTATGTTTCATCACATTGCCTGATTGTGCTGTTACTGAAGATACATGATGTTTACACTGACTGAAATATCCAGATTGAGTGTTTTTATGGCTTTATCAATAGATATATTATACATATGCATCAGTTTACATTTCCCCATGATCAAGGGTGTAGTGGTTGTTGATGAGGTGGGTGCACTAAGAGGTAGATAGGTGGATTACCAAGAAGGAAGGAGGTATACGCTATTATATATTCCAAGTAAATGTAGTTGTAAATTAAATGGCTTTTTGGCTGATAGATTGCTATATTGTAAACAGCCTGTGTATGCCCTTCACTACACCACTGCCCAGAATTCACCAAGCATATTTAGTATCTCTGGAGACAGTGAATTCAAGATGAAGTCCTGTGTTTTTTGACCCAATTTGTAAGAAACAATAGTTGGTAGAGATGTGCAGATAGTCACTTTAAATTCAAATCCTTTTGCACATGCTTTTGTTCATTTCCTCCAGCTGATACAGGATGAAGAAAGACACAAAAGAGTGGACGGAAGACACTTAAACAGAGGGATGAGGACAGGGGGATGGAAGAAGAGACAGATGAGCTGAGGGCAGCTGCAGCAGTGTGAAGGTGACAGATTGACCCCTGGGTCTCCTCTGCACCCGGGGAGTTGAACCGCTTGGGTGAAAGCTCCGGAGGCGAGCCAGCGGGGAAAACAACAAACTCCACTGTCAGCATATATAGAGGTGGAGGAGGAGGGGAGGATGGACAAGAGAGAGATATAGGAAGGGGGTCTGGTGTCAATTAGAGTGGAAGAGGGGAGACGTGTGGAGGTGTGGATGGGTTTATTGTAAGTGAAAGAGGAGGGAGAGGAGGGACTGAAATGAATATGAAGAAAGAGGAAGGTGAGAAGAGAGGAAACCAGAGACAAGGATTCATTTACTGTAAAAGAGAGGAAAAGAAGCGAAGGAGGGAAAATGAATGAATCAATGAAATGAAAATTTCTTTCATTTAATTTATGTTACAGTAGCTCGAGCGCAGATATTACACTAACACTCATCTGAGCATAAAATTTAATAACAAGAAAGATGAGCTTCGAACCACAAAAACGATTGAACAAAAGCCAAAAGTCTTAAAGCATAATTCTGGTTTATTACAATGAGGCTCTATTTTTTGCAGCCTGTGACCCATCTGACTTTGGTGTCCATGTTCGGAAATTCAGATTATACTAGTGAGGTGAGTGTTATTAGAATAGAATTGGTGGACAAAACTACATAAATAAGACCCACAATGTAATACATTTTATTATGATTGACCCAAGATCAAATAGGTCCTTAGACTGTGAAATAAAATATTTGCCTCTAATTCTAAACCGCACGAAAACAACTCATCTCTTAAAAAGGGCCAGACAAACAATGTGTTAGTTCTCAATACTTTCTAAATTCCTGCCTGCTTATCAGCTCCAAGCCCACTGGTTTACTGAAGATGTAAGGGTGCTTTCAGACCTAGAGTTGTCTTGCTTTGGTCTGAATCAGGGACTAATTGGTAACAAAATTGCATAATTGCCTAGAGTTGGTTCATGTTCTCAGGGCAGCATTTACATGTGGACCAGATAAAATACCTTGCACTAGAAAGCTGATCTTGACTGGTCAGAATTTTGATATGGGAAAAATCCAGTAAGTTAACAAAACACTGAAGAAGAATATACTTGCAAGATAAACGTGACACTTTCTAATGTCACAATGGAGGGACAACTACGCGGGTTGATTTTAGTGCTGGTCATCGTGGACTATATTGCTGTCATTGTTCAGTTTAGGCAAACCATAAAACTTGACAGCGAGGCCTGGCTCCAACTGCAAAACAATGTTTTGATGCATTGGATGTGCCGACCATGCATATTAAGACAGTTCAGGAGGAGGCGCACATTAATAATCCTCTGGGACTGTAACATGCTCATGCTTGTTTAACCCAAACAATGTGTAATTCGAGTACAGTTGGTTCAGTCGAGTTTTATTAAAAACATAAATGTATAATGTAATTTTAAAACAGGGGCTCTGTAATTTCCTCAAAGAACTGTTCACCGTAGTTTCTACCAAACAAACAGGTGGAAAAAGTAAGCTGAGAACCAGACAAATCTGTGAGCTCATGTTTTCAGCCTAATCGCCAGGTGAGAATGTTGGCAATGTATGCTTATGCAAACCACGGATATGTTACGTTTGTATGTTTCATATCAACATTTTTAAAGTGACGTGCCATATGAGCTGACTTGTCATCAAGAGGTGGAGGGGATATTGCACGGTGTGACACCTAGGCGAGATGCCTGCCAAGCTGCAGATCACTGTTTGAGATCAACAAATTACCAAAACCAGTTCTTTTAGGGAGTTATTGCTGCATTTTCAATGTCTTTAATAGCCCCCAAACATGGTTGTTTTTAGCAATTGTTCTGTGTTTTTGGCTGCAGAAAGTGCTACCAAAACCAGGTATTTTAAGCTAAAGGATGATCTTTTCCTA
This sequence comes from Epinephelus fuscoguttatus, assembly GCF_011397635.1. NCBI lineage: Eukaryota > Metazoa > Chordata > Actinopteri > Perciformes > Serranidae > Epinephelus > Epinephelus fuscoguttatus. The sequence continues at coordinate 8,718,371 of NC_064768.1, read as the reverse complement.
TCCATAACCAAGTGGTTTTTTGTGCCTAAACCACTGAAACATAAAGTTTGAATGTATCCACTACATAATAACTTACAAATGTAACATTGCTGTAGAAACGTACAATGCAAATATTTATTCTTGCAATTTGGTTGATGTTTTATTTGCTCTGGCAGATGCATCTGGTGCCCTCCTGCCAAATTTCCACCCAACCTGGCCATTCACAACCGTTTATCGTATATGGGGTTTGACATGATGAGTGACAACTTTCAGAGTCTTTGTGCTTAACGCCAAATACGTGATGACGTCACTTTGGGCTTATGCACCCTCGCTGCCAGGATGCCACTTTTTTTTTTTTTCCTACTATGGTGTAAGCATGACCCACCCTACTCTGCTTCTGATTAGCTAGTACTTGTTGCCTTTCTTGATTGGGTTGTTAGGTTCAGGCAAGAGTGGGATTGAATAGGGTTAGGGTAAAAATATCAGGGTGAGCTGAGAGGCAGAGAAGTGGAGAGTGCAGTAGGTCTTGCCTTCACCATAGCACCTATGTCAGAAAAAAAAAAAAAAAAAAAAATCACTGTAGGGACACTATGATGAACACAAACCTTGCTTAGTAAGGAGGCACATTTGAGGCAAAAACAGAAACACTGTTACTCAGTGCTTCATTGCTCTGATTGGTGGTAGGTCTATGCAGTTATGTCCAGAGGCATTTGATAATGCCCCTTGGAAACCAAAAACTAACTGAAAGGTTCTGGACTAACTTGCACTAGTGAATTGACCCATAGCTAAGTCCCGCCCCCTGACACAGACTGGCCAATCATAACATAGCATCAGGGCAGCTCAGACCAGGGTCCAACAACAACACAGCCGCGCTCCATTGCCTCTAATGCAATTGTTTTAGATTTCCTTCATTTTCAGGCTGGTTTTGTGGATTTGGAGCTAAATGGTGTGTCTGGGGCACGTCGTGTATTAATGATACTCGTTACCTGCAAAGGTTGGAAAAAGACAGACATTTCTTCCCTGTTCCAAAACCAAAATCAAACCCTGAAAAGTGTAGGGTTAGCTAGCTTGCTACTGAAGATATAGCCTACTGAATGTATATACATGCTGCTTTTGCTTTTTAATGATGATAACAGTGAAAAAAGACCAACCCTGCTGTACAGGAACCAGTGAAGGGAAGCAGGGAAACTTTGCTGATATTCAAGCAGCTGTGTGTCATGGCATTGTGTGCAGATGAACGTTGTTTGACTTCCCCTGCAGATTCCTGCCCGTCCGGCGACGGAGGTTTGCACACAATGCGATGCCACATAGCTGGTTCAATATCGGCAAAGTTTCCCTGCTTCCCTTCACTGGTTCCTGTACAGCAGGGTTGGTCTTTCTTTGTCTTCTGTCATGATCACCAGTGATGTGGTGGTTCACTTTTACGCTGTGATCTGTAGCCTATAGTTCGGCTTTAGCTTCTAACTGTCTTTGTCTTTTTAACCTGTTGTTGCTGCTCAGTCAGTTTGACTGACGCATTTTTTGTAGACCCCTCTGTCTGCTTCTCTCTGGAATCACTATTTCATGTTTCAAAAAATATGAATTTCTTCAGGGAGTGCAGTTAGTTACAGTGTGGGCTCCATGCTTACTCCAACAGCTTGTTGGACCATCTCAAAGGGGCGGGTCTGGCAAAAGGTCAGTTGGTCTGACGATGTCAGGCTAAGGATAAAACATTTGTTGGGGACTATTTTTAGTGGCGAATTTGGTGCCCTAATGAGTATTTGTGGCAGCAGGATGGTGTGTGCTGGATTGAGTCAAAATAAACTACAGTGTGTGTTCATGGTAATGAGGCAACATGTCACCCAGTGTAACAGCGTGGCTCACTTAAGTGCTTTTGGACAACAGTGGAGCTCAATGGTGCAGAGGAAGAAGATATATCAGGCTTTGCGACACTTGTTCATTGACACATTCACTGTTGTTTTTCATTTTATGGGATTTGTTTACAAAAAGAAACACTGAATGTCAACACACTTGATATCTCCACTCTGATCTGAGTTTTAATTTCACAGCTGCATTACAGAGAGCTGAGACTCATTTATGAATGGATTTAAGATTGGAATTAAATTCTTACATAATTCTGCCTTGATCAATCTCCGAGAGAGAGAGAGAGAGACAGACAGACAGACAGACAGAGAGAGAGAGAGAGAGAGAGAGAGAGAGAGAGAGAGAGACAGACCCAGACAAGCAAATCTCAGCTCTCCGGTTTCACTCGTTCGAGAGCACATGCTCCAATGTCGAAGAGTGACCTTCACCAAACAATAGAGGCTGATAGAGAGATGCAAAGAGAGAGAGAGAGAGATGTTGGGGGAGGACAGAAAGACAATAGAGAAAGTGGAGTGAACGATCTGGTAAAGATATGACTTCATCCTCTGCATACAGACAACAGGAAATGTGACAATGGAGCTCAGAGTGATTGCACCCTGAACTAAAGCCCGTATTATCACCACAACAGCTGTTTGTGGTTTAGTCTCTGGAGAAGCTCAGTGTACAAGGAGAAAGAGACAGAAAGTGGATGGTTTGAAGTGAAGTGTGCATTGTTTCACAAATTCTCAACAAGAAAGCCTTTTCTTCAATAACTACAGATATGTGATACAAACAAAAACAATACAAAGGTGTTTGCTTCAGCTTTCAGTGTGGACACATGGAGCAAGATCACACACACAATAATACTGTGTAAACTCCACTGATCACTGTCCCTTTTAATAATAATAAATCAAACCACTCTGTAAAGTATAATAACAATAATATACCTACAAATCTGCAGCTTTACAAGGTCTTTTAGCTCCTACTTTTGATTTTAAAGACAAGCTAGTGGAACATTTAGCAGCTAAAGAGCCAGATATTTTTCTCAGGAGTTGGTGGAGACCAAATCAGAGCTAAAAGAGAGTGAATATTCGATTAACATTTTCCAGAACAACCCGGTCTCACTCTGAATTTGTTGAAGTCTGGCGCTTGGGCAGTGACTTGCAGTGTCACACTCTGACAAAAAAGCCACCCTTCAACGTCAGCATGATACGCAGCTGGTCGCTGTTATAGTTTATCAGTGCTCTGCGGTGTGGGCGGATGCGCAATGGAACAAGAACGAAAGTTAAGGTGGCGAAAGTCCACATAGGATGGGTGGAAGAGGTGGTGGATGGGCCCAACAAACACTGACCTTCACCTGGGAGTGCGGTGTTCGCATCCCATAAGATTCGAGAGCCAAACCCTGCTCTTTTGTCTTAAACCTACCAATGAGTTTCTGTTGCCTAAACCCAACCACGTGCGTTAGTGTTGGAGGCTGTTCATTTCTATTATAGTTCTATTATAGCTCAGTGGTTTAGCACTCCTCTAACTTGAATGGGGATAAAAATGATTTAATGGTCTGGATCTTCTAGACTTTCAAAATGTTATCAAACAGAATGGCTTAAATCCCGACAGTGAAACGCTTGCAAAAATGCACCCACTGATTAACAGACATCTCTTTCACAGTATATGTCTATGGGAAAAAGTCTTTTTGGGCCCCAAGTGGCAGCAAAGAGCTAGCCAGTGGGACACAAACATGCACTAACATGCATGCGTAACGGACTGGCTTACCACAGAAAACCACAGAGAAGCTCAGACGACAGCACACACTCAGGTAACATGACTAACTCTCTGCTTAGTATGCCATTACTCCACTGTATGTTTACATAGCAAATCATGGTTTGCTGCTTTATTAATGCTCTGAATGTCTCATACAGAACCTTACACATTGTGATGGCAGGATTCAGATATTTTTGTAGCCCACTCTTATAAGACCCAATAATAATAATAATAATAATAATAATAAGTTATATATGCCATGCTTTTTAATAAATTTACCAGAGGAGTTTGCTGAAAAACAGGTAATGTCTGAAAACAGGTAATGTCAGCCTGAATTACTCACGTGCGTCCCCGGTGAAAATCGCTGACATACATGGGAAATACGGCTTCTACAAGCTCGCCATAGCTTATTGTCAGGACTCAGGGACCAGAATTCGGGATGAGCATCTGTCAGTGTGGTGATATTTTGGAGTGGCGGCCTGTAACCATTAAATGGCCCGTTCGGTTGGTATTCGGATAACTGGGGCTTTACTAGTATAATGCAATAGCACCACCCAGCGGTGAAACCCGTGTACACGTTTACACGAAAAAAATTACTCACTCTAAACGTTTAGAGATTTTTGTACACGAACTCACCCCTACTTAAAACAGATTAAAATTAAAATTAAAATTGAAATTGCACAATACAATTGTGATCATACAAAGAAAGCAATCTTAAACAGATGAGTTTTGAGTGTGGATTTAAAGAGTGGAAGTGAGTTGATATATCTAATTTGGGGTGGTAGTGAGTTCCAGAGTTGGGGAGCAGAGCGGCTGAATGGTATTGGCCATGGTAGTGAGATGGACGGAGGGGACAGTCAGATGGATGGAAGAGGAAGATCTGAGGGTACGGGAGGGAGTGGCAGCATGGAGGAGATCAGACAGATATGGAGGGGCAAGGTTGTGGATGGCCTTGAATGTTAACAGGAGGATTTTGAATTCAATGCGGGACTTAACCAGGAGCCAGTGCAGCTGCTGCAGGACAGGAGTAATGTGGTGGGTGGAGGGAGTTCTTCAAAATCCACAGACCATGACAAAAGCATACTGTGCATGTGTTGTCAAATACATGTTTTGGTGTGTTGTCAAACTGGTGAAGATGTTTTTTCAGTTGCTTGTGTCTATTTACATGTTCTACCAATTTGCAGTGCATTGATCTCTCAGGGCCAACATAACCCCCCAAACAGAAATGAGCTAACATGAATACATGTCAGACTGAATAAAGATGTTAAAATGAAATGACAATTCAGGCTGATTATCTGCTGGTACAGTACTTGGATGAGCATTCTTGGTAAGTTTCCATCACTGCAGCAGAGGTTGGCAGAGGACAGAAAGAATGAAAGAGGGAGATTAGAGAGAGAGAGAGAGGAAACAGAAATAAAATACAGAACACGGACAGACAAAGAGTGAAGAGGAGGATGAAGAGAAGAGGAGCAACGAGATGAACAGAAGGTTTGTCTCCTGTGGGATCGTTCACACCTCCAACAGTCTGAGGTTCAGTCTCCTCTGTGACACCAGCTTCTCTACAGGCTAACACCAACAGAGAAGAGAAGCAAACCTCCGGAGGGGCTTCTGTTCAGATAAAACACAGGAAACTAGCAGGTCTCACAGTGTGGAGGAGAAGCGTGCCGCCAGAATACATTTATTTTCATATTCATTGGTTCAGACGTTAAAAACATGAGGATTTCCTGCTTTTTACTGAGTTATTATCAGTAGGATACTCTGAATTTTGATGCTGCTGGTAAACAAAACAACAATTTGAAGACATCACTGTGGGTTCTTATGACTTTTATTACATTTTTTTATTATTCATTAAAAACCAGTAACTACATCCTAGAGTTTTGGTGTTTAGGCCTTAAGAGTCTAGAATGTGAAAAAACATAATAACATGAGCAAAGCTGTTTAAAGCTGCCACCATGTAAGTCACCTGTCACCACATCAGCCAGCCCGTTCTCATACCAAAGCCACTTTGTGATTATGGGGTCAGACACTGATGCTAAAAGTCACCTTTCACAGCAATATTGCATGCAGCCAGGTAACATGGCTGGACATAACCTTTCACAATGTTATAATACACCACCAAATGGCCAGATGGCACCTTTTGTGGCAGTGTGAAATGCCACAGGATGGCATCAGTTTGAAATGCTGCCAATAAAGATGTTATATAAGGAGCTAGAACGTCCCTATTGGGTGGGTGGGTCCAAAAAACCCTGGAGTCCAGTGTTCACTTCCTATAAATGTAGAGCCAAACCATAATGTTTTTTGTCTAAACCTAACCACGTGGTTGTGTTGACGTTCCAGTGTTAGTTGTGGCATCTCAGAACAGACACAAGAGAATACCTTAGCGCAGTGGTACCCAACTGGTCCAACCATAGGTTCCAGATTTCCCTTTGGTCATTACCTCAAGGTCCACGCAGTTGAGTTTGCCAATGTTACTGAACTAGTTTGCTGTCTCTGTTAGGTAGTGATGGCCAAATAAAGCCTCATGAAGCATTTTCTTTATTTTATGAGCCCACTAGATGGCACTTTTTGTTCAACAGAAGGTTGAAAGCACACTGAATTGCCATTCTTTGAGCCTCTTGCTACAAACCAAGAGCGCCATCTAGTGGGCTCACAAAATAAAGAAAATGCTTCATGAGGCTTCATTTGGCCATCACTACTGTTAGGTAACTGTCGTTAGTCACTTACTCTACAGCAAGGAACAGCACTTCAAAATAAAAGCTCAGTCCATACAGAATGGACTGCTTCACCCACTTTTGGACCACGACCCACCAGTTGGGAACCACTGCCTGAGTGTATATATCAAGTCCAAAGTCCACTGACAAAATGGTGATATGTGACGGCTTGGGATGAGAACTTGTTGCATTTATATATTTAGATATATGTATAATAGAATATGTAGAATTCAAATACGTTGCACTAAACTGTCAAAAATCAGCCCAGTTACCAGAAGAAAATGTTGGCATTGTGTTTTTCTGCAAGCCATGGAAATGTAAAATTTGTGCTTTCATATATATCATATCAACATTTTTAAAGTGATGTAGTATAGGAGCTGACTTTGTGGAGGGGATGGTGGATGGCGTGACACCTAGGCCAGTGGCCTACCAAGCTGCAGGCCAGTGTTCAAGACTAACAAACAACAAAACCCATTGTTTTTAGCAAGTCATCACCACAATGCCAGTGTCTTTTAAGCCAAGAAATGCGGTTGTTTTTTAGCCTAACCTATTGCTGTTTTTCCAGCCAGGATAGTGCCACCAAAATGGCTGTTTAGTGGGACATCTCTGCATTTCAAGCAGGGATTGTACCAAAGAAACTGGGTATTTTAAGCCAAAACATGGTCTTTTCATAACCATAACCAAGTGGTTTTTGAGCCTAACCATAAATTAACCACAGGGCTGCTGAAATGTAAAGTTTCAACGTGTCCACTACATAACACTTATAAATGTTGCAGAGTACAAGGCCAACATTTATTCTCATGACTGAATTGCAGGATTTGGACGTGAATCCATCAATAACATTTCTTAGTACCCATCAGATTTGGTTCAGGCGTTTAGTTTAGTATCTCTTAAAGTTTTATTGAGTAGCTGCTATATATACTTATCATTAGTCAATCGGAAATGCTTTAATGTAAAATGACATTTAAACTTTCACATTTTCCATCTTTATAATTTGTGAAGAATCAACTACTATCTCACAAGAATGATTCTGAAAACTTATGTTTAATGACAACAGTTATAAAGTTCTGTAAATGGCAACTATGGTATGGTTAGATAAGGGAAGTTTATCTTGCTTATGCAACAGTGTATGACAATAAAAAGTAGTTTCAGCTCTTAATCCTAGTTTTTATCTGAAAAACACAATTTAACACCAGGCTGAATAATATAATCCAAAATCAGCTGCTGCACTCATATCTTTTTATTGTATAACTTAAATAAAAATGTAATTAATTACTTGATGCATTGCTTCTCAAATGCTGAAGTTAATCAATGAACCACTCTAGCTAATTCGTGGCTCCACATTTAAGCTGTTCACCATATAAATTGGAAGGCAGGCTTTACGCAAGTCTCTTGGTTTTAACTGTGCAGAGAAGTGATTAACAAATGGAAAATGAGTTCTCTGATGCAGCTTGATCAGCCACTGTATCGTATGTAACACACTTAGATAAAAACAGAACATACGCTTTGCTGCCATCAAAACAACCAATGAGTCTTTTATTCCTGCAGGAATCCAGATTGTTCAGCTGCCAAGATGCTGGCTGGTGACTGGATGGAACGCCAAGCTGCTTTTATTTGTTTCAGATGGAGTTTGGACTGAAACTCGCTACAAAGCAGATTGACGAGAAGAGATTTTGAGTTGAGAGAACTGTTTTGGTTTTTATATTATTTTTTTGGAAGCCTTCTGATTTGGAAATGTAATTGGGATTATAGAGTTGAACAGAGCAGAATAATTTGTCTTCGATATGAGATGTTCTGTGTTAAAAATAAAACGTAATTGCACAAATGTGACAAAGGCCACATCAGTTTCATGTTTAAGGATCACAGATAACTGGTGTTATAGAGATGGATGTTGGCAGAGCACCCTATTCCTATCCTGAAGCCACATGCAGAATATTACCAAAATATTAAAACAAGAGTGCCACGGTTTATAACAGATCATTTGGCAGCAGCCATGTACAAAATCAGATTACGGAACTGCTCAAACTGCAAGAACGCTGAGTCAGTTTTTGACTGGCAAGAAATCCATCTGATCAGCCAACAGTCAGATTCATAATCGGTCCACCCATAATTAGGTGTCAAGACACCCCCCTCAAATGACAATCAGAAAGCAACCAATCAGAATCAATCAAATAAGAAATTAAACCCAATTCTAAAATTAGTCAGTGGAAACCAATTCATGGTTTAAAAAAAGCTTAATCTGAACAGTGTCTTGCCCCTTAGGACCAAGGTAGCTCAGAGTTTGGGATTATAGTCATCACCTTCAAGTCTGAGGCCATGGTATCTTATGAAGGCAATGAGTGTGCATTCCACCTCTGTGCTCAACCTGATTTTTTTTTTTTTTTTTTGTTAAAGTCAGTGTCTGCTGCATGAGCTGCATGTTTAAGAAAAAGTGGTTATTACACCAAATTAACAATGTAACTGTTGTCAACAGGACGGTTGGTTTACTGAAAACTGATTTCCATCCAGGTTTGGAAATTTGAACCAGCCACCAGCCAAATGCTAGTAAAATATACAAGTTGGCTGCTAGATTTGCTTCACTCGCCAGCCCAAAAAAACAAACAATGGTACTCTGTTGAGTGGCTCGTAGATTTTGGAATCCTACAGCTACATTGGCAGATGGACAAAAAAAAGCAAATTTCCAACTGTATTGACAACCATCATGTGCTCTTGAGGTTACAGATACAACTAGCTGGAATGAGTGTCCTTCACAGTGCTTCTGGAGCTAAGGCCAGCTTATCCTAATGTGTATACAGTCTATACTGATACAGAGCCCATACTGTACCCTACGCTGTGGGTATGGCGTAGATGTGTAACCTTCTTATAGGCTATTCTGCAGTTACAGAGAAGAGTACCCTACACTGTAGATACAGAGTAGATGCTTACCCTAAACTGTACACAATGCTGTATATACAGAATAGAAGTGTACGCACAACATATTCTCATAGAACAGTTAATATGATATCCTACAGAAGATGCATGCACAACAGTTTGTATGATAGACAACTATGTTGCACCCCAAGAATGACATTATGTCCTTAACAGACAGTTATGAAATTAAAGTTATGGAGGTTAGGTTCAGGCAATAAATGTTACTGTGGTTAGGTTTAGGAGAAGAAACATTGTTGGGGGTCTTCAGGTTTAGGCAAGTAAAGTTACTGAGGTTAAGTCTAGGAAAAGAAACATGGTGAGGAAGTACCTTAAAATGACTCAAAGGTGAAAGTCCTTTTTTTGTGACCCATCCACCACCCCCACCCTGCCTCCTTACCAGCCTTTGGGACTGCTTGCTTGTTTACTACTGTCAGCGCATTAGTCACATGATCACAGCCTTTTAAAATATGTGGAGGACCAATTTGAAAAACATATGAAGAATTTGTGAGAACAGCCTGGTATGCTACATTGTATCCTACTCCATACCCGACACTGTGGGTAAGAAGTACATGTAAACCCTACACCGTAGCCAACACTATAGGCATGTGTAGATGTGTACCTCACAAAGTAGCCTGACTTGCATCCCAGCCCCCAGAAATGTAACTACACAAGTTCACAAGAAGTGTGATTGGTGTACTTGGTAGGATCATACTTCCTCCAACACATTTTTGGCTGCTCCTTCTTCCACAGGAAGTTCATAAATATGTACATTTCTAAAACTTTCCTTCACCACATTTCATCCCCCCTCCATCTACCATCCAGGTGGAAAAAAGTGCTTATATTTCATTTATTTTCTGTACTGTCTGGCACCACATATAAAGCACCAGGACACAGAACCAAATTATGACAACAAAGTAAATATGACATGTTTTAGTGGTGTAATTGCACACACCAATGCACAACTATAAATGCTCACAATGATGAAAGCCTCCTGCATAGGCTAAGGGTAGGCTCTGCATACATCATAAATCAGCACTTTAGATTATTATTTATTTATTAACCTTTATTTAACCAGGAAGATCCCATTGAGATTAACAACCTCTTTTTCAAGGGAGACCTGGCCAAGATAGGCAGCAGCAAGTATGAAGCACAGTTACAAATTACACAGATAAAACACAAATAGTATTGAATTTACAAGCAAAATATATAGATAAAACATAGATATCGGGTGAAGAGCCTGAACATCGTGAAGGAGACCACAGTAGAACTGCTGTTCTTTCATGCTAAACTTTAAAGGTTTTCCAAGCATTTCCCACTGGAAGGAGGCCCCAGGGCAGGCATGAAACACACTGAAGGCCTGGAACTGCCTTTGGTTACCTCCGGAGAAGCTAGTCAGGACTACTTTTCCTGCTCTGCTGCCACCTTGACCAACTCAGATAAGTGGCAGAAAATAGAGGAATGACTGTCTGTGTGTGCAGCCTGTGTCTGAGACTTCGCCGCACCCCACTGTGGCAGGTTTTCTTCCAGACTCACTGTAGCATTTAAATGCTGATCATGTCCTGGCAGATTCATTAGCTGTCTCATAAATATTGATTTACTGTCTGTTAAGCATTTATAAATCCCTAAATAAATATTGAATTAATGTAAGGTTAAACAAGACGCCATATCAGCATGCATTATTTTTTCTCCATCTACCCCTCTCTTTGTCTCTCTCTCCCCTGCAGAAGTATCATCCTTTCTTTTTCAGTCTGTACCTGCCTTTTTTTAACCCAGAAATGATGAAGTGATTGACAGTTTGCCTTTGTTTACCCTCCAGCCTGTCTGACCTCTGCCAGCCTTTGCCAGGACAAGACTCAGAGTTGTAAAAAAGGCCAATGAGCTGAGCTGCGCGTTAATCACACTGTTGCTAAAATTAAAACATGACACCCTTCTTGGCCACTGACAGGATCTTCCCCATCACTCTGGGATGTGTTGAACGCCAGCAGGAAGCCGAACGACCGAAACCTTTCCGTCCTGTCTGTCACTGAGGCTCTCCGTCACTGTCTGAGATTCTGTTTATCTGCCTATGAGCTTGTTTGTTTCCCGCTTTATTCTCACTCCATTGCTCTGACTTAGCCCTTAGTTGGACTCTTTCTTTCCCTTTCTTTCCCTCCTCCTGAATAAATCTTCTGTCTGCTCCTATCAAGAGTTAAAGTTGTACAAGGAAAACGTTTCTACATGTAGCACCCGGAGGTAACTGCCTGAACTTTGAAGACTTGAGCACGCAGAGAAACGTAATTCGTGACAGTGCATCTGAGCCTCCACTCTGCTGTCAGGAAGCTGTGGTCCTCCAAGCCTCCTCCTCCTCCTCCTCCTGCACTGCTTTGTTTCCGTGGCAACACATCCTTGACACTCAATGTGTGGATGTGACTGGAGGCCGACACTTAGGGACGTGCAGGGCTTTCTGGTTTGCTAACAAACTGTAGCCATGACTCTAGTCTTTAGCTGCTGCTATGTGAGGCTACCCAGACTTTCCAGCCTGCCTAGAATACAATATTTTTACATACCAGACTTTAGTAAACTGGACACAGGTCCTTAATGTTTCACTGTAATGCTCTCTAAAGGAAAAAAAATGTCGAGTCAAGCTTTTCTCTGGATGCTGTGTTTGGTTTTTACTGAATCATAGCAAAGATTCATTTGGGTAAACATGACAGAAATAGATGCCAGGATGTTGTTAACGGAATTAAAATGACAGTACCTTTGGATATGTAAATAAATCAACCTCATCTCACAGAAATACATGAAATGACCTGTTGACATCGCATTAGTTAGTGGTGACATGTAATCTGTTAACCCTTTGAACTCTATGGTCTGCCATTGCAAAGATATTTTTGCTTAATGTGATGTCACTTCATGGAATATCTTCGAGTGCATCTTATCCCTAAAATCAGTACAACCTGTTCTAAAGGATATTAAGTCAATCAGTCATAATAAGTGATAATAGTATTGAAATTGTGTCATTAAAAAAATCTAATTGGACGTTTCTTTTTTTCTTTTTTGTTTTTACAACATAAAAACACAAAACCTTTTGATCCAAAAGATTTCTAAATGTAGAAACATAAACAAAACAGGTCTTAATGCTCCATAAGTTATTTGAGCTATTTACATTATTTAGTACATGAGATATGGTCATATTTATTAGCAGCGTGAGAAGGTGTTCCTCAGCACCACAAGCAACATGGCGCAATGACATCATTACGAGTGTACAACATGATGACACACAAGACAGAAGTCATACCCTTCTGTGTTGTGGAATAAACAGACTCAAAACACATAGGACTGGACATCTGAGGGTTTACTCATGAGAAAGATGCAGAATTGATTCATCGATTGACACATACACTATATCTACAATTTATGGTGTCTGACAAACAAGTTCAACCAGTTCACAAATATGTGACACACCTACAAGCCTCCCCATACACACACATTCAGAGGGGCTTCCCGTTACTTAAGCTGCTGCTCCCTGTTATTTAGATAATCAGTTCTGGGAACATTTGCTTCTCCTTACATTCTCTGACTTTGGTCAGAGTCATGTCAGGTCACCTGCACTACATCTGCAGCAAAAGAATTAAATTTCTAGCTATTGTGGTTTATTTTATTTTTATTTTAGATCAATACTGGATTATCCAAATAATGACCTCCCTCAGCTGTTATGGGGAAATCTGTGGATTCTACACCTCTAAGCGTTCTGTGTTCAGTGTCAGTGTAGCTCTATCCTGTGGATTAACATCAACATTTAGAACTGCTTATTTTAGAAAACTGACAGGCAAATGTAGCCTATCTCTACTGTGGCAGTAAGTGGTCTGGTTTTTGATTTTTGTGAAAATAAAACCTTATTAAGAATCTAAATTCCTTATATAGTATATGTCTATGCAAAAATGGGTCTGAACATACTGAGGCTGGAGTCACTTTAAGGTATGTCCCTTAACATGTATCTTTTCCTAAATCCAACCACAGTAACTTCTATTGCCAAACCTAACCTCTATAACTTATGTTAACTGTATGTTAACGATGCAACAACAATCATTCCTGTGGCACAAATTCATAGGATATCATACCATATGTTCTTTGAGAATACATTGACATACTACAGTGCATGTTTGCATACAGCATATAGCCTACTCTATATCTGTTTGATGGCTTCTATTCATGGTTCTGTAAAAATAAGTAAGAACTTTTGAAATGAATGGTTGCCGTAAGAATGCCAGAATGTGTAGCTAAAGCATACCATGTTGGTACTTCAAAATGCATTTGAAAATGCTGGGATACGTTCCATAAAACACACCATTTTGGTGCCTTAAAATGTATCTGAAAATGGTAGCATGTGTTGACAAAACACACCATTTTGCGGCTTTAAAATGTAGGATGTTGTTGTTGTAGGATGTGTTTATAACCAATCTTTTGGTGCTTTAAATTTATGCTGTAAATATCAGGATGTGGCAGCATTTTGGTGTTTCCAAACGCATCTGAAAATGCTGGGATATGTCACTAAAAATACCCTGTTTTGGTGCTTGAAAATGCCGCTGTAAATGTCAGGATGTGTTGATAAAAACACAACCTTTTGGTGCTTTTAAATGCTGCTGTAAATGTCAGGATGTGTCAGCTAAAACATCATGTTGAAGTGCAAAACACTGTTGAAAACACCAGGATTTGTCATTAAAACACAATGTTGATGCCTCAAAACACCAGGATGTGTCACTATTAAGCCACTGCTATCATTATTTGTTGAGAAACAGCAAGAACTCACCAAAAAAGCAACCATTTTTGTTGTTTGTTGATTTCTAGCAGTGGTCTCGCTTTGGTCTCACGCCATCCGCCATCCCCTCCACCTCCCACTGACAAAGTCAGCTCATATAGTGTACATGTAATCTTTGGAAATGTTGATGAGAAGAAGTGTTAGAAGAAACGTACAATGCCAACATTTCCTCTTGGTGACTGTACTGGATAAAAACTATATATAAATGTATAATGTTACCTATCATGCAGTTTTCTGAGGATAGCTGGGGGCTGCATTCCAGGATTCTAGGAATCCTCACAAGACTACAAAATGGTAGATGCACTACAACTTGAAATCAAGTCATCAGCTAAACAGTGAAATGTCAGCAAAGGTTAAACGTATAAGGTAAATGTAGAATAATAAGACAGAAGTTGTAGCCCAGTGAGCCTTTAATATCCTGCTGCTGGTTCACAACAACAAACACCTTCCTCATCTCCCTCCCTCCTGTTTTTCCTTCCTTGTCTAGTTAACTCGGCTGAAGAATATTAAGATGGATGGATGAGCCTGAAAGCAAACAGTGGACACATGGAGGAGAAAAAAAAAACAGCAAATGAAGAGCGATGGAAGAGGGGATGATGTTATTTCTGCACACAGAGGCAGCAAAGTCAGATCCGTCTGTTCTCTTCGACAGAGCAACTTGAAAAGAGAAGAAAGTCTTTCCGACAAGAAACTGACCGAACTGATGCATCCATTGACTAAATGACAAATAGCACTAAATTTCACGGTGGGTTTGGAAGTGCAGCAGGTAACTAGTGTCACTGGAAGATGAATTTCTTCAGTGATGAAAGATGACAAGTGAAGAATCAGCTGCTACTTTGGTTCAAAAGTGTTGAGTGATGAACTTGAGGTGATTAATTTTCATCACTTCTGACGAAGATGAATAAATAAAGTGAAAGTGTTGCATCTGACGGGGGAAGAATCTTTTTTAATCACACTGACTGACGCTTCCTCCAGATTTAACTTTTAGCTCTTTACTCACAGTCTGAGTCTCCTCTCTCCTCCCAAACAGTTTCTTGTCATCAAACCTCAAATCAGAGAAATTAAACACATACGAAGGAAGCGGGTGTCACAGATGCCGCAGGGCGGAAACAAGGTTCGGCAGGCAGAGGCAGAGTGAGCCATGCGACGCTGTGATCGCGCCGTGTTAGCAGGTTGTGTTAGCATCCTCTGCTGCTCCGCTGTCGGACATTAAATATTTACAGGCAGCGCTAATTAGAGGAGGCACAGAGGGTGAACGCACACATACACACGCACAAACACACATAGACACACACACACACAGATAACTGAACCTTTTCATTCAGACTGATGCGTTCACTCACATTAAATGCAAAGTAAATGCCCCTCCTTTTAGCACATTCTCATACAATACACACCCACACACACACACACACACACACACACACACTCATCTCTTCACTCCTGACCTTTGGAGGAGCTGAGGATGGAAACACACACACACACACACACACACTGTCTACTCTGTCCACTGAGATTTTGAATTATTCCTGTTTGATGAGAGCAGCAGACAGCTGCTGAACTTCTTCACTGCTGTTGAAATAGTTGGTTAATGGCAGTAATATTGTGAATCATAATAATAGAAAAGCATATTGCAGTTTATTAGAGTTAAAGAAAAATCATCCCGTCAAGAACAAACACTTTCATTCAGCAGCATCAGGTCTGATTCGTCCTCATGGTGTAGGGTCAAATCAGACTGAGGTCACTGAAATCTGAATTGTTTTTTATTCTACTGGGATCTTGACATAAAATTGTGGTTTCTCAGTTGAAAGAAAAAACAACCAATGAGCGTCGCTGGAGGGACTAAAGATTAGCCAATCAGCATCAATTGAAAGCTTAGCTTCAGCTTTGACTCATGCTCTTGTAACGAGGTAGTACTCTTGCATTGTGTAGATTAAATGATGACCTACTCTCAGTCACTGATAGGCTCTGACCCGCATTTTTTTGGCACTGGTGAATATAAAACAAGAAAATCAGCCTCCACAGCCAGCTCTCATTAACAATGCAGCTCAGCATGCACTGAAACAAAACATACAAAAAAAAAAAAAAAACATGCAAGGCTTGTTGCAAATCAAACAGACACATCACCTGGATTAGCCACAACTAATGAGATAATAAAGCTACCTGCACAGTGCCCTGCACAGCTACTTGATCCAAATACATCTCCAACCACCCAACATCATCACAGAACATTAATTAGTGTCTTCGGGAGCTTTTATGGCACATTTATGTCAAGTAACACACACTCTTAACCATAACAGGCTAAACAGAGGAGGCCTTCGGCTCCACTTATCACCCACCTACAATGCAGCCCTGGGATCCCTCCCCAACCAACTTAACACCTATCCACACCTGGACCCATCTAACCCTAACAGGGTGGGTCAACGACTCACATGTGACCTCAACGACTCTGTAAGGGCACACACACACACACACACACACACACACACGGTTTTAAGCCTGCAACTACGCACCAGTCCGTTAGAATTGAAGAAGCCTCTTGGATTAGAGGTGAAACATCTTCATGAAATTCAAGCAAGTCCAGTTGCCTATGATATAGCATGTTGCTGAAGATTTTTGTGCAACAGAGTTTAGATTAAATTAAAAAAAATTAAAGATTTATTCAGCCTTAACAGGAGGCACATTTTTACCTCATTTTAACTCACTGCACACCACTGAGTGTTGGACATGACAATAGAGCTGATAGCTGTAGATACAGTAGCACGTGTGATGTCTCAGATTGTCGGGGGTTTACCAGGAACAGCTGTTGTTTATTTTCCTTCTTTTTCTCTCCTTTGCCCTCCTGTCACATACGTCATTCAACTTCAGAAGAACTGCATGCTTCCCTTCCTGTCTGCTTACAAATTTCACGTCAATTTGTGTCTTTCCATTGACTTAAATTGCACAGCATGTAAATTTCCCTCTCTATTCACTCTGAAAACAACCTGGTTATTGTGGAGTACTTTCAATTGTTACCAACTGCCATCTGTCAGCAAGTGGTTAGTAATTATTTTCCATCCTGAGTTATTTCTTGACAATTATGGCTAAATAAGAATATATATATATATATAAACAGTTCTGTATATGCAGCATATAGAAAAGGTTACAGTCATTATGAGCACAGGAGTCATATTTCCCCAAGCTGTCAGCACATTTACAGTGAAAAAAGAGAAACGGAGAGGGGGAGGACTTGTCAGCCAAAAGTGGTGGTACGAACATTAATGCTCGGAGACGGAAAAGAGGCAGAAAAAAACAGATGTGTCAATCGGGAGACATCCTCTGTTAATCACATGTGTCAGTGAAGAGAAGGGCTGCCATTTTCCCAGACTGTACCGCAGCGAGTAAATTGTCTCCAGAAGAAGCAGCTCCGACGGGAATGCAATGATTGCTGTTCTTCGTTTATTGCCACTCGCTTCAAGTCGGCTGGTAATGAAGAGTCCGACTCTTATCTGCTAACAGCCGCAGAATAACCCTTTAATTAACCCATAATGAATAAACCCTGAAGTCGCAAACATTAGAAACTGTGGATGTGACTGTTGAAGAACTCAGTTTTCTGGTGTTGAACTGTGTCTGAACTTTAAACTCCACTGAGGATAACAAATGTTGGAGTGTCTCTGAAGCTGCCACAGTTGGTAACACCTCTCACCAGCAAACTGAGCACTACTTACAGTCAAACTAAAATTTGAATTCTCTTCACTTCTTATGTAAAGAAATAAAAATCATATTACTGCAACTATTGTGCCTAATTTTACTGAGGCTCTGAGAGCCCAGAGCACTGCAAAGGAAAGAAACACATTAAAAAAGACATAACATGAGCAAATGCAGAAACATTTTCACCAATTTGACGACACATCTGCAGTATTTAGGGCCCTTTCATTGCTAACTCATTTGGTCCCGATTGCTGGACTTTTTAATTTGATCCAGACCAAAATTATACGTGTGAAACCTCCCTGGATCACGGTTCTAATCAAACAGCTGAACCTTAGTCCAACAAGAAGAAGAATTATTAAAACCATGTCTGTCCCCCTACCACCCTAAACTTTTTAAATCTATTGTTTAAAAATTAGGAGTTGTACATAAAAACCTAATAAAAATTAACACTTCTTCTGTGACAGTAAGATATAACAGGATAATTAAATGTGGCCTGTTAAATATCAGGTCTCTGTGATCTAAAGCAGTGTTAGTAAACAAATTAATATCACATATTCACATTAATTTACTCTGTCTCACCGAACCCTGGCTGTGTCACCATGAATATGTTAGTCTAAATGAATCTACTCCCCCCAGTCATAATAATACCCGGATTCCTCAAGGCAGAAGCCGAGGAGGGGGAGCTGCAGCCATTTTTAACTCTAGTATAGTAATCAGTCCTAAACCTAAAATAAATTAAAATTCCTTTGAAAGCCTCGTTCTTCATCTTTTACATCCGACTATGAGAACCTCACAGCCACTTCTATTTGTTATAGCGTACCGTGCTCCTGGCCCGTATTCTGAATATTTATCTGAATTCTCAGAGTTTTTATCCAGTTTAGTTCTTAAATCAGATAAAGTTATTATTGTCTGTGATTTTAATATTCATGTTGACGTTGATAATGACTGCCTCGCTACTGCATTTATCTCATTATTAGACTCCATTAGAGTGCACATAAACCCACTCACTGTTTTAACCACACCCTCAATCTTGTCCTGATGTATGGAATTGAAATTGAAAATTTAATAGTCTTTCCACAGAATCCCTCTCTATCAGATCATTACATAATAACTTTTGATTTCTCTCTACTTGATTACACGCCATTTGGCAAAAGCTACTATACTAAGTCTTTATCTGATAGTGTTGTAGCAAAATTGAAGGAAATGATTCTATCAACGTTAAATTTAATGCCATGTCCCTCTGTAACGGAGGTTTCCCGTACTGACTTTAAACTCTCCCAAACTGATTATCTTGATAGTGCTGCAGGCTCACTGCAAACAACACTCGACTCTGTAGCACCTCTTTAAAGAAAGATAATGAAACAAAGACAGTTAGCTCCGTGGTACAACTCCTCAATCCAAAAATTAAAACACATATTACTAAAGTTTGAAAGGCATTGGCATTTAACCTAACTGGAAGAATCTCGTTAAAATGTACTGGAGGGCCCTTTGCAATGCCAGACCAAACTATTACTCAGCATTAATAGAAGAAAATAAGACCAACCCCAGGTTTCTTTTCAGCACTGTAGCCAGGCTGACCAAGAGTCACAGCTCTATTGACCCCCGAGTAATTATTTTATAGGCTTTTTTAATGACAAAATTCTAACTATTAGAGGCAAAATTGATTACCTCTTGCCCCCAGACAGTACCAATCTGCTTTCAAACACAGGGACCTTAAACACAGCTGTAAAACCTGATAAATATTTGGATTGCTTCTCTCTGATTACTTTCAATAACTGACCTCAGTGATTTCTTCATCTAAATCATCAACATGTCTCTTAGACCCCATCCCAACTAGGCTTCTTAAAGATGTCTTACCTTTAGTTAACACTTCTATATGAGACATGATCAATATGTCTTTATTAGCAGGCTTTGTACTACAGTCCTTTAAGGTAGCTGTAATTAAACATCTACCAAAAAATCCCACCCTGGATCCAGGTGTCCCATATCTAATCCTATCTTTCTCTCAAAGATCCACAAAAGAGTAGTCACAGACCAGCTGTGTGACTTTCTTCATGACAAATATGTATTAAAGGAATTTCACTCAGGATTTAGAGTGCATCATTGAGACAGCACTAGTAAATATTACAAATGATTGCTTCAGACAAAGGACTCATCTCTGTACTTGTATTATTAGATCTTAGTGCTGCATTTGACACAACTGACCATCAAATTCTGCTGCGGAGACTGGAACATGTAAGTGACCTTAAAGATTCTGCACTGAGCTGGTTAGAATCCTATTTATCTGATCAATTTCAGTTTGTTCACATTCATGATGAATTGCATACCAAAGTTTGTTTTGGGGCTCCACAAGGTTCTGTGCAAAGACCAATTTTGTTCACTTTATATATGCTTCCCTTAGGTAACATCATTAGAAATCACTCTGTAAATGTCCATTGTTATGGAGATGATACACAATTGTATCTATCAATCAAGCCAGAAGAAACAAATCAATTACCAAAACTTCAAACATGCCTTAAAGACAAAAAAATCTGGATGAGCTCCAATTTCCTTATGTTAAATTCAGACAAAACTAAAGAGAAGTTGTGGTGTGGAAACATTTCTTTGGATGGTTTGGACTAACGACAATGATGGGTGTGTGTAAAACAAAGGCCTGTTCGGCCTACAAAACAAAATGGCTGACAACACAGAACTACAAGATGGCTGAATCAAAGCTGGCTTCAGATCACGAAAGGTCTGTTTGACCATGTGTCAGGACAAAAACAAAGGGAAAAAAGCAGGAACTTTGAGTTGGATGTAGCTCTGCTGAAAGCCAATTTGTAAGTGAGTCTATGTGAATGTGATTTGTGTTGCATAGAGTCTGGATTAGTGCAGAGGATGTTTAGTTGCATGCAAGACTCTGTTAAGAGCATTCGCAAACTAACATCACTTAGCTTTGGCAAAGCCAACTAACCAATAACCTAACTGCAATAATCACAACAATGACTCAATAAGTAGCATTAAATCACAGTTGCCAAAGTTAAACAGTCTTGCTTAGCCTGTGCAACTGTAGTAATGTTATGCCCAGTTGTTACATTACCAATCCTTGAATTGATAGAAGAAAGAGTCGCTTTGTGGCGTGCTGCTTTTGTTAGCCGGCAGAGGAAGGCTGGAAAGAGCTGTGGTTCCAGAAGCAGTCTTTGCTCTGTCCTTGTTCCAAAGGTGCAGCCTGTTGCTCTGTGTCCTTGCAGAGTTAGACGTTGAGGTACGAACTCAACTTGGTTCTCCTTGTTGCTGGAAAGTTAGTTGCAAACATTGTGTTTGGCACACTAACTTCTCTGGTTCCAGGTTTTGCTCCTCCTGTGAGTGAGGGCAAGTTGTGGTCCAGGAGAAAAAGAACAAAAGTCTGTAGAGCAATTGCAGGAGTCTGAGCTGGTCAGCAGCCAGGAGGAAGAGGGCATCTGAGTCGGTCAAGGGCCCAGGAGGAAGAGGAACACTGTGTGGGAGAGTAGAACTTTTCCTACAGTTTGCCTGGTGACATCACTGAGTCAACTCAACTCAACTCAACTTTATCTATGTCCCCAAGGGGGCAATTTGTTTTGCAGCATAACAGATATACAGTCACATGACACTGTAAAAGTACTGTCCACTCAGGTTTGAAGACTGGTCTTTCACTTAGGTCATAGAATCAGGCATCCTGTGGAGATAAGGTCCAAATGGCTGTCTATGTTTGAGAACAAAAAAAACCTGCGTACCCAGAGAAGAAACCTTCACATGTCCAGTTTAGATTTTAACAAATGACAAATCATCTGTGGTCCAGTGAAGCAAGACGAGACATAATGAAAACATTAGTGGTAAACTATAGGATATTGAAAGCCAAGAGCAGCCGTGCTTCTAATTACCTACAAATACCACATGAGTGATGGGCTGGTAAACTCCAGTAAACAGTCAGGATGTTTCACTGGCTGCTGAACGGCAGCAGAGCAAGCTGCCACTGACCGCTGGACTTCACAACAAATCCCTGCAGGACTCCACTCATTTTGGACTGGAGAAGGTTTATTGGTTGATGCTGTTTGACAGGCAGGTAGGAAACTCAGTTAGCTGTGAGTGTAGCTGTACTGTAAGTAAACAGTCTGAACTCAGATCAGTTTTCTCTGACAGAGATAAACATTTAGTTCTCATTAGCAACTCTGAGAGAGGACACAAGTTTAAACGTCCAGACTAACATGTTGCAGATGAAGAAAGAATTCAGGCTTTAATGAAGTTATTTTTTCTGCTTCTAATGAGTGAGATCAATATGTCAGAGTTTACAATGAACCTGGGTACAAATTTGTGGTGTCAACATTTTTGAGAGCATAAATAGAGAGATGTTGAGCTTTTCAAATGATAATCAGTAAGAGTGTACTGGTAAATCACCCCTTAAACCTGTCAAATACTGCTGGAGAAATGGCAGTAAGTGTGCATAAATTATTTGTAGTTGTAGAAAAAAAAACATAAAAAAAGTTGACAAAAATGTCAAATATTTGTCGACTAAACATTTTGAATTTCATCGACTGAATGGTTTTAAATTTTCGTTGACTAAAACTAGACTAAAACTATGAAAGATAAAATTGATCTGAATATGCGTAAATAAGCATTTTTGTCTCAAGACTGAGACTAAATGCAAACTATCGTCAAGTGATAGGAGATAGTACATCAGGCAAGTGAATCTGCTATGCCCTTGACCCATTCTCTCACCTCTGCCTGCTCACAGCAGGAGCTTTGCTTTGCTTTGAATGTGGCCTGCTCCCAGCAGACACAGAATCTGAAGAGCAGAAAAGTTAGTGCGCCAGGCAGAGAAAGTCTTTAAACTAACTTTTCCAGCAACAAAGAGAACCAAGTCAAGTTAGCACTATACTTTAAACTCTGCAAGGAGACAGAGCGACCGGTCTCCTTGGGTCCGCACCCTCCGAACATCTGAAACCACAGTTCTTACCAGTTTTCATCCACAACAGACAACCACTGGGTAACAAGCAGCACAAAGCAACTCTTCCCTCCATTCAGGGATTGGTAACTTAACAACGAGGCATAGTAGTATTTTAGCTAATTGTGATTTCATGCTGTTCACTGACTTATTGTTGTGACTGTTGTAGTTAGGGTCTTGGTTAGTTGGCTTCACCAAAGCTAAGTTGATATCAGTTTGCTAATGCTTCACAAATCTTGTCTTGCAAGCAACTAAACATTCTCTTCACTAACCCAAACCCTTTTGGAACATATATCACATATGCATATACATATATACATTTGTTGCCAACATATCTAGTCTTTCAGAGGAAACTCAAAGTTCCCACTTTTTTTTTTATAACTGCCCCCAACCCTGAGATCATTTTCGTTTCAGTCATCTTTGAGCCAGCCAATCCATTTGAAGTTTCTTTTTGTCATTTTCATTAACTGGCTATCAGTTTTCCATCTCAGTAATGGTGCCCCATAAGGTGATTTTAACGTAAAGTAAGTCACACTATTTAACATAAATAATAATTAGCAATATTTAATAATTATTTCTGTGGCACGGTGGTGTGGTGGTTAGCACTCTCGCCTCACAGCAAGAGGGTTGCCGGTTCGATCCCGGGCGTGGGAGCCCTTCTGTGTGGAGTTTGCATGTTCTCCCCGTGTCAGCGTGGGTTCTCTCCGGGCACTCCGGCTTCCTCCCACAGTCCAAAGACATGCAGACTGGGGACTAGGTTAATTGGTGACTCTAAATTGTCCGTAGGTGTGAATGTGAGCGTGAATGGTTGTCTGTCTCTATGTGTCAGCCCTGCGATAGTCTGGCGACCTGTCCAGGGTGTACCCTGCCTCTTGCCCGATGTAGCTAGGATAGGCTCCAGCCCCCCCGCAACCCTCAAGAGGATGAAGCGGTTAGAAGATGAATGAATCAATGAATAATTATTTCTGATAGCCATTTTGATACTTACAGCTACCCGTTTGTTATCTCAGAGATTGTTAATGTTGATGTTGTTTCTTGTGTTCTGGCAGGAAAGTTGCAGGATGGTAACAAAAAGTAACTCTGAGGAGAGGGAGGAGGGGTTAAAACTCACCCGACTGTACACCACATTGAGGTTTGGGAACCAGATTCTTCTTTTTGTTGTAGTGGCATAACACTTTTGTTTTTATGTCTTGGTTTATAATATGTCTTGTTCTTCCATTTTCACTCCATCCTGCTTTACATCACATAGTTTTCATCAGTGCATCTCTTCTCAGAATCAGCTTCCCAAGTGTTTTTGATGATAATGAACCTAAAAACACTTCACAGCTTTAAAGCCTCCTCTTCAGCTCTCCAATCCGCTGTTCCTAATCTCCCTTCACTGCAGCTAAGACATTAATAACTTTGGAATAAAAAATTACAGAGGTGAACTGGCAAACGTTTAAGTGGAGAGGCTGAAAAAAAAAAAAAACAGGAAAAAAACCTCCAGAATGCTCAGACTCCCACGCGTGCTGATAAAGTCCTGGCTTCTGCTCTCTCTCCTGGTGTAATTATCCAAACCAGTCAGATATCACGCCGCTAAATGCCAACTCTCTTATTAATCACCCATACACACACATCATTTAGCCTGCACACACTCACACACACAGTTTTAGCTCATAATGAGACGTTTGCAGAGGCCCAAATTTGGAATGAAATATAAAAATCCCCTAGATACACATTTTCTATCCTTCTCTTCCTCTTCTCCGCATATCTGCATCTCTCCATCACTTCAATGCAAACAGCTTCATGGTAAGATTTTCATTCATGTTCCCATAGTAACAGAAAAAAAACAACAAAAAACAAAAGGAGCATTGCGATAAATCGTGCTAATGTGAAATAGTGTCTCCTCGCTCTCTCTCTGTGTCCATCTCAACCTCGCTCACCCACTCCAATTCCCTCCATTATGAAATGACCCATTAAGAAGAATCAATCTCTTTGATGTTGTTTGCCTCATCGTGCAGCTCTGACACCAGCCCAGCAGTAATACCTGAGAGAAGGGTCATTAAAGGGATTATGGGTACAACATGGGGCCACGCTGCAACACTCAAAAAGCCATAATGACGGAGCGGACCGCCCCCGAGGGCGTCATGACTTCAACACGGCAGTTAATGATGCAGAGTTTTAGAATGTGAATCACAGACGGGTTCCTTTTGTTTGCCGTCTATAACAAACATAAAGGTGCTAATAAATGATTATGATGGTAAGTAATACATATTGACACCTATGGAGTGTCCACATGCAGTACAAACCAAAAGATTTATTCATTACATGCGTTTTTCCTGAATTGGACAATTGGTTCTGTCGTTTCCTTTAAGTATGAGTTTCTCTGTCAATGTTACACTGTTGGATGTTGATATCAAACATGGCCATTTACATGTGACATGATACATTTTGGGATGCAAGACGAATATCAGAATTCTTTCTGACAACGAAGCGAAATAAATAAAAAAGGTCAAATCATATAATATATTCATATAATGGTAAATGGTAAATGGACCTGCACTTGTATAGTGCCTTTCTAGTCTTTCACTTAAGACACTTTTTACACTACAAGTCACATTCACCCATTCACATATTCCTTCACACACTGGTGGCTGAGGCTACCAATACAAGGTGCAACCTGATACTCATTTTTTAACACACTCATACATCAATGGAACAGCCATCAGGAGCAATTTGGGTTCAGTACCTTGCACAAGGATACTTCCACATGCCGAATGGAGGAGCTGGATTGGTGGATGACTTCAGGCTTCAGGACGTTCTGAATACTCTGTTTGTATTCAACTTTGGGTACCAATTAATGTCAGCTTGTGATGGATGCCTTTATATGATCATCTGCTCCAAGCACACTATTGCAGGGCCTACACTGCTACATGTAGCTACACGTAACATTAGGAAAACATGCCCCCTAAATTTTGGATCATATTCCTGCCAGAACACGTCTGGTTGTGTTTAGATGCTTTTATTGTTCATTTCTAATGGGAGGAAGTGCCGTTATACACACTCCTTTGGCAGCTGCAAGTATGCTGCTACATGAATGTACATGCTAACTTCCAGGAAAAATGTAATCTTATTTGCTGATGGTGTTAATAACTCTCTTTATTCAGATCATATTCCTGTTGGAACATGTCTGGTTGTGTTTAGAAGCTTTTATTGGCGATTTTTAGTGGGAGACAGTGCCGCTATACAGTCATTCCCCAGTTGCAAGTGTGTTGCTGCATGTAGCTACATGCTAAGATCAGGAAAACATGCACTCATGGTCGCTAATGTTGTAAGTTTCTCCTCAAATTCAGATCATATCCCTGCTTCCCTGCTGGGACATGTCCGGTTATGTTTAGAAGCTTTCATTGGTGATTTTTCATGATAGAAAATATGACTATACACAGATCTTCCCCGGCTGCAGGTACACTGCTACATGTAGCTACATGCTAACATCAGGAAAACACTAATCTTGGTTGCTGATGATTTCAATTCTCCCTGTATTTTAGATCATATTTCTGACAGCACGTGTCTGGTTGTTTAGAAACTTTAATTGGGGATTTTTAAGTGCTGCTAAACACAATTCTTCCCTGGATGCACGTACACTGCTACATTTAACTACATGCTAATGTTAGGGAAACGTGTAATCTTGATTGCTGATGTTAGTTTCTACCCAATTTTGGATCACATTCTTGCTGGTACATGTCTGCTTGTGTTTGGAAGATTTACCTGGTGATTTTTAAAGGAGAAATGCTGTTAAACACGTCCTCCTCCAGCTGCAAGTGTGCTGCTACATGTGGCTTCATGCTAAGGACAGGAAAACATATACTCTTGGTCACTAATGTGTTTTTAGTTTCTCCCTAAATTCAGATCATATCCCTGCTTCCCTTCTGGAACATGTCCTGTTGTGTTTAGAAGCTTTCATTGGTGATTTTTCACAATAGAAAATTCAGCTATAGGCCTACAGAGTCCTATCCCGGCTGCAAGTACACTGTTAAATGTACTTACTGACATCAGAGAAAGGTGTAATCTTAGTTGCTGATGTTGTTAATTTCCCCCGTATTTCAGATCACATCCCTGCCAGAACATGTGTGGTTATGTTTAGCAGTTTTAATTGGTGATTTTTCATGGTACAAAGTGTTGCTATATTCTTTTACAATCTACTGCAATGACAGTGTAGAGACGCCAGTGGTGTCAATTCTTTTTCAATAAACATAGCCAGCACTAGCTCCAAAAGTGGCTAAAGTTTCCAGTTAATGTCATGCGCTTGCGTATATTGGTGACTTTATTGCACATTTATTTGGGATGAAGGAAGCATTTTACGACTTTGCCGAATTGGATTCAATAGAAGAATCCTAAACAGAACATTTGAATGCAATAAGAGCTCGCTTGCACTTCCAATCCAGAGAGCCAGTGTAACCACCAAAACTCACTACAAATGAGCTTCCTCTATAATCGATTGTGTTAAATAGGCATAGGAAATATCATACTGATCACAGGCCTCTCAACTGAATCACATCGTGTCATGGCAGACTTTGTGGTATCAGCGAATTGTTGTCCAAATAATGAATGTAGTATTGTATCCTTATGAAACTAATAATTTACACCCTTAGACCTCAATCATGGCTACCATGAAGTGTTTTTCATCACCTGAGAACCTCTCACTGACCTCACCAAGGTGTACTTGTTTCTACTGTGCTTTCCCTCAATAAAAACACATAAACACCATTCTTTTATCACCCGAAGCAACTCACTGTTTGTTTTTTGTAAAAAAAAAAAAGCTGTAAAAACATCCTCCCTCTTCTTCTTTGCTTCTTTTGGTGACTCCACAAACAGAACAGGAACTCCTTGACAGAAAAAAATGCATAAATTACCTATTTTCCTCTCATTTGTCTTTCTCTCTTTGCACTTCTTTCCTGACACTGTGTAATCTTTTCTGTTGGCTCTATACACAAGAGACTTATGTACCAGCTTCTCAATATGTTGGAGGAAGCGATGCAGAGGGCGGGGAGGGTGGAGGCATCCCGGAGGATAATGAAAGACACATTCATCAGTATAAAGAGGTTGGGAGTTCATGAAAGAGAAAGATTGTGAAAGATGTGAAGGAGACCTGTTAGATTGAGTGGAAGAAAGCAAGAGAGAGATAAGACGTAGAAGAGACATGGATAAACAATAAATAAATAAATCAGATTTCTGAATGAACTGACTGAATATGACTGGATTTTTAACAAACTAAAGCAACATTTGTTGCAAACATTAGTTTGACTTGATGACAGCAGAGACAAAAAGAGGGTGATGTTGGTCTGCTTTAAAACAACCTGTTAAAAATATAAATCTTAACTTAAGATTTACTGTACTGTAGTGTTTTCCAGAGCTTCCTGTGCGGCCATTTTACAAATTCCGACATGTGGACAGAGAATTATTTTCACTAATTTCACTATATTTTACTTTATATAATTATATATGACCAATTCTGCCATTACTTAAAATTTCTTTGTCATTTCACCACCACCTCCAAGCTCTTTGATGGTACTGCTCCGTTTCATCCGTATCTATAAGCTTTCAGGAAACGTGCACAAATACAAAAAAAGATAAATGCAGAGTTCCAACAGAAGGCGCTATCCATTTCCCTCTCTGTATCTAACGTTGAGCATAAATGAGCCTTTATTTGATAACTACAGTCTATGTGCCAGTAAAGTCTGCTGCTGTCCAACATATTTGGATCTCACCAGTCATAATGTCCAGTGAAAATAATTCCATCTGAGAATATGTAGTCCTAACATGTCCTCCCAGCAGTTGAATGTCCAACTATCATGTCGCATTGTGGAAAACTGGACACTGTCTGTCCAAAATGAATCTGTTAAATATGCATTTCTTTTACGTCATGTAATACCTAGTTCACACTACACGACTTTGGCTCTGATTCTCCAATCACAACCATCTTTGGAGCTCCCTCACAAGAGCCCCAGATCAGAGGGAAACTGGCATTGGGTCTGCGCTCACAAATCATCCTCTCAGTGTCAGACCTGCCAACCTTGAAGAAAGGTTATGAGTACCACCTTACCAGACACTCGTGCGTGGTCATGAACATATGTGGACACGGCGGCACTTTTTTTTTTTTTTTACCATAAAAGTCAATATGCACATGTGGCAAACAGAAGAAACGAGCATACGTTTACATATTCATATCTATAGGCCTAAGCCCCACATACGTCCATAGATGCCCAATATTTGTTTTATGGCACAGATCAAGGTCAGTTTCATCATCTGATGGTAGTATTGATCATCTGCTTAAAAAATACAGTAATATGTCCTGTTGTGACAAAAAGAAAGATTTCAAGTGGGATTCGGGGGAGAAAATTTTGAAAGATCACATGGCGAAATCCTATTTTCATGCAATTTCATACAGATATAGATAATAGATCATAGACAAGTGCATTACATTAGCATTCCTCATCATGTTCTTGTGTAGTACAACACCTATTACAACTACTCTCTTCTTATTGCCTTGTTTTTTTCTTATAGAAATTCAGCAGACTCATCAAACAAAAAGTCTTTTTATCATAAGTGTGTTACAGTTATTCAGGCAGGGCACATGGTTTCATTACACAGTTGAATGTAAATTTGTCTGCAATTTGCTTACCTTGGTACAATTCTCACCAGCAATGTACCGACGACAGGCGACTTTGACACTATTTACTTCAGTGTTTGCCCTACCATTTTATTGGGGGGGCACCCCACCCGCCCCCCCCTTGAAGGTCAAGTTAATTTTATGTGAACACACTAGAGAGCGTAAAAAAATAAATAAAAAAGGACTCGGCGGTGGAGTGAGATTTCTTAAACGGGCGTGAGAAGGTGATACTGTCTACCGAACTGAACACACGGTAACTCCGGTCTGAGCTGATGGTGAGGAGCTAATAAGAGCTAACTGCTAACAGACAGAAGCTAACTGCTAAGATAGAAGCTAGCTCTAATAGACACAAGCTAAAGTTAACTGTTTACAGACAGAAGCTCTCAAAGCTCTCAATTTTTGCATTTCTTACGTCATTTTACCTGTCAGCGTTGTTTGAATTGATAGAGTCATCACTGAGGACTACCCAGAGGTGTGGGCGAAGAGGGTTTATCTATCTTGATGGTGAGGGCGACAGTGTACTGTCTAACTGGATGGAACTGAATCAAGCGCGTCTTTCTTAGTCAGCCGTGGATGGGAGGGCGGAGGGGAGGGGGGGCGGCAATATGCAGCAATCCAATTGGCCGAAATCTTTTCGTTCCACCTACGCGCCTATATTCACCGGGTATCAACTTGAGTGACATCTTGCATAGACAAATACACTGAAACCAGCGAAATGCGCGATCGAGTGATATGCGTACTTTTAGAGCATCAAATCGTACCAGCGTACTTTGATGTCAAAATGCGTGCCTGGTACGCCAAATGCGTACAGGTTGGCATGTCTGCAGTGTTATGTGTGAACTGTTAAAAGATGCGAACCAATGCAGCCAATGAGAGCGCAAGACATGGGTTGAGGACAGAGACAAGCAACACTGCAGCACTTACCAAGGTGTGTGTTTGCGTGTTTGAGAGGGACGGAGAGAGTGACAGAAAGGGGGGTATTAAAGGTGGAAGGTGGATTATTGCGTACAATGTTTCTGTAGGTTTTTAGCCTAATATCTTACTCAGAAAGCTGCTCTGTCACTTTTTAATGTTAATATTGTCTAGTAAGCATGCCCCTGACCTCAGGTTTTGGGTCAACCTCTGCATCGCATGACGTACACCTGGTGAAAGATCTTGTAGTGTGAGACCCCATGTCTCCAGTCAGTTGTGTCGTGTGAAAACCATAACAACTTCAAGAATCCCGACCTAAAGACAGTACAGTGAATAGTACAGCAATCTGATGAGTTGGAGAGTTGCAAAGTGTAAACCTAGCCCAAACGAACCATGTACCTGCCAGCAGTGCAGTCAAGATCAGCCTGGATACGTATCCACTTAAATTATGGCTAAATACTTGCTATCTTCCTATGTTTGTACTTTTTAAATAGAAAACACATTTTATTTCTATTGATATTTACTGGAAATTACATAATATGGCCAGCAGAAAGTAGGTTGTCATGAGTGGTGGTCATTTACCAGAAACATTGAGCTCCCTGGTGATCTCCCTCCAGCCAGCTGCCACCTTGTTTTGGCCTCTGTAGTGGAAAAAGCAGGTATCTTATTGATAATTCCTCGCTGCATTTTCATGAATCATTCCTACCACGTTGATCGTGACACGTTTAAACCGAGCAAGCAAAAACAAACAGGACATCAAACAAAGGTTCAGCTCAGGCCAGTCCTGCTATGTGCCATATAACACCCTGACCTTACATCCTTTAAGTAAGAGTTTCTCTGTTACCCAGCATAATAGGTGGAGGAGGCGTTAACACTTACGAACATTTTAATGGTAAAGGTCTAAAACACTGACCCTGGAACAAAACTGCAAAAGAATAGAAAAATAATCACAAGAGAAGAGCTCCAGAGAAATACAGGAGACATCAATGAAAGACATTTGGATGTGGAGATAGAGGATGCAGAGAATGTCGCTGCTTTCCTTTTCACATCTGAGTGAAGCAAGCGCTTCAGTGGTGAGATTTCCCTGTGCGTGAAGCTGAAGATAAGCGGAGTTACAGCGAGATTACAGGAGCGCAGGAAGCAGATTACAGGTGCAGTGACAGCGTGGCAGACATTAAGCTGGATTACAGGAAGGTCTGAAACCTGAACACAGAGACAGACGCAGACACAGCAGGGGGAGCAGAGTCGGCTCCTCTGTTCTCCTCCTGACATCCCTCCTTTCATTTTACCTCCCCACCATTCTTTCTGTTATCTGTTTCTTCTTCTCTCTGCACAACACTTTCCTCCCTCTGCCATCTTGCTCTATCTCTCCTGTCTCAGTCCCTTTTTGTCTTTCCTTCTCCATCTCTGTCTTCCTCGTCCGTTTTGTCTTTACCACCAGCTAATTTTCTTTCTCCATCCTGGTCTTTCAGCCTCACTCAAATATTCTAAGGAGTCTTCAGAAAGTCTTGAAACATTCTAATGTTTGTTGTTAAATGAGCATAACAGGTTCATGCTAATATTTTCAGTTATTTGCTAGAAACACCTTATTTTCCTCAGAATGTCTGTGCTGGAACACCTTTGTTCACCCTTTGTCTGAAACACCCTGTTTTAGCTCCTTAAGTCCCCCCTCACGAAAAAAATCCAGTCTGCTCTGATTGGTTAGCATTTCCAGGTCTTCTGTATCTTGGTATCTCTGCACCATCCTTGCAGACAGGGAATGACTGCAACATAGTGGCACTTTCTACTGTGAAAAATCACCAATAAACAGCTCAAAACACAACCAGATATTTTCCAGCAGAAATATGATCCAAAACCGGTAGAGCTTGTAGCTTCATTTAGCAGTGCACTTGCTGCCGGGGAATAACTGTGTATAGAGGCAGTTTCCCCTGTGAAAATTCACTGTTTTGGCATAAAGGGACATTGTGTAGCATTTTCAGCTGTTTAATGGCAAAAAACGATGTCTGCATTCATAAATATGTCATCATTGGTGTACTATTACCTCCACCAATAATCTGACTTATTCTTGTGAAAGGAGAATTTCGGATTTGTTTGTACATTGGGCGAGTAAGTCGTTTGGGGGGGTTCCATAACGTTCCGCCATCTTGAAAACATCTGCCAGCAAGGGACATATAGCAGTACAAGGGAATAGCCAGACCTTCGGCATTTTCATTGAGAGCCAGGCCAAGAGAGAGGAGCAAGAGGTGCTTCGCTACTACCCCGACACTACTGCAGCATAACAAAGTCCCACTCTTTGAGCATAATTCAGGATCATGCATATGCAGCGAGGGTCAACATCAAGGTAGCCTTTCCCAAGTGGAAAGAGCTGCTGAGGGAGAAAGGTAATGCAATCACAGGCCAGCGCTGTTGTCAGCGGCACAGTAATCCAAGGAGAGGGATGAGGTGTGTGAGGTTGAGCCACTTGTCAGTTGTCAAAAGACAAGACGTGATTGGTTCGTTTCGATTTACACCTGCCCCAACAGTCCTACGTTGTAAACACAGCCAGCATGGTGAGGAGGGGGTTTGTCAACTCGCGTCACATGTGTCTGTGTAGGAGCCTGAATGAATACTTCATGAAGTATCGGATGACATGGTTTCATCAATGTTATCATAGTCTGAGTGGGTGGAAGTTCACTGCAAAGATCAGCCTCTCATTGGGCGGAACAAGCCACCTGCTGAAGTCCCACCCTACCACCTCTGGTTGCAGTTTTCAACACATCCTTTACTAACTTTTGCGGTGTTTGATCTTGCGGGGATGTAGCCATTTTTCTGCCATGGTTCGCGTCCTGTAGGCGATATTTTTGTGGGCGTGTTACACCAAAACCTGTTTCCCGCAGCAATATTTTTGCAAGCGCACCGTTGCTGTGGCACCGCCAAAAACGAATGTGATTGGTTGAAAGAAATACAAGCAGCCGGGGCGTTTTTTTTCTCCAATAATGAAGCAAGAGTCGGCCCAGCCAGACCTTTCTTTTCTTGAGAAAGGTCTGGTGAGCGAGACTAATGTTATCATAGCTTTTTGGTACACAGTGGCTACCGCGTTTGCAATACGCTTTTCAAACAGTGAGGCACTAGAGTGCGCTATCCATTTTAATGCAATATGCGATTTCAACGTTAGATGGGAGAAAGTCCTACACACTGTGGCTTTAAAGTACCCTGTTTTGGTAGCACAATCATGGCTGCAATGTCTCACTAACAACATCACCATTTGTCGTTTTGGAACAGTGGGCCACAGTAGTTGCAGCTTGGCAGCCATCTTGCCTAAATGTCACACCACCCTCAGATGAAAAGGTTCAGCTCATATATGTATTCAGAACTGCATCACTTTAGAAATGTTGATATGTTACGTATGAAACTAATGGATGTAACATATCCGTGGTTTGCAGGAATGTACAATGCCAACATTTTGGTGACTCGACTGATCAGTTTTTTTTTTTTACATCATTATGTGTTGCTGAATTAGCATGATGTGTATGGAGCCATCAAATAATAAGATTCATAAGTTTAAGATTTTGTGGGGCCTATAGTCAAATGGCTGAATTGTGTAAGAATGCTAGAGGACTTTTAATTTGAAACAGGAAGTGGCTGGCATACACCCAGTCACATTTTTATTTTTCACCTCGACTTTCGCTACAGATCTGGCCCTGGTGTTGTGGTCCAGCCCAAATATGTATGTGAATACGAATGAAAAACACTACAGTACAGTAAAATGAAGAACAGTGTTTGTGCAGGTTTGCTGAAAGCTTGCAGATACAGACAAAACTAAACAGTACTACCGGTGCTTAGCTTCTGATGATGACGACAGACGCAGTAGTCGAAACTGTCAAGGTATGACAAAACAACACTCAAGCCTGCAATAACAACCATATCAAGCTAAGTGTAAAAAGTAGGTTATATAAATTTGTTTGGACTAGCACTACTTGTGATTGTGGGGGTAGTGTAGCTTAGGAGAAAACTAAGACATTTTTAAAGAGGCGCAACTGAAAAAAATCATTTTATGATTAAAAGAATTCTCCGTCCAAATGACCTCCTCCGCCATCGTATCATTTGTTGTTGTCTGAAACTTTTGACTCTTCTCTTTGGCTGTATCTATGTTGACACAAAGGATGCATAGAGGTATGAGGGCAGTGACGTTGAGAAAGTGGAGTATGAATGAACATTAATGCAACCTTCCCCTGTTTAGCTCTTGCCGGGGATGTAGGCATCTCTGTGTGACTAATGGTGGCCACACAGCCATTGGTCACTATCAGAGCCAAGCTCCACCAATAGCGATAGTTTGTAAAATGTCCTATCAGTGCTGATTACTAGAAAGGAAAATTTTGTACATTTTTTAAAATTGATTTAAGGCTTGTGTCATACAGACACAGCTGTCTCTCAAACAAACCGCAGAGGTGATCCTGTCTTTCATCCATCCATCCAAAACTGCCATTTCAACTGCAGCTGGCTAGATAGGTAGCTTGCTAACAGAGTGCTCCAAAGATGACTTTCTTCTGTAGGCCAACACGGAAGTTATTGCTGCCCTGGTTCCCTTATCAAAAAGCCGATGGGATTTTCCATTGCATTCTGGATTACTGCAGAAAATAATCTCTGTGGCATAGAAATGTTTGTTAGTTACAAGTTTTGTCAACAAATATACACAACTAATATGGTTTTTGAAGTCTAAACGCAATCACCAGACATGAAAAGCTAACATTAGGCTATAAATAAACTACACTAGAGTTACATGACTTAATGCTGCCACCATAGCACAGCTGTAAAGCTGTGTTTGGCGTGATGTCACTTGTTAGCAACCGTGTCAAAGTGTCAAAGGTCACAAGTGGGGTGGGGTGGAGTTTACCTATGTATTTCATAGAACAACATGTAAAAGTGTCCAAAGCGGGGCGTCAGTAGCGTAGTGGATAGTGTCGGCGCCCCATGTACAGAGGCAATGCCTCGCTGCAGCGGTCACAGGTTCGACTCTGGCTTGCAACCCTTTGCTGCATGTCAACCCCCACTCACTCTCTCTCTCTCTCACCCCAATCTGTCCTGTCCATTAAAGGCAAAAAGCCCAAGAAAATAATCTTTTAAAAAAAAAAAAAAAGTGTCCAAAGCTTGTGTTACTACAGACCCTATTTCAGGCATCATACCATAGACCCATTCAAAAAAAGACCACTTCAAGATGAGAGAACTAGAAATGCTAACTCATGACCGGGTTTTTAGGACTCATTCCTGGTGCACTCTATTCCACCATGCTTTTGTGCTAATGTTACAGTGGTTACAGAAAATGAGCCAAACCAAAGAGTTCAGACCAAATATTAGTGACGAGAAGAGCTGAAACAGGCAACTACTGAAAGAGGCAACGTGCTGCTCTGCAGCGTTCTAAAAACCTGCCAGTTCACAGCAATGCAACTACATGAGACAGTGTATTATCTCTAAGCAACAATTCCCTGTACTTCCATTCTAATTTCCAGCTTTTCAGGCTTATTTTTTTGCTGAATATAATTTGTAGCTTCTTAAAATATGAATGAGGATAGTAATAGTGAGATACTGGCTACAGTTGCAATTGTAGTAGTGATGAAACAATGAAAAACAAGCATCAGATGGACTGTATTCATAATAAATATGCCAAGATAATACTGTAAAGCCCCAGTTAATCAGTCAATGACAATATGTGTGTGTGTGGGTGGGGCATAAGCACATACAGCAAGGAGCAGCAGCGACCCACCATCCAACACCGGCACACTGTGAGGATGGAAACAGGGGGGTCGGCAGGGACGGAGCACCTGCAGCAGCAAGTGAACATGCTGTCTGTGGTCATTTTGACTTGACCAGCAGACTTCACTACAAGCTGATTGGCTGTTGAAACAGATGACCAGCCTTACGTCCTAAAACCAGCCACTAGTGGTTTGACCTGTGGAGTTGCAGGTGACACCATTAGCCAGCTTGAGTGGAGCTCAGACCGGCCAGTTCACACCACTGCAACTTTTCTCTGCAACGTTCTAAAATGTTCATCTCGTAGTGAGTCTTTAGTTTCTAAGTTGTGCTCATATAGTGGTTGGCTAGTTAGCTATCTAGCTTGCTAATATCACTGTGCTGTAATGCCACAGTGGTTACAGAAAATGGGAAATACAGTGATAAGGGACTGTCAGCAACCACAGCTCCGTCAGCTTGTAAGCAACTATTTAATTCAAAAGATCAATGGCCAATAGAGAAACACCAACACTGACTTTATTGGTCACTCCAACCAATGGTGTAACTTTCCCGTTTTTAGGGCTGGCCTTGCCTCTGTGGTCCAACCAAAAATCAGCTAGAGACAGTTTTCACCCAGCGGGCAGAGTTAATATTAGTTAGCTAGCTGCAGTTGTCATTTCAGCCGTGAACATCAATGTCAACTGTCTAAAAATTTGAAGCCTGCTTTTAGCCACATGTGCCTGAAATCAAGGATCTGTTTCAAACATTGCTGTGAATTTCAACTAGGAAATCTGATCTCATTATCACTGTAAACCGCATAAGTGTAGTGCTAGATTTTAAAGCTTAAATTCAACACCAGTAAAGTCTACCTGCTGTAGACGAGACCTGTTAAAGTCTTCTAGCTTTAATTTAAAGAAAACAAGACAATCTGTTACCAACATCAGCAGATGTAGATGTTTGACACGGACTTTGTGAAGCAGTGAGCTTTACACTGAGCAGCATCAGTGAAAGGATACGGAAAGAGAGAGAAGGAGAGACAGAGAGACATAAGGAGGTTATGTGAATAAGATTTTGGGATATGACTTCCTGCTGGAGGAGCTCTGTTTGTGTCGCAGCCCTACGAGACTTCTCCGCGGCGGGGAGGATCAGCGGATAGACAAGGGCTCAGCTGGTCTGACCGCTGGCACAGAGCGGAGGGAGGATGGAAATACAAAGGACAGATGGAGGGATCACAGAGGATGACGGAGACAGAGGAAGACAGAGATGGAGGAAAGAGGATGGAGAGAGAGAGGTTGGAGGAGAGACAGGATGAAACAGTGGAGAGGACTAAGAGACGTGCAGAAAGCAGCGGGATATTGTGAATCTCGTCAGTGTTCTGCAGTAAGATTTGTGACATTTGCGATAAACTACTTAATCCAAATAATGGAGGATTCAGAACTATGAGGTCAGTGAGCTCAAAATATTGATTTGATACACATAAAAGTTTAACTGGGAGACTTTTCTGTGTTTAATGTGCTGTGATCAGCTGGATCATTTTTCTAAGATGTGATGTTAGAGTGATGTGTCTTCTCAGTCAGCGGCTTGCAGAGAACACATTTACCAACAGAGAAAAGTGTCAGCGTAGCTTTTACAGTATTGACATTCATTAGCTACAGCTGATATAATCTGTCCGAGATAACATTGGTCATTTTAACCCGCAACAGCCAGCTATGACTGAACAGCCCAGTCGCCAGAAAAAAACTGTTAGCATTGTACATTTTCTGCAAACCACTTATAAATTACATTTGTACATTTCATGCGCATCATATCAGCAATTCTGATGTGACGAAACATATAAATTGACTTTGTTATCATGGAGTCGAGGGGATAGTGACACCTAGGCAAGAGGCCTGCCTAACTGCAGACCGCTATTCAAGACCCACAAACAACAAAACTGATTGTTTAAAGGCAATACATCCCTGCATTTCCAGTGGCTTTTTATCCACTAAATGCTGGTGTACAGTCCTTGCCTGAGTGTCAGACTGAAGCTCCCAGAACCTTCAGTCTGACATGGCTTCCACTGAAGGCGATTTACAAGGGGGAGGGAATTTGATTTTCCCCTAACCAATCAGTAGAGATCAACGACTCACCCAGAATCTGACGTCATTAGTATCCATGCCTTGGGGTGCCGAAAACAAACGAGCATTGCCCGTTTAAAATGTCTCCGTCGTCGTGCACGCCCAGCTGCATCGCTGTTAAATCCAGTTTAGCAGCTTCCTTAATTTGGTCCTCCATTAACGCGAGTTGTGGCGAAATACCTCGATAGCATCATTAATGTGGTCTGTAGGATCTGTAGCAGTCGCCATTGTTGCTATCCTCACCGGTTACCCACCGGCGTACAGCTTGACATCAGCGTGGCGCTGATTGGCTAATCGCTAGACCCGCCCCCACCCCCGGCGTTCACTGGTCCATCCATCGTTTGGACGAGATAAATCGCAAATTCATTGCAGTATGCCAGACCAGAGATGCAAGCCTATTCAGTTGAGTGGGCGGGGTCTATGGTCTGGAACCAGGCTAGTATAGTCCCACAAAAAGTGACTGTTTTTATGCCTCCACGCCGGCATTATGTTCTTGGGTTGTCCATCAGTTCCATCCTTGTGAGCACAATATCGCAAGAACACCTCAGGGGAATTTCTTCAAATTTGGCACAAATCTCCATTTGGACTCAACAATGAACTTAATCGTCTGTGTGGTCAAAGGTCAAGGTCACTGTGACACTGTCTGCTTCATTCTTATGAATGCGATATTTCAAGAAAACTTTGAGGGAGTTTCTTCAAATTTGGCACAGACGTTCACTCAGTGAGGAACTGATTAGATTTTGGTGGTCAAAGGTCAAGGTCAGTGTGACCTTGCACATGTATCATTCTCGTAAATGCGATATCTCAAGAACACCTTTGGGGAATTTATTTAAATTTGAGACAAACATTCTACTTGGACTGAGAAATAAACTGATTAGAATTCTGTGGTTAAAGGTCAAAGGTCAAGATCAGTGTGACTTCACAAAACATGATTTTGGCCATAATGGACACATTCACATGCTAATTATGACAAAACTTCACACAAATATCTAATAGTATAAAATTGTGAAATGATGACATTTTATTTCCACCAGGTCAAAGGTCAGCTTCACTGTGACATCATAATGTTCTGCATAAAACACTTTTCTGGTCATTATTCAGTGTCATATATGTGTCAGGAACAGAAGGGGAGACATTTGGTCAGACACTGAATTGGTGACACTGATCTTGGGTGTCCACCTTGAAACTGTGCTGATCGTAAAGATCTTCTGTGCTGCCAGTGGGGAGATTTGTGTGAAGCATCCATGTTTTTAGAGACATGGATGTAAACTCTAAGAGAAACATCGCCTGTGCCTGGAGGCATACAACCGAGGGATGGTAATTCTAGTTTACTGAGACATCATTGTATTGCCAGCGGGGATTGTACCACCAAAACTTGGCATTTGAAGCCAAAATATGATCTTTTCCAAACCATAACCAAGTGTTTTTTGTGTCTAAACCTAACCACATCACACCATTGTTGAAATGTAAAGATTCAGTGACATCCGCCACGTAATAATGTACAAATGTAACATATCCGTGGTTTGCAGAAATGTACGATACCAGCATTTATCTTAGGGACTGAGCTGAAGTGAGAAGCCTGCTTAAGTTACCTAACAATGGTCTTTGCTGATAAAAAATACTTAAAGTTTCTTTAGCTTCGGGTATTCTGCCAAGTGGAAACCAAATCCAAAATGGAACCGGGTATTGGAACCTTACCCTCTTAAGCACTCAGTGACATTTAATGTCTTAAAAAACATGACTGAAATGCTTCCTGTGTAGACACAAGAACTGTCAACAAATATCTAAAGTAGGTAATTGATGCTACAGATATATATAGCATATTTAAAGCATTGATACTATCATCGCCCGTTGTCTGTAGCATTTATTGATTCTTTATCAGTTACCTTGACAAAATAGAGTGGGGGATTGAGGGATGTTGTCACCATAACATAATCCCCCAAATGGCTGTCAAAATCAAGCAAAAAATATTTAAAGTTACAACCTCAAAGATTTCACTTCTGTTTTCTTTGACCTATGGCAATAAGTGGTTATTGCAGTGTGTGTGTTGGCTGAGTGCCTACACTGTGATATGTAGCCCCATTTAGAGCACTGGTTATCCAGATATGGCAATCTTGAAAAGTCTGAATCTGGATCAGGGAGATCCCATTCAAAGTTGCTTTGAAAAACTGACACAAAGGTAAAATGGATTAGCTGGTCCTGGATAGAAAAACATGGGATTTTAAAATCTGAACCATTCTGATCCATATTACATTTTTTGAACAACTGGGCCCAGGGCAGTTGTCTTTATACACGCATGGCTCAAACTCTCCCTCTAAGTGTAAGATGGCATTCCCCAAATCTTGCATATATTGGCTTCATTTTTGTATAGTGGGAGGAAGTGGAGATGCATTGTCCATCTTTTGGCCAATTTGACAGCCCTAGTAGACACACTGTAAGATAACAGACAGACCAACAGCTGACATGTCAGACAAAGAAGTCTCTTTTCTTGTCTTCTTTTCGTCCATTCGGCTGAATGTTTTGAGCGGTGTGGTGTTCAGACTACGGCTAACCTTTCAGAAGCTTGTGAAGCCTTTGAAGTCAACCTGTTTGGTGGAGATGTGCTCTGTATCAAAGCAAAGAGACCAAGGATTTTGTCTTTCGCAGTGAAGCTAGATGCCTCCCGTCTCTCTTTCTCTCTTAACCTTTTGCTTGTGTTTACCTCCCCCGCCTGGCTCATCCCCATCAGTCTAAGATCTGCTTCTTCTTTTCAACGTTTCAGACTTCTTCACATTTCTAACAGCTTCTGTCCAAAATGTCCTGCCTGCTCCACACCGTCTCTTTCTTATCGCTCACCCCTCCTCCTCCCCCTCCTTTTTGCCTCACCCTTCCCCTCCTCTCTCTCCCTCTGGTCAGTAAACCCAGAGTAACGGAGAGGATGACAAGGTGTGAAAGGTTTCCTGAGGCCTCTGAGTGACAGCAACTGTGACACGCACACACACACGCACACACACACACACACACACACACACACACACACACACACACACAACAACAACAACATTCGCACACATTGCCACAAGCTGGCCAAACAGTCATCCAGATGGTGACTGCTCTTTGCTTCGCCTAGAGGCTGCAAACTGCTCAGCCTGACCACAAAGAATAGAGCAGAACAGAATAGAATAGCATAGATAAGAACAGAATAGAACAGAGACCAGAACAGAACAGAATAAAAGGATGCTGTACA
This sequence comes from Epinephelus fuscoguttatus, assembly GCF_011397635.1. NCBI lineage: Eukaryota > Metazoa > Chordata > Actinopteri > Perciformes > Serranidae > Epinephelus > Epinephelus fuscoguttatus. The sequence goes on along the minus strand of NC_064768.1, from coordinate 8,677,131 downwards.
GATAGAAAGATAATATTCTCTCAGTGACATATTTCAGATGCTGAACAAAAGTTTTCTCTAAATATTGAGAACTAATGTGAGCAACATTTTCCCAACAGCCATCAATATTTAGGAGGCGATGAAGTATGAGATATAAATAAGATATGAGATATAAATAAGAGCATATAATCACTGTGTGGTGAGAAGCTTTCTTCTGACATCAGTCAGAGCAATTCAGAAAATCTTAACACGACTCAGGTAGTGAGGATTTTGTATTTTTTTTTTTTTTAAATGAATGTTCTGAAGAGATGGTACAAAATGTTTCCAATAATAAACAAGAACATCACTACATACTTACACTTCCTTTGCAGTGATTTTCACATCTTAATGAGGCAGAAATGATTGTAATCATATCCTCTACTAGCTGCTACATGTCCCAAAACCTTCACCAGCTTCTTTTTTCAACAGTATCCATGGGGATATGTCACAGTGACACATCCCCAGAAATTACAGCACAGTATGACAAAGTATGCATAACTGAATGGGAAACACAACATACTATAAAAGTAAATAACTTGTAAATGAGTTATCGTAAAAGGCCAGATTTGGCCCGCCAACCAGTTTCTACCTCACAATGAAAATACACAGATTTACACAAGGATTTTTTTTCTTTTTTTTCTCGGCAATTTGAATGTAAGCAAGGTACCAGAGTGCATATAAATTATGAAAATTGACCCTTTGCTAAGTCCTGCCCCCAAATGCAGGCCAGTCATAATGTAGCAACAGGCCAGCTCAGTCCAGGGTCTGACAACAGACCAGCTATACTCCATTGACTCTAATGCAGTCATTTCAGATTTCCTTCATTTTCAGGCAGGTTTTGTGGATTTGGAGCTAAATGGGGTGCCTGGGGCACGTCGTTTATTAATCTTACTCGTTACCTGGAGAGGCTGGAAAAAGATACACGTTTCTTCCCTGTTCCAAAACCAAAATCAAACCCTGAAAAGTGTTGGGTTAGCTAACTAGCTACTGAGGATACAGCCTACTGAATGCATACACATGCTGCTTTTGCTTTTTAATGATTAATGACCGACCCTGCTGTACAGGAACGAGTGAAGGGAAGCAGCTGTGTGTCATCACATTGTGCGCAGATATGACTTCCCCTGGAGATTCCTGCCCAGCCGATGGCTGAGGTCTCGGCGCAGGCAGCACATGGGTGAAGCAAAACAGTAAAGTCTCCCTTTGTATTCAATGTCTTTGGACGCCATCACCAGTGATGTGGTGGTTCACTTTTACACTGTGATCTGTAGCCTATAGTTCAGCTTTAGCTTCTAACTATCTTTGTCTTTGTAACCTGTTGTTGCTGCTCAGTCAGTTTGACATCCTGGATATATCCTTCAAACACAGACTGTAGACCCTTCTGTCTGCTTCTCTCTAGAAATACTATTTAATCTTTAAAAAATATGATAATATTTCTTCAGGGAGTGCAGTTACTCACAGTGTGGGCTCCATGCTTACTCCGACAGCTTGAGGAACCATCGACCTGAGCAAAGGGTCAATTGCTAGGACAGGATCAATCAGACCTCCTGACAGTGGACCAGATTGAGCTCCAAAAGTCTTCAAATCTTAGAAACATTTCTGCATACACCTGACCTGTGGGGGCTGCTGTGACTGGATTTTCCTCTTGGCAACAGTAAAATATCTGATTTATCTGCCATATAGGCCTAGGATCAGTCAGGGGTGTTTCTAGGATTTGAGGACATTGAGGGCTTAGCACGTACCTCTGAAAGAGGGTCTAGGGGGGAATTTCTTTTTCTTTTTTTTCTTCATGAACAAGCTCTATTTTTATTCCTTTTTTATGCACTCTGACATGTCATTTACCCCTAAAAACAGATTTTTTCCCCCCAATTTACCTTTCCAGATTTATTAGGGATTTTGATGTTAAAAGTATTAGCAGCTATGAGTGCATTACAATGTAGAGAATTTTGAGGTTCATGTACTTGAGTATTTCCATTTTCTGCTACTTTATACATATTCTACTCCTCTACATCTCAGAGGGAAATATTGTACTTTTGAACTCCACTGCATTTTATTTGTCTGCTTCTGTTACTTTGAAAGCTTAGATTAAATTACCTAGCAGTATATAAAGCATTTTAAATGACCTCCACCTTTAGCAACGGCAACACTTAAGTGATGCGCTCTCTCTCTCTTGCACGCTATCACACAAAATGAGCTCCCAAAATTTGCATTTTTTCCGTCTATTTTGTATATTGTGTTATTTTCGAGGGCTTTAAGGATGTTATCCACCCCCCAAAGCTGTAAACCTAAGGGAAACACTGTCAGTGGCTTGGGTTAGAGTGCCTACAGTGCGATTAGTCAAACTGGTGGTAAGGAGAGCAAATGAATTGCATTCCCGCTAATAACAAGCATTCCAGTACGTGCGCTTGTACACACTTGTGTATTGATTCAACATGGAAGAAGACACTCTTGTAATTTGTGCTGCTGTGTAGTACCTGCGTGGATGTAGCCGCCATCAGGTCTGCGTTCAAGATATCCTCCAGGGCCGTGAACAGCACAGGGAATATCATCGGCTGGTGCGGGAGCTGTGGCTGGATGGGGAGAGGTTCCAGCGCTACTTCAGGCTGATCATATCAGTTTGACAGCTTGCTGCTTGTTTTGAAGTAGGAACGAATGTGTGGTAGGAACTACAAGTTTCCAAGGATGTTCTCTGGGTTCAACACAAGCAATGGACATCTACTTTTCGATTGGTGCCTGGTCGTTTGCAGCTCAAACGCATCATAGCTAATTTGCATAAAGTTAACCAGTCTTCAACTTTCATTTGCAGTTCATTCGCCAAATGCTGCCGCTCATCGCTTTTGCAGCTCATAACTCTTCTGGTTGCCACTATTCACTGAAAATGAATTAGACCTGACGCCTTTGCATCTCTGGCAGCTTTTGGCGTGAGCGTACAGTAACAACGCCACTGGTGTTGGTCCTTGTGCCAAGTTATTTAATGCCCTATGCGCACGGGACTAGTATTAACAGGGGATCTCATGTGATTTACAAATCATCCTCCGTTGTGTGTTTCATGGAGCACACTGGAAAAAGAAGTCTGTATTTTACTTAGATTTACTTACATTATCCCTCACTCAGTGTTGGGAACGTTACTTTAAAAAAAAAAGTAATTAGTTATAGTTACTAGTTACTTTCCCCAAAAAGTAACTGAGCTCGTGACTGAGTTACTGCACTATAAAAGTAACTAATTACCTGGAAAAGCAACTATAGTGTTACTTTTTTATAAAATACTCAAATAGGCTATGTCAAATTGCTTGGACACCCCCCCTTCATGGAACTGTAGGCTATGTAATGAAACTCAACACTGAATATGTTAAATGAATGAAACTGACACTTAATAGAATAATAATCATTATAAAACATACACTTACGTACACTAGTTAACGAGCCTCCATTAATCGCGCAATTTAAATGTGAAAAGTCTCATTGACTGACCGTCACCTGTGTGTATGCGGAGAAGGAGAGGGGCGGACGGAGCGGAGCTGTGGAAACATCCTGCAGTCCGTCATAGGCTATTAACTTATTAGACAAATATAGAGAAAGGCGAGGTTTAGAGAGCAAGCCCAAGTAAGCAACTCCACTTTAGAAACAAGCCCAAAAAGCAGCAACCCGCGACTACCAATATCTGTAAGCGACTTTACAGAAAAACAAGCCCACACAGCAACCCCGCTTGTGTGCTCGTGAATGCCCGCCCTACTCTGCCTCTGATTGGTTCATGATGAAATTTTACTCTCCCTAAGCCAATCATCATCACTTATGCTTCCCCTCACCTGCCCTCACCAAAGAAAAAAAACTTTAGAGCTCCGCTGAGAGGGGGCTTGCTTGGGTGACAGACGCGTCAGTGAACTCAAGTAAAGCCGAGTAACAGCGCATTTTATTGTGAGTAACGGTAACGGTGTTATAACGGGGCAGACAGTAACTTTTTTGATTACTTGTTACTGAAAAAAGTAGCGCCGTTAGTAATTCCTATCACTGCACATGATGCACACAGTCCTTTGCAACACTGTTAACCTCTTATTTTATTTTCTGTAGGCTATGTAACTGTAGGGTAAACAAACAGCCAGATTCTGCCACACATTGCCACATATTACTAAATTCACCATCTTAAGAGATTTTGCTCTTCTAATAGAGTTGAGTTGCTTCTTCTGTGAGAGGGTCTCCATGCTGTGTAGCAAGATGAGCCTCCTGCACTCAAACACAGCCTAAGTAATTCTCAACCAGGTACAGTAACAGGCAAAAACAAGGTGCGGAGAAAACAGGAAACCTATATATGACCCCAGAGATGATCACAGAGATGTCAGTTTGCACATTAATAATATTATGGCATGACCTCTGTGTTTGGCAAAATATAGTGGGTCAAATTTGTACCAGGTTATACTAGTCCCATAAGTATAGGGCTTTAGTTAATGAGTTAAAGTTCCAGTGTGTATTGGCAGAAATGGAATATAATATAATAAGTAGGTTTTCTTCAGTGTATGATCACCTGAAAATAAAAATCCTTGTGTTTTTGTTAGCCTAGAATGAGATATTTATATCTACACAGGGGGCGGGTCCTAGTTTATGGAGATTGCCCGGTTGCACTGCCATGTTTCTATCGGAGCCCAGAGCAGACACATTAAACACTGGCTCTAGAGAGCCAGTGGCATTTTCATGGTTTTACATTTTCACTTTAGCCACAGTAATTAGAGGCTCACCTGCAATGAGCAGGTGTAACACCGAACGCCTGAATCAGAAAAAGGTGAGCACACAATAGTATGTGTTTGGCAAGCCCCCTGTCCCCAAGACACACACAGATATCCTCCTGCATCTGCTGTTGACACTCTGGTATGTCGCAACCAATGCCAGGACGTCAACAAAACCACATGTTTAGGTTTAAGCAACAAAGGCACGTGGTTTGGTTTAGAAAACCAACATGATGGTATGGTTTTACATTCATACAGGAAGAGAACACCAGGCTCCAGGGTGAAAGTCTGGGGTTTGTTGGACCCATTCACCACCCCCGCTGCCTGCCTGACAGGGACTTTCCAACTCTTTCTATTATTTTTTTCAAACTGACCACAATGTTTCAAACTGACACCATTCAGCAGCATATTATCCGCTGCCCGCCGCCCGTCTGTGTATCATGTTGCCGCGACAGATGCCGCCTGGCTATCCAGCGGCATATCATACTGCTGTGAAAGGTGGCTTTTGCCATTGGTGTCTGATGCCAAAATCACTGACAAAGCAACATTATTTGACAATTTTGGAATGAGAACAGGCTGGTCTATTGAACCTGGACTAAATTTCTAAATTATTATAATTTATTTTAATTATGTTCCACATTGGATGATTCCACACATCACAATTTACATCTAACTGCAGTGTTCAGTTGCAGTGCAGGAAAGCCTGTGCCTGCTGAAACCCAGTATGGAGATACAAGGTTTTTACATGCACACTGTGAGTGCTTTTAGTAGCAGCTTCTCTCACATTAAGGAAGAAGCGTAGGGGGTTTTTTTTGTTTTGTTTTTTTTTAAGTTGTTGTTGCAAAATGAGACATCCATCACTTGAAAAATGTGGTTCTGCCTCTTAGAAAACGACCGCTGACACAGAAGTGATTCATGGAGGAGCGTTATTGAAGCTATTAGCCTCAGCGCACACATACACGGATGCCCAGATGAATGAATACACACACGCACAAACAAATACAAACATGCTCTGCTGCGCAGATGCTCGTACATACAAGAACACACACATACACACACACACAGGAGAATGATGGTGTGCTAATGTTACACTAAATTACATATAATTACACAGCCAAATCTAATTCTCAGTTACAGATGGAGGGAAAGCAGCACATGCCTCCAAATGGGAACAATTAGTGCAGATCTGCGACCATGTTTCATGTCACACAGAAACTTCAGTTTATTTGCATATTGAGCTTTTCCCCAAAAAACTGGTTCCAGACTGAGGAATGTCACTTCCTTTTCACACACACCAGCTTGTCATTGTGTGAGTTGAGGTAATCATGACTGTATACACATTCAGACAAGTGTAGGGACTTTTCCCGACACATTACAAATTGGAGTTTAAACAGAGCTGTTGTTATTCTGCAGTTTGTCATTTGAAAAAAAAAAAAAAAGACCTTCATTTTGCCTGAAAATGATACACTTGAAATGCTTGTTTGAATCTGGTTTCTTCTGAATGATTGCTCTTTGTAAATTATGAATCTGTTCTTTTGCATGGAAATATCTGAGTGTTGCTGCCTGGTAAGCATAGAAACACAGCACAGATGAGGCTGGACACATTTTGTTCCAAGTGTAAAGATGATACCACTAAAACTGAGCTTTCCACATTATTTTTCTAAGGACAACCAAAATGGCCATTTTGAGACTCCACAAGGAAACTCACAAATTGTATGACCAGTAAAATACAAGATTTTTTTTTAGTTAAGCTACCCACAAAAGCTTATCAGGCATTTTTCCTGAATGGAAATCTGGCTCGTCATACACCGTTAGACTTGTGACATTATTGGCTAAAATACCTGCCGCTCATTTTGATCAAGGTCTGCCACTGACTGGCTGTGCACAGGGAAGAAGTTGTCCATGTTGAGGACCACTCATATTGGAGATACTGTGCAGCTTTCCTGACTGTCTGACTGACCAGTAGTAGTTGTAGATAATAGATGCCATAAAAGAAGTGGACATAGCATCTGGATCTGACAGGTGAAGCCAATGCGGAAGCAATTTAACCTGCATTCTTTCCAATGGCCAGCAGGGGGTGACTTGACTGATTGCGAAAAGAAGTCTGATTGTATTGAGGCCTATCAGACAGTGACCCTCACACTTGATTTAATACCTCAATAAGTATTCTCCTAATGACTTTATGATCTCAGTCTCTAGTTTCAAGTCTTCTCCAAAACAGCATGCTGTTCATTTTGTGAATGATGTTTCCATTTAGAGTAAGATATACCATAAAGCAGAGGATGTTTTAGGGAGTGACTATGCCATATTTGACAAGTCGCGGTGACCCATTAATCAGGACAGATGAGTAGCAAAGTTGGTCCATGGCACTATATCCATTTAATAGACCAAATCGCTGTGAAGTCACGCTACAACAACAACAGTCACTTCTGGGTAGAAAACTGGTCATTGATTAGAATTGTGGAGATGTAAATTTGGTCAGCTTGTTGATTTCAGTTGTCATTTTCAGCTGTAACTGTGATGTTCATAAATAGGGTGGTCCGACCTGATATTTCTGCTGTGCTTATTTTATGTACTTTTGATATTTTGCTACCATCTTTGACAAATTAAATCTACTGGCACATACGCCAGACAATGTACTGTTGTGTATGGGGTCACGGCAAAACATATTTTTGCCACATAAAATCAAATCAGTGCAAGTGTACGCTATATTTTTATATTTGCTCCACTTTACCTTTCAAAATAACCAGTTGACCCCAGTGTAGACCAGCGACTCAGTGTTCTGCAAAGTAAAATGATTGTTTTTCATCAACAAAATCTGGAGGCTTTGATGTAACAGCTTCAGTTAACCATCGGAAAAGGCTGTCTGACAGCAAAGTAAAGCAGTGAAAATATTCCAAATATAACATATGCTTAACCCTATGGGCCCTAGGCCTTTTTGGGGTATTTTTACTGCCTTTACTTTTAAGCTCATATCACAGTCATTATAAAGGCTACATACATGCTATATCTTGTGTTTTTTTTTTTTTTTCAGGACAATCTGGGCTATTCAAATTTATCCATCATTCCATGTCCTTCTATGTGCCTGTATTTTATATTAATTTTTATATCAATGAAAAAAAACAAATCCCTGTGATTAAATTCTTACATTTTTACATGTATCTCAGCATAGCAAGTTGGAAGTTGACATATTCTGCCATATATGAAGAGGGGAGACTCTCTGGAATCTGGCAATATAAGAACCATGATGCTGGGACATTCTGTCACTTCACAGCTGTCCAAAACATGTGGTTTGTGCCAGGCGGACATAATTGCCAGTATTTTTTCATTATTGCAAGAAATTCCATTGACTCATTCACAAGTCAAAAATGTGTTTTATCTGAAAGAAACATGCAATATTTACATTTAAGATCATAAAAAAAATAGTCAACCAAGTGCAATGTGGTCCTCCAAGATAATATTTACCACTTTGTTTGTAGTAAACAAAGTTTGTTGTAGTTTTTCAGTTTCAGTTATATATTGGGGAGGGGGCATTTTGGGCATTGGGGGGGACACATGTCCCCCTCAGTGTATATGGCTACAGTCGTCTGGGTGCGCAAAGGTGAAGTGGCTGGTCTTACAACAAAACAGGCTTCACAGCAGTTCTGAAAGACCTGCTGGATTGGATTTATACTGTTACGTGTCTACACCTTGTACTTTGTAAATAAAGTTTGATGGAGTGTCAACTGGACAATATGGTAATGTGTGTGCAAAGCTGTATGAAAGCTCTGTTATACATAATTTTAGTGTAACTTTATCATTCTTTTTCGCTATGAAAACATTGGACTACCGACAAGTGCTTGGTATTGTCGGAAAGCTACAGTTCCACTGTTGCATGACTTCTCGCTATGACGCACGGAGAAAATCAATAGAGAAGAACAGGTGTGAATTTGGACGCACTATGTGTCGTTCGGGCCCATAGGGTTAAACCAATTTTGAATTCTTTTTTTTTTTTTGTTTGGTGGACCTTTTTAATGTGGCTAAAAACAAATTGATTGAGGCATTTACTCAGTGCCTTTTTGATCTTATGTACGTGACTCCAGGATTTTCTACCCCAAAGTTATTGTCAATGAACATTGTGATTCGCTCTGTAACTTATTTCTGGGTGTTGTCCATGCTTTCCTAACCTCTGATAGTGTGTTTTTCACTTTATGAAAGTGAACTGCAATATTTTGATGGCTTCGCTAAAGTGCTATCTTTGTTAGCAGCAAAACTGCACAGTGTAGCCAGGAGCCAGGTGCAGTCAGGTTTCCAGTATAAGTGAGCCTTGAGTGAGCCTATGGTAACTTCTGGCCTCAAAAAAAAAAAAAAAAAAGATGGTGATGGCCAAAGAGTTAAACTCCAGAATTCTATTGGTGGTCCACAAACCAGTGGTTGATGCCATGGGGGGCTACATCTACTTTCTTTATACAATCTATGTTGCAGATGCAACAGAGAAAGAGATGAGTGACTGCAACAACGGCTGCAAGAAAACCATCAGGAAAAGTAAAGACTGCTGGCAAGAATTCAACAATTCTGACTTTTTTACTAGTCATAATGGTTAACAAAATACCTTGCCAAAGGACTGCAGTTGAAAATTAGCCTAATGGCTAACATTGGCACATTTACAGAGATGTTGATTAAGGTGCAATGCCCTTTTAAATAAATAAATGAAATGGATGGTTTTTATAGATTTTTCTTGCATTTATGTGGTGAAAGTGGTGTCAAGTTTATAGAGCGATTCTGCTCTCACAGATGACAGAAAAGGTAGCAAGCTACAGTTTTGTTTCGTGTGCACTCTCATACTGGGATACTCTACCTGAAGTCCAGCTTCAATTTAAACTCATAATGCTCATAACCAATTATTTCTTGGTGACAGCAGAAAACTTAAACACATCAGGTCTAGTAAAATGTAGCATGGCCTGCTGTCACTCACCAGAATATAATTGTATAGAGGGCGGCAGAGTGACATCACCAAACCTGTCCACTGTCTACACTGTTTACTCCCCTTTGTTTGTTTGAATGAAGTGAGTGTGAACACAACTGGAGCAGAACTAAAAGAAAACAATGGATGATTTTTTCACTTGATCTGGACTAAATGAACCAAATTCACACAAACAGACCCAAATATCACCTTTTCAGGAACTATGGATGAAATATTGTCTTTGGGACTAAGTCAGGCCCATGAATAAACCTACAAGAAAATGACATAAATATACAGGTCGCATTTGTAACCCCTGCTTCACTCATGTTTTGATCTTTATAAATTATTCACAATCCAATGATGTTAGAAGGGATGCTTCTATGCGTAATTAACCAGTAATTTGCAACTCGGTTCTGAAAAGGCCTTTGAAAATGTTCAGAAACATTCAGCTTTAATTAAAATCCATCATTTTTCCATTAATGCTCAGTTTCCAAGGATGCAGCCTCATTAACATTTCAATTGAAATACCTTTTTTTATGCTTACATTTTGTTACATTTTCCTTTGCATTTCCTGGCTCCTGTTTCCAAAGAAACCAGAAGTGCAGGTTCAGGTTTTCAGCCCTATCAGGTGCAAAGAGGAATGATCACAGCAGGGGACTAAAAAACAAGAAGCAGGGTCTAAAGAAAGGAGAAGCAGCTTTAAAGTGAGCTTTTAGAACGATAAAGGTTATATTCTCAAGAAAGTCGCTCAGACGCCTTTCAGATTCATAGGTTCTAGGTTCTATAGATGTCAGGTTCCAGAGGTTAATCCACATTTTCTCCCTTTCTGTCTCTCGGCTCCAGTCTTCTTCACTTCCAAAGTCAAGTCAAAACAGTGCTCAACATGGTGATGCAGAGAGACATGTTTTATTAGAATGTGCTATAGAAGTCTGCCAAACTACCCATGTTGGGCAGTAACGCATTTCAGTAATAACAATACTTTTCCCAAGAATGAGTAGTGAATTACTAATACAATTTATGTAATAATATTACAGTGACCTGAAAACAAACAACTCATCACAACCTTACTTTTGTTGTCAGCTCCCTACTGATTTCATCAATCACATCCCCCAATTTACTTTCATAGTCGTCCCACATGCACTTCACAAAGCAGCAAGCTAGTTTGGAAGATTGAAACCGTTACTCTAAGTGGCTAGAAAGGTTCAAATTCATTTGAATTTGTCAAGAGCACAGATGACAAGAACACTGTTGTTCCAGTGAGCGGTACTAAGACTCTTAACTGTGAAAAACACAACCTCAAACCTCCTGAAACAACCAACAGCTGAACAACATGAAGCTCCAGGAAATACACCCCACCCAAGGTGAGCCCTCTGCAGCCACAGAGGATGGCTGTAGTCATACCCTGGCTAAACAACCAAAAGTGGACTTTAATCGCAGACAGCTTCAGGCTACAAGTGACGAAGAACTAATGAAGCTTGTGGCTGGATATGTGGTGGATGAACTGTATTTCCACAACTGACTTTCTGTCAGTTTTACCAGTCATAGACAACAGAAGACCCCCACATAAAAAATCACTGGCAAGCCATCTAGCCTTAGCTTTGCTTACTGGAGATTACCCTCACACTCACACAGAGGGGCACATGGAAAGTCTTAATCTGGAGGAGAAAGGACACAATAACCAAATTTGTGAGGTGTAATGGAAAAGTATGAAAAGCAGTGTAACAAATTACTATAATGAGTAGTGAATTACAATTTGTAATGAGACCAAGACTTTGGACAACACAACAGAAAGTTAAATATAGGAATAGATGCTGTCTGCTGAGCTGCAGCAATTTATCCTCACATATCAGTTTATATTTTACAAACTAGCACCCCCCACCGGTTAGGTTAAGCCCAGTTCTGACCAAAGATCTGTGACAAGAAGAGATGAAACAGGCAACTACTTGCAATGCACCGTCCTGCAACATTCTAAAACCTGCTGGTTCACAATGCAGCCAGATGAGACAGTGTATCAACTCTATGCAACAACTCTCTGTACTTCAGGTGTGATTTGCGGCTGAATATAATTTGTAGCTTCTTAAAATATAACTTTGGATAATGATAGTGAGATACTGGCTACAGTTGCTTTTGTAGTAATGATGAAATGGCAAAAAAAAAACCAGAAACAAAATGAGCATCAGATGAACTATATTCATAATCAATTCACCACAATAATATTCACAAATACAGGGATGAGCAGCCCACCGTCTGACACCAGCACACCATGAGAATGGAAGCAGAGGGCTTGGCGGGGACAGAGCACCTGCCACAGCAAGCGAACACATGGTCTGTGGTCATTTTGACTTGACCAGCAGACTTCACTACAAGTCGATTGAATGTAGAAATAGGTGACATGCTTTACGTTATACAACCGGCCACCGGCGATTTGCAGGTGACACCATGAGTCGGCTTGAGTCGAGCTCAGACCAGCCAGTTCACGCTGCTGCAACTTTTGTCTGCAACGTTCTAAAATGGTTTTGTCTCTTTGTGAATCTTTGGTCTGAACTGAACTTTAGGTTTAGAAAATTAATCCTGGTTTGGAGTAATCATGTTATGTACCGTTAACCTACATGTTACTTAAAATAACTCAATGTTGACTTTTGGTTTCACACGGGATACAAACTCCAATCTCCTGGGTCAAAGTCCTGTGTTTGTTTGACCTATCCATCCACCTTGACCGCCTCGCTTAGTGGACTTTGTTGCTCTTAATACTACTTGACCTGACTTCCTCCTTTGCCTCAGTCATACGACAGAGGACAGCCTGTCATGCTTAGGTCAGTCTCCTGGCTCACAATCATGATTCAAATCGAATTATTGTGCATTTGTAGTTAAACTATCAACAGTAAATGAAAGCAGTCTGCCAGCAGCCTGTTGCACCAGCCCATCAGAAGTTTGAGTCTGATGCCCACATGATATCAACCCAATTATACCTAGAACCAGCAATATAGGGTGTCAGCTCAGATCAGGCACAACCATGGGTGTCAGGCGTGACAGTCAATCATCTGATCCGGTGTAGTGTGTCACAGTAGACACCACAGTTGAGACGCCTCAAGTCTAGACAGAAAGACTAGCATGTCAGATTTTCTTTGGCCTTCCACATGTTTCCTGACGTCCATGACTTTGACGTGTGAGCACAGAGCGCTGGTAACTGTAAACATGGCAGAGAGAAAGAAGGAACAGAGAAACAGAAGGAAGGTCACAGTTTTTTTTTTATTTCATTAGGGTTGTCTGAGTCTGAGTTGTCTGGTCAAGAACCAACCTGTAGTCTGTCGTCTTGGCCGAATTATGGGAAGATTTTATGACTCCATAATCTGACACACAGTGACCATCATAACAGACAAAAATATCGCGCTGTCTGAAGGGGGCATAAAATTACCAAAATTTTGAGTGTAACTATGTCGGCCATAATCAGAACTTTGTTGCAGAGAGAGACATTCAGATAATGTGAGAGAGACAGACTTGATTTATTATTGATGACAAGTCGGAGGCTGCAGGCTGAAGCTGCAGCCAATTTGCAGACTTAAAGATTGTTTTTAATTTTTAACATGAATATGTTGAATTCAGAAATGCTACAGCAGATGAGACAATACACATGTTGAATTCTGCTTTGAGTCTTTGTGCGTAACAATCTGTCTCTGTACTGCACACTCAGAGGTGAAACTATCCGATACCCATCTTGTCCTCTGACTCCAGCTCTGAAGGCAAACCTGAGATGTTGAAAATGTTGGACTGTTCCTTTAAAAGGTGAGCGCTGAGAAACAAAGCGAGAAAAACAAGCTCTGCAGAGAGCAGCAGATGAGATTTTTTTCTTCTTCTTCAATATAAGAACATTACAGTGAAAAGAGGAAGATAATTAGAGAAAATTGATCAGTCGAGGAGAAGGTGATATGAGGTAACTCCTGCCTCTCCTCTTTGTTTTTGTTTTTCAGTGTGGGTGTAGTGAAGGAGAGGGTTGTCACCTCTGATCAGAGAGTGGGGGTGGTGGGTGTTTGGGTGCAGCGGCACCCTTGGATGTCTTCAGGGTGGGAGTAAAGATTGAAGGATGAGGGACAGAAGAATCACAGATAAAATCCCTTTTACTCTGAAGGCTCTTCTTTTCTTCTCTTCTTCCCGCTTCTCCCCCTTCATCCTAACTTCTCTTTACTTTTTGTTCTTATTTTCAGCTCTTTGTTCTTCATAACTTTCATTAATTGAATGTTACATTTTGTATGAAGTGTACCTTGGATCTTTTTCTCCCATCTGTCCTCATCCAACCTCCACTTTCTGTCGCATGCGTCATTTTTCTTGTCTTCTCCTCTTGTCCCACCTGGAGCTTTATTCTGGACACAAAGTAGGGCATCGTTAACAGCATCTACGTTCTTACACTTTCCCGTCAAAGGTTCCCACAGAAGTGGAAATGCAGAAGCACGTTGAGAGACTTGGCAGCAGCAGCAGCAGACACACAGGAGAGTGACTGCAGAGCCAAGACGAGAAGCTGGATCTGCAAATCAAATTGAATCAGAGACGGAGAGCTGAGAGTTTTATTAGGCAAGAGTGGAGGAGAGACAAGCTCTACACAGAGGGAACAATCCAAGACTTTCGAAAATGCAAATACCAGATGACCAGACATCAAAAATGGTCCAGTCAGATGGAAATTAGTGTTTATTTTTGTGTGGTGTGTCATATTGTCCACTGTGTTCAGACATCAACCCCTCATGTACTTCAAAGGCACAGACACTCCAGCGAAAAAATTCAGGATCATCTGGCAAAAAAGTAGCCTGGGAATCAAACAAATCTGTGAGCTCATGTTTTATTGACTCTGGCAGACATGACAGATGGTCCATTGACTGTCAAAATAACGGACGTAGCTGCAGTGACATCAACCATGTTTTGGACTCCCATTTTGAAGCCTTAAGTTAGGCATTACGACTGCCGCCATCTTAGTTTTTTTTGCAGGACAGCAGTGACAACCCATTCTCATTCCCAAGTTGTCAAATACCACTGCTTTGTCAGTGATTTTGGCATCAGGCACTGGATGGATCCAGCAAACCCTTAAGTTTCATCCAGGAGCCCAGTGTTTGCTTCCTGAATGCTAAGTCAAACTATGCTGTTTTTTTCTACACCTAACCATGTGCTTTTGTTGATGTCCTGGCCTTGGTTGCGGCATCCTAGAACATCAACAGCAGACACAGGAGGATAAAGCAGCAATGTGTGACGACTTGGGTGAGAACATTTTGGAAGTGACCAAATATGGGCAAGTGGCCAGCGCTATGGAGGAGCTAGGGATTGATCTGACTGATTAGCCAAGAATAATATCCGCAAATCGCCTGCTACTTTCAGCAGCCCACGTTTAATTATGTATAACTTTAAGCATAAATAAAACGTAAACGGGTGAGTTATATAAAAATTCACCCCTGTAAAGTTGTCATAAATGTTGAGATTAGCTAAAGAACCAAAAACATTTTTTTGTACCAGGCTGTAAACATGTTTATTTCTGTTGTAAACTTTAGCATTTTAACATGGGGGTCTATGGGAATTGAGTCGTTTCTGGAGCCAACGAAAAGTGGACATTCAAAGAACTGCAGTTTTTGACACTTCCAGTTGGCTTTATTTTTCAGCACCGGAGGTTGTTGCTTGTCTGGTCCCCCTCCTGGTCCAACAATTTTGCAACAACTTGAGATCATAAAATACGGAGGGTATGATACAATGACAGACAACTTGCGGAGCTTTTGTGATTAACCCAAAATACCTAATGGTGTCATTTTTGGCTCACACACCCTCATGCTGGGGACACTACAGCAATTGTAAGCTGAGCTTAGTAAAAAGGAGAGCTGTTAAGCCATTTTTGATAACAGAATGTCTGCAACTGATGTCCAAGAGCTATTTTAAAATTCTGATGGCAAAAATGGCAACACTCATTCACAGACATACTGATGCCACACCATCCTGGCTCATCTCCACACACAGTGTGGTCTGTTCACATCTGTCCATAGCTCATCGCTACATTATGTTTTGTTGCTCTGATTGGTTGTAGGTCTGTCTACAGCCTTTTGTAATTCCCCTTGGAAATCAAAAAATGAACTGAGATGTTCCAGACTGATACACAACTGCAAATTGGTCTGGTAATGTCAGGCTAGCAGAAAAGATGAACCTGACACAAATTTTGGTGCAACACAGTGTTACGTTCTCCACAAAGATCCTGCAATCGCTCATGAAATACATGAAAGCCTGCTTGCAAGTGTCGAGGCTTGAGTATAAAAAAAAAGTTATTTGCTATGGTAACAGTCTCATCTTGTTATAGTGTCTGATACACCTCACACTGCTCCTCTGTCTTGGTTTTCTCACCAGCACCTGAAACAACTTGTACACACCAACACTTCCACTTAAGTAGCTTTCTTTCTGCCATCAGGGTGCCATCAACACCTTAAGGACATACAACACCACTTGTTTCCACCTTCTTTTTCACCCCAAACACCGGCACAGGAGCACCGAACAGCTGGAAGGAGTGTAAACTGTGAGACTCATGAGATATGGAGCCAAAACACAACCTGTCACATACCTCTCTAAATAAATCTTACTGTCAATCACTCACCAAACAGTGGTGTTTTAAGGGGTTTATTAATTGTATTTCAGTATTACTTTCCTGTCTAAGAACTGCAATACCTTAATACCTCACAAGTAATCAACAAGACCAGAATATATTGCCCAAGATGAGACAACCGTAGTTTTTTTTTGTTTTTTTTTTTTGTTTTTTTTAATCATCAAGTATTTTGGTGGCAGCTCTGCATACAATACGGTCATTTACCATATACCCTGGTGAAATTTCAGGAAGGTATGAAAAAACTGATACTGCCCAAACCTAACTCTTTTCAGATTCTTAGCTCCTGGAAACATTTACAAAGCAGTTTAAAAATTCACAGAACGGTTACACCCAGGGAATTTTAAGAACAAGCTAAAGAATAAAAGAATCTCCAGTGTCAAAGTCTGACCATCCTGTCTTTGATACTGATGGAATACATTTATACGTGGCCGTTTGTCAAGAAGTATCTCAAGCATGTGTTCAGGTCTCTATGAAAATGAGCACTCAGTCTCAGGGGGATAATATAAAGGTTCTTTACAGACCTGTGACCTGATTAGAGTTAGGTGATTGAAATGACCCTACTAACACATAGTTACAGTCAGGTCCATAATTATTTGGACAATGATACAGTTGTCATCATTTTGGCTCTGTACACCACCACAATGGGTTTTAAATGAAACAATGAATACCTGCTTAAAGTGCAGACTCTCAGCTTTCATTTAAGGCCTTTTTCAAAAATGTAGTATGAACTGTGTAGGAATGACAACCATTTCTTCACACAGTCCCCCAACTTTAAGGGCTCATAAGTATTTGGACAAACTAACATAATCATCAATTAAACAGTCAGTTTTAATACTTGGTTGCAAATCCTTTACAGTCAATGACTGCCTGAAGTGTTGGTCACATAGACATCACCAGATGCTGGGTTTCTTCCCTGGTGATGCTCTGCCAGCCCTTTACTGCAGCCGTCTGCTTGTGTTTTGGGTGTTTTGCCCTCAGTTTTGGCTTCAGCAAGAGAAACGCATGCTCAATTGGATTCAGGTCAGATGATATGACTTGGCCATTGCAGAACATTCCACTTCTTTGCCTTAAAAATGTCTTTGGTTGCTTTTGCAGTATGCTTCAGGTCAATGTCCATCTGCACTGTGAAGCATCGTCAATGAGTTTTGAAGCATTAAGTTGAATCTGAGCAGATAATGGTGCCCCAAACACTTCAGCTTTCATCCTGCTGCTCTTGTAAGCAAGACTTCACTAGAATAAATACAGAGGGTTTATCACAAGATGCAAACCATTGGTTAGCCTTAAAAATGGAAGGCCAGATTAGGGTTTGTCAAAGACCATCTAAAAAGCCTGTACAGTTGTGGAACAGCATACTATGGACAGATAAAACAAAGATCAACTACCAGAATGATGGGAAGACAAGAGAAGGAAGAAGGGAAGGAACTGCTCATGATCCAAAGCACACCACCTCATCAGTGAAGCATGGTGGAGGTATGTTGTTATGTCATGGCCATATATGGCTGCCAGTGGAACTGGTTCTCTTGTATTTATTGATGATGTGACTGCTTAGAAGAGCAGCAGGATGAAAGCTGAAGTGTTTGGGGCTACATTATCTGCTCAGATTCAACCAAATGCTTCAAAACTCATTGGACGATACTTCACAGTGCAGATGGACAATGACCTGAAGCATACTGCAAAAGCAACCAAAGACATTTTTAAGGCAAAGAAGTGGAATGTTCTGCAATGGCCAAGTCATATCATCTGACCTGAATCCAATTGAGCATGCGTTTCTCTTGCTGAAGCCAAAACTGAGGGCAAAACACCCAAAACACAAGCAGGAAGTGCAGACGGCTGCAGTAAAGGGCTGGCAGAGCATCACCAGGGAAGAAACCCAGCATCTGATGATGCCTATGTGACCAACACTTCAGGCAGTCATTGACTGTAAAGGATTTGCAACCAAGTATTAAAACTGACTGTTCAACTGATGATTATGTTAGTTTGTCCAAATACTTATGAGCCCTTAAAGTTGGGGGACTGTGTGAAGAAATGGTTGTCATTCCTACACAGTTCATACTACATTTTTGAAAAAGGCCTTAAATGAAAGCTGAGAGTCTGCACTTTAAGCAGGTATTCATTGTTTCATTTAAAACCCATTGTGGTGGTGTACAGAGCCAAAATGACGACAACTGTATCATTGTCCAAATAATTATGGACCTGACTGTATATAGTATACTATGCTTTCATACTAATATATGACATTATCATCCCAAAAAAAGCTGAAGAGAAAGATTCACATGTATAAATATCCACTGACTAGAGAGGCTTATGTTGAGTCTTTGTGGATGGAGTCAGTGGCAGACTTACATTTGGGACTTCCCCCTTGAAAGTCAGAAATTTGAATCGTCAGTTGGAGGCCCCTCAGTGGACTGAGATTGCTTCAAGTCGAGCAGTTCTTTATGGTTTTAGTTTTTTGTTTTTGTGCTAGTCAGTGTGCTGTGCAGTGTACTTCTGGGGACATTTGGGTCCTCAGATTTTGCTGCAGAGTGAGCGCGCTTGACTTTCACGCTACTTTTTGATACAGTGTTGTCAAGTCTTTTCAATATCATGGATGATTATTTACCTGATTTCAAATTGCCGCTGTTATTTGTGATGGAGTATATGCATGAAAAGTGGACAAAGAGGGAGAAAAAAGGCAGCAGAGGTTTTTATTTTACTGTTTACATATTCATTACAGCTTGCTGATTTGACTTTTTGTTATCACACTATCACCTTTGCTGCTGAAACACCATGTATAGGGGTTCTTACAATAACTAACATTACCGTTCTCATTCAAAGCCAGTAGGTATCTCCTTGATGTACAGGAAGGACAAATGTAGGCATAACATATAATAAAAATATATTAGAGGTTGTATAATACCGAAGCATAAATATATTTTTCCACATATTTTTCTTTAGGAAAATAAACTCCGGATTTCTTCACCTCGTTGACAGGTAGTAGTCATCCTGGTGGTCACTGAAGATCCACAGATCTACATAGCGTTGCTGTCCGATGAAAAACACATATCTCCACTTTTGATGATTTTGACTTTCTATGCGCTTTGATGGACACGTCTGACAGCCAATGGAGATACATGTTGAATAGATGAAGTAATAAAACATCTTTCCATTGGTCATTTGGATACCCAACACTAACGGTTGCTAGGGAATATTATGGACACTCCATGCACTGTAGAAAGTCAAAATCGTCAAAAGTGGAGATACGTGTTTTTCATCGGACAGCGATGATAGGCAGTGTATGGACAAGAGTGTAGGATCATTTGTAGCACAACTAGCCAAAACTTAAGCGCATCCATATCCAACACCTAGCCTAAGAAATTTTAGTAAGGATACCTGGGAGTTATTTAGGAAAGTCGTCAGAGCAAATCTGAGCAAGTAAGGGACAGAAACTTTTGCCTCAATGAGAAGGTGTGGTTGACCCAGTTGCTTGGTGTGACACATTCTTTTAACAGATGTGATTAGTTGTCACAGACACGGCCTTCTGTGAGCCTGCGAGCTGGGGCCACCCAATGGAAATTAAATTAACTACATCAAAATATGAGACTGTGAAAGTGTAGTCACCGTTTCTGTGATCACTCTATTGATGGAAGGCTGGAACAGACCCAAGTCACTGCTTCATGGTTGCTGCATTTTCCAGTTGCCAAATATGTAAGTGTCGTGATCACACTAATTTCTGGCATTATGACATTATGCCGTTATTGCGTTCAGTGGGAAATATGTGCGTATCCCTACTGAGATCAGCTAAAAGGATCCAACCTGGAGCATTTTATTATCTCACTCTCATTCAGCAAATAATTCACCTATTTTCTCTTTTGTCTTTCTGCCATTTTCTCCTCTGCTTGACAAACTCTTAAACCTCCCAAATGTCTTCCTCCCAGCTCCTCACATTTTTTTTTTTTACCTTCAGAGCTCACCTGACTTTGTGAATAACGTTTATCTTTGCTCAGACCTAGTCTTAACGTCAAGGGAGAATTCTTAGAAAACATAATTCTAAGAGCTGTTTATGATTTTGTCACTAACAGCAACTCTTTACCCTCACTGGCCACTTTATTAGGTACACCTTGCTAGTGCTGGTTGGATCCCCTTTTGCCTCAGAATTGCCTTATCTTAGTGACATAGATTCAACAAAGAGCCGGAAACATTTTTCAGAGAAATTTGGTCCATATTGACATGATAGCATCACACAGTTGCTGCAGATTTGTTGGCTGCACATCCATGATGTGAATCTCCCGTTCCATCACATACCACAGGTGCTCTATTGGATTGGACTCAGGTAGGCTGTGGCATTTAAACAACGCTCAGTTGGTCCCAAAGTGGCCCAAAGGGACCCAAAGTGTGCCAAGAAAATGTCCCTCACATCATTACACCACCACCACCACCACCAGCCTGAACTGTTGATACAAGGTAGGATGGAGCCATGCTTTCATGTTGTTTACACCAAATTCTGCCCCTACCATCTGAATGTGGCAGCAGAAATCCAGACTCATCAGACCAGGCAACATTTTTCCAATCTTCTGTTGTCCAGTTTCGGTGAGCCGATGTAAACTGTAGCCTCAGTTTCCTGTTGTTAGCTGACAGGAGTGGCACCTGGTGTGGTCTTCTGCTGCTGTAGCCCATCTGCTTCAAGGTTGGAAGTGTTGTTGGTTCAGAGATGGTCTTCTGCATACCTTGGTTGTAACGAGTGGTTATTTGAGTTACTGCTGCCTTTCTATCATCTTGAACCAGTCTGGCCATTCTCCTCTGACCTCTGGCATCATCAAGGCATTTTCACCCAGAGAACTGCTGCTCACTGGATAATTTCTCTTTTTCAGACCATCCTCTGTAAACCCTAGAGATGGTTGTGCGTGAAAATCCCAGTAGATCAGCAGTTTCTGAAATACTCAGACCAGCCTGTCTGGCATCAACAACCATGCCACGTTCAAAGTTGCTTAAATGACCTTTCTTTCCTATTCTGATGCTCGGTTTGAACTTGTCTTGACCATGTCTACCTGTCTAAATGCACTGAGTTGCTGGTGTGTGACTGGCGGATTTACTATTTGCATTAGTGAGCAGTTAAACAGGTGTGCCTAATAAAGTGGCATATACTAGGACGTGAGTGCAGGCTATAGTATAATGCTGTGTGAATACCACCTCTGGTTTTTCTGTCACAAAGTCTCAAAGGTACGGACAAAGCAAAACACCTACTTTGCATGTAGCTGCAAAGGAGGATGTGCAGTGCAGTGTGAGGGGCAAGTGGAGGTCACAAATACACACACACACACACCACACACACACAAACAAACACACACACAAACACACATGCACACAGGCAAGTTATGATAAACCTGTGGTGTGAATCCTGTGAATGTCCGTTTCTGTTTGTGAGGATTAGGAAGTGTATCATTTCCTTGAAAAGATCACTGTACTTCAAAATGATCTGACAGCACACACACACACATACTGAAAACACAAATGTAATATAGGCTAATTATGTTACGCATGACAACACAGTCTGATTGAGCACATGCACTTATTATTGAGCTGCACAATTCAATTACTCAATAAAACATGGGTTGGATAGAAAAACATGAACTGCGTCACTGATCATCTAATATGATCTGTCTTGTTCATGATCATACAATTAGCTGTGAAAGAAACTGCCTCCTCTTGTTCTCATGTTTGTTTATGTGTTTTTATCCGTTCTTCTACACAGCAGCAAGGAAACTGTGGAGGCTTTGACTCTTTGAGTCAGTCTTCATGTATTCATTTCCATCTGCATTCTTTAGGTGACACTTTTAAACTTTCACTGGGTGTGAAAAAGTTTCACTTATTTGATGGGAAGTGTCAACACTATCACCAAAGACACGTCATGGAAAAGAGGGAGAATACGTTTGATATGCTAGAAATGGGAAGTTTGACATTAATCAGGAAACCGTAGGGAGATAAAAGAGTGTTTTTTTTTCTGACAAATTAGCTGTATTATTATGAATGCATGATTAGTTGACAAAATGTTAAAAATTATCAATCCTAACTAAGCACACTTCAAGTATAAGCATTTAAAGCAAGAAAATCATATTATCCTCATAAGAAATTAAAACCAAAAATTAAGATAATTTATTTAATAAATTACTGAGGAAGTGAATGATAAAAGAAAATCAATTATAAAATATTGTCACTGAATGTTTTTTCTTTGAACGACTAATCAATCAGTTGATTCTGCTCAGACTATGACTGAGTAATTTTGTGCTCAAGTGTTTTTTGGCTTGATCCATCCACTTTCTTTTAACATGACCTTCAGTCTAATTAGCTTGTGTGCCTACATTTCCCAGAAGACACCACAGAATGTGTCTGAACTCTCAGTGGAGAGAATATAAAGTTAAGGAGCTCTGTTGCATTGTTTTGCCTTTGTTGGATGTCATTCACTTGTTTTTCCTTGTCTCTGCGGTACTCTCAGCTCCAGTGCTGAATGTTAGTAAAGTCAACCAAACTACGTTTGAAGTAGACGTTGATGCGAGCCAATTAGGAGAGATACTCTGTAGTGCAATAATTCTATAAGTGAACTCTAATCAGGAGGTGCTCTTATGTTTTAACACTACAAATGATCAAGAAAGGCATTTAATGGAACAGTGTGTAGGATTTAGGTGGATATATTGGCAGAAATAGAATATAATATTCATATTCTCATTAGTGTCTAATCACCTGAAACTAAGAATCATTGTGTTTTTGTTACCTCAGAATAAGCCATTTATATCTACAGAAGGAGCAGGTGCACCTTCACAGGGACCACCATACTATCCCGGCTCTAGAAGGGGCATCTGCATTGGCCACTGTAGTTCTCCTACAAACTTAGCAAACAGTAGAATTTTAGTTCTGCAATTTCACCACTACGTGCTTTAAAAGTGTATCCTACCAGTTAAACAAGAGACTACTGACTGGGCTCATACAGACATTACAAAAGGAAATTTAATGACTTTCAAGTGCTTTTTCAAGCACCATTTTTTCATTGTCAAGGCCTTCACTCAAAGCAAATAGGCTAATTAATTTTCTAATATAATTTTTAGTAAACATAAATATATGATGTGATCTCTGTCACTCTTTTTGGCAAAGGGGTACTTATCACACTCTTTTAGGCATAACTGTAAAAATCCTCCACAAAACATTTGAAAGTCATCGAACAATCTGTAAGTAGCTCAAGAAAATGATGCCAGCTGCAACCTAAGTTTCACTTTCAGATTTCAGCAGAACCATTACAGCAGAGCACTTCTGACGAGACAGGATGGGCCTTTCCCGAACCACCCGCTACACATTCTCCCTACCCACTACCACTCTATTTCCGTGTTCACGCGGAGGCCACAATGAGTGCCATCCCCAACCAACTAGTGAGGAGTGAAAGTGAGTTGTAAGACCCTCCGACAGTGAGCCTGCACAGATGCTGACTTTCTGACCATGTGCAAAGTTGTATTGTGCATGTCATGGAACACGCTCTGTACAAAAATAAAGTTCAGTAACTACCCATGCAAACATAACCTGCTATAACTAAGATAGACATTCTTAGGCCTACTGTCATACAGAGGTTAGCATCTTAAAAGTTACATTGTATGAAGGATAAAATATATCCTTCTCTAGTCTCCAGAAAACAGTCCTGTTCATGTGTTTGTAGTGCTGTATATTTACAAGAACTGATTCAAAAACCAAGCAGATTACAAACCGAGTGAAAAGCCAAAAGATGTTTACCAAAAAAAGAAAAGAAATTCTAGAAGCTTAGGGGTAAGATTAATTTCTATTTATTTTTAATGTCCACCTCAATTTATTGACTTATGTCTTTTAATTCTAAAAACACCCTCCACTCCCTCACACCTTGAGGTGTGGGGAGTGGAGGGTGCTTAATTCAGGTGTGAAGATGACTACAAACAGGATAATACTCTGCAATGGAGTGGGATTGGGTAGGGTCTGGATTTGGTATGGCCCGACAACAAATCAGGATGAAAAGCTGGCTCGCTAATTTATGTTAAGTTTTGCCATGCCAACATAGATTTACTGGTTTTGCTGCATTTTTAAGAGAAGTGCAAAAAAAAAAACCCCAAAAAACTATGATATAGTTAAGAATGACCTGGTGAACAAGACAAGACAGTGTTATGTGGTTCATTTGAATTTCAAGGACTCTTTAAGCACCTTGTTTTAAAAAAATGGGGGCTATTTTAGGGTATTCCAGTACTTGATGTTTCCCTCAAAATTCAAGCACTTCAAGGATCTTGTGATAACCCTGTAATGAAGGCTGATAGAGAAGTGCAGTGTGGAGCAGTGAAGGTTAGCTGAACAATACTAACTGGACAGAGGAGTAAATAATAGATTTCTTATATTTGTAGTATTTTATCAAATAAAGGACAGTTGTAGCATTGAGTGTTTTCAAAAATATCTGTGGATTGAAAAAAGTATGAACCACTGAGCACATGACAAACTAATAAACCGAAGATGATTCAAAGTGCAGTTACGACCTGCTTCACATTTAAATATAGACATTAAAATGTGGATGGAACAATGGACAAAAATAACCAAATGAAAACATTCACTTTTCAGTCAGATTTCACCAGTGGTGGAGAAAGTATTCAAATCTTTTGCTCAAATAAAACTACAAACACTACTGTGTAGGAATACTGTTAAAGGGATAGTGCACCCAAAAATGAAAATTCAGTCATTATCTACTCACCCATATGCCGAGGGAGGCTCAGGTGAAGTTTTAGAGTCCTCACAACACTTGCAGAGATCCAAGGGGGGGAGTGGGTAGCAGCACAACTCCACCTAATGGAGGCTTATGGTGCCCCAGATTCAAACATCCAAAAAACACATAATTGAAACCACAAAATATCTCCATACTGCTTGTCCGTAGTGATCCAAGTGTCCTGAAGCCCCGACATAAAACGTTGGTTTTAATTATGTGTTTTTGGGTGCACTATCCTGTCAAGTAAAAGTCATGTATTCAAAATTTTACTTCATAAAAAAAGTACAAAAGTACTAGTATTATTGAAACATACTTAAAGTACCAAAAGTAAAAGTACCCATTACGCATTATCCTCTTACATATATTTCTGGATTTTAATTATTATTACATTGATGCATTCATTGCTTGTTGCAGCTGGAACAGGTAGGGGTTACTTTAATTACTCTATATACTGCTGGGTGGCTTTACCCATAATCATATTTCATAACCTATAAGTAGTGCTGGGCAAGTTACTCTCCAAATGTAATGAATTACATATTACTTGTTACCTTTATTTAAAAGTAAAAATTACTTGACAATATTACACTCTGTAGAGTAATAAGTTACTTATTATACTAATTGTGCATTACTTTCACCAAAATGACCTCAGAAAAACTAATGTTGATTTTAAATGCATGAGGGTCATGTTGTTTCACAGCAGCTAATCAAAGCACAGAAGCTCCAGTTTATTACAGTTCATTTCAAATCCAGTGCTGCGGTAACAAGTTGTATCTCTTCGTTACTGCTAAAAGTAATATATTACTGTAATACCCAACACTGCCTATTAGTTTATTTATATTTTGTATCAATAATCTAACTTTGCAAGTAACTAGTGACTAAACCTTTAACATAAATGTTTAGGTGTGAAAATACACTATTTGCCTCTGAAATGTAGTGGACAAGAAGCTTAAGGAGCATGAAAGTACAGTACTTGAGTAAATGTATTAAGTTATACACCACCACTGGATTTAACCCTTTTTTAAGCTAGACAAAAGACTTCCTGAACACCAACTGTCTCCAGGCCAAAACTGAATCCCAGTGTTGCCCTGGTTAGGGGGTCAAAGGAGACATGGATAAGGCCGTATACAGCGTCCTGTTACCACATGAGAAGCTGGTGTAACAGATGAGGTCTGAACTGAGTGTAGAATGATATAGCTTTCACTTCTGGAATATTCAAAGCAAAGAAAGACAACAACTGTTTGGAACTCTTCACTTTCAGATTGATTTCAACTTGAACTGGCTTGTGGTCGCTCTGCAGTTTTGTCGTTAATGAGCTTCCATACAGTCGCACACAGAAAAACACAAAGAGACAAATGTACAGCCAGACTGGTGATTGTGTAATGAGGTTACAGAAAAGAAAAGAAAAGAAGAACTATTTCACAGAAGTGTGACTGTTGTCATAAAGCTGGATTCATTTTTAGCTTCGGCCAGTGAAGTGGGATTATGCAACCCATACACACACACACACACACACACACACACACACACACACACACACAGAAGTCAAGCTGCAGTCCTCTCTGTGTTTCACACTGCCTCTGGTCCCAGACTCCAATCTCATCTTCACCAATCTTCTCCTCTCTCTCTATTTCTGTCTCTCTTTCTCCCCCTCTCTCTGTCACTGTCTCTTTCTTTCTCCCCCTCCCCTTCCCTCCTCGCTCCCCGTCTTCTGTTGCCACGGCAGCAGTGTGAAGAGGAGTGATACAGGGGAGGAAGAGGAGAAGGAGGAGGAGGTAGCAATGCAGGGGTACCAGGAGGTGGTGGAGGGCAGAAAATGTCATCTTACAGAAAGAGAAAATCTGATGCTGATGGGATGTTTGTAGGTTTGGTGCAAAACTGAATTTAGTTTTTAAAATGAGAGTGAGACACTGACAGACAAAGAGAGTGAGAGAAGCTGTAACTGAACGCTAGATTACCTTTCAACTGCTCATTTTGTTTCTCTTCACTTCACACACACTTTATAAAAACATTAATATTGGCTGTTGTGATGTAGTCATACCTGCACACATACACATACACACACACACACACACACACACACACACAGGGAGATGTTCAGCTGGGGCATTTCTCACTCAACAGTCAAACTTGGCCCAAAGCTTCTTCTTTCGTGTTTTGCCGTTTGCTATGTAGCATCGACCAAACTGAAAACTCCAGACTTTAAATCTGGCCTTTGGCAGCCACACACACACACACACACACACACACACACTCTCAGCTCTGTGAACATCCATCCAAATAATTCATAGTCCAAATCAAATGTCCGCTGGGTATTTAAACAGTTTTCTCCTCCACAGACTCGAGGTGTATGAGAGTTGCTGAAATGCACTTTCCTTGAAATTCGACAAAAAAGCCTCCTTTCGTCAGTGCTATTGTGATGAGACAGTCCTTCTCAACTTGTTACGGTGGATATTGTATTGAATTCCCAATGGCTACAAACACAGCGTAACAGAGTCCAATTAAAACTAAGACATAGTTTGACTGACAGCTTTCGCAGCAGCCTGAACTTACTTAAAACGTACTTTTCTTCAAACCATGGCTATGTTACATTTATACATTCATTGTATGGAAGATATTACATTTCTTTAACTTTACCATGCTGTGGTTAACATGTGGTTGTGCACAAAAACCACTTGGCCATGCCTATGCCTCGGTTAAAAGAAACAACCACTTTCCCTGGCACCATCCTGGCAGACAATCCAGTGATGTCTCAGTGAATATCAATCACCTCTCATGACACTATCCTGGCTGGAAACACAGAAAAACAACTCCTTTTTGTGGCACTATCGCTCTGGAAAATGCAGCAATGTCTTTTTGGGTGAAAAGGAACTGATTCTGTTGTTGATCTTAAACAATGGTCTGCAGTTTGGCAGGCATCTTGCCTAGGTGTCACCATCCACAGTCCCCCCACCACCTGATGACAAAGTCAGGTCATGTACAATATCACTATCAAAACATTGCTATAATACGTATAAAACATACAAATAAACATAATCGCAGTTTGCAGAAATGTATAATGCCCACATTTTCTTTTGGTGACTGGGCTGAAAAGCACCTTTAGTGTCAGTCTGACATTTGCCAAAAACACTGAATTGGATATCAGAAAGAAATATAAGTTACAATGAGATAAAAACTTCTAATAAATTAAATGCAATATAAATTTGTATTCTTTGTAAAGCTACAGTTTGTATCACTTGCTGTAAAAACTGTTACAAAGACATTACACAATCAGTCATTAGCTCTAACTGCATCAGAACAAAATTTTGGGTTCCATTTTTGGATAAACTGAAGAATTAACAGCTCTTTTATTGGGAGAGAAACCAGGTTAAAATCATTTAAAGACATCAAAGTTGTCTTGAAGATTCATTGAACAGGAGTAACATTTTTTGGGAATTAACATAGAAGCTTCAGAAACTCAAAGCTTCAACACAAAGCAACAAGTCAAAGCTGATAACAAAGCTGGAATTTATTTTGCTGATGATAAACCACTTTCTGTGGATAAACTTATTTTCTGTATGTTCAAGTGTTTAATAATTGTGGTTGTGGTGTATTTGTACATTTTTAGACATGCTCCTGTGTGTGTGTGTGTGTGTGTGTGTGTGTGTGTGTGTGTGTGTGTGTGTGTATCACTCATTGTTTTCCTGAAGGCTCCAGGTTTCTTCTCAGAGTTATGTCCGCAGGCTATGAGCAGATTCTTGATAATGATGGAGTTCAGATAGAGGACAAAACTTGCCTCAAGAACTTGACACTTTCAGTGAGAAGCTTTAAACAAAACCATTGTTACTGTCTGTCAAACTGCTGCTTTAAACTTTATATTGATCTGCTTTATGTCTTTGAACCTTTAGCCCTTATTTTACCCAGTATCTGTGGGTTTGTCTTGCACTGCATTATTTTTTTTTATTGTCCATTTTATTTATTGTCTGTTGTTTTAGTACCATGGTTGCTTTGACCTGATGATGACCCAAAAAATCAAAAAAAAAAAAAAATCAAAAGAATCAGAAAAAGAATCAGAATAAAAAAAAAAAAAAAAACAAAAAAAAAAACAAAACAAATTTACTGTAATAGCAATTCATCTAATGTCCGTCCTGATTTTCTGGACCAAAGTGGCAGACCAAGTGAGCAGCTGACCAACATAGCCATCCCTAGTAGCCCAATCCCGAGAAGTAAATGTTGGCATTGTATGTGTAGGCAACAATTGTACATTTCATATATTTGACCTATCAATGTTTCTAAAGTGGCATAATATATGAGCTGACATTGTCATCGGGAGGCATGATGTTCTGGGATGCTGCTACCAAACACCAACAATACATCAACAAAATTACCTGATTAGGTGTAGGCTACAAAAACAAATGGTTAGGTTTAGGCAACAAAAGCAGGTGGTTAGGTTTAGCATAACAAAAGCACATAGTTAGGTTTAGAAATAAATAAACATCATGGTCATACAGAAAGCTCTTGGGTGAAAGTCCAGGGTTTGTTGGACCAACCCACCACCATTCCCTCCAGCACTATAGGGACCTTCCACCTCTTTAAATAACGCCGTCACAAGCAGTGTTTCAACCTGACTCCTTCCAGCAGTGTATCATACTGCTGAAACAGCTGTTGTCTGGCCATGTATTGAACTAACGCTGTCCGTGTATTTGCGTATCATGACAGGTGCTGTCTGGCTGACTGGCGGTGTATCATAATACCGCAAAAGGTGGCTTTTGGCCCCAGGTGTCTGACGCGGAAATCCCTGACAAAGTGGCAGTATTCAATGACTTTGGAATGAGACTGGGAAGACCCTAGAGTGATACATTAGAAGCTACAGGAAACAAACCTCCCTCACTCAAAACATCCAAACTCCCCGAACCTTCAAAACCGGACAAATTTGTAAGTGTTAAATTCTACTCTTTTTTTCTCCATACATTACAATACAAAATTCAGCTACCATCTGATGGCTTCACGTCACTGCTGTTATGTTTAATCTCATCATTTCTGCTGTTTCTTCTAGACTTCCACCCATCAGTAGTGATGGCCAAATGAAGCTTCATGAAGCATTTTCTTTATTTTATGAGCCCACTAGATGGCACTTTTTGTTCAACAAAAGGGTGAAAGCACACTGAATTGCCATTCTTTGAGTCTCTCTCTACAAACCAAGAGCGCCATCTAGTGGGCTCACAAAATAAAGAAAATGCTTCATGAGGCTTCATTTGGCCATCACTACCCATCAGGACCAGATCACGTCTGCAGAATACAGACACAAGTAACAGCTACACTGGGACAGCTGGGTCACACCAGTTTATCACATGGCTGAGATACACACACAGAGGCAGCATGTTCACACTCAAACTTTCAACTAATTACAGTTATTCCCTCTGACCTGCATGTGTTTGGATTGAGGGAGGAAATTGGAGGAAATATTGGTCTCACACACACACACACACACACACACACTTCTCCATTTCCTGACCATTAAATGAGCAGAGAGTTGAATGTGCACTGTTTGTCTCATTAATGATCATAATGATGGAAACAAATATTTTGGCCTGGTATTCTGCATCACCTCACATGCCCTTCTAGCAAATACTGACTTTGTTACTAAAGTTGAAGAAGTGTATTTTATTTCATTATTAAATGAATGTAGTCTCATTTTTACACTGGAATTACTTTTGGACAGGCAAAGGCCTTTGTTTGAGGGGGGGCTGTGGCATCCTGATGCAGAAAGGCTAATATGAGAGGAGTGACTGATTCAAGCTGAGTCCTGCAGTGTTTCTCCTTCCTGTTTTTTTTTTATTGTGAAAGTTGAAGAAGTCTCTCAGACACAACCATCCTCATGAGGAAATCTGAAAAGCATCATCATACCAAATCTCCCATGAGAAATCTGAAAAAAAAGCTTTTCAAAAGGCAGTAGCTCATTTTGCTTCACTGGATCAAATCTCATCACAACTTTGTTTCTTGGGCGTTCTTCCTCTCCCTTTAGCTTTTGTTTTACTCCTTCTCTCTGAACTTTTCTCTTAAAGGCATAAAGTTCCAATAACCGTTTGTTTGTAATTTTCCTGACGTGTGTATTGAAGCTATTTTTGCTGTTGGATAAAGTGTTCGTCTCTTTGTCATTGAGTGTCTTTGCGTCCTGGTGTCACCCCTGGAAGCTATTTTCTTTTCAGCTCTTTTTCTTTGTTTCCCTGTTCTCCTCCGTTTTGTCTCCAGTTGTCATTTAGTCTCAGTTGTGTCTTTGCTTGTCAGGTTCGCTTTTTGTTGTACTGGTTTGTGTATTTTGGTGTGGGGTTTTTTCAGTCATATCTACACTGCTGTTTGCTATATAAATAAAGTCAGACTGAAACTTGAAACCTTTTTTAACCTGAACTTAAAGTGCCCTTCCACTCAAAAATGTGTTTTTCTTCTGTTTATGCCACCTACAATGTCTGACCTTTACTATACAATTGTTTGTCACCAAATAAGTGTTTTTACTTTCCTCTACTGAAGAAAGTGATGTTTGTGCACTTCCCTAAAATCTGTGATTGAAATGAACCCTGGGTAAGTTTGATTAGGTACTTCACTAACAAGAAAGTCTATCGCTGTCTAATACAGGACACACACAACTGAATAATTACTCATTCTTATTTCATTTATAACGCTACAACCTTTTCATTGTATATTGTATATATCTCAGATTGTCTACTTTACTATTTTTATTATTTATTTCACTTTATTGTCTACTTTAATATTTTATTTTATGTTAATGTCTACTTTAATATTTTATCTTATTCTATTTTATTCTAATGTCTACTTTAATATTTTATTTTATGTTAATGTCTACTTTAATATTTTATTTTATTTTATTTTATTTTATTTTAATGTCTACTTTAATATTTATTTTATTTATTTCATTGGCTATTTTAGTATCTTATTTATATCTTCATCTTTATCTCTTGTTTCCTTTCATACTGTATTTCTATTTCTACTTTGCACGGAGCATTGGAACAAAAACAATTTCCCCCCGGGGATCAATAAAGTATTCTGAATCTGAATCTGAATC
Source organism: Epinephelus fuscoguttatus (assembly GCF_011397635.1). Taxonomy (NCBI): domain Eukaryota; kingdom Metazoa; phylum Chordata; class Actinopteri; order Perciformes; family Serranidae; genus Epinephelus; species Epinephelus fuscoguttatus. The sequence continues at coordinate 8,645,046 of NC_064768.1, read as the reverse complement.
TGAATTTGGCAAAGAAATCTGAAACCTGCAGCTCAGTGCAGACTCATTATATACAATATAGCACTTTCAGCCAGACATACTATATCTTTATGCAAACTTTGATTAGACCTCCGGTATATAATTGCTTGATAACAATGAGACAATGTGAACACACTGCAATATCGTAGCAGATATTACAGCCAAAATACATAGGGCATGGATGAGGTGCATCACATAGGCGGAGTGGAGCAGGGTTCTTTTCCTGCTACACACACTCTGCAGGGTGTGGTTGCTGCCAGATTCACTGTGTATCTATTGAGTTTTTGGAGGGTTTGGAAACATAGACTATATTAACTGGTACTGAATTTATCAACTGGATCATTTTTCAGGTTGCACTGATATGATTGACTTATTGTAATGTGAAATGTACACACAGGGTTGCTGTGCTGCTTTGCATTGCCTCTGGTACAATAAGCTTTTCTTTTTTATAATTTTTGAACACACTGTGCTCGTTTTTTTTTTTCTCACAGTTCTATTTTGCCTTTCCTTGTTAGAGGGCTGCAGAGCTACACATTAATGGAGAAAAATAGATCAGCCGCGCAAAAATAGAGGTGAGCAGCATGGGGCCCGCACAGGCAAACGTGGCTTCCACTTTCAGTGTAGCAGCTTTGGTTTATTAAAATGGTTGCTGTCTACTGCAGGCATGCCGTGTCTGACTTGTCTCGCCGTGCCCATGTCCCATTTATTTTGGCCATTATTGTAGGGCTATGTATCACAACCAGTAACACTGTGTCAGCCACTGACAGTTAGCTAAAAGTTAATAAACGACATAAATCAATAAAATACGCAAACTCCAATTTCCCTTCTGATATGTCTATTTCCTCCAGCGCTAGTTATCTTGATGCCTACTTCGCATTACCAGTCAACTGTTCACTAGTCTAGCCCTGTTAGCTCCGTATCAGCACTGGAGAAAATGAATGTTATTGTAGCTATCTTCATTACTGTTATTGCTGTGCATCTCTCTCCCTCTTTGTATCATTTTGACATATGGATTACAGTAATTTTCAATCAAACCCGGGCATGGAGGATCCCCCCTGTGCAGAGTTTGCATGTTCTCCCAAGTCAGCATGGGTTTTGTCCAGGTACTCCAGCTTCCTCCCACAGTCCAAAGGTAGTGACTAGTGACTCTAAATTGCCCATAGATGTGAGTGTGAATGTGAATGGTTGTCTGTCTCTGTGTGTCAGCCCTGTGATAGTCTGACAACCTGGTTGTACCCCGCCTCTCACCCAATGTCAGCTGGGATAGGCTCCAGCCCCCCCTCACTGCCTCTAAAATTTGCCTCATGTTTAGGCTGAAGACATTTTAAAAGTATCACTAAGCTTAGTCTAACTCCAGGTTACCCAGTCTAACAGGCCAAGATGCTGTTCTGAAAATTTAGGTGATGTTTCAGTATTCCCAGTGTTCACAGTCTTCCTGTTTGGACAGTCAGTATCCCTGTAGCACCTTACTGCACTGTGTGTTAGTCACTGGTGTGTGAAGTGTTGCTGTGCTCAGCTGATCTATCCCTTGGACCCATTTCAATAAAGGCTAAAATAGAAATATCCTCCCTCCCAACACCCCCCAAAAATGACCCGACATTGGCTGCCCTCCCGACTCTCCTCCTCTTTGCTTTTTATCATTGGCTGGACTCCGGCTGGATGATGCATGCTGGCGTTCCAAGAAACACTTCATTCCAAGTCTCACCTTGGTCCAAGGCTCACATTTAATTATGGCTCTGATTCATGGCCCTTTTGTTATTACTGTCAACTCCACTTTCCACCTCCGGACCAAACAAAGAGGTTTTTCCTTCACACAACATTTCCTCCTCCTTCTAATCACTTCTGCCATCTTCCTCTCTGACCGTCTGCCTTCCTCCTGTCTCAAAGAGAAACAGTTGAACATTTTAGATAACAGAACAACTGAGATTTGGATCTCAACATTAGATTTGATTTTCTTGAAAGAGACACAAAACAACTACAACGATAAGAAAAATGACTACAAAAAGACTACAAAGAGACCAGGGCTGTGACAGTCTGTATACTGGCGCCAAACCGTCATAGCACAGGTGTCACATTTTGCCAAATGTAGAATACACAGAGAACTTTTGGCTTTATGCGGTTAGCATAACTAGCATGTAAGTTATTCACACACCAGGGATGGCAAATGAAACGCTGGAGCTGGAAGACCCTTCTGTGGGTCCATTGTCAACTACAACAACAACAGAGAGAGAGAGAGAGAGAGAGAGAGAGAGAGCGTTATGGTGTGTCACTGTTGTTCTGCTATTACAAAGTGAAAGTGAAACACTGAATATGCTGAAGTACATTTGACTGCATTACCCAGAAGTACAGATCACAGGGACAAGTAACAAACTGAAGCTAAGTCCCCACTGTTCTCATGTAGCCTTCAGGTGCAAAGGCAGAACAAGATAAAACAATTACTGAGGAAATCTAATTGTAATACTCTCTTTTGCACTTTAAATTCTGTAGTATTCAAGTTGATTTTTATATTTACAAGCTGAACTGCTGCCTTTTGGGAAAGTGTTTGTTCAGTCGTTGTACAGTGTAATATAGAAGTGTTTGAAATTTTCCTTATGTTCATAATTAAATAGTGTACCAAAGCTGCCAGTGACCAAAATGCAACATTAGTCACACTTTGAAACCACTGTCTGTCCAAAATAGAAAAGAAATTTATCCTAATTAATTTGTTGTTTGCACCAAACCGTGACTCCTGCAAACTGTTAACTCCTAAAAAAAAACAAAAAACAACTACAACAACAAACGAAATAACCTCAAAGAAAAAAAAAAAACACACACACAAACACAAAACAGCCACAAAAACACTACAGGAATCTGGTGTCCAGCTCCTGAGCAAACAAAAACATTATGTGGAGTTCCACAAGGCTCGATTCTTGGTCCTCACAAATTCAGATTATAGGGAAAAATATACAACCAATCCATACAGGTGACACAACAGAGGCCTGTAAAGTGAAGCAGGATTTGGAATTAGAGAAGTAATCTCAGGGTTATCTCTGGATTTTCAGAACTATGAAGCTGGTTTGGTTTTTACCGGGATAAAGAACCGTAGTCACTTACTCACACAGCTAACCTGTTTCAGAGCTGGTTATGTTCAGTGTATTGGATCACAACCTGTTAACATCCTAATCAATGACCAATCATATCACTGGGAAAAAAGGATCCCAACATGGACAAAAGTCTGGAGTGACAGGTTAAAAAAATGTAGCCTATATATTGTTATAAGTAGAATCATGTCATTGTTTCAGGGCTCTATTTCCAGTGGTTTTAAATCAGAGTCTCTTACAAATGGAGAGATCATTTACGACACTAAACATGTGGTTTTAGCAGGATTTAAACTTGTGCAAAGTTTATTTTAGTCTGCAAAGACGGGAACTGCCCATTGGTTCGACATCCCATTGTTCCGACCATATTAAACCCATTGTTCCGAAGTCCCGTTGTTCCGAAATCATCATGATGCCCTGTGGTTAAGGTCTGGTTAGGTTTAGGCACAAAAAGCACTTGGTTAGGGTTAGGAAAAGATCATGGTGTGGGTTACAATGAAAAAGAAAGTGACAAACACATAAGCCATGAGCCTGCTTCACCTCAAGCCTTTCCCAGCTGACCCAGAGCCGGTCGCGGCGCACCATCAAGGCAGAAATATGCCTGCGGGAGCCGTTCAGCACCGCGGACCGTCAGACTAATGGGATGTCGGACCAATGGGCGGTTGGACCAATGACATGGACCCGCAAAGACTAACATGAGATATCTGCATGATGAGAACTAGAAAAAAAACAACAACTTTTAATTGTCTCAGGTTATTATGAATGGAACATTTTGGTCAGGTAGACCTCATCAGTCATTAACTACTTTTCCACCTTTTACTTTGGTAACAGAAACAGTCTGGCATCACTTCAATGTGTTTTATGTGACATATTCAGAATAGTTTTGTCATCATCCAGCTATTTAGTTGGATGACAGAGAAAAAAAATACTTACTCTGTGCTTATTTAATATATAACAATACCTTAAAATATTTTAAGTCTTGGCCTACCTTTAACATTTGGAAATTATTTCCAGTATTCCTACTGTTTGTGTTGTAAGACTACAGGTTTACTGTTACTGTTTCATCTGAAATCATATGAAGCAGCTGATGTCATTTGTGGCTCTGATGATGTCGCTACCAATTAACACCCCCTCTTATTTGACATGAACATGCTCATGGCTGGATAGGTATCCGCAGAGTTAACTGAGCTTGTTGATAACCAGCTTTGTGACACCAGTTATCCAGACAGCCAATGTTAGGGTAAATCAAGCCAGATAACAAAAATATATCCTGATTAAGTTGAACTGGCTTCATAGTACAGGCCTCAATTTACATAACTATATCAATCAGTGATTGCATGAGACCAAAGTCATCTAAAAAAGTACAATGAACAAGTAGAAAATTGGATGTGACATAATTTCCTCCAGTTTTACAGAGATACAACTGAAAGAATTACTGTTAATGCCACAAAAACAGTCAGGGTCAGACAATTGTCAAGAGCAAGATTTAGAAAAAAAAGTTTTTCTAGTACAGTAGACACATCAACTGTAATGCTTTCTTTAGCTGCACCTGATTCAGAATCTACACTCACAGCTGGACATTAGATTCCTTACATTCTCGGAATATTGCACTGGCTGTCTGTATGTCAAAGAATTGATTTAAAACACTACTTGATGTGTCAAAACCAAACCTGGAAAACACGGTACAGTTTTTATTCATCAGATATCTGGAAAAAATAAACATTATATCTGTCAGTTTTCAATTCTCATTGCGACTGATACAGTTTGGTCAGTAGTCAGACAGCACTGAGTTTTGGTACTCAGCAGTCCTGCTTGCAATACATCTTTGTTTGTTGTTGCTGGTGTTCATCTCATAAAGAAGCAGCCGGAGATTCTGCCAAACCTCAGCGATGAGAACATTTGGAGGGAGGGACTCCATATCTGTCATTGATTCTTTCTTTGATTTATTTCCTTGCTTTATTACCTCCTCTCTCTACAGTTTTTATATTTTCCCAACACAACTGAATGCTGATGAATTCAAAAAAATATGTTGCTCTGTTTTCTGTCTTTACAATATAGTGTGGTTTGTTGACTTCAGAATACATGTTGACTTTTCTGTGGGCACATGATTCTGTGATAATTACATTAATATACATCAAAGATTAACACTGTCATGACAGTATAGATTGTTAACCCTTTAAACTCTGCAAGAAAGATGGTCCACAAGTGCTTTCATTGGTATTTTTCTTACAGTGATGTCATTTCTTTGAGTATTTTCAAATGCTTTATATCCCTAAAATCTGTACAACCTAGGCTAACAAGTTAGGTAAGTCCATAAAGTATAAAGACAGATAAAGTTTTGAAATTGTCCTTAAAAACAAACAAAATCTGACATGTTTTTTCATCAAATTTTACAAAATAAAAAACACAAAACACATTGATATAAAAGATTTTTCAATGAAAAAACTTTAACAAAATATTTCTTAACACTCCATAAGTTCTTTGAACTATGTATTATTTACTTTTTGAGATATGCTCATTTTTATGAGCAGACTACAAAGCTTGTGACAGATTGATCATTCACTCCTCAAACGGCGCCACACACTGTTGTGTGGTTTGCCTCAGCTTTCTGCTGCAATAAGAATGAATATTTTAGGTATTATGGTTTTTATTTTATATCCATATATACCAAATTATGCAAACCAGTTTAGGGAAATACTGGCATAATTACAAGGAAATAACATGTTTGCATGGTATGTAAGGTAACATAAGTTCATAACACAATGACACAGAAGACAGAAGCCTTAGCTTTCTGCTGCAAAAATAATGAAAATTTAGCTTTTATGGTTTTTATTATATCTTAAGATAAGATAACATAAGGTCATGGCATTGACAGGGAGGACAGAAGTCTTAGCTCTCTGCTGCAAAAAGAATGACTGTTAGCTATTATAGTTTTTTAATTTAGATCAATATATATTGGATGATGCAAATCCATTTCCTGCTGCACTAATGGGGAAATACCAGCATAATTACGGCAAAATACCATGTTTGTGTGACATGGTAGGTAAGGTAACATGAAGCAGAAGAAGACAGAAGTCTTAGCTCTCTGCTGCAAAAAGAATGAATACTAATACTAACTTGTGTGTTTTTGTGTTACATCTATTTCAATAGGATCATGTAAACAAAGATGTCCTGTGGCCGTCCATGGGATGTCCGGTATTAAAGGGTTGTAATGCAGTATAGTCAGAGTATGGAGGCTGGGGTGGTGGATGGATCAATGTTCAACATAAATATTTCTTCTAATACAACAAAGGAACATGTAAAACAGGAAATTCTGGGGAAAAAAATGCATCTTGTATCTTATCCTGCCCTGAAGACTTCTGTTATTTGTGATGTTGTTCATATTTTCATGAGAGAAATTAATATACATGATGGCAGGAAATCTATCCATACAGACATTTGCTTGGAAACACTGGTTCACACGTTATGGCATTTCAAAAGCAGCAAACACTTTTTGTTTTTGCTTTTAAATTTGACTTTATATGTTTCAAGGCCAAGCAAGGTGCTCTGTGAATTGTTTGGGCTTCTGTGCTTTAAAACACAAGGGCACCGAATCAAATATTTATCAAGCTTATACGTCTGCCTGTCAAGAAAAAATTCTGAGGGAGGCAAACTGAACATCAAAAAAGCCTTTCAGCTGCTGAAGGAAATGTCAGGGAAAAAAACGACAAGCTTACACTGCTCAGTACAGGGTGTGTATTCTGTGTGTATTCATGCCTTTCATCAGATGAAAGCTCGGCTTAGATTTGTAGACATACGTAATAATGCTCTCAGGGTGCCAAGGTTTCCTTCTGCATCCCTCGCTACCAAATGTTTCACCCTATTGCTTATTGCTAGCATGCCGTAGTTTACTGTGTTGATTGCTTTCTGTTAAATCAGCCTGCCAAGATGGGAAAGTTCATCCAAAAGGAATATCACTGCTGTAACACTGCTGTACTGGAGTCTTTTTTAAAAAATGTTTTACAATAATCTTCAGTAAATCTCTCTCATGTCACCAGATCATGCCTATACATCTGTAGCTTCACTGGCTGTCAAACATGACACCTTATCCAAATCCTCATCATCACCTAAAACTTCTCCAGGACTGATGCTGATCTGTCACTGTGAACAAAGCAGGAATAAAACACTGAAGTGACTTTCAGGCCTCTAAAATGCTTTGAAAGGCTGCTTATGTCCCATTTCTTTATGGCACACTAATCCTGCACAATGTTTGGGTCTGAGCTTGAACAGTTATCTCTGTTTTCAGATTGTCATTTTGTCTCACCGCCAATACCCAATGAGATCAGGCAGTGTGGGCCCTAACCCTAAAAGCAAAAGAAGCATGTGTACATTCAGAAGCCTATACCTACAGTGAAGACTTCACTAACCCTACACTTTTCAGGGTTTGATTTTGGTTTTGGAACAGGGAAGAAACATCTATCTTTTCCCAATCTCTCCAGGTACCCAGTGTCATTAATACACAACGTACTCCAGGCACAACCATTTAGCTCAAAATCAACAAAACCAGCCTGAAAATGAAGGAAATCTAAAACAAGTTAGATTAGAGTTTCAATTAGAGTCAATGGAGCACAGCTGTTGTCGGACTCTGGTCTAAGTTGGCCCTATGCTACGCTGTGTTTGGTCAGTCTGTGTCTGGGGCCGGGACTTAGTAAAGGGACAGTTTAATAAGACATCAGATCATGGAGGGCTGCACAGGTTAAGAACATATGATGATGTAGGCCACTTCCACCCCACAGTCCCACACACAAACTCTCCATCGCTGAACTGCTTACTACGCTTAGCAATTTCATCAGCTACCACATAGCTTGTCTGTGTAACAGCTTCACTACTTTTCACAAGATTTGTAAAAACTTTTTTTTTTTGGGCAGATAAATCTCAGTGAAACTGTGTGACCTTAGGTTTGCACTCTTCACCTATAAACTTCTTGTAGGATTTGTGATTTGTTCCATAATGGTGTTGTGACAACCCCAAGTGGGGTGGGGTTGTTTGGATCTGTATGTGTGCATATGTGGTGTCTTGCTCGCCCGGTCTCCTTTCTGTTTCAGAGCACGATTGATCATGGGCCTCCGGTGTGTGCCTTAGTGGGCGGGGCTGCGGCTATGAACACCTGGGGAATCCGCCCGGTCTCTCTTTTGGCTTCCCATTCCCGGCTTGACCCTGCAGCTCACCTGTTGTCCCTTTTCATTTTAGTTTGCATCCAACACACACACACAGCCATGCACCCGCAGTCACTGCTGACATTCCACATTACAGATATAGATTGTTGTATGTTGTTAGCCTTAGTTTCTGTTGACTATGTTTGTTAAATAAATATCACTTGCAGTTACATTCCCGCTTGCGTTTGTTTGTCAGAGAATTGAACCAGCTCTGACAGTGTTTACCATTAAAGTCCTTGAGCACCAAATTCTCCTGTTTGCAGATGACTTTATCAGTCCTCCTAGGTCCAATGAGACAAGAGTAAATCTAATTTTCCTGAAACCTTTTCTCCTTTACCATACAGCAAAAAAGCAATATAAAACACCTAATGAGATTACTACAAAGTAAAGCCAAAAAGTACACATGTTTTAACAGTGCTTTAAAATTGCCTCAAGGAACCAAAGAGTGCAACTTTAAGTCCTTCTGCAGAATATTCCACATTATAAGGAGCTGCATACATAAATGCTTGTTGCAAGCTCTGTACACACCCTCGGTACAGACAATGAAAACATGTTCTGTGAACGGACAGCATAGCCAGTATTTCCACATAAACTGCCAAGTTGTCCACTGAAATTGTTCATTAAAGCTCACAGCACTTGCACTGATAACCCAATATAATTCCTGGGCACTCACAAGGAGCCATTAGTCGTCATGGAACTAGTAGCTTTCTACAAGATGTAATTTCTAACCTGAGAAACACTTGTTAAGGGGGCACCGTTTGACTCACTAACCAAGTAGTAGAGATATTTAAAAAAAAAAAAAAAAAAAGGACTGAAATGGACTGCAGATGAATAGAATATAAGGTGTTCACTTCATGTCACATTCAGGGGGCCACATAAAATGTTTCTGTGGGCTGACATTAGCCTCACTTTGAGCAACTGTGGCGTGGGGGAAATAACAGATCATGAAAAGAAAAGTCTTTCTAGTTAATAAAGTTTTTATGTGGTACTTTTCAGATTTTTAACTGGTGGTGAATCAGAAAACTAATAAAATATAAAACTTGTGTGTTTTCTGTCTCCACTCTGAAACATCAGTGATGTTGTGATGTATCAGTAAATGATATCGCATAAGGGGGTGTGTCTGCCTGAAAAAGACTACTGTGAAGGCTGCTCTTGTGTATCCTCGCTCATCGCTCTTCAGAGATCAGTCTTCAATCCTCAGAGCAGAAGTAAGAGCTTTGAGATGGCCTTCAAGATGGTAGACCAGAGCAATTTCCCGTTCAAGTGAGGAGCAAGGAGACATCAAGTTAGTGATTCGGGATGGATCCAGTGTGTGCATCCTCGAGGTCAAGCGCATGAGTTCAGTGCATTTCCTTCCTTTCCATCTTCTAATGTTGCTTCCTTTTTTGGGGTCATTGCTATGTTTCTTCGGTCATAACAGCATCAGCTGTTGGCAGAAAAGTGCATCACATGCATGTCACATCCATGGTTCACTTTTACAGACCAGGGGCGTGCTGAAACCTTAACTCCCTAAAACTATTGGTGGTCAAAATCCCCACAGGCTTCCTGTAACAGCAAAAACACATTCTAGGCAGACAAACTGTGAAACCATTTGATGTTTCAGCTGTTTAAAAAAAGTGTTCCTGATGGTCTGTTTTTATCAAACGCCCTTAGAACTTAATGCTAAAATACTGCACCTGGTAACTCATCGTTTAAAGCTTTAATGTGACGGATGTCTATTGAGGTGCTCTTTTAATCTGTATTCTTGTACCTTTGATCTACCTTCAATTAAACATCATCAGAATTCTTAATCTTACATGCTCCCCTGGTGGTCTCTGAGCTCACACTTACACAGCAGGTGTCTCTGAAGAATGAACCTGCCAGTTAAAATCAAAGACTCCTGGGTTCCGGTGTTATTAAATACTTGTGGAATCCATTTAACTGTCAAATCCACACAATTGCTCCCAAGATACTGTACGCCTCGCTAGTGAAGGCAATCCAGCAAGGTGACTTTTATGTCTTTTGTTTTATTGAGTAAAGAGTATTTTGTTATATTGTTTTGTTGATGTTGTTTGGTGCTTGATGGTGTTCTGTCCTCAGCAGTGTTGTTAGCCAACTGCTTCAATGATTCAGGACATGACAGTTTATCAGAGACTGCAAATCCATCAGTGAGCACAGATCAGACAAATCAATTTTTTTTTAACATGTGACATGTGACAGTCCGATCAAAAACAGTTTATTACTTAGTAAGTCACATTTTACTTTTTCTGTGGACACAAAGAGATTTTGGACTGAAGGTGGCATTCAAGAAAAGGGTGAAGATGTTATAGGCTTCAGCTGCAGAAATATATTTCTCTGAACCAAAGAGTCCAAGTACAACAATAAAAAAACACAGAAGAATGAGAGGTGTCTTTCCTAGCTAACCAAAAATATAAGCAGTCAATGAAACCACACCTAAGACATCTTCAGAGGCTGACAGTATCCATATCAATACACTTTCCCTTGGACCTTTCTTCCTAAGTAAATGCACTGACTCTGTACCCTGCAGTTATCTTAAGTACCCCAAAATTATAAGAGAACAATGTGGTTTGCCTGTTTGTTGGTAATAAGGTCATTCTGAATTAAAATGACATCAGATTACATTTTGAAATTTCTCAAATATCCTCTCAAATGTCCAGATTATTTCTTAGTAGGTTATGCATTGCCTGTAATAATAGAACATATATCCAGTAGTTCAAAAATAGCTACAGTATTCCCAAACTGTTATCCCATTGGTCCAGAACTTCACATCTCACATCTTACCTACATCATGGTATATGTATTGAGACGTAGTAAACTGCTACACCATTAGTACAAAAGATTACACTGTAACTCTGGGGTAATTATTAGGGCTGCCCCCTAGTAGTCTACCAAACGTTAGACGACCAGAAAGGTCATTGGTTGGCAAGATTTCATTGGTCACTTAGTTGCAGAAAAACATAAAAAAAAAACAAAAAAGTGAAGCTGCACCTTGTCAAAACATATATGACCGGGTCCAGTGGGACGTTAATTTGACAGGACAAAGACAGGAAGTGGCCACATTCAGCAGTCAGACAGTCACGTTAATTTCCAGGGCTGGTACCTGCAGTTATTACACAGGCTAGTTAATAACGTGTCGGGCAGGAAATCCAAAGTGTGGGATCATTTTGAGAAGGTGAAGGACGAGCCCAAGGTGATAGTAAACTCTGCATGCCTATCTACTGTCGACTACAGACTTGACATATCATCTGAAACATGAAACAAGACAGATCTAGGCCACGTTTTGGCAGAAACATTCTGGCTACCTGAGTAGTTATTTCTTCAAGAGATGACATTTTTGTAGAATCAGTGTTTCTCAGATATTTGAAATTTACTTGCAGTGGGTGACACTATCTAAACATGTGTGCACATGCCATTATTCAGATAGAAAAGCAGGGAAATAAACCTTTACATAAATGGAGCATAGATGTGCAGAACTTTTATATTGGAGATATTCTGTGGTGATGTGAAATGAAAGAACATTGGAGTGTCCTGAGTTTGACTCAAGGACACTTTGGCAGGACAGACGCTGCAGTCTGCTGCACTAACTGAATTCGTGACCTTTCAGTCGTGCGGCGGCCTTTCTTTGGCTGCACTGTTTCAGGGGACAGAGCGGACTTTAACAGCTCTGAGGGGACAAACTGTCAGGGAACTGATAACATTTAGATTTGTCAGGAAAAAGACACAAAGAAAGAAGAGAGAATTCACTTCACACTTGTGTTTCGCTCCACCTTTCCCTTTTTTCCTTCTTATTTCGCTTCTCCGCATCACAGTTCAGAACAATTCAAGAAGCTTTCCTGGCAAGAGAATAATTCCACCAAATCCTCTAACAATGATGAAGAGATGCAATCTTGTAATTATTTTGGGGGCAGCTGTTCTTTCAGACATTTTAGTGCATGCTCCTTTTTTCCCAAATAACTGACCAACTCAATTTAAAATAATCCAGCAGGTTAATTTGACTTGGAAGAGAGAATGAGAACAAACTGTAAAACTACTCTCCAGATCTCATCTTTTGTAAATATCACAGTTTACAGTGCCACTTTCTGTTTCTACTTGGACCCACAGTTATATGTTTACTCACAGACACTACCGACATCTCAGGTGTGCTCACTTTCAGTTTGATTGGTTTAGATACTCTGGATAAAGTGCTGGCTGGTTAAAAAACAAAGCAGAAGAGAATGCAGAATTGCCAAAAACTGCAGTTCCTCCAATGTCCACTTGAGGCTGGCTTGGGGACAAGTCAATTCCCATAGACCCCGATGTTAAAATATTGAACTTTACAACAGAAATAAACATGTTAACAGCCCGCTACAAAAAACAGTTTTGGTCTCTATGGCAATTTTTCTTGTTCATGACAACTGTACAGGGGTAAAGGTGTGATGATCCAACAAGCTTTCCGAGTTAGCATGGAGCCCACACTGTAACCAGCTGCACTCCCTGAAGAAATATTATCAGATATTTTGGGAAAAATTAAATAGTGATTCCAGAGAGAAGCAGACAGAGGAGTGTACAATGTGTGTTTGAAGGATATATCCAGGATGTCAAACTGACTCAGCAGCAACAACAGGTTAAAAAGACAAAGATAGTTAGAAGCTAAAGCCAAACTATAGGCTACAGATCACAGCGTAAAAGTGAACCACCACATCACTGCTGATCGCGTCCGAAGACAATGAATATAAAGGGAGACTTCACCCATACTGAACCAGCTATGTGGCATCACAGTGTGTGCAGATGAACAGTGTTTGGCTTCAGCTTGTGCTGCTGCCAAGCACCCAGACCTCTGTCGCTGGACGGGCAGGGTTGTCCAGGGCAAGACAAACAACATTCATCTGCGCACAATGCCATGACACACAGCTGGTTGAATATCAGCAAAGTTTCCCTGTTTCCCTTCACTGGTTCCTGTACAGCAGGGTCGGTCTTTTTTCAGAGTTATGATCATTAAAAAACAAAAGCAGCATGTGTATATATTCAGTAGGCTATATGCTCAGTAGCTAGCTAGCTAACCCTACACTTCTCAGGGTTTGATTTTGATTTTGGAACAGGGAAGAAACTTACATCTTTTGTACTTTTGCAAAATGACAGGAGGTAAGGGGCCAGTTGCAGCAGCCTCACACAGAAATACAGAGGCGTTTCTAGGTTTTGAGGACATTAGGGGTTGAGCCTGGACCTCTGTCGGTGGGTGTGGGGGATCCTCCTCTTGCACTATTTTTTTGATAAACAAGCTCCATTTTGATGTTTTTTTACACACTCTCACACCTTAACAGTACCCAAAGAATTCCCAGCATGAATCAATATATTTTCATTGTGAATTAGAAGATGGTTGGGAGGCCAACATCAAATTATTGGGGGCCAGATTTGGCCCGTGGGCCATTAACTAAGCATCACTGCATAAGGTCATGGCCCCCCATTTGATAAGATTTCACTTCAGGGACTTAAATTCAAAAAATGTGGTTGTTAGATGTGATCAAGACCATAATTCTATCACTGTCCACTACAGTTGACAAGATAACTATGAAAGAAGTGAAACCTATGATCAGAGCTGTCCCTCTTCTGCCTCTTACTCACACTGGCCTTACATAGTGAATAAAATAGTGGAAATTAGCCATTTTTCTGTGTACCTAATGGAACTCCCTCAAGGACCCCTGGTTGAGAACCATTGTACTTAAAGACCATCTAAGATTTCAGGTGTTCAGTTTTTGCCAATAAGTTAATAATAAGACATTTGTTTTTATAGTTTTAAGCTAATGCAACATGAAATACAGTGGTAGACAAAAGCATCTGCTAAATGAATACATGTAAACGTAAATATGGTAACAAACCACTTTCAGAGTAGAAAGAGTTTCCTGGGTTTTTTGGAGGTGCACGGCTGTCACCAGCTCCATGATAAAGCTGCTGATAAAGTCAATGAGATGCAATTAAAACTTTAAGGAAAGGCAAGTAAGTAGAGCCTGAAATCACAAGATAAACACATTTCTGGAAGGAGGGATTTTAAGAGAAAGTCAATTTTAGTCTTCATCAACTACACACTCTTTCCTCTGCAGATATCCAGGATTTCTTGATTTCTAATGATTTTTGGAGGCCTTTCTCCCGATCTCTTTTTCTTTACTTCTTGCTCTCTAGTTGTATCTCCTGCTCTGCTTCTATTTCCCTCCCTCTCTCTTTTTCTTTTTCTCTCCATTGGTAATTAAGTGGGCAGATTTTATGCTTTTCGGTCTGACAATAGCAGCTCCTGAGGCAGCCACATCAATGCCAAGGCTCACTGTCAAAGAGCTGCCAGAAAAAAACGCTCACACACGATACACACACACACACACACACACACACACACACACTGCGTGAATTACAGAGTAGAATGTGCATATAATATAGATGTACACTTTCACAGATAAAAAGACAGACTCGAATCGATCCAGGATCGTCTCAGATCGAGTGGTACATGCATATTAATGATCATATACATAGTTAAATATGCAGAGTATTGAATCTAATACACACACACACACACACACACACAGTGAACAGTGAATGTGTGTCCTTGATCTCTGTTCCAAAGACCGTGCTGTTTTTGATGCAACTTCACAAAGTCTGTGAAGACAAAAGAGCGACTTCCTGTAATCAACCAGCTCAGCCTGTCAATCAGCGTCGGAGCATGGAAAAAGTCAGGCGTTGGTCAGGCGCTGAACCCTGCGTTCCTTTCCATCATTCCCTCTCTTTGTCTGTGAGAACATTTCTTTTTACATTTTTATCAGCGTTCCCTCTTTTCTCTTGACTCCCCCTCTTTTATTTTTTTCTGCTCTCTCTCCATCTATTCACAGGACCACTTGTCTTCCATTAGCCTCTCCATACAGCGCACTCCAGCACTGGAAATGAAAAGAGTGCAGTTAGTCGGTCCCAGCGTCCGGCTTCATCAGAACATTGATGCTGTTGCTAGGAGATGTGAAACCCCTCTGACCAATCTGGTTGGCTACAACCTCAAAGCAATTCTTATAACAAACCACCTCACAAAGATGCTAAGTACTTCAGTGTTTCTGTGCTGCGTTCAAGGACTCTCCAACATCTGGGATACAAAAGTCGGCCACCAGTGAGGTTCACTGTGTCCTCTTTGAACAAAGTCAGTGTTTCAGTTTTGTTTGTCTCTGAGTGTCACTCTGTTGCAGCTTGCTGGGGCTTTTCAGCAGCAGACAATGAGTGCTCAAATGTCAAACTGACCTTGAAGACACCACCAAAGAGAGCTTAGATAATCGTACCTGCTTGAAACTGTGGTGACACATGGAAATACAAGAAGGAGGTGATTTTAAGGACACATAAATAAATATGAATTATAAACTAGTGGCTGTTTTGAAAGAAATATATCAAGCTGATGCAATGATGTGGAAAATGATCGGCAATAAGTGATGCTACTCAGACCCTAATCTAGGTTTGTGATTCATTATGACAGTCAGAGACATAAAAGATGCCAAAGATGTAGTTATATCAAAATATTTCATGACAAGTGAACAGCAGAATCATTATTTGCAAGACTACAACTAGATTCCTTTTGAGACTACTGTCCATCCCGAATTATTTTAAGAAATATGACATGAAACAACTTCTTATGGGTCTGCAAACACATCACTCTGGAAACACAAGATAAGAAGCGTCATATTTGGACAGTATTCTTGTAAATTCTGCATCAATATTATCTGTAAACTGTATTTGCATACAATCTTTACACTTGGATTTTGTTGCCTCAACTTACAACCTGCATCTGTTGGTTAGCTGCACTATTTTACTGGGAGGAGATTGTGGAAATGAGATGAAAACCATTTCAAAAATTAAGATTTCTTACTAAAATAAGTGCCGGTTGGTGGATCAGATACACGCCAAAGTAAACACCAACTCATGTTCACTCCACAGCTCCACCAGTTTCCCCTCCTTTTCAGCAGTGTTGGGCAAGTTACTCTCAAAATCTAATATCTTACATATTACTAGTTACCTTCATTTAAAAGTAATAAGTTACATTACAATATTACTCTCTGCGTAGAGTATTTAGTTACTTATTACACTACTTTTGTGTAACGTTGACCAAAATGGCCTCAGAAGAATTAACAGGCATTTAAAATAGATGCGGGTCATGTTGTTTCACAGCAGCTAATCAAAGCACAGAAGCTCAAGTTTATTACAGTTTATTTCAAATCCAGCCATTTAAACTGCCTAGACCGTTAGAACAGGACAGTGTGCTGGTGTTACTCTGCAGTTGTAGGGGGTGTGAATGAAAACACATCCAACATATACTAACATCACGCAGATGTGCTGATCACCAGGACAAGGAAAAAACAAACCAGAGGCCAGCTCCTTATCGCCACTGCTTTCTGACAGTCTTAGGATGCAAAAGCAAGACAGGTTATGGTGGGTTAAGGTAGCGTATACTTAGTGACAAGACAACACAAAACAACCTTGGAGGGGATGTTTTTTCTGGTGGCATACTGAGGGAAGTGGAGCGGTGTGAATCAGTGTGGATAAATCAAAAATAAAAACAATGAACAGTTTATTTCAGGTGGAAGTGTGTTATGGGATATTGTAAATGTAATAATATTACACGAAATCCTGTTGGTAATGGTTTATAATACTTTGTTACTGCTAAAAAATAATAGATTACTGTAACGCGTTACTTTTGTTACTTTTGTAACTTTTGTAACTTTTGTAACGCATTATTTTCAATGAACTGGGACTTGTTCTTACTCTTGTGCCTCACCGGAGTGCCCTTTGTGGTTACTGTCTATCCGCGTTGGCTTTTTCCAGTTTGGTGCTGGAGAGAGCGTAGCTATTGGTAGATGAGAATGTTCATGTAATTCAACTTACATATTTGTAAAAGCCAAGCCCAAAAATTCTAATAATAATTAACATGTTTGATCTTTATGTGAACATTAAGATGAGAGAATGGCTAACTTAGGACAGCTCGGACTGAATTTTACAACCAGGGGCTCAGCACCAAATTCTGGCCCTAGCAATCCCTGAGGCCCCTCCATCCTTCCTCTCTTGATCCATGTCCCTCTCATGCACCTTGATTTTACAAAGGCATTTAGCTTTTTTTCTTTTTTGAATCCTTTTTTGGGGTAAGACATGTTAATGTATGTTGATGCAAAAGCAGTCACTCACTCGGGTCTAGCTGCATTTAGAGACAATCCAAACGCAGGGATGTATATATATATATATATATATATATATATATATATATATATATATATATATTTATGCAGGGATATAAATTTTATTCAGCCAATTTAAATTAGGTATGGCAGTAATTACTTGGAAATAAAAAAAAAAAAATTGCAAACAAAACCAAACTTTTTATTCCAGCAGTAGACACCCCATGTTCAAAGGCCATGTCCTTGCCACAGCAGCTGTGGGTTTGATTCCGACCTACAGCCCTTTGCAGAATGCCCTCCCCTCTTCCTTCCCCTTTCACGCTCAACCTGTCCTATCTAATAAAGGCACAAAAAAGCCATAAAAATAATCAAAATAAAAAACTTTTTATGTAAGGCTTTTCAAGGGTCTCCCTCCCTCTGAGGTCCTGGATAATCAGTCCCACTTTTCTCCCCCACTACGAGGCCCCTGTTTATGACCACCTTATACCAAATGATGGAGAATATGGGAGCACGCACATCATAAATTTGTCTAGGGTTGTGAAATCACTTGAAAAGTTGTTTGATGTAGTAAGGCCAGCATAAAACATTAGCTCACCTTGTGCTGATGACTGACTTGAGGTCAGTGGGGGATATTTCAGTGTGCTGAGTTAATGAGCTACTCAAATTCCAAACAATAAAACCTCTGTTTCAGACATTTCAATCTCACATAAAGCAACCACTTCATTTCAGTTCATTCCACAGAAAATAACCGCTAGATTTCCACTGACACAGTCAGCCATAAATACCATGTACCTGTTGAATATCAATACATCTGTCACTCTACGAGTCAATGAAAAGAAACGAGGTGTGTTGCAGTGGTGAGGTCCTCCAGCTGTGACACAGCAGGCGTCATTACACCTGGCTGTAGATATACACAACACCCGCATGATTATTCATTTATCACATGTAAACATCTTTGGCAGTGAGATCTCAATCATCTTCATGACTCATCAGAAAGATAATCAGTGATTTAGTTTATAGTGCTCATAATCAAACAGATTTAATGAAATCATAAACTCAGAGATATAACAACATTGCCCTTTAATTTAAAAAAAAAAAGACTGTACAGAATAGCTAATCAATATTTAGCTACTCTGTACAGTCTTTTTTTTAATTAATTTTTATTAAATTATAAATGTGGCGTTGATAAAAGTATTGAAATTATGTCATAAATTAAAAAAAAATTTAAAAAATCTGACGTTTTTTCATTGAATTTGAAAAAAATAAACACACACAACACATTGATCCAGTTTTTGGGCTATACTAATCTTTATGAGAAAGTGCAAAGCCATTTTGATAGTTTCATCTGCAGTAGAAAGATCTCTCAGTGCCTACATTGATATTTTTTGGTATTTCATATCCCCCAAATCTGTACAGTTTAAAAGCTAAAGGGTTATATAGGTTAGTAAACCATACAATTATTAAAATAGTGTCAATTAAAAAAAAAAAAAAAATTAAATGCATTCCTCTTGACCTGCTGCACCTCCTGTGGTCTTTTGGACCACATGAAGTAATGACGTCATTGCAAGCGGACAATGTGATAAGACAGAAATCTTAGCTTTCTGCTGCTGCAAAAAAATGCTCTAGCAATTATCTTACTATATAATGTCTGTGGGTATGTCTGTGTGTCTGTTCCACGTTTTTTCTCCTCACTGACTTGGTCAATCCATGTGAAATTTGGTACAGTGGTAGAGAGTCATGGGAGGATGCGAATGAAGCAATATTACATCAATTGGCCAAAGGGGGGCGCTATAGTATCCGATTGAAATTGCAAACTTTGAATGGGCATATCTCATGCCCCGTATGTCATAGAGACATGAAACTTTGCACAGAGATGCCTCTCCTCATGAGGAACAAATTTGCCTCAAGAACCCATAACTTTCGGTTATATAGGTTTTCCGCCATTTTGAATTTTTTTTTTTCACTATTGGCAATTGTACTACTATACTTTCAATAAAGCAATTGTACTATGAAATTAAAGAAAAAAACTCTGTCTGAATACGTTGCTCTTCTTAATGGGTTCAGTTGACTATTTAATCTGCAATTTCCTATGACCTGTATCCCAAACACACACCATGTGAAACTGTATGTGGGCAACTGTGCACTCAATGGATATGGACTAGTATATTTTATTTTAGAATGATTTTAAACAGGATTACATAAACAACAATCTCCAACAGCCATGACGGAACAATAATGTAGCATCACCTGTAGCGCCTGTTTTGACTGTCTTTTGGAATGCTTATAGCATAATGTAATGACACCATCACATGTGAACAATGTGATGGCACGGAAGACAGAAATCTTAGCTTTCTGTTGTAGAAAGAATGTATGTTTTGGCTCTTATAGTTTTTATTTTAGATCAGTTTTAAACAGGATCATCAAAACATTTTCAGAGAGTAAAATAGATTAACTAGGAATGAGAACATTTCTAGTCCTGGAAGTTCATTTCTTTTACAAATGTCATTTTTAGAAATAAACCACAAATTTGTCATCATTATGGATCTTCAGTCTGACAGTCATTTTTACAAATTCACACAAAAATATATGATGTGACCAAAAAGCCACAGGTGCGGTGCCTGAAGCGGTGAATGACTCCCTCCACCTGCTCACAGTGAAACCAGAAATACCAAAAGACTGGAAAAATGCTTTGAATATGTGGGTCACCAAAGATGAGCCTTTGGATAAAACACAAACACTGTGTGTGGCATTTGAAGCAGGAGTGTATTTATAATCCTGTATCACTCTGTTGGGTTTTATTGTGTGGAAACTGGGGTCATTTGACAGAGTTAGTTACCTGAGGGAACCTGACATTTAAACAGGCCTCCTCGTTATCGTTTGCCTTCTCCCTTGCTCGCCTTTTGCTCTCAATCTCACTCTCTGGTATTCAAATGTCTGATATCCATTGGGTTTCCTACTCTCCATCCTCCATCTGTTTTTTTCTCGTCCGCTCTGCTCTTCGCTCTCCAGCCTTTTCTGTTTTTTTTCCACTGAATTTTTCCCTCACTTCATCTTTTCCTCCCTCTAAGTCTGCTGGCAGTCACCTCTACAATACTAAAGAAACCGTAGATCAAATTCTCTCCTACCTGCACCAACCAGGTGAATGCTCCAGAGAAAATGAAAAAGGCCACCGAACAATGGCAGGAAAGCAAACTAAACACTCACAGGTGGAACTAATGGGTACAAAAGAACTGGATTTGAGTGGTAGTTTTTCCCATTGATATCACCACTACGACGCTACAAGGACGTATTTGATCAGGCTCTACAGTCCTCATGTCATCCTCCCAGTAACTGTTGAGTCTTTTTTCCACGGGAGAGTCTTGTGTCACTACTGAATATGGGACTACTTCATGTGGTTGTCATATTGAGCATGAACCCTGCTGGACCCCCTGCAGTTTGCCTGCTGAGCAAACAGGTTGGTGGATGACGCAGTCAGCATGGGACCGCACCACTTCCTGCAACACCTCAACTCCCTAGAGACATACGCAATGATCCTGTTTGTGGACTTCAACTTGGCGCTCAACACCATCATCCCAGTCCAAACTCACCCAGCTCTCTGTTACCACTTTTTTTTTTTTTTTTTTTAACCAAATTAGCTCTGGTTCTTGAACCAGTTCTTGGAACCTTGGTGCTATCAAGCTAACCACCTGCCCCGCGTTTCTTTCAGTTTTGAGGAGAACCATTGTAATTATGGATGTGCCATCAACAGAGGGCATTGCACAATGCATAACTTAAGTGACGACTTGTAGAAAAATGGCTTATCCCATTGATCACCTGCAAGCTTTTGTTCTGTTACAGATAAATGGTTTTATCCAAAAAAAAGCATGAACCAACCAAAAATGACACTGTGCATTTTTTTTGTGATGACTTCTCACTTGACTTCTCTATCCTGTCTTTCAAATCTATAGAATATGATACACCCACCAATTAGTGCGTTTACATGGACAGTTTAATTCCCTTTTCATTCGGAATGAAAGTTCATTCCTATTAAACGTGATCTTGTAAACATCTAATTCGGAATGAAAATGGCCAGTGCGACTGAAAATTCATTCCGATGTAAGGGGCTGGAATATTCCGTTTTCTAATTCCAAATGAAAGCATTTCTCGCACTTGTATACATTCATTCCTCTTTAAGTTCATTCCAGTCTTTCTGTGCATGCTCGTTTCCTTGCCCTTCTGGCGCAATGACGTATATAGCACGCGTGCAACATGATGGAAGCTTCTAAAAACAAGAGATGGTCCCGAGCGGTCTTCTATCTCCCTTCTTCGACCTCCTATCTCCCTTCTCCTCCTCAACAGACGAAGCATTAGCAGAACAAGGTTGTTGACGTACTACTGCTTCAAGAATATAAGTGAAACAAGCCTGAAAAAGGCGCTAAGAACGGCGTCGTCAAGGATCTTGTTGGAACGGAATGAGGACTACAGTGTTTTCTTCCGGTAAACGTAAACACGTAACATCCGCCCCGCCCCCTATCCAATCAGAAATCTTCCCTGCCCCAAACCTTGCATGGACCCAAATAAAGCCGATTAAACTGATCTCCCGTGTAAACCCTCATTCATAATGAATATTTCCCATGTGAACTACCTGGAAAAACTTTAATTCTGTAATAGTTTGCACCACAGGTTCATAGATTCTATCATCAGCACACCTTTAATCCCATTTACTTCCAGATGTATACTTCCATTTTATTAAATGTATCAATCTACACTGACTCCACCCACATTTTTTTTTCGTTTCAAGTCTGTATTTGTCAGTTTTAGTAAAGCGTGATCTGCATAGAAAGCTGTTTAAATCACACAAATATCCAGATGTATATATGTTTTGAGCTTATTAACCATATCTCCATTAATGGATAAAGGCTCCCAGTCTATCTTTGAGACTGTATATTTCACTGATTCCCCTCACTTGCTACAGTGAGTGGGGAAATAAACCCAATGATTAGTGTTCTTGCGAATGAACAGACATGAAAACTATTTTGGTTCAGTAAATTTCTGTAGTTGAGCTAGTGAAAGCAGGAGGTTAGACAGTTGTCTGTCAGCAGAATCTCAAGACCGGCATGATGCCAAACTACGAAGCTCTTCGCTCATCTCGTATTATTCTTCTGGTTTCTAGCTTTCTGCTGACACAACTGCTATGTTGCATAGGCTGCTGACCTGCTATTTCCCCCAAAAGATCACTTATCTCCTCCCAAAAAAGACAAAATATGTATCCAGTATGTGGGTCTCAAAGGGTTAATTGTGTGCTACTATTTTGCCTCTTGGACCACACTGTTGTAGCAGTGCAGCACTGATATGAAAGAAACAGATCTAAAACTCAAGATCATTCAGTACATTTCTTTGATTCATTTGACTGCCAATCAGGACACTCCGGGAAGAATCTCTTCCCCTTTTTAATATGGACTTGGCAATAAACTATCAAAATTCTGCGATTTAAAAAATAATCCTTTGACAGCCCTAGGTCACAGTCATAGTGCTACCTACTGACAACAGAAAGTTGGCCTTAAATAACAAAGATCATCCAGTTTACATGAAATTTATATGGTGAGGTCTACACATGATATATAGCAGCATTATGTGTTGTCAGTATGTATTCTGTAGTGCTGCCATGTATCCTCCACATGCGTGAAGCTTTGAAGGCCCATTCATTGCTGCTTGCAGGTTTAATTCAGCTTTGTTGTCCTTCCATACAGTATAGCTGTACATCTATGCTGTATATGTGCATTGAAAGCAACAAATTCCTTGTATGTGCAGGCATACTTGGCCAAAAGGCTGATACTGAGTCTGACATTGACGTCAAACAGAGAGAGCAAAAAGGCGGTTTGCAGAGGAGATGGCTTTAATGTATGTTTCTGAAAAAGAGCTGAAAACAGAGTCCTTACTCCACTTGCATCATGCTGCATTCATTCTCAACATTCTCTACAAGCATCAGTGAACATAAATCACAGCCTGACAGGATGAGTGTCACATGTGCTCAAATGTACAGTGGAGAAATGCTATTGAGGTCACAACATGGCCTTCCATCTGGTGCCCTCCCACAAGTGGTTAAGATCTTACAATAGTGGTATCTACTTTATATCTGTCTGCCGAGAAGTTTGTTTTCTGATGTTCAGTGATCATCGCTGCTTCACAGAGCTGCCAGCGTGAGTTCAGAGTTTCAGCTTCTGTCCAAAATGACAAATATAATTTTCCAACAGTCTGACCACAGACATGAGCAGAATATTTTGCTTCCCTTGGAGTTTAATCGTGAAGAAAGAAATGTCAATCAGGTAATTTTGACCACCAACACAGAACAGATCAAAAACATATAAAAGCCTTCATGGCACGAAGAGATTAAGCTTGATAGATTTTTTTAAAAAATGAATACAAAAGTGTATCTGTCAGTAATCTACAGTTTGTAAAGACTGGTGTCAGAAGAAAAGAGCTTTAATGAGAACAGCTGGATCTGATGCCGCAGCCACTTCCTGCGGTGTTGAACGTGTTATCAAACATCCCTGCATGTTATCAGTCACTTCACTGTGGATCTTTTTTTTTTTTCAGTGGCGTGATCAAAGTCAGGCTCCCTTTCTCAGCACCAGCTTATCTAACAATCCAACACACAGAAGAACCACTGTATACTTCTAATTAAAAAAAAGGCCTACAGCAGCATAATTCAGAATGTGTTCTACACAACAGGAACAGTGGTGGGAAGAAGTGGTTTCACTGGGAAAACCACCAGGGATGTTTTTCAGTAATGACAACAAGGCTGTAGCAATGGAGTCAACATTGAGGGGGTAGGGGTGGTGGCCCGTTTTTACTAGAAATGGCAAACCACACACAGAACTGCAGTACGCCACAACCAGCAGTAACAGCAATATTCCTTATCAACATATTTTACAGAGACAGTCTGTCTGCTCCTGCCTAAGCCTAATTTATGCTTGAGCACGAGATATTTTCACTTGAAAATGTGTCGAGTGTCACTTGACAGTAATGACGTTTTTTCAACAGAAAAAAGTGGGAATTTTTCTATATGCCAGACATTGTCATATTTTGTTGCTCAATGTAATTGTAAGTGTTATCATCATCGACATCTCTGTCCACAGAAGCAGCTGTCTGTCAGCAGCAGCTCCTGCAGAGGCAGGCCAAACTGCCTTCACCAGACCGACTGACAGCAGACATTTACCAAACCAAAATAATTTTCATGTCAGTGCCACAGGATGAAATCAACAGTGTGTGTTTATTTATTGCTTTGTTGATTTTATTTCCAAGCCCACAGTAGCAAGTGAGGGGAATCTACCCCTCATAGACAGACTGGGGGCTGATCATTCAATAAATATAACATGGGATTCACTCTGGACACATCGTGTCTAATCTGAACTCCATGTTATATTTATGAAGATGCAAGAAGAGAATAAGATTATGTTACTGTATCGCCTATTTCTCACCTCAGATGTCTTATGAAACATGTTTTAGTGTATTTTTCAGCTGTAATACAAGATCCGTACTTAACAGCCAGCTGCCAAATTGTTTTTGGAAAACCCGGCCAATACCAGCTTGTTATCCACCAGCAGCAGCGTTTATTGGTCCAGTGCGTTATCTAGTGCACTCTGGTAGTTGTAGGTTCTCTAACTCTTGTGCAAAAGCAATTGTCACAGCCCTTTTTTTTCTGTTTTCTCTGGTCATATAGCACCAATTTCAAAAGTACTAAAGCCCAGTTTTATGAAAAAAAAAAAAAAAAAAAATCTTTCCTACGGTTAAATACTTCCTTATGGACATCCTATCATGACTCTTTTCCTAAACCTAAACTAACCAGTAGGGATGCTAATTTATAATCTATCATAAGATCCATGTGCATATATTTTAATACGATATCATACAAACCGTTGTAGGAGAATACATTGTATATAAATATACTGTAAACTTTTAAATCAGTTTCAAACAAATCTATCCCAGTTTAGACGTCTAGACGTCTTCTGCCTTGCATTCACCAAATAAATGCTTAGTGGAAAGTGAACCTTAATAATATGAGTATAGATTGTTTAGTCATACCACTAGGGAATCACACCAACAATTATTTCCATTGTTCAGACTGAAGAAAAGGAAAAACACACATATATATATATATATTAAACTGCACCTAAAGCTGCAACACCCCCAAATGCCCCCATAATGACCAAGAACAGGACCTTGAATGCAACTCAGAGTCCAGTTATTATGTATTTGCTTTTCATGCAACCCCCTGATGCTCACAATCCATTTTCCATCTCTTGATATCTGTTGTTGATGGCCCTTTGATTGACACCTTGTTTGTCCTAGCAGCGCTTGTGTCAAGGTCATGTTAAATAAAATCACCTTGACGCAAAATGTCATCATATATAATGTAATACTGCAGCTTCATACACATTGAGCCCTTCTGCAGCAGGGCAGCAGAGAGCAGGCTCAGTGTATGTGGAGGATTAACCCTGTGAATAAAGCTCATTCTGCTTGTTTCCATGGCTTTCTCACAGGCTGAGATGGTGCACTGTGCTGCAGCTTTTGCATAGAAATGTGGGGTTCATGATACAAGCTTTTGTAACAAGAAGCAGCCAGTGAACGCTGAAGCCCTTGGTTAAATAAAAGGCATTTAACCAGCTCATTCAAATGCAGCTGATGAACACTGGATGCTTCTGTATCACTCTGCATTATGTGTAGTCTGATATTAATTTTCCTTTTTATTGAAAAATAAATGTTTTACCGAGATCCTTTTGACTTGCAATGGAGTTGAAATGTTCCTATTTTGGCTTGACCTTTTGGACTGAAAAAGTCGAGTACAAGCAGTTTAAACCATGAACACACACAAAATCCAAAAAATATGTCATCATCCATAGGGAAGGGACTTATAAGGACGTCCTGGTAGTTTTGAAATTTAAGACCCCAACCATGTAAATGCAACAACCTTGGTTTGAGTCCAGACATGGATCCTTATTTTATGTAATCCTTAACTTCCTGTCTCCTCTCTGATCCACTACAGTAAAAAGGACCTTTAGTTTAGAGGCCTGGAGTTTGGGTATACTCCCCATTGTCATGTTTGAGCCAGAAAATCCTACATTTGACAAAGAGGCTCAGAAGCTGAAGAGAAAAGCATGCAGCAACTAACACAGCTGATTGTGATTGGCTGAGCAGAGCAGTATCCCCGGGAATAACATCCATATTAGACCATTCAGCACCTCGCAATCTCTGTCTAGTGCCACTGCATTAACCAGTCCCAATTTCTTCCTATCATTAAGCATTCCACAGCTGCCAAACACAGATATTATAGACAGTGAGAACTTCAAAAATGTCATTAAATGCAATTCAGATTTTTGAAGAGTCATTCAACGTAGACGTTCCTGAAACATCTGACAGCAGAGCAGAGTCCTGCAAGTTAAATCTGGATCCACCCTGGGCTTTAAGTCCTGCAACCTGACCTGCGATTTAATGCATCATTTTGCCGTTACACTGTTTAATGAAATGCACTGTGCCATTCAGAATGACACTTTTCATATGTCCTATTTTGCGAGTCTGGCATGTGATACAGTTGTCAGATCAGGCAGAGGCTGCTGATCATCCACACAGCCACCTCTGGCATCTATGATTACTTTTGTTGTCACTGACAAGTAGTCCATTGTTACTTCTGCCTGTACATTATATACATATATTTTTTACCTATTACAACTTTTTTGTGGGTAACTCAGGTGGGACCTGCGGGTACCCAACCCAGTGCAGGGCTCTCAATAGCCTCATCATTTTCTTAATGAAAATGAATTCTAAAGAAGCAAAATAAGATAGTAAAGTCAGGCTGGACAACTTCATACAGTAACATGCTGAAGTTTGGGCACCCCTGGTCAAAATCTAATTTACCTTGAGTCGTTAAGTAAGGAGAAGATGAACTGACTTCCAAAAGACAAAAAGTTAAAGATGACACATTTCTTTAAGCAAGATTACTTTTTTTAATTTCCAATTTCAAAATAACCAAAAAAAAAAAAAAAAAAAAAAAGGGAAGGGCCTGATGCAAAACTTTGGGCACCCTGCATAGTCAGTACTTAGGAGCATTCCCTTTGGCAAGTATTACAGTTTCTGAACACTTTTTGTAGCTTTGTAGCTTTCACCCATTTTTCCTGTGAGATTCTTGGGCTGTCTTGTATGCACTGCTCTTTTGAGGCCTAGCCACAAATTTTAAATGATGTTTAGGTCAGGGGACTGTGAGGGCCATGGAAAAACCTTCCCCTTGCTCCTCTTGAGGTCGTCCATTGTGGATTTCGAGGTGTGTTTAGGATCATTGTCCTGTTGTAGGAGCCATCCTCTCTTCATCTTCAGGGTTTTTGAGGTTTGTGAGGTCACAGGAGAGGCTTTCCTCTGAGGACTCTTCTATGAAGGTCATATTTTTACAGATGTCACTGCACAGTAGAACAGTGCACCATCACTCCAGATCCTGATAAATCTTTCTGCAGTAAAATGCCTCTCTAACCCTAATCCATTGTAGCTGTCCCGCCTTCCTGAGAATATCGGGGCAGTCAGTGTAATATTGGAACTTAGCCACTATAGTGCTGGGACAACACCTAGGACACCTTGTCTCAGCTAGCGGCTCCCTCCAGAGCCTGAAGGTCGCCATCATCAGTTTAGTCACATTAATGGTGGACCCCGTCGCAGAGTCGTGCTCCGGTATACCAACAATCTGGATATTCTGGCAGTGCAATCTGGACTCTAAATCCTCACACTTGTTTTCTAAATTAACAATTCTCCAGTGAAATGTTCCACTTCGGTTCGGTTTGAAGGGTCACAGTTAATCCAGGTATACAAAGACTGCTCCATCTCTGCTATGGTACCCTCCAGTGAAGTTTTGCTGTGTGGTAGATATGCTGGAGAATAATTAACTCTTCAAAGCGAGCAGCTTGGTCTTAATGGGGGAAAGGTCAACGCCCAAGAGCTCCGCTATAAATACAGCAGTGACGTGCTCACGGAAAGATGAAAGAAGCTCAGTTTTAAGTGTGGTGACATTTGTGAGCATGGGTTATGCATCAATAGCCGTCGGTGGTGAGGTGGACCCACCACAGGACGGGAAGGCATCATGAGTGACAGGCTGCAGATGAGTCTATATGGTGTTTCCTCTATTGTTAGCTGTAGGAGACAACATATAAAAATTGAAAACCAAAACAACTGCATTAAATAAAAGTCATATGAGCCTGCTGCACCGCAAAAAAATCATCCCATCCCATTTAGCACATCAATGCTTTTTTGACAAAGGCAAAAAATCATCTTGAGGGAGCGTTAAAGCATTTTTCAAATGTTGCAGTTTCCATGCAACTTTTTCAATGTCATACATCAGAACTTGCACAAAAATATGCTTATAGAAACATAGTTTTTGAGACTCAAATGTGAGGAAACAGTGCATAAATATGGAATTACTTATAGTAAGAAACATGAATTAACTTTTAGTTTTATTCTGAGCATATGAAGGGCAAAATATTGATTTTTTTTAATCGTACTACCTGTAAGTTTCCATCAAAATATCATATAAAAAATAAAAATATTGCCATTGATCAGTCTTGCTTAATAAGTTGCAACAGTGATACCACTAGATCTATTAAGATGATAGCTGATAAACAGTATGGTGATATCTCTGATGGTAGGCAACTTTAAATCATTTCACAGTATCTTGTTATTACTTAATACTGTATGTTTCTTCTGCATTGTGTTGACTCTAACACAACAGCCTGGTAAGAATTTGTAAATATAGTTTTAAATCAGGACACTGCTCTTTGATTCATGGCGTTTGTTTAACCCTGCAGCTGTCAGTATCAAACTGTCCTTCGGCAAGATAAAAAAAACAAAACAAACAAAAAAAAACCAACTGTGTAAACCTATTTGTCTCAGATGAACAGTGAAGTAATTACACAATGTGTAAATAAAACTGTCACCATGTCCATTGTTACCTTTGTGTCCTTGTGGACAGCTATGAACAGAGCGCTTCTGAATGTAAAGAAAGTCTGCAAAGACACAACAGACATTCCTGTGTGAGTGCAGAGTGTTCTATGGACTGCAAACATCCCAACTTTTTATAAAATATTACCCAAGCTGTTGTTATTCACTTTGAAGTGAAGAATATAAAGTGCACCTTGTGTTAAGATACTTTTGTCGAACTACTATAAGCTGGTGTTGCTGTAAAGCAAACAAAAATAGTAACAAAGTGAAGTACAAACATGAGAGGAGGAGGAAGCCACTGCACTGCAGACTTCTGGGACTTCCCTCCATCACAAGGTGTCTCTGAAAACCTTGAATTAAAAAATAATCAATACTTTTAATATAAATATTAATACCAAAATGAGGAGCTTTTGAACGTCAACGTATCAATCACTCAGGTATCGATCAGCTTGTTCCTGCAGCTGTGATGAAATCAGCACATGCCACGTTGAAAGAGTTACTGTTAAATAACTGTGTTCTTCAAGAAATCCTTCATGCAGAATCCTCACCGACCCACATCCCTCTCTGCTTCATCTTGTCAAGGGTAAAAAACACAGTTTTATAACTCACCCCTCGGCTTTTAGCTCTTTTTCACTTTTCAATCAAACATCAGAGGAACGCCAGCATGTTGTGACTGTTTGACTCAACTCAGCCGAATCCAGAAAACTTAAAATACTACTGAAGGTCCATCAAACAACAGCATAGAGACACAACTACAGCAAAAGTGGCCCAAATCTGTTGGCGGGAGTCACTCTGTGATTATAAACATGGAAGCCACTTGGATGGAGGTAGTCATCCTGAAAATATGCATGAAATCTGTTTCAGTGAGGCGATTCATGTCACGGTGCCAACACTCCTGGCTTTGACTCTGCATCGTCACACAACTCCTTACAGAAGTAACAGACATTGCTCCACAAACCCCATAATTAACAATATGTCTCTCTCTCTCCTCTTCCTCATTATCATCTGCTCAGGAATTCATTGGCTTCCACTGCATGTCAACCTATACAGGAAACCATTACAGCAGCCTCCATGTCTACTTCAGTTCAGCAGTGTGCTGCGTGTGACGTCTTTGTTGATGTTCTGTTGTGCTTGCAGGTCAGCTCGGAATCATAATCACTTCCAACTGGAATCTGACACTGGCCATATTTAAAAATTAGTTTGAACAGCCAAACAAAAAAAATTAGAGCAGAGCAACAACTCCAATTTGAGCACTAAGGCTTGCAGTGTGAGCGTAGCCAAAGAGTTACCAAACTAATACAAAGAGGCAGAATGTAACTATAAAGACACACATACCACAAAGACACTCTGGGCTCAAGTTTAACAATCTGTAGACCTAGTGCATAGTCTAAAGTTCATGGTGCAAGTGCACATAGGGCATGTCCACTCCACTTTTGCAAGTTAAACTGCACATAATCTGGGTGCAAAGTAAGGCACAAGGGGTAGTCATAGGTATAGGCGTAACATCAATTCAGCCAATCAGTGTGTCATCTCTACTGCTATTTACATGGCTGATTCAGCAAAAAGAGTGTCCCAAGAGTGAGTCCTACAACCTGGAAATGAGTAAGCATCTTTCCACTCCCGGTTCTCTTGTCTCAAAGTCAATGGGTTTTTTTAATTGGGTTTTTGGTTGGATGCCTGAAAGAAGGTCGGTGGTTAACACAACATTTTCAGCAGTGTTGTGTGAGTGATGTTAAGTCATGTGACCATGGTGTAATTTGTTCATAGCTAAATGTTAGCTTTTTACACCTGGCGACTGTTTTTAAGCTTCAAAAATCAGTGGCGTTCAAATCATGCAAGCTTGTAAGAGGGAAGCACATCATCCCTGGAGCACTCCATTGGAGAGGTGAGCAGTATTTTGCGGAGAGTAATGCAGTAAGAGCAGTAATATTACTGCAATAAATATCATGGGACGTTTAAGCAGCAAAATAAAGAAAAATGTTGAAGAAATTTCAGAGCTGATGATTTAATAGCTAAGGAAGACCTCAGGAGACTTTGAAGAATCACACGCAGTATTTATGAAAAGTCTATCGAGGAGAATCACAGATCAACATAACGTAACAGTTTGTATACTGCCCAGAGTTTCTGAGGGTGTTCTTGCCTAGTCTTCCCCCGCAAGTTATTCCACGTTCCCAAATAAGGTTATTCTGTCCCAGTCTATGGTTATGTGAAGTTTCTATTCATTACTAACTTTAAACAACAAGCACGCTCACCTGGCTTGCTCTGAATCACCTTTCTTTAACCAAAAACACATATCTAAAAATAGACTCTCTTCTGTAGAGCCTGGAGCATAGGGCAATCTCCCTTCCCCTTTAACCTTGGGAGCTATGGCAACAGAGCTGGCTAGGAACCCTTATCTTGGCAGCTCTACTCCTTTTGCCACAACTGGAGACCATACATGAGGTCCGTTCATTACAAAGGTAAAGTAGCCTGACCTCAAGGCCTCTTTTAGGCCTTCTGCTGACCTGGCTGTTACCTTTAGCATAACTATCATCCACTTCCACTACTGACCAAGGCTAAAGGCTGTAACACAGCAAAATTCCTTCACAGAGAACAGAACTAAACTTTTAGCTTCTGAAATGATTCATAAAATGACGCTACTCCTCATGTTTAAGTGTACACAGCGTTTCTTTTTTCTGTGGAGTTGGACAGCAGCTCTGTTCTGATCTCTGCTATGTTCACATTTTTCAGAATGTCATTAATGATGTATTATTTCCCCCACCCGCAAACCATCTGCACATTCCTGTTTGTGTAACAAGCTAGCGTACGCGTGTTGTGAGCCCGCCTATGTAGGCACATCTCGCTGCCTGAAGAACATGTCATTCCATAGCAGGAAAATACTGCGCCATTCTGACTTTAGACCTGCCACCTCAAAAAAGCAATACACCAACAACCTGCCTGACCACACCATATTCTAAGACCAACACTGACCACACAGATGGGAGCAAGCACATTTGTTACATACACATCGTGAGCAATGGCAGGTCCCTTTCAGTTTCTGTCTGGTGGTCTTGCTCTTATGTAAAAGAATTTAGAAACCATTCAAATATCTTGCCAAGGACCTGTTGTCTCAGAATCTGCCCATGGCTTGAGGCTGGAGTTTTACAAGTAGCAGCTATTTACTGATGTAGTTTCATGTTATTATATATTATTGAGGGATTGTATTTGTCATTTATTACAATGAAATAATAAGCATAAATAATGTACAATTTATTGTTGCCAACAAAAGCAAGGCTTTTTTAATACATATTTCCTTATTTTAAAAATGCCCCCCCTCCTCCTCTTTGAATGCCTGTGGAGAGGATGAAGAAGAAAAAACACTTCAGGGTAGGATCATCTCTGTACCAACACTCAGAAGGCAAGAAAACAGAGCACTAGGCTGCTTTAATTCCTTTTCATCTCTTTTCTCTTCCCCTCTCAGAATGATTCGACCTTGAGCTCCTCCGAGTGAAGAAATAACATCGGCACAGAGGTCTTTTGTCATGTTGCGACCGCAGCCGTCAACCCATCAGCCCTCTGCAGGAAGCCTGTATTTCCTTCAGCCTCGACACAGATCTGTAACGCACACTTCTGCTGTGATTAAGACAAGTGTCAGCGAAGTGGAATAATGTTATGTATGATATGGTTGCCTCCCTCTCTGCCTTCAGGTCATGGATCACTTTTCTCATTCTTGTTCCATTTCATTACTCTGTTTACAGGTACACTGCAGCACTAATGCAGTGCAGGTGAAGGGTCCCCAACCCCCATTTGTGAGGCTCAGATCATCTGCAATCATGTAATGAGTCAAATAACCTCCAACAGCTGCATTTAATGAAACTCATTCACTGAAAGCACCAAGCCACATGATCCTTTCAAAATGGAGTAAAGCTAAAGAAGAAGGTTTTTGTGCTGAATATTTATTAAAAATTACAGCCTCCATTTTTTCACTTCCAAAGGAAAAGAGAAATAAATCATCAAGAAAAAAACTAAGAGGAAGAAAAATAACCAAAATAAAACCACAGCTGAAATGCCGGAGTTCAACTTACATGAGGTAAGTGTAAATTAGTCGTTGTTGTTGTTACAGAGGACCTACTGTACTCATCTTCTGTTTCTACTAGAACATATTTTTATGATTTAATGTTCAATAAACACTTAATTTTCCTAACTGTGTGTGCTGGAACACCTGTCACCCTGCACCTGTCTCTTAAAGCCCTCTTTCCAAAAAAGCCCAGTCTGCTCTAGAGTTTTTAGGTCTACCTTACCTTACATCTCCGCTAAGACAAATAAAGATGCAGACATATCCCATTTGTGGTGTACATGACATGCCCCTACAACCACACACACCACTAGTGCACGAAAAACCCACCATTGCACTATTCTTCTTCTTAAGAACGCTCCGTGAAAGAAAAACGTGTTTCCCAGAGTTGCACATAGCTTAAAGGGATAGTGCACCCAAAAATGAAAATTCAGCCATTATCTACTCACCCATATGCTGAGGGAGGCCCTGGTGAAGTTTTAGAGTCCTCACATCCCTTGCGGAGATCAGCGGGTGGAGCGGCTAGCACACCTAATGGCTGACGGCGCCCCAGACTAAAACGTCTAAGAACACAAAATTGAATCCACAAAGTATCTCCATACTGCTCATCCGTAGTGATCCAAGTGTGCTGCAGCCCCGACATAAAAAGTTGTTTCAAAAAACGTCATATGAACTCCGTTTTTAGCCTCACTGTAGCCTGTAGCTCTGACTGCTTCTCTGTGCTCAGCGCTCACATGTGCGCGCCTGCGTGAGACCAGCGAAAGCACGAGCTTTGCTCACCCGTGTTTACATCACGTGACACGTGCACCGCAGGGAGAGACAACAGTAATCACAGTAGCTAAAAGATAATTTGCACTACGGTCTTTTAGCAAAGGACAGCCCAACATGTCTGAAGATTTTGAAATTGAGGAGGAACAGCATTTCTTTGTTGAGCCGTATCAGTCTGGGGCGCCGTCAGCCGCTCCCCCCGCCAATCTCCGCAAAGGATGTGAGGACTCTAAAACTTCACCAGGGCCTCCATCAGCATATGGGTGAGTAGATAATGGCTGAATTTTTATTTTTGGGTGCACTATCCCTTTAAGAACTCATCTGGGAAAAACTCTTATCTTAGCGACCCTTCTTTGCTAAGACGTTCTTAACTGTGCTCTTAAATCTTGGAAGAAGGAATATGATCTGAAATCAGGGAGAAATTTACAATATCTGCAATAAAGTTTACATGTTTCCCTGAGGTTAGCATGTAGCCTCATGTAGAATTGTACACTACTATAAACAATTGCAGTAGCATACATGGAGCAGATGACCATTTTAGGAAATCCAGCACACAATAATGTCATACTGTAGCCCAAGTTGAAAAAAACATGTTCATATCAGCAGGAAAACTGAGGTTTATTCTTGCAGCGATGATGCCAACATTTGCCTCATTATTTGAAACTTGTTTTTTCATTATAAAACTATGTATAAGAAACAAAATAAGGAAATGGATGGCTAATAGGTCCCCTTTAAAATAAAGTAATTAATCTGTGTTGGAGTTACCTGAGGAGCAGCTTTACTTTCACAAGGAAACCTAACATGTCCTGGAGAGCATGGATCTTATGCAGCTCTCCAGTCATGGAAAGTCCTTGAAAATAAAAAGAAATTTGACCAGAATATTCTAGAAAACACTGAGCTGAATAACAGTCTGGTTGCTTTATGTTGCCCTAAGCAGATATTCCACTTCTATCCTGGGACAGTACCCACTAATCAAATTACCAATGCTCACCGGGCACCACCCTGCACTCTTAATTCCTCCCTTAAATTCCTTCTTATGTTTCTTTAAATATGGAAAATAAAATGCTTTTCATGCTGAACTTTGAAGCTATTTGATGTGTTCACTGAGTGAAATCTTCAAACTCTAGACCAGAAAATGGAAATATTCTACATGTCTTATGAGTCAGCTTATACCAGTTTCCCCCCAGCATTCATCTGGACATATCTGGTATCTTTAAAAACTTTTGGATCTCCACTCGAATTCAAAACAGTCTGTTAGTTTGAAGAGAGCTTTTAAAACAACATGAGCTTGTAAAGACTGAGCCACAGGAGGCTTCAGCAGAGCTAAAGAGGGAAACAAACATACTAGTATCTCATTTCTGGAAAATGATTTCTGTAACACAGCAGGTAACTTTGAGCAGTGTAGTTTTCTGAGCAGCATGTTAGTTAGAAGACGGACTCCATCAACTTGCTTGCAGCAGAGCCCCTAAACGTGACATGCAGCTGTAATGAAGCTTTTATGACTACAAAAGCATAATAAGGGCCACAGAAATGCCTTTTTGTGCGTAGCAGTTGACTCGTATGTAACATCCAATTAGATGGTTTGGGGGAGCTCAATTAAAGTCTCTGTATTCCAGTTTTCACCATTATAATTATCCTTATTTTTGAGTGACAGCAGCACCGGCGCAGCTCTAATGATCCTACCCCCCGTCAATGGAAAATATCTCAGCTTTGAGATCCAGAGTTCACATTTACAGGAATTGTGTACAGGTGGAAAAGCGGCGGTGACCTCACAGCCTGTGACCTCCACACGCGTCGATCGTTAATGACAACCAACATCAATTGGTGGTGAAAATCTCCTGTTTAAAGAATTAATTCCTCACACTCTGGTCTCTGTGGATTCATTGATCTTCACATCACATGGATGAACTGGTCTCAAGTGCAGAGCATGAAAGCTGAAGGCCGTCATGCTCTCATGCTGCATTGATTGGCTACGATCCGGTGTTATATGATTACAAGGCTCCAACTCTTGAAGGTGAGCATCACAAAATGAGCAGTAATACCCCATATTCACCAGGCTTCCCACAATGGAAACATTCATTGAGGTCTGCTGATGAAACTCAGAGACAGACGAGGTTTGAGAGCGAATAAAGTAGGCCGACATATCTGGTTTGTACATGTCACTAAATCCTGGACTGTAGGATCTGTTTTAAAATGAAAGCTGGCAGCAAACTCCACTTTACTTTTTTTTTTCTTTTTAGTCACAGGAGGGACAGTCTGCAGCTCCAAGGCCAGCAGAGATGAACTGTCTGCTTCACCGTCCATTACAGGAGACAATTTGATGTCAACTGGGAGAATACTGTCACTGGTGTTAAATCAGTTTGACTGTATACAGTAGTGAGTCTTACTCTATTTGACCTGAAAATGGCACTGGACACATAAATATAAATATATAAAAACACAGTAAATAGTTGGTTTGAACATGAAAAAAAAAATCATACTTTTGAAAATTTAATTCAAAATGAAAATTTTCTGTGCTTAACATGTTTGATTTTTTTGTTTGAGTTTATTTTGGTTGTCTGTTCAACCATAGTGACTGTCACTGCTAATGCTATGCTGCTAGCTACAAATACTAACTGTTGCCTGCTCACCCCAATACTCTTGTCAGTTACCTATTCATGGTACTGTAACAACATTATTAGTCAGTCATGTTAACTAACCTGCTTGCTGCTCATGCTTGCTTTAGTTATAGAGTGCCCCAGAAATGAGTCCTAAAATCCAGAAATTATGTTTTTGCACTCCTGGTTCCCTCATCTCACAGTCAGCAGGTGTTTGGTTAGATGCCTGAAATAAGGTCTGTCACACCTGTGACTTGTGATTAGAATATATGCAGTTCACATAATCCGGTTGAAATTAATATATCTAACGCTTGAAGATCCGCTCATTACTTAAAGTCTGTGTCATCCAACAGAGAAAATAAAAATATATTAAGAGATCAAACACCGGACTCTGAAAACTTGCCACACTGCAAGCAGCAGTTACAAAACCAGCCACAACTCAGCCCTGAGCAGAGTGACCGTCTGCTATTGACCAGTTAAAAGACTGCAATGTTCACAGCTCCACCTTTTAGTACCAGATCTGTGTGCTAGGTACCCCAACAGAGGGATGACCAAAAATGGAGATGGTAAGGAACAGTTCCATTGGTACCATCCACAATTTTTTACAGTGGAAACGGAAAAAATGCGCACTGAACTGTACCATGCTGTACTGCTCTGTGGAAACAGGGCTTAAGCGACATGTTTTGTTCTACGACATGTCAGTAAATACCTTACCTGTACATGTTTAAGATTTTATGTGTCCTAAAAAAGGCATCTGCAAACAAATTGCTAAATGAGAGTACAGAATGTCATTGCGTCAAAGACGGCCTTACTGCCTTAAATTATGCGACTGTGGTGTGGTTCATTTATAGCTTAACTTTAGCAATTTACTTCTGCTGATTGCATCTAGGCTTCAGTAATCCTAAAAGTGGTGTTCATTCGTGAAGATTATCTTAATGAACAAAATGTGTAAGAATCAAAAACATTTGTTTGCCACAGAGCTTGTTTTCTGCAATAATTCAAAATCCAATGGAAAAAAATGCACTTTTGACAAGAGAACCAGGGCAACGCTAACTTCTGCATGGGCCTACAGAAAAACATCATCTCAGGAGCACACTTATGCTGACTATCTGTTGGCTGCTCTTGCAAATAGGCCTAGGTTTTTCTAGGCTCTGTTAGCTGCTCATGCTAACTCATCTGTCAGTTGCGCTAACTTTTACTATTATTCATTTTACTGTCAGTTTTAGTAGTTTTATTATACTATTTACTGTTGTACCCAATATCTCTTTTTTGGCATTTAATTGGTAGGATTGATCATTTGTAGATACTTCTACTTGTTTCTGGTTGTATAGTAGTGTTACTGAGTGATCCTGCTCAAAATCTTGACAGTTTAGTGCAAACTATTGAAAAGCTACATTTTATTTTAAAAATGTGGTATGAAGTGCCCTCTACAGCTTGAAACCTAGTTACTAC
Organism: Epinephelus fuscoguttatus; assembly: GCF_011397635.1. NCBI lineage: Eukaryota > Metazoa > Chordata > Actinopteri > Perciformes > Serranidae > Epinephelus > Epinephelus fuscoguttatus. Next base: position 8,606,766 of record NC_064768.1, on the reverse strand, counting down.
ATTTGAATTTACATTACATTACATTGGAGGTGAATGATTCTTTTTCGGGGTGAATGACGTCACTAACCGTCCATGCTAAAGCCTGCCCTCCTCCCTTTACTCCTCCCCTTACTATAAAACCATTCTGTCCGCAGAGAGAGCCGAGCCTTGGGGGTCTATGTGCAGCCGGGGAGGGATAGGTGGATGGATGGATGCGGTGGGCTGCTGCGCGGTGAGCCCAGGCTCCCAGAGAGGGAGAAATAGAACCGGCCGCCTTGCCTTCTGCCCGTGTGACACAGTTAGGGGCGGTTTTCCAAGCCACCATCGGCACAATGAATATAAGCTCCACTGTCGGCAGGGTGAAAAAAAGTCTAAGTGTGGAGATGGGGAGAAGGGTGAACAGGGGGAAAGAGGCCGAGCTGCAGCCGCCTTCCCTTCTGCCTGTGTGACACAGTTAGGGGCGGTTTTCCAAGCCACCATCGGCACAATGAAAGTAAGTCGAAGTGTGGAGAAGAGGGACCTCTCTCCCCTCAGTGAGGGACAATCTTCACTCCGCCCCCTTCCTCAGCCGCTGTCCTCATCCCCGCTCGCGCGGGGTGAGTCTGCACAACCTGCGGCCTCTGTGTGTGGCTCCCCAGACAGCTAACACCGTGGACCCGCCGGCTCCTGCCAGGATTGGGCTGGTAAATGCTAGATCGCTAGCGAACAAAACGTTTATCCTGAAGGATTTCCTGAGTTCCCTGACTTGACTGTTGGTGAGTCCAGCGCTTTCACTTGCTGCTCTTTTAACTCCCCGCGGACTTCGGGTCGAGAAGGAGGAATGTCACTATAAATGTAAGCAGCTAGGTAAGATGACGTGTGCCGTCTGAGTGCCGTAAATGGCTTCGTCCTGGAAGCGACCTGGGGCAGACCCAGAGACAGTTTCCTAAAGGTATGGATATACACTATATAGAAATAGCTTATCTTCACGGGTCCATGTCATTGGTTCGACAGCCCATTGGTTCGACATCCCATTAGTCCGACTGTCCGCGGTGCTGAACGGCTCGCGGCGGGGCATATGGTGTGCCGCGACCAGCTTGAGGCGGAGCAGGCTCACAGCTTATGTGTTTGTCACTTTCTTTTTCATTTTAACCCACACCATGATCTTTTCCTGACCCTAACCAAGTGGTTTTTGTGCCCAAACCTAGCCAGACCTTAACCACAGGGCATCATGATGATTTCGGAATGGACTTCGGAACAATGAGTTTAATATAGTTGGAACAATGGGATGTCGAACCAATGGGTTGTCGAACCAATGGGCAGTTCCCATCTTCACACCGATGGTCTCATTTGCTGTTGTAGGTCACACACAGACATCAGCAGAAACGAGAGACTTTTGCATATTCAGTTAAAAGTTCCTTGTAGCGGCTTTAAAAAAAAGGGAGAAAATACCAAGCTAACTGTTCTCAGATGTTTGATAGGCTACAACAAACTTGCTGAGACAAAACCTGCATTAAAGGTTAAAAGTGTTTTTCACTCTGACAAATGGCCATATTTAAAGACCGGCAAAAATGTTAAAAAAGAGTAGTAGCTAGGGAACTAAATAATCATTATTTCAACCTAAAGTATTTCAAAGTGATTGCTGCTGAATCCAGAGTGATTATTTCAATTAGCAGACTGATGCAATCTACTGTAACTTATAGCCTAATCAGTGCATTGATGCAATGACTGGCTTTACGATAGTGTTTCAGGGGAAACCATTTGCCATCTGTATACAGTATAATTTTTTTTTCACATAAATGAAATTGAAGTGGCTGTTTTATTTCTCTCTGTGATCCAGGATCAGCAGTCATTTCCCTTGAAGATTCATGGCCCTCCAAACAATAATACTACTCTTCAGTAATCAAACCTCCTCCTCTCTCACCATGACCTTGTCGAGGCGAACGTCAGCCTGTGTCAATCCTCGACGCCTTTAAATATTTATGATCATGCAGAACAACGGCAGCCTGTAGCCTTAAATCCTTAAAGGGGGGCCTAGGAATCTGATTTCAGGGGCTTCGTGCACACCATATACTTTTTCATTATCTCCAGATCGCATGGAGGCGGATGAGGTCAGCTGAGGTCAGGTGAGTGGGCCGAGGGAGAGGGCGGCAAGTTGAAATTAATTCCAATTATTTTGGACACCTATGCAGATCTCGCCCTTGGGTGATGCGTACAGTATGTCACCTGTATGAGACACATTACCAGTCAAGATAGGATGGATTGCTGTAATTTAAATATTGTCAGTCATCGCTGTCTCCCTGCCAAACTTCCCTCCCTTCTTCGTCTTTTGTTCGCTGATCTCCTGCTCTGCTGTGCCGTATGCTTGGTTACCTTTTCCCATTTTTCTTCGAGGGTAATTTTCTTTACTGCGGAAGCGACACACAATTAGTTTTGGGATGATGAGCTATTCTGAGCTTTCCATGACCCCTGACGATATCTAATCAATTTAGAGATGTGTTTTTTTTCTTTAATTAATTAAAAAGAGATCAAAGAGTCGAGATAAAAGCTTCCGCCGTTCTGCCACAGAATGATTTCAGCAGCGCTTTTTAAATGAAGATGAAACATTCACGGTCACACACACTTTCACATTGACACTCTTATCATGAACTCATAAAATTCACTTGCATTCATTCACATACACACACTCAAGCACACCAGGCCTCCTGCTCTCCAAACATGCAGTCTTATGTATATTTATGATATGCCAATATGGAGTACTTCAAAGAATTGTCCAGCCCTGAAAAAAAGGAGAAACCCTCCCCGAGGTGATCTGCCAGCGTCTGTAAATTAGACCCAGAGTTCTCACAGAAGAAACCAAAGACCGGCGAGCCAATACGCCACGTGACTCTGAGTCCTTCAAACCCGAATTGGTCGCAGAAAAAAAGACAAAAAACTCATCACCACAGCGATCTCTTTGTTGTTAATGCTGCTCATGATGCAACCATGATGACAGACGCATCTGGAGCTTTGACTCTGACCCAAAGGGGGAGAAGCTGCACCAACACTGACCATATACTACAAAGGGACAGAGTTTTACACACAAACACACAAAGCAGTGTTAGCAGCAATTGTCAGACCAAAACACTCTACTGTGGAGGCAGTAAGAATCTCACTGGTTCAGTCAAACTTAATTTATAGTTTATATTTATACCATCAGGAGAGGTTGTCAGACATGTCACAGGATAAAATTTAATGCTGAACTGACACACTTTGAGTGTTGCACAAAGGTGGGATCTACAGCCATTTTTCTTGAGGTCAGTAAATAGAAGGTATTTTATTGTAGTACATTTTGTGATGTAGGAGAGAGTGCAAGTTGCTTTACAGGTCTGTTGCTGTGGTGAATACGAAATAAGTACAATTTGCAAACACATTAATAAAGCATAACAGTTCTCATAGAAACTCTCCTAAAAATCTTGCTTACCACATACTTACTGTGACAAAACAAACAAACCAGACACATTCTAATCAGCAGAGCTCCAGTTAGTATCCTTCAGATTTTCATTACGTATATCATACTGTTTTGTGACAAATTATGGTGACTATTTTTCAAGCACTTGTTATTCATTGTATTTATATTCTGAAAAATAACCTCTCAATGTTGCAGCCTGACTTTTTTGGCTGAACTACAGAGTTGACGGCAGCCCAATAAACAGAAAAATCTGTCTGCAAGTGAGTGATGAAGTTTCACCATTAGTTGGAATGAGTGGTTACTAAAGTGTTGGTTTTTCCCCATTGGCCGATGCTCTTTTGAAATAGATACAAACCAACTGACAGAGCCATGGTGGATTTAGCAAGCTAGATAGCTAACGACCAACCAGCTTCATTGAACACTCGTCACAGGATAGCAAAGAATATTGCTATCATGAGACAAGTGACGACTTTGTTTGACAACTTTTCGATGGAGAAAAGAGAGAATTCAGACATCAATTTGTTTGAGAAACAGCCGTGTCTGTATGAAACAAGCCTTACATGTATTTAAACGTTTTTCAGTATTTACGTGTTACAATGTCAGAATCATAGATTTCAGAGCGGCACTGATTGAAATTGAAGTTAATATTGTATTTTTCAGAACAGAACAGTTTCCGCCGCAATGACAAAATTCTCCTTTTGGTAATCAGCCCCAATAAAATGTTTTACAAACTATCCTTAATGGCAGATCTTGGCTCCAATAGTGGCTGATAGCTTTGCAACCTCCAATAGTAACACAGGGACAAGTTACATCCCCAGCCAGAGCTGAAGAGGACAGCATTGTGATAAATCGAGCAAAAAGGAGTTGATTAGTGGGTATAGCTCCAGAGAGAGCGGCTCCTTTCCGCAACGTGACTGTTTCTAGGTGTATTGTTTTTCATTTTAACATGTAATTTTGAACTGGACCACGGCCAGGGCTCAAGGGGCTAAAATCCAGGGTGAAAGTCATGGCAAAATACTTAAACTTTATGTCAGAAATGTTTAAGGAGATATAAATCCCTATATATATATATATATATATATATATACACACATACTATGGCGAAGGCATGACCTGCATCACTCTTCCACTGACTGGCCAGTATTTGTTGCCTTTGTTGGTTGGGTAGGTTAGATTTGGGAGTGAGGAACAAGATTGTTTCGGGTGGGGTATGAATGTCAGGGAAAACTAATCAAAGGGAATGTAAGGATTGGCCTTTTAAAGCAATGCATGTTTGTTTTCGGGATACCAGACTATCTGACAGATGGGCTTCAGTCCAACGGGACATTTTTTGGAGTACTGGGGCTCCAGAATTATGAGCCACTGGAGCAATGGCATTGCTCCAAAAGCCATGGGGCAGGATATAAAAATGAAAGTACTGTATCCAGCACAGTTTACATTTCAATGTGTTGCACAAATCAACAGTGTTCAGCAGCAGCAGCAGGTCTGTGCTGTCTGCTGGAGGCTTTAACCCAGAACGTCTGACAGCGCTGTGAGCGGAGACATTTATAGCTGGAGCCACCCAGTGGGAATTCAGATGCCACATCAGCTCCCTATCAGCACCACACCTCGACTACGCCTTCCACACGATCACAACACGTCCTCGCCACAGTCGCTAAAAAACCCCGAGAGCAGCTGTTGCTGCAGACGACAAACTAAAACTGTTTGTGTATTCATGTACCTCGCTGCTTTCTGTCTGTGCAGGGGGAACTCTGTGTTTTCTCTAGCGTCTCTGTAGATGCCAGAACAAACAGTAACCGTGTGATTTGCCCCTGCAGCCAACTACATTTGCATTACGGCCTCAGCATACGCCACTATCAGCACGAATCAGTTCCCCCCGACCAGCAGAAGCTACTGAAAATTAGCTCAGGTATGCAGTTCAGTTCAGAGCAACAGCAGACAGCTTTGTGTTGATTCATCCTGATGCATTCAAATCATTTAAACTGATATGTTTTAACAACAGTCAGTCAGACATTTCTATCAGCATGTCCACCAAAATAAATCACTGGATTATCAGAGAAGTCATTCAAAACACAGGTGGCAGCCAGCTGCTCTAATGACTTACATTTACTCCTGTTACTGCAGATAAGTGAGACATTGTGTATGTGTCTTGTTTATGAAAATTATTGTGAGTAGGCTACAAATGTTGTTAACCCTGTAAAATCTGGATATAAGCCCAAATTTAAGCAGTGATGAGCCCTGTGAGTTCTGGGTCTTAACTCTTAATACTGGATGACAGTTTCTTGGTGGTTTAAGAAATTGACCATAATTGTAAAGACTTCTCACAACTTGTCCAAGTTGATTTCAATAACTGGTTACATTCAAAAGAACTTAATAAAAGAAAAAAAAAAACAGACTTATAATCATCAAAATCCATTAAATGGATTAACATACTGTGATTACCTTTCCACGTATTTGTTTTTTCACTGTTATTGGCAGGGTCCACCATTATTTAAACAGTCAAAACATGGGAACTTTTATTGTTAAGCACATGGTTCCTGCAGATTCTTAAACAGTCTTAAAAGGCATCACATTTATTAATCTAAAAATAAGCACTTAATTGATATTAAAATGCATTACATCAATCATCAATTTCATCAATATTTTAAAGTCTTAAATGAAATGCTAACACATAAGAAGTAGGCTTTTAGGATTTATTTTAATTCTTCTTCTTCTTCTTTTTTTTTTCATCGCATAGTAAAATAACTGGTAATTTTTTTTTTCTTTTAAATGATTTCCCAAATGCCATAATCCAAAAAGTCATACAATAAACATTTTGGCAAATCTTTTCCTAACCTAAGTTACTGATGTTGCTACATTTTTTCTTCATTTGTTTTGTGATTGTAAAATTGGTCTTAAATTTAAGTTTGAGTGCATTAAGCATTAAAAAACATCTTGAATCTCACTTGTCTGTGGGAACCTTGGATGGAAGCAGCCCTAGACCACACAATGGATTTGTCACAGAGGTCATCGCTCACAACAGTCTTTCATCAATAATGTGTCTACAAATCAAAACAAAACTAGACCTCAACCTCCTCTGATGGCTGACGTTTTTAAAACATTGTGAGTTTGTTTGGCTGCACTGAAACAGACACACCAGCTGCTCGTGGGTTAAAAATCTTAAAGATGATAACTTGAACCTATGTAAATGTAAATGTAAATGTACTTTATTTATATAGCCCTTTACAACAACCCACAGGTGAACCAAAGTGCTTTACAGAATATAACATACAATTAAAACACAGAATAAAAGTATTGCCACACTACTGGGTATTAAAGGCCATCCTGAATAAATAAGTTTTAAAGTGATAGTTCAGGTTTTTGGACATGAAGTTGTGTGAAACACTGATCATCTGTAGCTCTGATGTGACGGTGTCACTACTCTCAACGAGCCTCCTGCTCTGAGAAATCGCCCGTAGCTTACCGGAGAAAAAGTAGTTCTGAAGATGTACGGGGGACACGTAACCAAAAGATTTTAAGCTACAAAAAGGTATGCATGTGTTTTGTTAGACTATTTCAATAATTTTAAAACAGCCCCACATTACGTCAGACCTTGCTATCAATTAGGACTATTTTCTGGCCAGTATCACTCCGCTGTGCAGGCCCGCAAGACAGCACGCAAACAGAAATCAATTAGACAGTTCATCACTGCGCTGTGCAGGTGCGCAGGATAGCAACAGCTAACGAAAACTTCATCGGCTGTTTCCAATAGAGAACCAGCAGGCTATTATTAGTGAGGAAAAAGATGTACTAGCCCCATATATACCTACTACTACAGCGCGAACACCGGCTCAGGCTCATGACACACCCTTGTCAGCTGCTGTAGGTAAACAGAGGAATACCAAAATGGTGCAAACTTGTGATTTCCCCAGCTGTGGGAATAAAAACATCGCCGGCTTCCAATTCCATCGGTTTCCTGTTACAGATGTAACCTGTAGGCAACTTTGGCTTGTGTCAATTGGGATGAACCTCGCTACCAAGTTAACGAGGGTGAAGCAACTGCACTTATGTCAAGCTCACTTCAGCTGCCCACAGATCCCGACGGACAGAGAAAAAGCAATTTCCGCACTGCTGTGCCCAAAGAGAGATATATTACCTAATAGCAGTCTATATAACGATATCTGTAACTGTCTGTAAAACAAAATGTTTGATTGAACTAATAGCCTGTTGTGTTGTGGAGAGTACATTATACGCAGCCTCGTTTTACCGTCGGCATTTAGTTTATTATATTAGGCGAACTGCTAAATCCATGACATGAGTAATCAATCACATAGAAATGTGAAGTCATATGTGATTACGACCAGACTCTACTTTGTTCTGGTGGTGGGTTAGCCAAAGTTGCCTACGGGTTACATCTGTAACAGGAAACCGATGGAATTGGGAGCTGGCGATGTTTTTATTCCCACAGCTGTTCGCACCATTTTGGTATTCCTCTGTTTACCTACAGCAGCTGACGAGGGTGTGTCGTGAGCCTGAGCCGGTGTTCGCGCTGTAGTAGTAGGTATATATAGGGCTAGTACATCTTTTTCCTCACTAATAATAGCCTGCTGGTTCTCTGTTGGAAACAGCCGATGAAGTTTTCGTTAGCCGTTGCTATCCTGTGCACCTGCACGGTGTGCTGATGAACTGTCTAATTGATTTCTGTTTGCGTGCTGTCTTGCGGGCCTGCACGGCGGAGTGATACTGGCCAGAAAATAGTCCCAATTGATAGCAAGGTCTGACGTAATGTGGGGATGTTTTAAAATTATTGAAATAGTCTAACAAAACACATGCATACCTTTTTGTAGCTTAAAACCTTTTGGTTACGTGTCCCCCGTACATCTTCAGAACTACTTTTTCTCCGGTAAGCTACGGGCGATTTCTCAGAGCAGGAGGCTCGTTGAGAGTAGTGACACCGTCACATCAGAGCTACAGATGGTCAGCGTTTCACACAACTTCATGTCCAAAAACCTGAACTATCACTTTAAGTCTTGATTTAAAGAGGCCCAGGTCAGAGATAGCACGCATGTCGCAGGGGAGCTTATTCCAGAGCCTGGGTGCAGCAACTGAAAAGGCTCGGTCACCCCAGTGTTTATACTTAGACCTGGGCACTTCCAATAAAAGTTGGTTGGATGACCTCAAAGCTCTGCCATGCTCACGAACAGTTAAAATCTTAGATAAATAGGATGGGGCAAGGCCATTGAGAGCTTTAAAAACAAACATTAAAAGTTTAAAATCAACTCTAAAATGGACAGGAAGCCAATGGAGAGAATAGAGGACTGGGGTAATGTGCTCTTGTCTACTAGTGCTAGTTAACAGACGGGCAGCTGCATTTTGAACAAGTTGAAGGCAGCTAAGAGAAGACTGAGAGATGCCAACGTACAGTGCATTGCAGTAATCTAGTCTGGAGCTAATTAGAGCATGGATAGCTCTCTCCAGGTCGTGACGGCTCAAGAATGATTGAACCTATGGAGAGAGAGGTTTCTTACCTTAAAGTCTAAATCATGAGGACTCTTATCTGCTCTGCCTCTGAGTCATTATTAGTTGTATGATTTTAGAAAAAAAAATCACTCAGTTTGAACAAAACATTTACAGAAAGCTCACTATCACTGTAAACTGATCTTCCTTTCGGTCACCACATATGTATTGCAAGCAGCTTGCAGTCTTTGCTCCATAATGCAATCAAACCTGGATGTAAACATTTAAATAGTGTCTCACAGTATTAACCTCTTTAACTCTGCCAGACTCAGTGGTTCATCGACAAGTACAAACCATATAGTCTGCCCAAGATTTGTTTAAAGCCACACTAGAAAATAATCCTTTAACCGGATTGTTTTTACCTATGACTCTTCACAGCCTTTTTTTCTGTTTTTATTTTCAAATAAATTTATGTGCCAGTGCACCAAGATTAGTTCAACCTGCGTCAAAAGCAAATAAACTTGTTATTATGTCAATATTTCAATTTTTAATTTTTCATAGTTCAGCAATCGCAATCAATACATTTCTTTTTTTTCTAATTAAAAAGACATAAATACTTCACCTGAAACAAGTTGATTTCCATTAAAAAAGGCTTAAACAGAATAAATCTGACAATGCACTGAGAATATTCTCAGTGCATTGTCAGATTTATTTTGTTTTGTTGAGATCCAAATGCAGACAGAAATGACTTGATGATGTGGACAGATTTTGCAGTGCAGTGTTTTGTTAGTAATGTTCCAGTGGAGTTTCCAAAGATACTAAATCTGTCAGGCCATATTTCTGGAAATGTGTCAAAAATGTCACAGTAGAACATTTCCGTGTGATTGAATGGTTCACCCTTAAAAACATGCAGAGTTGGTTTTGAATATTTCATTCAGTGTAAACATCATGATGGCTTCAATGAAGCACTGGAAGATGCAGAGTATTCAGATGATGTGAAAATCATTAACCTCTCTGAATTTTGTCTGTCACAAACAAATCTCCTTTCAGGTTTTTAATAAATGCAGAACCTGAACTGGAAGTCCATGTTGAATCATGTTAACCTCAGAATAAAATATATGAAATATTTATAGTCATTTCAGTTGTCTGACCTCATTCTGTCAACAATCCAAAAAGTTTAGACTCAGCTGAGAAACACACTTCCAAAAACCCAAAACCTCAAAAAGTACAGTTTGCATCATGCAGAGCAGGGACGATCTCCCCAACCGAGTCTTTCTGACAATTTTAAATACACATCTCATATTAAAGAGGAACATCATAATGCTTATAATCAGTTTAAACAACTTAACACCCATCCGAACAACTTCAGAATCACAGACTGGATCCATCTCAAGAGGAGAAAGTCAGAAATCCCTCTAGTATTTCTAACATGTACACACAATCCGCAGGCGCGATGGACACAGGGTCTTAAAATGCAAATAATCAGGCGCTTCATCCTCAAAAAAATCCACTACGAGAGGATTACGTGTCAGTCACAGGCTGCAGCTGAAAATAGTGTCTTGGAAAAGGAAGAGTTTTGGAGTTTGGATTCTTTTACTTTTCCAACTCGTGAGGAAAAGTTTTAATTTCTTTCCCACTTCCTCCATGACCAACTTTAACCAGCTGTGGTCACTTTGTGATGGAGAAACTTCATGTTCCACAACCTGTGATCTGCAGTTCAGAGAGTGAGCTCATTTCAGGAAAATCACAATCAAGTTGTAAAATATGTAGGACTGAACGTGACGGATTAATGAATAAATGAATTTTTAATCAATGTAAATTTTGGGAATTGATTTTATTATAAAAATACTTCATATTTATAATTTTTGAGCAAAGTTCATCCACCAAGGAAAAAACAGAGATGTATCTGAAAAACACAATTTTTATTTATTTATTTAAAAAAAAATGTTTTAACCTATGTCAAAGAAATTTTAACTGGTTATGGGTTTAAAAAAATCTGAATATTTTTTTGCTTTTAAGTCCCTGTCATAAATCTAGCATCTTTGTTTTCATTTTATTTTTGAAAAGACAAAATCAGCAGTTTGAATAGGAATTTAGTGGGTATTTCTTTGAGAACTTTTAAACACACAAAAGTAAAATAAAAAAGCAATAGATGATTAAATAATTATACTCTGCAATTGTAAATAAATGAATGATAAAATGCACAAAGAAGCTGTGATATGTACTAATATATTAATGATTAACAGTGATACATTAATAATAAGAAATATAATTACATAAATGCTTTTGCATACTCAGTTATTTTTAGAGACAAGTAATTAATTTAATTAGCATGTACATTTTTAAACATCTAATAAGACTAAATTTAATATTATTTTATTTCAGATCATTTTTTTGCTATTATTTATCACGTTTATTAAATTTACTAAATTACAAACATACCAATATAGAATAATAAACTGGCAATTTAAGTTTCTGTCTGTGGCACAATATTCTAAAACTGAGGTTCACTTACTAGTACTTTTTTCTGTAGCTCTCAACTGTATTCTACAGCAGTCACATCTCGATGTTGCATGATGGAAATAACATATAAAAAATGGATGGAAAATTGTTAATCACTCCACAGTTTTGCGTCCTCACCACAGAAAATTAAACGAATAACAAATGAGCAGAGGATGACTCATGTCAACGAACGCCTTGAAAATGTCAGTAACTGTCATTGTTTCCTCTCCAATAATTAAACTGAGCTTGTGATGGAATGAAAAGTTTGGACTTTACCATAAAGTTCACTCAGTAAAAACAGCACGCTGAATTTCTGAATCGTTGACCTTTGAGAGAAACATTTTTCATTCGACATCAGGCGATAAACATCAACCGTGGCCTTAATGAGGTGACTCAGCTCCAAACTCCCTCGTCCTTTAAATCTGTCTCACACACACACACACACACACACACACACACACCTAGTCACTTTCTGCTGTGTAACGTCTCGTCAATCAGCTGCCTCTGGACACAAACACACACACACACACACACACACACACACACACACACACACACCTGCTGAAGTGACTGAAGAGCATCTCTGCTCAATAGGCTCTTAGTCACTGGTGTGTGTGTGTGTGTGTGTGTGTGTGTGTGTGTGTGTGTGTGTGCGTGTTTGAGCGTAGGGGCTCAGAGGCAGGATGCTGACAGATAATCAATGTTGTGTGATTGGCTAGTGACCCAGCGGCTGCTGGCGGCGCAGGCTCGTTGTCGTGACGACCTGGTTTAAAAAGAATCCTCGCCCGCTGGAAAATTGGTTTAAGGCTGAAGATCCTTTTATTTGCTGCTTGTTCTGTGGGGTGTGTGTGTGTGTGTGTGTGTGTGTGTGTGTGTGTGTGTGTGTGTGTGTGTGTGTGTGTGTGCCTGCAGCGTGGTGCCACAGGCATCAGTGAGACGTCTAAAATGAAGGTTTGAGACGTCATGTTGACAAATCAGAGTCACCCTGAGCTCTTACTGTTACACAAATTGTAGGTCAGACTCCACTTTGTTCATGTCTGCTCTTGTCTCTATATTTCTGAGGTCCAAACGTCTCTGTGAGGACAGACACAACAGTCATCAGAACCAATACATGTCTGTGTTATGAGAGACATGATAATAGGATGCTAAATAATCAGAGTCAAATCCTGCTTTTGCTGCAAAAACTCTTAATGCAATGTAATTTGGTCTGTTTGAGCTTAAAATCATGTTTTAATAAAACTAGCGAAAAGTCTGCAAGATTGGTTTGTTTATCTCAACCCTTTTTACATCAAAAATCTATTTTATTTCCTGGAAGGATTAAACATTTTCTTTGCTGTAGTCGTACCCAAATGCTCTAACTCCTTACTTTGGCACAGTGGTGCTTTGAAGTAAATGCTAAAGTCAAAATGCTATGTTATATAATATTATAAAATGCTGACATTTAGGAGGTGGATTATTTATCATGTTCACCATCCAAGCCCCCAGGAACAGTGCTGGAATTTGGAGCCATTTCTATATAGTGGACAAAAGTGGACTTTCACTGCCTGGTTACATCAAGTGATGCCAAAGGGCCCCAAAAGACTTTTTCCCATAGACTTACATTGGAAAAGAGACATCTGTAAATCAGTCGATACATTTTTGTTGAGCATCACAACCCTTGTGAAATCACTTATTTCACTATCAATATTTGATCCATTTGGTCTGATAACATTGCAGAAGTCAAGAAGAGTAAAAGGTAAATGGACCTGCACTTGTTTAGCGCCTTTCTAGTCTTCTGACCACTCAAAGCACTTTTTACACTACGAGTCACATTCACTTATTCACACACACATTCATACACTGGTGGCCGAGGCTACCATACAAGGTGGCAGCCTTCAGCATGTGGACTGAAGGAGCCAGGGATCGATTAGTGGAGCCACAAGATTAAAACATTTTATCCACATTAAAGTAAGCACAGGGCTAAGCTGGAAGCCAGCTGCTCAACCACGTTTGCCTGTGCCTGGCCATGCTAGGCAGCCCCAAGTTTCAAGTGCGCCTGCTCAGTGGGCACCACAATGTAGAAGATCCAGGTCATGTCATACCATGGAGCTTTTTTGGCTTCATGCACTAGATGCAACCAGCGTAGGAAGGAATGTGGCCCTGCCTCCAAAGATGTATCCAGGTCTCTAAATACACCTATTAGGGCTGAACGATATATCGTTATCGTATCTATACCGAGATATGTACATGCAAGATATTAATATCCCAAAAGGCAACAATATTGACGATATAATTTCCTCCTGAGTTTCCCCAGCTTGACCTGCATGTACAGCTCAGCCAATTACAAACATCCTTTTAACGCTTGCCCTAAATGTACAGCTAAGGCCAGCCAATCACAAACCTCATTTCCTGCTTGCCTTGGATCGACAGCAAAGCCAGCCGATCACAAACATCCCCTTGAGCGAGGGAGACGTGCTGCTGCTAGTAACTTGCTAGTACACACAACACATTTGCGACTAAAAATAGTTTTGTTAGAGCAAAATAAATCATCCAGCACGCTGTGTGAGTACAGATTTCAACTAGCAGCAGAAACGAAAGCCGAATCCTACCGGTTGTGAGTTGAACGGGGGTCACAGACAGGAATGCGGCAGAGCGCTATTGCCGCCGCAAGATAACCCGGTTTACCGGCGTTTTGCCGTACGTGAAGAGCCTGGTGATGCAAGGCTACCGACGACCGAGAAGCCCGGCTCCAGGTGAATAAGTTGGTGTCATGACTGCCCAGTAGTACCTGAACAGCCGAGCCGTGGCGGCACACAGGTATGTGACGTGTCAGAGGAGAAACGAACCGTTCACATTTCTACAAACCTCAGCGCACTTTAGGGACTGTTCTTTACTTGTCAGGGGAGGAGGGTGGCTGGATGATTTTTATGTTATTTATTTATTTTATTTTGATCCCCCCATGTTAATCACTTATTGATGCTGTTTTTGAAGTATGAATAAGTCAATAAGTAATTTATTCCATTGAAATATGATTGATGTATTATAGAAAAGTGATTTATCTTTTTATAAATGACAAAAGGCAGATCTGCCTCATTTTTGCTGTGGTATCCTGATACTACTCAGAACCGTGATACTTTTACTGGTATCGTACCGTGGGTCCCAATTTTGGTACCGTGACAACACTACCGAGTACTGTATGAACAGTGCCTTGCAATATAAGACACGGCAGGGACATCTGGGGCCTCCTGTGTCAAGCCCAAGCAAGGTCGGATTGCCGATGCATTCAGTAGCATAATGCCATACCAGTCGACGTCCAGCAGGCACAAAGACATTACAAATGCTATAACGTACCATATTGCTACACGTGATTTCCATGTATTCAGCTACTAAAGAGGGCTTCCAGAAAATGGTTTGGACTTGTTTTTTTATTTTTTTTTTTTATTTTTTTATGAAGAATGCTTAGTTTTCACTGAACCCATAGTCATATCGTATCGTATCGGTATTGAGATATCTGGCATAAATATCGAGATATGAAATTTTGTTCATATCGTTCAACCCTAACACCTATCACCACCTCACTTTGGCACATTAGCAGCAGACAAAAAGTACAGCTGAGGCTGAAGAAAATGTCATTAGTTTTGCAGACATTTGGTCATAAAGCAAACAATTAGAGAAATTAAAGGTCTGATCTGATGATTTAAAAAAAAAATATCAAAGGATCAGCAAAGTAAGCTGAATTCATCCTCTCAAGACCATGAATGTTTCAACAGAATTTCATGCTTATATATATAACAGTTGCTGCAACCCGACTGCCAAAAAAAAAAAAATGCTGGCATTGTACATTTCTGCGAAACCACATTACATTTGTGCATTATGATGAAGTGGATACACTGAAACTTTACATTTCAACAACGCTGTAGGTTTAGGCACAAAACTTGATTATGATTAGGAAAAGATTACATTTTGGCTTGAAATACCTGGTTTGGTGGCACAATCACAGCTGGAGAAGCCACTGATGTCTCCCAATGACAATATACTGCTCTACTCATACACTACATCACCTTAGAAACATTGATATGATACCTATGAATCATACAAATTTAATGTTTCCTTAGTCGATGCACTTCTAGTGCTTTGAAAGACTTTTATGAGCCTACAGAGAAAACATGCCATAAGTGTGGCATCCTTTAGCTGATCTACAAAAATGAAAACCCCCCAACCTGGAGGTATAGGTTTTCCACCCAGCAGAAACATTATGTGACACTGCTGCATACAGGTTTTTGTCACTGAAGAAAAGGCTGTAAAAAGCCTCTGCAGCTTTGTCTATATCCCCGGCTGCAGCTCTTCAGGGAGCCTCTGAGTTGGACAAGCTGATTAAGTTGCGTTTTTCTTGACCAATGGAGTGCAGCGGCAGACAATTAGGACGCAGACGTGCTGCTCTCTCTGGTTGTTATTTCTCAGGCCCAAAATGACCTCCGGGAAAGACTTGTTGATGGAGGAGGAGGAGGAGGGGGGGTGAAGATAGCCTGCCCAGCATGCTGCTCATCACAGCGCGTTTGATCTATTGCCTGCCACCTCCCTCCTCCCCTCCTCGCTCAGTCATACTCTGGCTGTTTGAGTGCCACCAGCCACCAATATATTACCCACCAACATCCACTGGATGTGATGTAGGGAGGTAAAAATAACTCCCCCCTCCTTCCTCCTCTCCAGCTTTCCATCTGTCCGTCCACACGTCTCCTCCTCCTCTCGGTCTTCCCACCACCTGCTCGGCAGCAGATCAGCAGGTAGATCAGCACACCTGCACCTCTGAGGGTTAGAGGTTTCTTCTGCAGGAAAGTGAACACCATACAACACATGGTGTTTCCTGCTCCACATGATGGGTAGCATGACTGATGGGATTTACTTAAAATGCAGTTGAAAAGGGAACAAAAATAAATCGAGCAGATTTAACCGGATTTATTTTCTACCATAGAAAAAAATGAAGAGAAAGGACATTGAATGGTCTCCCATGGTCATTAAGAAAATGACAATTGTTATGCCCAATTCAGACCGAAGATTCGCAATGAGACAAGTTGAAACAGGCAACTACGTGCAATGCATCTAAAAACCTGCCTGTTCACACCTATACAACTAGATGAGACAGTGTATCATCTCAATGCAACAACTCTCTGTACTTCTGTTCTGATTTCCAGCTATTCAGGCTTACTTTATGGCTGAATATAATTTGTAGCTTCTTGAAATATACATGAGGATAGTGATAGCCAGATACTGGCTACAGTTGCAATTGTCATGATGAAAGAGCTAAAAAACAGATACAAAACGGGCAACAAATGGACTGTAGTGATAACCACCGCCAATTAATCAGTCATTGACACTGTTTGTGTGTGTGGGAGGCATAAGCACATACAGGGAGCAGCAGCAGCAACCCACCCTCACCGGCACATCATTCACAGCAAGCAAACATGCCATCTGCTGTCATTTTGACTTAACCAGTAAACTTCACTACAAGCCAATTGGCTGTTCTAACATGTGATGTGCTTTACGTTCAAAAACCAGCTGCCGGTAATTTGACCAGCGGAGCTGCAGGTGACACTATCAGTCGGCATCAGTCACCATCACACTGCTGCAACTTTTCTCTGCAGCGTTCTTAAATGGTTTTGTTTTGTTGCAAATCTGTGGTCAGAACTGGGCTTTAGATGTTTTGGTGACAACACACATCAGTGAGGTCGAAAAATGTGTCACGCTCACTAATTTGAGAACTCTGTTATGGCTTATTCTTACACCTGTCTTACTATATAATGATGAAAACTGTGTGTGTGTGTGTGTGTGTCTGTTCCATGTTTTTCTCCTCACTGACTTGACTTGGTCAATCCATGTGAAATTTGGCACAGTGGTAGAGGGTCATGGGAGGATGCGAATGAAGCAATATTACATCAATTGGCCAAAGGGGGGCGCTATAGCATCCAACTGAAATAGCAAACTTTGAATGGGCATATCTCATGCCCCGTATGTCGTAGAGACATGAAACTTTGCACAGAGATGCCTCTCCTCATGAGGAACAAATTTGCCTCAAGAACCCATAACTTCTGGTGATATAGATTTTCCACCATTTTGAATTTTTTGAAAAACACTTAAAATCGATTTCTTCCTAGGAAGTTTGACTGATCTGCATGAAACTCGGTGAACATAATCTAGGGACCAATATCATAAAGTACCCTCTTGGCAAAAGTTGGAAAACTTACTAAAACTGAGCTTCTATAAGGCAATGAATATTGCGGAGGGCGTGGCTCATCACATAAAGGTGTATAACATCTCAAGGGTTTCACCGATCACCACGCAACTTTGTAGGCATATGACCACACATAATCTGAGGGGACCCCTCCATTATTGACCCCATCAAACAAAATGGGGGCGCTAGAGAGCTAATTTCTTATCTAGGCCTAACCGCCATATCGATTTTTACTAAACTTGGTAGATATGTAGAACAGGATGCCTCAAGGTGACTGGAGAAATTTAACTCTAATTGGCAACTGGGTGGCGCTGTAACAACAGAAAAATGCTTAAACATGGCTAAAATGCGACCGATCGCTGTGGCTCCCCCTGTGGCCCAATGTTTGTTTTTTTCTAATATTTGGTATGACTAAGTCATGGTATGGTATGCTGTACATAATCACGGAAACTGTCAGTGTGTCATTCTGTCAGTCACTCATTCTGTCTGTCCCACACCTAAAAACACTAAAAACAGTGAACACTAAAGGAATTCTAGCTGGTAGAAGTTTAGGCTTCTCGGAGCTCAAGGTGACATCTTCAGATTATATGTTTTGTCCAACCAACAGTCAAAGAAATTCAGTTTTCAAAGCAAATCTTCACACTTTAGTAGCTAGAACCAGGACATTTGGCATTTTAGCCTGAAAAACAGACTCTAATCAGATCTGTACTTGAAATAGTTGCAGATTAAAATTCTGTCCGTTAATAAATCAAATAATTAACCAATCATTTTAGCTCTTCAGACACTGTCAGTCTGGTCTAACACACATGGTGCTCCTACGTGTTGCTTTGTCCTTCTGTTTGTTCATTGTAAGGTGCTTTTTTTTTGTTATTTAGTGAAAACTAGCGAACAGTTATTAACATTAACATATTGGCAAGCAACGTGGTGCTGTGATAGGATGCCATTTTGACCCGGTCAACTGTAAGTGTTGCTGTGGTGAAGTGGAAAGATCTACGAGCAACTAGAGCTTGCCTGTGAAGTGGGTACAGGCTCACAGACCAGAAAGCACACAGCACACACACAAAAACAACTCTCCACTACCAGTTCACAAACTACCAGGCAAGCAATGTCAGCAAAATAGCTGTTCACATTCAGGCTAACTTTAGCCCTGTGTGAGAAAAATGCAGCCCTCTCATTCATTTAAACAGACAGCATATCCCTGGTAGATTGCTGAAGTGAATGCCATATTTCTACAGTTTTCCTTGTGATCTTTGTGATAAAAGATCAGAGAGTTACCTCCATGATAACTTTGCAGAGCTGTAAAATCCTGTCTTCTTGCTATCTGATAAGCCTTTAAAAGCTTTAATCTGTTACTCCAACTGATCAAGGGGTCATATTTCACTGTCCCACCTGTACCTTAATAAACATGCCCCCACCATCATAGCCCCTTGAGTTGATTTAAGGCAGGTCTGAATCTCCACTTAGTTAAGAGCCTCATTACTTGAGTTTTCATGACCAAGCAGCAGCACGCAAGCCGAACTGTACATTCACACCAAAAGCGTCATGAGTGTCAACCGGCCGGCAGCCATTCATTTTCAATGTACGCTTGCTACGAATGGCGTCTGGAGAGTCGGCAACAGCGAGCAGCGCGATGCCAGTGACCGGAGCGTCACTGTGCAGTTGAGAGAAGCTCAAGTTTATGCAAATGAGCAGCGACGCTGCCAAAGCAGCAGCGAGCAGCAGCCAATTGCAGACCGTGAATATTCTCAAGGCGGGACAGTGAAAGAAAGAAAGAGATCTTCTGCAGCGCAGCTTGAAAGCCCCGCACCTTGGCAGCCTTCTGCAAGCCCTGCCAGAGCTGCCAGGCAGCGTGATGCCAGCGACCTGAGCAACCACTTGCGCTCATGACACTTTTGGTGTGAATGCACGGTAAGATTACCATGAGCAATGCAAAGTGTCTACTAAAGTGATGTAAATCACACTAAAAGACAGTTTTTTTAATGGACAAATGTGGGTTTGGTGAACAACTGGAGACAAAAAGAAAAAATGCTGGCATTGTACATGTCTGCAAACCATTTGTCACATTTGCAGGTTAGTCTCAACAATGCTGTGGTTGACATGTGGTTAAGTTTAGGCACAAAAACAATATGGTAAAGAAAATGGTTAAGAAAAGATTATTTTAAAATACCCTGGTTTTGGGGCATAATGCCTGCTGGAAAAGCAATGACGGGTCTTTATTAAAAATCCAGGTTTGGTGCCCAAAAAGCATCTATAAAAACAGTAATGGGTCGCTACAAAACACCTACTTTTGGTGCCTAAACAGGCTGCTGTAAAAACAGTGACTGGTTGCTAAAACACAACCATTTTTGTTGTTGTTGTTGTTGGTCTTGTTCTGCAGATTGGCAGGGGTCTTGCCTAGGTAACACACTGTCCACCATCCCCTCCATCTCCACATGACAAAGTAAGCTCATATAATACCTCACTTTAGAAACACTGATATATGAAATGCAAATTCAACATATTTGTGGTTTGCAGAAACATACAATGATATCCTTTTTTTCTGGTGACTGGGCTGCAGGAGAACACTACCTATCTGAATACACAGTGCTTATAGTGAAGTTAAGATTCTGGGTTCGGCCCCTGACCTTTGACTA
Source organism: Epinephelus fuscoguttatus (assembly GCF_011397635.1). Taxonomy (NCBI): domain Eukaryota; kingdom Metazoa; phylum Chordata; class Actinopteri; order Perciformes; family Serranidae; genus Epinephelus; species Epinephelus fuscoguttatus. The sequence continues at coordinate 8,586,578 of NC_064768.1, read as the reverse complement.
AAGGGAAAGCCTAATGCTACAACTATCAATAACATTTGAGACAAAAGTGTTGTTAGAGCTTTTTGCAACAGTTTGTGTTTGTTCCTGCATGGACAGAGTTAGCGCCATAAAGAAATGGTTTTCCCAGCGTGGGAGTGTGTTAAAACTTGACTGGTCTGCACAGAGCCCTGACCTCAACCCTGTCCAACACTTCTGGCATGAACTGGAACATTGACTGTGAGCCAGAACTGATCACCCTGCATCAGTGCTGGACCGCACTATTGCTTTTGTGTCTCAATGGAAGCAAACCCCTGCAGCCTGACACCATAAGAGTGATTACACAATGTCATATAGGGTTGAATGTCCGCATACTTTTGGCCATGCAGTGTATATTATACTCTGTGCTCCAGCATCAGAACTTCTGTACTATTGTCGGCACGGTTGTGAACACGTTCCTTTGATCTACCAGCCTGAAGAGGACAGAAAAGAAAGTAGGCTGTATACCTGAAAGTATTCAGTGACTTCAGGTCGAGCTTTCCCCCAAAAAATCACCTCCTCTTGTCACAGATAAAGGAAGGAAGTTTAAAGTCAAGTGTGAGGAAATCAGAAAAACAGCTGCCAACACATTTCAGCCTTCATCAGAGCTTCACAGCCCCACCAGGCTGCACTCTCTTAACACTGAATTTCTCCAACACAAATTTGCACTTGAAAAGAGATCCAAATATTCAAAATAACTCCTGGAGGGCGCTCCTGATTTAATGCGTGAAGGAGGCTTTACTCAAATGTTGTCCTGTGGCCTGATTTAGCATCTCCCAAAAGTCGCAGAGTGGATGGCCGTGTGTATTTTTTACATTTACAATTTATCCACGTTTTGGCTTAGATTCATGAAACTAATCTTCTGAAGCAAGCTATTTTAGTTTGAATAAGGTAAAGAAGGCAATTTACTCCTCTTTAGTACTCTCATTTTTCTTAATGGGGACAGCAAAGTAAACACATGAGCAGCTGAAATCTAATTCCAACTTGCCTGCTCTCCAGTTGCTTCAGGGCCTCTTTGCGTCAGATGAAAATATATATAATAAAAGTCTACACATAAAAAGACAGTCAGTTTTGAATAACATGTCAGCCAGTATGTGCCCATGTTGTTACCATGACAACTGGCGCTGTAATGACAGGAAGTGTTTTTAATGTCAAAACACATAATTCCAGACTGGTTCCATCATCAACAATTTTCAATCTGGACATTTTCCTCCTCAATCTGTTTCTATTCTGACAAAACTTTGAAATAACTTCAATACAGATTCTCTCCACTATCATAATAAAACTGTAAAAGCACTGTCAGAATGAATTGCACGTAATTATTTTTTATTTTTTCAATCATAAGCTATGAAACAGTGCTGCTCAGTTTTGAGTTTTTCTTCAAAGTATCAGACAGGATGTTCATATGAAAAACATGCACTATTGTACCAACATATTTTGACTGGTACTGCTTCATTAACCAAATGTAGAACAGGAAGATGACCAAAAATGCCTCAGAGATGTGGAGTATGGAAGACTCACTCATAAAAAAAAGCTGTTCCATAGCATCTACCAGAAGACAGAAACTCCACAGGACACCTTTAATGACGCAGGCCAGTAGCCAGAAGAAAAAAAAAAGTTTTGGCAATATGAAGTTCTGCGAACCATGGATATGTTACATTTGTACATTGCGTATGTAATAATTAATGTTTCCAAAATGAAGTAGTATATGAACTGACTTTGTCATCTGGAGGTGGAGGGGACTGTTGATGGCATGACACCTAGGCAAGATGCCTGCTTGACATCCAACTCTCCTCTCGTTTCAGGTAACTTGCCCCTTCCTCTCGTGTGTTCCCACCGGTCGATTGTCTGCCCTGCTCTGATTGTTTCCACCTGTTTCCCATTACCTTGTGTGTGTGTGGGTACATATAGTCTGTGTTTCCCTTTGTCCTGTGCCAGTTTGTCTTGTCTCGTCAAGTCTGAGGTCCCCCATGTCCCATTTATGGTTTATCAGGTTATGTATTCTTTTGATACTTTGCTCAGCTTTTGCCGAGGAAGAGGAGAAGGTCCAGGAGGGAGAGGAGAAGGTCCAGGAGGAAGAGCAAGACAACCTCGCACCATCATTACAGACGAGATGCGAGCAACAGTCATTGACCATGTCATTGTCCATGGCATGACAATGGCTGAAGCAGGACTAAGAGTCCGTCCAAACCTGAGTAGGTTCACCGTGGCCAACATTATCAGGGCATTCAGACAACACAACAGGTATTGTACTCTATTGCTTTCTTTGTCACAATACAGTTTTACAAGCCTGTGAAAGTAGTCTATTGGTTTCAAATCAGTTGTTATTGTAAAACATGTCAATTGACAACACATGTTTCTGTCTTTAGAGTTGAAAGAATGCCACATAGAGGTGGGAGGCTGCCATATTTACAGCGGCACAAGAAACCCTCATTGTGGATATGGTTCGTGAGAACAACCTCATCAGACTCCGGGAGATCAGAGACAAAGTCATTGCCGATAATGTCAACTTTGAGAGCATTGATGATGTCAGCTTGGCCACAATAGACCGAGTTCTCCGGCGCCAAAAGATGCGGATGAAACAGGTCTATAGGGTTCCCTTTGAGCGCAACTCTGCGCGACACAAAGACCTACGTTACGAGTATGTGCAAGTAAGTATACATCCATGTTCACAGTACAGTTAGTGGACATACTGTGTTGCTCAGTGGCCTACATTACTTCTGGACAATACTGTGCTACCTGATTGACTGTTGTTCTGAACACCTGTGCACTTTCACATTTTCACAGAGGATATTACAGTTGGGCGATGGCCAGACCTCATGAGTACCCCTTCCTGGATGAGGCTGGCTTCAACTTGCAGAAACGAAGGCAAAGAGGCCGTAACATCATTGGCCAAAGAGCCATCACTGAGGTTCCTGGCCAACGGGGGGGTAATATTACTCTTTGTGCGGCCATGGGTTCGGAGGGGCTTGTCCACCGGCATGCTGTCCTTGGGTCTTACAACACCCAACGTCTCCTCACCTTCCTAGAGGAGCTAAAAGACATCCTCCTGGACCGCCAACAACACCATCCTGGGCCCGCACATCCCATTTATGTGATCATTTGGGAAAATCTAAATGCCTAATCCTCTACAGAGATCTAAGAAGATCCGTTACTGTAAAGTTTCTAAAAAAATATGCATTGGCAGTTATGAAACAAAGAACCTTCTCACAAATTGAGCATTGTGTTTTCAATTGTTTTGCTGTAGTGTGTAATGATGTGTATAGTGTTTACATTTTTGAAAGCTTCGAGCTGCTCTTTTGGTGTGAAAGTTTGAGTTTTGAAGTGAGAAGGTGTGGTTGTGTTTATGTAGCTTTAGAAAAGGGTGTTGTGTTTAGACATTGGGGAACATAGAGGAAACGTTTGTGAAATGTGTTTTAGCATTTGAGAAAAACTGTAACTGAATGTCCATATATCCCATTTTTGTGAACATAATATCTCAAGAACACCTGGAGGAAATTTCTTCAAATTTGGCATAAACGTCCACTTGGTCTAAATGGCAAACTGATTAAAAGTTGGTGGTCAAAAGTTAAAGCTCAAGTTCACTTTGACCCTGTTGGTTTCATTCTTGTGAATGTAATACTGCAAGAATGCTTTCAGGGAATTTCCTCAAAGTTGGCACAAATGTCCACTTGGACTCAACATTGAACTTAATTTAGTGGTCAGAGGTGAAGGTTACCGTCACTGTCATCTCAAAACACCTTGAGGGACTTTCCTGACATCAGCTTGGACTCAGTGATGAACTGATTAGAATTTGGTGGTTGAAGGTCAATTCCCAAAGTCACTGTGACCTCGTCTGTTTCATTCTCCTGAACGTGAATGCCTTGAGGAAATTCCCTCAAATACGTCCACTTGGATTCAGCAATAAAACTGATAAGAATTTAGTGGCCAAAGATAAAAGGTCAAGGTCACTGTGACCTAACGAAACACAAAAATTCATACATGCTAATTATGACAAAATGTCACAAATGGGCAAAAACGATAAAGTGATGACAGCTTATATCCAAAAGGTCAGCTTCACTGTGACATCACAATGTTCGGCATATACACTTTTCTGGCCGTTATTGAACATCATAATTAAACAGAGGAGGTTGCATTTGGTCAGCTACTGAATTGGTGACACCAATCTTGAGTTTTCACCTTAAAACTGTGCTGATTTTATAGATTTTCTGTGCTGATAGGGAAGAGCATATGTGAAGCATCCATGTTTTCACAGACATGGATGCAAACTACAACTGCAGTTTGACTAGTGCACAGAGGCCGACAACCATGAGGCAGGAATTCTAGTTTTATTAATCTATTTATTTCTGCTACCGTGACATAAACAGTTGTATTGGAATATGACCACCCTTAAATGTGCATGACAGCCTTTTGAGATTGACTTATTTAAGAAAAAAAAAGAAATACATAAAAACATGCCAACAAGACTGAAGAAATCCAACTAAAGCCACAAACAAGCTACATTCAGCTTGAAAACGTCAATCACAAGTTGTTGGTGTAGCCTAAGGAAATGGAAACACACAGGAGGCTTTCAGTTGAAAAACTTCCTAATTGAAAACTGGATTTACCTGCAGTGTGAAGACACTGACAAAATTCAACAGTGTGAGCCAGGAGGGATCATGTGACTCCAGACTGTTCACCACTGCAGCATCGCTGGCAGCCAACAGAAAAATGAACACAGCTCCGAGGTCTCCACAGGGAAACTAGCACGGTCCATGTTCACTCTGACTGCTATTTTTACAGACTGGCTGCCTGGATGTCTGGGAGGGTCTCGCCACGATAAAATATAACTCCTGTCTCTCTAAACCTGACGGCTGTGTCTTTGGGTGAAGGAGATGAGTCGGGGGAGTCGTTTAGCTCCGTGGGGACATGGCCATTGATTTCTCAGCCCTTTCACAGCCCCTTACCTCAGTGAGATGAACACGTTCACCAAGGCCACCAGTGACAGTGAAGAGGGGGGAGGAGAGGGGGACAGTATGGCTGGAGCCTTGGGAAATCAGACCATAATTAAAAGGCCAAAGACCCCCCGAGCAGATGGTAACCAGGAGAGGAGAAGGAGGGAGAGAGGGGAATAAACTGGAAGGGGCAGGAAAGGAAGACAGATGACAGGGAGAAAATGGAAAGAAAAAGGGAGAGAACATTTAGATTGAAAAGGTGTACAGGAAAAGATGAAGAAAGAAAATGTTGACCAAAGATGAAAAGGGGAGAAAGAAGAAGATGGAAATTGAAAGAAAAAAATGAAGATGAAACAGCTACAGTGGGAAAAGAAGAGGAAGGAGGAAGAACATTGAAAGGAAATAATGTGAAATGAAGAGGAGCAATGCTAGAAAGACAGCAAACTGTAGATGAGAGGATGACAAAAAGAAAAAATAGATGATAAGAATATGGAAGAAGACGGACAAGGAAGAAGAAGAAAATAACGAAAAAGGAATAAAGAGACAAAAAAAAAGGACAAAAGCAGTATTGGTGAGGTAGATGAGGAAGAAACTGGAATAACTGAAAAAGATAAAATGGAGAAAAAAGCAAGTATCAAGATTGAGAGACCTGCAGAGAGAAATTAGATGGAGACCCAGAGCTGGAAATAGAGACAAGATAAACACAGGGGGCTCTAGTTTCGCAGACCGGGCGAGGCGGGGGCGCAGTGCACCTGCGCTTCGCCAACTGGTTGTGTTGTAAGTTTGGCACACCGTACGCCTGGCGCAGCTACTCCTCTTTCCCACCTCCGTCCCTCTTACCTGCGGAAGTTGGAAAGAGGGAGGAGAGAAGCATGGAGTGGGTTTTACACACATCACACCAATCAAATGAGCCCCTCTCCTCGCCCTTAAATGCGCCGTGCGAAGGCGTAATGAGAGTTTACTCAATTCGCCATGGCAGAAGAGAGCAGCAGCGTCAGACGGCCAAACTTCTCCCAGGAGGAAACTGATGTTTTGGTCCGGGAGGGCCAAGCTCACAGTGTCCGAATATACAGAACTGCTAGCAGACCTCCACGGGCTGATGATGCAAAGGTAGCCTGGGAGGAGGTCACCACAATTGTAAATCAATGTTGCGTTTCTCTCGTGCGCGCGCTCTCTCTTTCTCTCTTGCAGTCTCACTCTGTTTCTTTTCTTTTGACTTTTCTAAGATGACAGATGCTGAATATATACTCCCTATCTGATGGTGTGGCTGTTTGTGGTTGGCTGAGAGGGGTGTGAACTCATTATTTTGCAGCTGTGTTAATCAAATCAGGTTGGGTTTCCATTACGCGTGCCGAATGTGCCAAATGGTGCCAGTCCCCTTTGATCTGACATCAGATGTGACGGGACAGTCGATATAGAGATCCACATCCCATCTCAGCGCACCTCAGTCTGCCAAACTACCAAACTGAGCGTGCCTTGGATTGCGCTGCCCGAAACTAGCTCTGCGCAGGGTTCACCACCCTGTGCCACCCTGCGCTGTGCCGGGAAACTAGAGCCCAGGGAAGGAAAAGTGAAAAGTAAGAGAGTAAGTGAGGAGTGAGAAGAGTCATTACTGAACAGAGAGATGTCGACATCATGGCGTATTGACCTCAGCAGACAAACACTCAGCTCTCAGCTCGCTGTCAACAGCAAAGCTGCTGCTGCTTAACTGACAACTCTACATGACCAGAAAACATTAGGCTGTAATGATGTCTACTTCGAGGTGTTGTCTCCTCAACTCTGCAGCACATTTTGTTCACATACAAGTCAGGAACAACATTGTCACATTCAGTGTTATTGTCTGAGCAAACTAACAGGATGTGTGGAGTTCCCCAGGTCACAATCCTTGGTCCTCTTCTGTTTAACATTTTCATGATTTCCATAAGCCAAATTATGTAACAAAATAAAATCGTGCCATCATAATCATTCAAATGACAGCGAGATATAGAGTAATAGATAGCCCTGAAGATTTCCTTTAAATGTGCAATGAACACAACAATGGCTGGATGTTCCTACATGTCGTTAAACTAAATATCAGCTTGACAGTTAAGTCAGCATGACAAAGAAGTGGAACATCTGAAAAGATCTACACAGACATCATGTCCTGATGAGTACTATATGATGTGTCAAAAGCTCCAGAACAAGCAAGTACATGGAGCTGACATTGAAATTTTTAACTTTGATGCAGCTAAAAATTACCAGTGGTGTAATGTAACAGAGTAATACTACTTCATTACAGTATTTTTTGGGAGTATCTGTGTTTTAATTAAGTTTATATATTTCTGTCAAGTGTTAGTCCACTACATTTTCCAAATGAAATGTATTACTCCAGTACATTTCCCCGAAGCATCTTAGTTACTTACTACAAAAGAGGGAAGGAAGGGAGGAAGGAAGGAGGGAGGAAGAGACGGACAGATGAATCAACAAATGTGAGGAAAAACTGGATTTTGGTCTGTAAATCCATTAAGTTGTGAAGGAAACCTTGTTTTTGTAACACTGGGTCCATTTTTTGTTGTTTTATGAGGTAATAAACTTCCCAATCGTCAGAATTCTGACCTCTTGCCTTTTATTACCAATATTTGTTTTTTTTGTACTTTTACTGCCAATACTTTTATATCATCAAATTACTTATGATACTTATGTACAGAAAATATCAGATACTTTATATTAGATAGAGATAGATTTTTACTCAAGTAATATTCTCGTGGGTTACTTTAACTTCTACTCAAGTCATTTTCTGGTAAGATAACTGTACTTTTACTTAATTATGTCTTTAAGGTACTTCATCCAGTCCTGCAAACAACAATGTGTTGTAGAAAACCAAAAAAACATGTTGAATATTGGTGTAATCATGGACTCTGAGTTACTGACCAGTCAAACAGTTGGTTGAATTTACATGCTAGATATAACTGACTGTTGTAGTTGTTCCAATTAAAGTACTTATTGAAATCTGTGTCAGAAGATTGGTAATTGATCTTGACATTTTAAATAATACTTTAAAAACCTTTGTAAGATCAGATATTTTCACTTGTTAGATAGATTTTTAGATTAGATTATTAGGATTAGATAAATAGATATTTGTTAGATACTTTAAGTTGAAACAGATTGGATGACGTAATGTAATATAGGGACATCTATGCCTCTGTTCAAACCTTTTAAATAAATGGCAATAAAAGCAATATACAATCGGTTTCTCACATTTTCAAACTGCAGATACGTCACAAGAATAACTCATACAGTTCAGTCCAGACATCTCTTTGGTTTTACAGGAAGAATAAATGTTGAGGGGAAGCACTGGACAGATGAAAGCACGTCAGCGATACGCCCACTTCCTCCTCTCCCAGCGGAGCTACGACCCACCCGATGTCGTGACTCTAATCTCCTCCACATGTCTTACACCTCCGCACTATGTCAGCTCTAATTGGCCATTACAGTAGCCTGGTGTCGTAGCCCTCACTGTAGCCCGGGCTGAACTTTGAGCCTGGCTTATTAGCCAACATTAGCCTTGTCATTGAAATCGGCAAGGGGATCCTCTTGTTATGGTAAAGGGTCCCTTTGTGTCATCGCCACAGTGTGGGAAGAGTTTGATGGAGTGCAGACCTTTGAGCAGTGCGTCTGCCGACGTAATGACACTGCGGACTCAGAGAAGGTGAGACGGAGGCAGTGAAGGTGAATAAGGGTGTGTCGATATGTGCTCAGGCAGCACACAGCAGATAATTCAGTTAACCTTTATTTTACTGAGGGAAGGTTGATGTGACATAAATGTGAGTTAAATAAATTTGGACGTATATATGTAACTGAATGCTGGTATGGACCAGCGAATTGAAAAGTAAAGAGGACATCAGTTTGACATAAATTTCATTCATTGGTTGGTCAAAAAAATGGTCAGAAATAGTGGCAAATGTCCATCATAACTTGGCAGACCTAAAAGAAGATGTCTCCTTATTGATAATTTAGGTGGAAATCTTTACCTGACTTGGTAGAGTGTGCTCCCCATGCAGGTACTATATTTTCTTAGCAGTGGCTTGGGTTTGATTGCGACCCATGGCCCTTTACTGTCACTCTTCAGCTCCTCTAGTAAAGGCAATAAAGCCCTAAAAAGAATCTTTACAAAAGCTGATTTAGACAGCACAGTCAATAAAACCCAAAAGAGGTAGTAAGTAAGGGGATCTGAATCCTGAAAAAAAAAAAAAAAAAAAAAAAAAAATAATACAAATACATAAATAAATCTAAAAAAACCCCAGTATTCTGGAAAAGCACTGAAACTATTTAATCCAAGTGTTTGCTGGTTACTGGTTTGGTTTTTAGGTGCACGCTCTAATGTGTTGGGGCTGAAAATCTGCTCTAGTGAGCAAGGAGCTGCTTTGGCCCAGTGTCAGCACCAAGCAGGCATGGCTCTGCATGGTGCCAAAGCATGCATTGCACCCTCACTTTAATATTTTATTCAGTAATGTTCCCTTAGAGTATGATGTTTTGATTGATTAGTTGATTAGTTATATTATTAAACAAGAAGTAAGGTTTAATCACCCATTTCACGTAATCTTACCCTAAAATGCCATCTATGTGCCATTTTTTTTTAGAAGTGGTTAGCTAGGAGATATGCTCAGTGACAGCAACGTTATCTTACTATATAATGATGAAAACTCAGTCGTAGAGACATGAAACTTTGCACAGTGATGCCTCTCCTCATGAGGAACAAATTTGCCGCAAGAACCCATAACTTCCTGTTATATAGATTTTCCGCCATTTTGAATTTTTTTGAAAAACACTTCAAATCGATCTCTTCCTAGGAAGTTTGACCGATCTGCATGAAACTCGGTGAACATAATCTAGGGACCAATATCTAAAGGAAAACTTACTAAAACTGAGCTTCTATAAGGCAATGAATATTGCGGAGGGCGTGGCTCATCACACAAAGGTGTATAACATCTCAAGGGTTTCACCGATCACCACGCAACTTTGTAGGCATATGACCACACATAATCTGAGGGGACCCCTCCATTATTGACCCCATCAAACAAAATGGGGGCGCTAGAGAGCTAATTTCTTATCTAGGCCTAACCGCCATATCGATTTTTACTAAACTTGGTAGATATGTAGAACAGGATGCCTCAAGGTGACTGGAGATATTTAACTCTAATTGGCAACTGGGTGGTGCTGTAACAACAGAAAAATGCTTAAACATGGCTAAAATGCGACCCATCGCTGTGGCTCCCCCTGTGGCCCAATGTTTGTTTTTTTCTAATATTTGGTATGACTAAGTCATGTTATGGTATGCTGTACATAATCATGGAAACTGTCAGTGTGTCATTCTGTCAGTCAGTCATTCTGTCTGTCCCACGTTTTTCTACTCACTGACATCAATGTCAATCTACTGTACTTTCAATAAAGCAAGCGTACTATCAAATTCACAAAAACTCTGAATACATTGCTCTTCTTAATGGGTTCACTTGACTATTTAATCTGCAGTTTCCTATGACCTGTATCCCAAACACACACCATGTGAAAGCGTACGTGGGCAACTGCGCACTCAATGGGTATGGACTAGTAGTTATGAATATAAATGTGAAAACTATATTGTCAGCAATATGGAAAATTTCCTTGGTTTCATCATAACACGTGCCATAAAGACATACATAAAAATCTTCATTCACCACCAGTACATCCAATAAAAAACATACTTACGACAACATCTAGGTTACATAAAAACGGAAATACAACACAGTGTAAGAAGTCATGGCAATACATACAATTCAGAACATATAAGTCAGTAATGTACACAGTACTCGTGACATGATGCTGTCCAGTGGTGTATCATACTGCCATGACAAGTGCAGTCCAGTGGTGTATCATAATACAGCAGAAGGTGGCTTGTGGCATGTCTTGACACCAAAATCGCTGACAAAGTGGCAGTTTATGACAACTGGGGAATGAGACTGGTAATCTAAAATGCAACGGGTGAGAGGGGTCGTTAATAATTCTGTTTGCTTTACTTCTTAAGAGTTTTTCTTACAAACCACTGAGCTGTCTTTGTTGCCTCTCTATGATTTTGGAGGTCATGTTCACCACTCCCTGCAGCTTGTTTCTCCTCTTGTTGTTCAGAATGAGGTACCACATGATGATGTTCAAAGTTAGGATGCTTTCCACTGTGCTCTGCTATGCTCTGATGTATGATTTCCAAGATATTCTGGCTCACTCCAAGGTTGTTGAGCTTGCATGGTAAATAGGGGCTTTGTGAACATTTCTTTAAAATTAGGTATATATTTCTGGCACAGTGTTTATGTGAATGAATACGTAAATAAAATAACACATTGAGTGACAGTTCAAGATGATTTAGTTTAGGCTTTTGAGGATAAGGTTTTAATGTTATCCTAATCTAACTTTGGCCAAGAAAAAGTGAAGAGTTACTAGATTACTAGATAACCTTACTAATTTGTGTGCTTGAGGTTTAAGTTTCACACTGTGTTGAATGTGTTGAGATAATGGACTCCCCTGTCTAACAAGTGACAAGTAAAAAAGTTTAACCCTGGCAGGTGTCCTGTGGTTGTGTTTGATATTTGTTAAGCTGAAAAGACTCAAAACAATGAAACCGATTGTATTCTGGTCCAAAGACTGAAATACAACTCTTTGTACGAGAGAGAGGGCACCGGATATATCTTGGGATCTATTTGTAAGACATGGGATGCATTTAAGAATCCATTGCTACCAAAGCAAAGTGCTGTTGAAAAGAAATGACATGCTGCATTCACTTACTCATGTTGACACCTTTTTCCAACTGTGTTACAGTCAAATCTGTTCATATTGTATAGAACCACATTGAGGACCCGTAGCACCTAAACTATTTTTAATTGCAGTTGCCAACCAGCACTGTAGCTACTATTGCACCCCAACTAATCTCAGATGCACAACAAGTTTTTGAAGCGGGCCTGGCACTCAGAATCAGACCAGGGTACTCAAGTCTTTGTAAGCTGGCATGAATTCTGGCTACCTGGATATTAATAAAGTTTTCATCTTCAAAAACCTTGATTTTATCCATTTAAAAAGTTTTTAAACCATTAACAAAGTTGTTTAACATGGCGTGAAAAGGCTTCATCTTTAATTGAATCACTGCCTGCTTGGATGTGCAGCTGCACACAAAATGTTGTCAGCTGCTTGCTTATTTTCATGTCAGTAACACCAAGGGGGCTGAACACACACAACAACAACCTGTCCCTGAATACACTCTATTAACTTTGAGCAGAGCTGCGACTCAAAGCGCCTGATTTGCAATTTACCAGTAGCTGAGGGCCAACAGCAGCTACACTCATTAACAACAGCACGAACACAACACAAATACACACCATGGGCTTCTCTGGCAGCCTAGCAACAATGTACCTGATTGGACTAATTACACACTATTATGCCGCTGTGTTCAGACCACCAGTCCTGAATTAACGTAGGACTGAACAGCTTTCTTTGACTTTGAGAATCGTCTCTAAAGACTTTTAGCAGGTTGGAGTATGTTGAGAAGCGCATTCAGTGAAGCTTTAACAGCTTCTGATACTTCCAACTGAATCGTTTCTCATTTATGATTTAGATATTCTGGCGGCTCGACATGAAAAGAGTGTCTTGGAGTGGAAAATGTCTTTACACTGCAAACACAGAGTAAACAAAACCATAAGACTTTCTAACATCATGTTTGGGTATAAAACCTTTTATTAACCTTTTTTTACAGGCAGCAACAAATAATTAATCAGTGATCAAATGCTAATGCTGCTCAACAGAAAGCATTTTTGATCAACTTTTTTCCAGTATTACATTGAGTCCTTCAGTATACAGCTAATAAACTCCAAAGAAGTTAATTTCCATTTGAAGTAAATGGTGAAATTTGACAATTTTTTTTGCAATTTTCCAAAACCTGTAACAAAGAGAGCAAGAAAGTGTTTTCAAGTGGTGATTTTAAAATGATTAATTAAATTTGGTTTGCCGGAGCACCTGCAGCCTCTCAACCAAAAAGCCTTTCCACCACTTTGAGTGAATTTACTGGAGAGCAATTAATGAGTAAAGCTGCTGGCCACCGGTTCACTGAGGCATGCTGAGGCAAATTTTTGGCACACAAACAGCATGACATCACAACAGCAGAGTAACTATCATCAAACTTCAAACTAAAGATTATTTTAATAAAATGCTGAAAGATCAAGAACAAAATGAGAGAGTAAGTCAGCAGCCTGGATGTGCCAATCAAAATAACAATCTTTTTTTTTTCTTCTTTTTTTTCTGGGACATCGACTCTTGAAAATAGGACTTCCTCTCTGTTGTCAGCTGGATGTGTTTACATTGAACAGAATGGGGCCAGTGGTTTTGGAATGTGTTGCGTGGTGCCTGTCTTAGACTTTTTGGGAAATAACTTTAAAAAGCAGCACAAACCTTTGGTGGATGATGGCTGTAGTTCATGATCATTTTCATCATTTGGATAAATCTGCTGATTATTTTCTTCATTGCATCATCACTCTGTTTACCAAATGTCAGTGAAAATGCATCTTGTAATTTATCGCAGCCCAAAAACATGTGTTCAAAATTTTTGTTCTATTCCTCCTACTGTCCGAAACACAAAGAATGGATACCATGTTTCTGAAGTGACACGCATGACCTAACATTGTGATTATACAGCATAATATCCCGATATTTGCATGGCAATACTGTAGCAATACACAGACGCCAACTATCAATCTTTTATTATATACATTATTCATTTTTGCAAATACATACTTTAAACAACTTTTGGTACGAGAATAATGAAATCACAACAAAAACCTTGTCACTGTAACAGACAATGATTCTAACAAGGGTGCTGTCATTCAGTTAGTGGGATATACATATGCATGGAAAATGTTTCGCTCACACACTTAACAGCATTAAATCTGCCAGCAGTTTAGTTTGTCAGGTGTATGCAGCATTTCTGACAGGTTTGACGACAGTGTTGGTCAGTTTGTCTGCTTTGCATCACATTTTGCTGCAATAAAAATAATTGAAGTGAGAGGAACATACTGAAAACTTTATCTTATGAGGTCAAACTGATGTTGACAAAGTTTTCCTTTAGGGAAATAATTTGCAGATGTAAAAAAAAAAAAAAGGTAATAAATCACAACATATCGCAATACTCAACATATCTCAATAATTTGGTATTGGGACCCAAGTATCGTGATAATATCGTATTGTGGGTCCTCTGGCGATTCCAACCCCAAAGTGTTTTTTGTGCCTAAACATAACCACATATTGACCACAGCATTGCTGAAATGTAAATTCCAACGTATCTAGTAGGGCTGTCAACGAATATTCTAAATTCTAATTTAAATTTGAATTTGAAAAAAAAATGGACCTTCGAATGTGAAAATTGATATTCGATTGTGGAGAAAAAAAAACCAAAACATCACCACAGCTGTCCTCTTTGCGAGTGGGCATTGGCCTGGGCCGCTGCACTGAACGCACGCCAGGGCCACACCAGCCGCGGAAGTGCTGCGAAGCGCAGCGCACCGAAATTCTCGCGAGAGCCGGAGCACTTCCGTTACATCAGACGCGCATTTCTCCACACTGGTTGACAAGCGGTTCTGCTCCCAGCTGTCGTCTCCATCACCCGGCTTGACACATTCGCTCGCGGCTCGCGCAGAAAATAGACCAGACGCCGAAACGATCGCTGCAGCGCGCGAGCTGGCCACGGAGCTGCGCGGTGCGGCACAGTGCAGTGCAGCTGATGTGGATGACACAATCGGTTAACATGGGTGCCGAAAGGAAGCTGGCTTCGCTTCTCGGTGCTTCGAGGCTATTCGCAGCACTTACGCAGGCGGTGTGGCCTGACGGGTCAGAGAGGGAGGGGTGAGCGAGAGGTCCACGGTCGTTTATATCGTAATGTTATAGATAACTGTTTTATATGTTTTAATGTGTAGGTATGTAAATGTTTTCAAAGACGTTTATGTTGAAATAAAAATACCTCCAAGTAGTTATGTTTCCTTGTATTAATACATAGACAAGTATGTTTCCTTGCATTAGTTTGCCCTCTTGTGGACATGATGCGAAAAAAAAAATCGAATGGTTTGAACCTATGAGTTATTTTTAAAAGGAATATTCGAACGTCATTTTTGAGCAATTTTGACAGCCCTAGCATCTAGTCCATAATGACATATAAATGTAATGTATTCATACTACAAACATAATGCCAACATTTATTTCTGCGATTGAGTTGATGACAAAGAAAAGCTTCAAACGGTTGTGTTTGAGAAGTGAGAGCCAGCAAATATTCGACATTTTTTTTCTTGACAAATAAGTAAACCAATTAAATTATAATGAAAAATAGGCTAGTTTAGTTTTCTGTCAATAGATGATTTCTCAGTTCATCACTGAAGCTATATTCAGCTCTATCCATTCACACCAACAGCATTTCGACACATTTACTCACTGCTCAGAGTTTGCTAAAAAATGGGTGTTCATGTTGATACCACTGCTAATTGAACAAAGCTGAGAACTGTAAATATGTTATCAGTGCCAGTAACCCTTCAAGTCTTAAGTTTTGACCCAATCAGATCCTGCAACAAAAAAAATATTCAAGCTTCACTGCCTTGTATGTTAATGGACCTGTGCATTGAAAGAATCTTTGTTATGTGATAAAACACTATTAACACAAATATGATTTAAGGCTCAGCATTTGGAGACTTTAAAGGATTGCATTTTTCCCATGAATACTTAAGACTGAACTTTGCTTTTACTTTTATGTATGTAAGTGGAGCAAAAACCTTTTTATCATAAGTCAGCTTCTCTAACCTTTAGACTGCATTTGAGACTTGAACTGGACTTTCCCCAAAAACACTTAACACAGCTGTAGTAATAAGCAAAAGGCACAAAGGTCAAAACTGCAAAATCAAAACAAAGGATTTAAAACACCAAAATGTTCCTGAGCACCCCCCTCCCTCTACATTCCCCACATGTCGAGCTGATACAAAGCCGGGGAGCAGAGATGCCGCCTGCCTGCTTGCTCCCCCGCAACGCAAATGACAAATTAAAAAGATACGGAGATCCGTAATGATGTCTCCCAGCGAGGAGCAGCACTCGCCGGCCTCCCGCTGATCTCAGTGTGTGTGGGTGGGTGTGAAACACAGACAGAGGTATGTATAACACTGAATGTCCTTTTCTCTCTGTTTATATCTCTTCTCTTTTCTTTGCCAGGGAGTAGCTGATAATGTAACAATGTCCCTGTAATGTCATAATCAGTCAAAATGTATTAAAAAGTGTCTTTAAATGGGGAGAAAATGTAATAAAAGTCTTTAATATGCTGAAATAAATTGGCACATCATTTTCCCTTCCTAATGATGGTATTACAATAAGCAGCGATTCATTAACTTAACAGGGTTTATTACAAGTTTGACTTGTTCTGAAGGATTTTAAAGTGTTTATGGGATTGTCAAACACAGTTTCTCTTATAGAATGAGACACACACCGCAGCTCTGTATCATCTTCTCCCTGTACACAACAGTGTCACACTGAACCAGTTTTTTTAATGTCTTTCAGTCTGTGTGACCTACTGTACTGCAGCACTGAACCTCAACTGTCCTGTTTGTGTCCCTGGGGCCCTCAGGAACCAACGGTGTGACTGTGATGTACAGTCGCTCCGAAAGGACAAAACACATCCATGATTAAAAGCACAAATATGAAGAGACGTACAAATGAGAAATGCTGCCAACTCCGCAGCTCTGCAGAGATTTTTAGTCTCTTTTAGCTCATAGTTTTGCAGAACGTTTCCTGTCTGGTTCAGTCTCAGCTGCTTTCTAATAAACCTACTGTACCAGCTCAGCAGCAAACAGCAGACAGGCGGAGTTAGAGAGGAGCTGGTGAATAGTGGAGCATCTAGCAGCTAAAGAGACTGAAATTTACCTCAGGAGTTTGTGGAGACCAAATACAGAGCTAAAAGAGAGGTAGAGGTATTGGACCATCATTCATCAGGTAGACACAAACAGTATGTTCACATCCTGTGATCTTGATGCCAAAATGTCTGATACATTTCTTGTTGAATGAAACATTTGAAAAGACTTGCTGTCATCTTTTACTGTTCCCTACCACCACAACCCACTGTTTATATGTCAAACTGTGTTAACAGTAGAATGGCAGACTCAACTCAGCTGCAAGAACAACTGTTTCATTAACACTGTGGTAAAGGTATGGTTAGGTTTAGCCACAAAAACCACTTGTCATTAGGAATAGATCGTGTTTTAGCTTAAAATACTGCTAATCCATGTCAGGAAACACACTGACCTTTTGAGCCACAATCTTGGCTGGAAACAGCAATGTCTCTGAGAAAATCATTCGCTTTTTTGTAGCACTATCCTCGGTGGAAACACACTGACAGGTAGCTAAAACGTTTTTTTTGTGACACTTCCCCGGCTGGAACTACAGTAATGTCTTGGGGACAATTAAACAACCCCTTTTCATGGCACATTCCCTGCTGGAAACACAGCCATGGCTGCTAAAAACAACCACTTTTTGTGGCACTATTCCAGCTGAAAATGCAGTGATGGGTTGCTAAAAACAACTGCTTCTTTTGGAACTATCCCAGCAGGAAGGGCAGCAATGCCTCAGTAAAAAAAGACAAGATTTGGAGGCACAATCTCGGCTGGAAATGCAGCGATGTCTCTGTGAAAATCATGTGCTTTTTTGGAGCACTATCCCCAATGGTAACACAGTGACGGTTTGCTAAAAAAACAACAGTTTTTGTGGTACTTCAAGGCAGTTTAATGAAACAAAACCTCTTTATGACAGTGCAGCCTTATCTGCTCCGTCTCCAGACCTCCACTAAGTAGCCAGGATGCAGGTCTGGTGACGTCAGGACTCTCCAGCTGAGCGAGCAGCTCTTGACACCATAACGCAGCATCGATGTCCTCTAATCAGTAAGCATGCGAGTGTGTCAGGTGTGGTGCACGGAAGCTGCAGGTGGCTGCTGCAGGTGAGCTGCTTCTCCAGAAAACTGGCAGAAACACAAATTCATTCTGACAAAAGACACACACACACACAATCACACACACGCTCACACACAACAGAGAACATGACAAACTTCAGCGGGGTGGAACTGCTGCTCTGACCCCAAACCTCTACCTCACATTCATCCTCCACCTGCAGCACAGCTGGGAGACAACAGGAGGGTCTGTGTGTGTGTGTGTGTGTGTGTGTGTGTGTGTTTGTGCTGCAGAGCTGCCTCCGTTGTTCCCTCCATGTGCTGCAGTAAAGCAGCCAGCAGTGCTGCGACGCTCTACTGAACAACGTTGACTAAGCAGCTCAGTGAGTGTGTGTTTGCCATTGTTAGTGGCCATGCAGTACTGAATTGGCAGCTTTAGCATGTTTGGTCTTGTGTTGAGCAGATTCAAGAATTCATAAAGGGCTACTCCACTAATCTTCCACACAGAGATCAGTTTACTTGTCATGGTTAGTTTCACAGCTTAATGAAAGAGCAATACCAAATCTTAAAACAGCCTCAGACTGATGTGACTCAACCCAGTCTGTACATTTTCTGTATAAACAAAAGCACATTTTGAAAAGACACAATGCATGTAACAGACATGCCGTCTTCGGAACGTGAACAACAGATTCCCCCAGTATACCTAGAGCATAATATGTACACGTGACCACTGACCAAATGGCAATATGTGACTAATTGGGAAAGAGAGTGTGTTGACCAGGCTGTAAACATGTTTATTTCTGTTTTAAAGTTTGGCATTTTAACATGGGGGTCTATGGGGATTGACTGGAGCTAGCCTCAAGTGACCATTCAAAGAACTGCAGTTTTTTCCCACCTCTGTGCTGCCTTCATTTTTCAGCCTCAGAGGTCGCCACTTGGTCAAGGCTCAAAAACCAATCGGTTGTGGTCTCAAACACAGACTGTAGTGTTAACGGCCGTAGCTACCATGACATCACCCATTGGCTTATGGACTGCCATTTTGAAGTCTCCACTTCAGCATTTCCGCTGAAGAGCCACAAGTGACAATATTTGAACAAGAGGGTGGAGCTGTGGAGGACCAAAGGCTGCATCTGACGCATAGATTGTGGCAATCATTGCAGAAACCTGTTCAGCCCTGTACAGTTGTCATGAATGGGAAAATTAGCTATAGAGACCAAAACACTCATTTGTACCAGGCTGTAAACATGTTTATATCTGTTGTAAAGTTGTACATTTTAACATGAGGTCTATGGAGATTTAGTCTGATTTGGAGCCAGCCTCAAGTGATTATTCGATGAACTGCAGTTTTTGGCACAATCCCCAACAGGTCGCTAAAAACAACCAATTTAGGTAGGTAGGTAGGTACTTTATTAATCCTGAAGGAAATTACATTTTCAGCTGCTTATACATAAACATAAAAACATAAAAACACAAATCATACACACAGTGCATAAAGACAGAATAAAGTGCAAGAATAAATAGTATTTCTTTGCTTGTTGGTCTCGAACAGCAGTCTGCAGCTTGGCTGGTGTGTTACCTAGGTGTCACATCATCCACCATCCCCTCAACCTCTCAGTGATAAAGTCAGCTCATATACTACATCTGTGGTTTGCAGAACCATACAGTGTCAACATTTATTTTGGTAACTGGGCTACAATACAGCTGAAGAAGGTGTGAGTAAAATGCTTTTTAAAAATCTGTGAACATCAAATTAGGACAAAATGAAAAGATTCAAGTAGTTTAATGACAGCAGAAGTTGTTAACGTCAGACTTTTGAGCAAGGAAATTAGTTCTAAAGCCAAAATATGGATGTATACCATCCAAGCCACAATAATTAGTTTATTCTTGCAGGAGTTTATTAAAGTAATTTAGCAGGACAACACAAATCCTGCCTCTAGGAATCATCTATTACAAAACTGAATAGTGATGGGTTTGTAAGTGTTCAAAAATATAGAATTTAAAGATTTTACTTTGATATGTCAAAAATAATGACTGAAGCCACCAAATAAGAGACAAAAACACAAAGACTAAATGATTATTTACAAATTAAACATAAGAATTTGAATTTGTCAGTTACAACTACATATACCAGCATGTGTGTTGTAACCGGTGTATCTGAAAGTGTGTGTGTGCCAGGGAGCTGACTGTGAAGCTGTTAAAGCAGTTCCTTTTAAAGCTATACCTCCTGTTCATTAGCACATTGTGCCCCCAAAACACCCACAATCCCCTGGGAGGCTGTAATCACAGTCTGCTGTTACTTTCTATGATTTAAAGCCCAAACGCTCTGCCAGTGATAAGTGACCCGAGTCATGTGACTGCAGATTTGAAGCATCAGCAGGACTGGTAATTGATTTTTTTTATGGTTGCCATGGGTAACATAAGTGTGCCCAGGGTCTGGTCAGCAGCCTGAACGTCTGCAGAGACTGCTGCATCTGAATAACCATGGCTCATTCTTCACCGCTAGTTAGTATCGATTGTTCTCAGACAATTATCTGAAAAGTTGGAGGAATTTTGTGAAAGTCTCTCAGCTGTTGACCCTTTAAAGGACAAGACGGCCTGTTTTAGACAAGGAAGCCGATTAACTACAAACCATGGGTACGTCTGCCAAGCTGCAGAATACTGGAGACCACTGTTCAAAACCAGCAAACAACGAATCCCATTGCTTTTTAGCGAGTCATTGCTGTGTCTTCAAGCAGCTCTCTACCCACTAAATATGGGTGTTTTTGAGTGATCTTGTTTCCACGTTCGCCGCTGGGGTACTCCAGAGTTGGGTAAGGGTTACTTTAAAAGTAATCAAATTACTTTACTGCATTACTTTTTTGAAAAGTAACCAGTTACTTTACTGCGTTACTCCCTGAGTAAAGTAACTCAAGTACTTTTAAAGTGCTTCCAACGTTACTCCCTGAGAAAAGTAACTCAAGTACCTTTGAGTATTCTACATTTCCTATTGGGCAATGGACCACAGAGTGCTAAGCCTACATTTTTTGTCTCCAAAATTAAAGTTATGGACCACTTGCCCTTCACTGAGATCCAATTCTCCCATCACAGCCGTCACTTTGACCAGTAGAAACACAGAACGATCTGCTGCCATAGACAACTGTATGACAACAACACCCCAGCGTTTTTAATATGTCCTCTAGGGATGTTACCACACAGAGTAAAAGGGGGAAATGATGGTGTGAAACAGCAGAGGCACTTTGTCAACCCGCTGAGTTAACGTTACTGTCATTAGCATCAAGCTAGCAAACAATGGTACATCCTCACGGTCGGACATAAAGTAATAACATTGACAAATAGCAGCGGGGCTTTTACTCACCACAACTGCAGAGGCTCCCAGCTTCATGTGAAACAAACTACATTATAGATGGTCCGTTATTTATTAATCCCTCTGTGTGTTTATATATTTACTTTTTATCAGCTCCCGTTGTCTTTATAAAGTTAACATATCGCACCGTCATTTCAAACCCAACACTTGTTTCAAATTAAAAGCCCCTTATAACCTCGGCTGAGAGAATCCCTCCATTTTCTAAATAGGCTTTTATAGTGAAACATTTGTAGGAACTTGGTTGTGGAGGATACAGTAGCTTGAATGTTTGCGTATGGTACTTCAAATGTAGCTCCTGCCATCTGCTGACGCTTTTAGGTGACTACAACAACATGTCGGCTGGCACATGAACACACACAGTTCTGACTCAAATAATAGTGAAAGTAATAAAAATAGGACACGAATAACCTGATGACATCACACACGTCGTGAAAGACGACCGGGGATAATTGGTGAGTACCAGCATGTAGTGTGTCATGTCTGTCAGCCAAGTCACGGCATGATTTTATGACTCCACAATTGTGTAATGTGACACAGTGACTTTCAGAACGGGCAGAAAAGTCATGTAGCATGTACCAGGCATAGTACAAGTGCTGAGTCTGACCTGTCTGTCAGCGAGTCCTACTCCATCTGTTGAGTTGTGGGGATTTTACTGATGATCCTGCAGAATGTTTTAGACTCCACCATAGATAATGGCAGCATTTCTTCTAACACGTAGCGAGCCACAAGCTTCATGACTTCTTTTGGACTGATAGGTTTAACATTATCTCCGTTATTAGAACCAAAAGACAGTCGTTGCTGTTTCGGAGCTGAAGGACCAGCGTTCTAAAAGTAACGGAAATAACTGATGGCTTGTAGAAAATGTACTCAAATATTTGATTACTCAAACAGCAAACTAGTGCAAGTAATGCTGTATTTCCAGCCAGGATGGTGCCACAAAAGTGGGCATTTTCTACCAAGTGTTTCTGAGTTTGCTGCCATGATAGTTTTTTTAATGTAGATATGACTGCGTTTTCAATCGGGATTGTGCAACCAAAACCAGGTATTTTAAGCTAAACGTGATCATTTCCCAACCATAACCAAGTGGTTTTTGTGTCTAATTGTAACCCTCTTGTCTTGATTGTTTGTGTTCCCCAGTTCTTCTGGGCTGTGGGTAATAGGCACGTTACAACATTTGTTTCTTCGTCTTCATTTAATATTTACCAATACGGGAAGACAGTACTAACACATTCCAGCTTAGGGGTACAGCAACCAATATTCAGTTGGTGTTTCTCAAAGTCATGGAAGGATCCTCAAATGGCCGAATTTGAAGGACGCTACATCAACAAGGTCCAAGTAGCCCCGTCCATTTTAAGGGTATTGACTTAATTATACTGGTACTAGCCAGTACAGATTCACAGTAAATCAATTTCTGCCCAATTTTGGCACCTCTGAATGCATCACGGTGAGAACAGCGGGTTCAGAAAGGAGGCAGGAGTGTTCCAAAGAAGCTGACTGCAGTGCTTAGTTTTAACATCTGGTCTATTTTCTTTCTTTTTTCTTTTTCAAAAACAACCTGCTTCATTGTTGTTTGTTATTTTGGGTTTTTATGTATGTACTTATTCCACATATTTGTCAGTTGGGTCTTTACAGAGAGCAAGAGAGATGAGCACACAAACAAGTAAGCAGACAGAGACAGAGACAGAGGATGAGCCCTGTGTGTAATTAGAAAAGAGCAGAGGAACAGTGCTTGTTGACCAGTGCAGAAAGAGCGAGGTTACATCACCCCTGCGGCTTGTTAAAAAATTCTTGTTATGACAGAGAAAAGCACAGAAGAAAGGTACGGTTGGGTACTGATACCTACTTCCTTCTGCCAGCACCCATATTTGTTCAAATGTGAACAATACCCAAACCTTAAACAAAATATATAGACATCTTTGACATGAAGTCAGCACCTTCCACACATTCTGTGGTATTAGTTCTTTTTGAATGCTTTAAACTGTGATTCTGGCCATATCGTACACACTATACTTTTGAAGTGTGATCTCGGTTCATCAAATGCGGGATCACACTGGGATCGAGTGGGGCCAGACACTGATTTTTTTTTTTTTTAACCTGATCAACACTGTAATGTGGATAACTTACCATAATATTGAGCTGCACCTGCTTTATTTTGCACTCTATATTCTAAAGCCTCTTCATCTCCATCTTCCTTCATACCTGAAGTGCACTTAAGAGGCAGAATCGATAAGAGATCAGAGCCTCGGGGAGGATTCAGCGCATTTCATGGAAAGGTCAGGGCGTCCATATTTAGTGATGTGAGCCGCTGCGATGCACTTGGAACACAGACAGATTTATACATCTACAGATACATAATACTCCTGCACTAATGTTGGGCAGACACACATACAGTGTGATAAATGTCTCTATCATGGAGCATTGATGGGGTTTCTGTAGGAATGGATATGACTTCATACAGAGGAGACGAGTGAAAACAAATCTATCACTGAACACCTTCCACCAGCCAGTGGGGCTGTTTGTTAACGCCGCTGCTAGGGAGGCGAACAATTTATGGAATTAATTCTAACATTTAATTTATAGTACTCGGTTCAAACAGGCTGTACATCCTTTTTGCATTCACCAACCATGTCTCGTACGAATTCAATCATACGCAGCCTTTTTGCATCTTTTGGGGAATTTTGGGGAAAGCAATGCAGCACAGATTCTGTTTGTTGTGAATGATATCTCTATTAACTCAATCTCATCTGTTCACCTGGGGTATTTGCTGCAAACATTTTTCATACATTTGTTGGTATGGCACTACTGGTGGCTATTTGCAGGGTTCCCACACATTTTCATGGACAAAATTTCCAAACTTTTCCATGACTTTTCAAGAACCCATAATAAAGATTTTTTTTTCTTGCCCCATTTGCTAGCCGGCATACAGGAAGGGAGAGACAGAGCGTGGGAGGGAAAAAAAGGTGTGTGAAACATTTTGTTTACCGTCATATACGTTATGTCAGCAGCAACAGAAAATGAATCTGCTGTTATGGTAATTTACATCGAAGGTTTTCACAGAATATTACTTTAACAATTTCATTATAGGCAGCACAATTTAATAACTTTAACAAACCTTACAATGATTATGACTAGTTCCATGACTTTTCCAGGCCTGGAAATGTGATTGTGAAAATCTATTCTTCAGTTTTCTCTGACTGTGGGAACCCTGCATTTTGGTCAGTGGGACCAACTTATGAAAACTGGAAGCTGCTGGTGGCAACAGGAATGGATGGCTTACCAGGCACAGGCCCAGGGGCCCAAAGTGTCAGTGGCCCCCCTCGGCCTGCACCTGCAAAATGTCACTGAAGGAGACACAAACATGAATTGACTGCAAAGAAACACAAAGAGACTCATGACGACTGTGAGAAACAAATTTACCACAAAGGGACACAAAGCAACCACAAAGAGATTCAATATAATCATGATATCATCAATATTCTCTGTGGTTAACTGATTAACCTTTAAACACTGACGTTACTGATTTCAACTTTAAGCTGCAGATTTAACGTGTAACTATATACACTATAACAGTGGTGGACACATACACAGCTCCACTAAATACTAGCAGTGAATATGAATAAGTAAAGCTGATGCTGTATGAACG
This sequence comes from Epinephelus fuscoguttatus, assembly GCF_011397635.1. Classification (NCBI taxonomy): domain Eukaryota; kingdom Metazoa; phylum Chordata; class Actinopteri; order Perciformes; family Serranidae; genus Epinephelus; species Epinephelus fuscoguttatus. The sequence continues at coordinate 8,561,667 of NC_064768.1, read as the reverse complement.
CCAGGTTGGCTCCAGCGAGAGTCAAATCCAACAACTCTGTAAAAGGTGTTTTTGTCTGCAACGAGATGAATAAAACTCCTAACATGCACAATGACACTAATTTAGAGAGCAATATTAAAAACAAAAATTGTCCTCACACAAAATTTATGCAATTGTTAGACCTGTTAAAATGCCACAATTCAGCACGGAGCACAGGGAGCTTCACAGCGTCACCCTGCAGTTTCACCGCTTCAGCTCCACTGAAGTGATCAGTCAACAGATGTCTGCTGCTTCCAACAGGAGTCAACAAACATTACAGCCCCTTCACATTTATGTGGAACTGTATGAATAATTCAAAGCCAGTCCTGTTACAGACAGGACTCGCCATAACTGAGATATTAGGTTTTCACGGTGAAAGATAAATCAACATCCACATCAAATTTGATCTCTTCTCTTCCCCTGTCTGCTCTCTGAAGCTGACCTTTTTAAAACATCAACCGACAGGCACAAAATCAAATGTCATTTTAATGTCATTACAGTAACAACCAGTGTCCCAACAACTGAGCAGCACCAGACAGACGGTGGGGTAGTTTGCTTTGGCATGTCGACTTTGAAGGTAGGTTACTCTACTTTATCCTTCATCGTCTGGAACTTCTTTAACAAATGAAAAAAGACCTCTGCTTGATCATAGTAATGTGAATTTCATCAATCATATCAAAAATGCTTTGACAGAGGCAACACTGTAGATGATGGAGGTTTGTGGCGCCATTTAATACATCTCAACATATGGAGGGAGAATTCTTTTCACTATATTACCTATTCATTCCATTGTGCCATTTTAAAAATGTGTTTTTGTTGTGTCCTATGATCGTATCTCACTTAACTATGCTAAACTGACCCCATGATCTCTGGTGGTCCTACTCTGTTTCATCCATATGTATTCACTTTCTAAAAATGTGCGCAGACAACATGAATGCATGGACAGAAGGTTCCATCCATGTCTGTATACCTTGAGATAATTAGCCTTAAAGGGGAAGTAGTGTTTTTTTTTCATCCTGGGCCCTATTTTCCGATCTACTTTTGTCTAAATGAGTGATAGGATGTTCAATATGTGACATTTCTCCAGGACGAAGCTAGGGCTGACCTGCCTGCAGCCCGTGAGCTCGCGCTATATTAAATAAGACACTCAGACAGTGTCAAACAATGTCAAAATACGTCCACTAAAAGTGCATTTTTTTCACACAGACAGGCTCGGATTGTTGGTTTAATTATCAAACAACATAACGGAAAGGAGAAATGAACGTCTGTGTTTATCTTAAGCTGGATTCGGACATGTTCCTCTGCCTGTTGCTGCTCCCCTCTCTCTCCTCGTCTGCTCTTCAGTTTCAATGAGCTCTGCATCCGTGTACGTCCGTGTACTCCGTGTTCAAATAAATATGGCCGGTCATCAAATTCAAATGGCTCATCCAAATCCAGCTGGTCAAAATCGGGTAAACATTCGGACATATTTGTTTTGGCAAGTCAACACACTCACTCAGAGAGTGAAAGTCTGGCTCTGAAATCTCACGTCTCGCAAGATTTTTCTTCGTCTTCTTTGGTGTTTCATGGCAGGTGGTCTCACAAGATTTGAGTTGTTGCAGGAAGTTACCACTGGAGTGACCTTATGCTGTTTGGAGTAGTCATGGCTGAATTTTTACTAGATTTTGACCAACTGGATCTGGATGAGCCATTTCAATTTGATGACCGCCTATATTTATTTGAACAAGGAGTTGCTCTTTGCTTTGGGGGGTATGTGTGCATTATGCTCCTGATTTAGCTGCTAACAAGAGTCTGATATGACAAACTTCATACCTGCCCTGTTTGGTCCGGCCCAATCGAACTCAGGTTAGTTTGTCCTCTAAATGCAGTTTGTTTGGGCAGGTGTGAACACAGCAATCGCACTTCGGTGCGCACCAAAACAACCGCACTGAGACCTTCTTGACAAATAAAGTAAATAGTAAAGTAAATAAATTCTGGTGCATTTTGTTTATAGTGAGAACGCGTTCCATCCTCGATCCAAACCAGTTGCAGTCACATTACACATTGTTTGGGTTAAACATGAGCATGTTACAGTTCTGGAGGATTATTAATGTGTGTCTCCTCCTGTACTGCCTTAATATGCACATTCAGCACATTCACTGCATCAAAACATTGTTTTCTAGTTGGAGCTGCGCCTCGTTTTCAAACTGTATGGTTTGACTAAAATGAAAAAATGCAAGCAATACAGGACACCATGACCAGCACTAAAATCAACCTGCGTAGCTGTCCCTCCATTGTGACATTAGAAAGTGTCACATTTCTCTTGCAAGTGTACTTTTCTTCAACTCTTCCTCTGGATTTTTCCTGCAAAGAAATCCTGACCAATCAAGAGCAGCTTTCTTGCTCAGGCATTTGATCTGGTCTGCTTGTAAATGCTGCCGTGAGAACATGAACCAACACTAAGCAATTTTGCAACTTTGTAACAAAAGCAAGCCAGCTTTAGGTCTGAAAGCACCCTGAAACTAGGTATGTTTCTTCTTCCAACCAGAAATGTGGGCTTTTCTTTTGTGCCAGCATCTGAAGTCTTGCATACTGTTGGTGAGTTGGTTTGTGTACAGGGTAACCATGACAACGCACAGAGCTGACCATAAACAGGCAAGGGACTGTGTGTCCTAAACTGCAGTAAAACTGAGAAACATATTCTGAATGGGCTGTATACGCATGCAAAAAATGCCATGAAACCCTAGATAATACCGGCATATCCCACGTCTTCATTGGAAAACACTACATTCGGAATAAGGCCTGAAAAAACAAACAGAATATGCTGTAAACATGACCTGAATCAAATTCAAAACACTTTCATATTTTCAATAGCAGGGAAATATTAGCATGCATGTAAACAAACCCAGTGTGAGTAAATCAAGAAAAACTTGGTCAAAGCTAACATGAGTGAACATGGCTAAGAATCTGATCATTTGACTCCAACTTCCAGTATCTGCCATTTTATGATACTCAGTGCTACGACACATCTGGATGGTCATGGTATTGAGTTTGAAGGCCCAGCCGCTACTCTGACACACAGCAGAATAATAAAAACAGGCAGCAGCAGTGAAGTAATGAGAGCTTTCTCCAGGACAACAGCCTGTGAGTAGCACTTTGATTTGTCTTGTTTATCTTGTTTATTGTTACAACAGCGCGGCTTTTGCTGTGAAAATAATGAGAAAAGTGAAGGCACTTCTGTAAGGAGAGCGCTCTCTGCTTGACTTCTACACACACTTTCTACAAACACAAGCTTGAATTGTGGAAATAAATCCTGCTTTATAATGCGTATTTTCTTCTTCTGTGATTTCTTTTTTAGGGTATTTGGGGGTGAACTCTTCCCACTGCCCTGCAGCTGCTCTGCTCTCTGTGCACCATCACAAGTGTCTGTCTCCACTGTGAGCCATTAACAGTAAATAGAGGTGATTTTCCCTCATTGCGGCCGAGCAGGATATCAATATGGCTCCCTCAATTATCGACGCGATGCAGCGTGCAGCCCAGACTGTGATGGAGGAGGTCTGACCCCCCCTCTAAAATCTCCATCCACTGAGCTCTCTCCACCTGTGGTTTGTGCAGGAAGAGGAGTGTAGGAAAAATGATGGAGGCTCCATAATCGTTATCGTCCTCTGCCGTTACTTACTGCAGGTAATAGTGTCCCCAGACAGAAGCTCTTTAGGAGCTGCAGCTGATTGTGGCATCTAATAGAGTTGGGATGGATGTGGCCGAGTTAAAAGACGGAAACGTTCCAAGTCAAAGTCGTTCCATGATAGTATGTTCAATGGGTAAAGGATAAGCTTTTTGGGAATGTCCCCATTTCACACACACTTGGTTTAAATATTCCTGCTGAGTTCTTTGGTTATGCAAACCAATTGTTGCAGCAGCTGTCCGGGTGGCTAGTCTCAGACGATCTTGGAGGTGAACATGCTGGATGTGGAGGTCCTGGGCTGGTGTGGTTTCACATGGTCTGCGGTTGTGAGGCCGGTTGGATGTACTGCTAAATTGTCTGAAACGCCTTTGGAGACGGCTTATGGTAGAGAAATGAACATTCAGTTCACGGGCAACAGCTCTGGTGGACATTCCTGCAGTCAGCATGACGATTGCATGCGCCCTCAAAACTTGCGACATCTGTGGCATTGTGCTGTGTGATAAAACTGCACATTTCAGAGTGGCCTTTTATTGTGGCCAGCCTAAAGCACACCTGTGCAATAATCATGCTGTCTAATCAGCATCTTGATATGCCACACCTGTGAGGTGGGATGGATTATCTCGGCAAAGGAGAAGTGCTCACTAACACAGATTTAGACAGATTTGTGAACAATATTTGAGGGAAATGGTCTTTTGTGTGTATGGAAAATGTTTTAGATCTTTGAGTTCAGCTCATGAAAAATGGGAGCAAAAACAAAAGTGTTGCGTTTATATGTTTGTTCAGTGTACTTATGAAACGCTAGGTACTCTCCTGTGTCTGCTGTTGATGTTCCTGGATGCTGCAACCAATGCCGGGACGTCAACAAAAGCACATGGTTAGGGTTAGAAAAACAAGATCATGTTTTGGCTCTACAGTTATATGGGAAGCAAAAACTGGGCTCATGGACGAAAGTCTGGAGTTCGTTAGACTCATCCAGCATCCCACCTGCCCTATAGGGATTTTCCAGTACCTTATATAACATTATTATTGGCAGTGTTTGAACCTGAAGCAGTCAGGTTGAAATGGTCATACTTCTGTGACAGGTGCTGTGCAACTGACCGGGGGTGTATCCTAACACCTTAAAAGGTTACATTCAGCTGCCTTACAAACCATACCTTTGGCATCAGTTGTCTGATGCTGAAATCACTGACAAAGCAGTATGTGACCACTTCATAATGAAAACAGGCCGGTCAATAAGACCACAGCCCAACTTGACCCACTGTGACTAGACCTATGTGCAGTTCAAATAATTTCACTAGTCAGTAAATTTCAGGTGATAATTTCGGGACATTGCGTACACGTGAAACTATTATAAAGTATTTTAAAATAAAGGTAATTCTGAAAATTCAATTCAAATTAATATTTTATGATTATTTTCGTTATACTGAGCAGCACAGCTGCGTAGTTAATGTGCCCATGAGCAACATACCTGATTGAAGCAGCTTTTATTTTTCAGCTAGCGCAGAAGACAAAGCTGACCTGATCTGACCTTCATGTCATTTGTTTCACCCAGAACTGAATCTGCAAATAAAATCAGACAAAATACTACCAGTGATTCACCTCTTTTGCAGGTCTCACACTAGGTACCTGCAGGTACTTGACCCAATGCTGAAATCTGGTGCTCAGAAAATAAGCAAACAGTCTTTGGTGTAGGCTGTCTTGTGACTGAAAAAGCCAAAAAAAAGAAGGAAAAAAACCTGTGACCTTCCCTCTACACGGGAACATGAGATAAATCGATCCATTGTCGCACCCTAAGCCCATTGTTGTGACTGAGCTGATCCAGCGCCCTGTGTCTGGTGGGTTGGGCTTTAATACCGCTGATATCTTCTGGTATTATAGCATCTGCTATTTGTTTTCCTAAACCAGTAAAAACACAACACAACACAGTGTATTTAAAGCACCTCTAATGAGCAAAAAAAAATGTAAGAGAGCAGGTGAAGAGACTCTCTGATGTGGATATAAGTGGTGTTAAGTGGTGTCAAGTCACAATGTAGAAATACTGATACATTTTCAGTCTGAGATGTTTTCTAAAGCTTACTTGTTTGAATTCAGTCTGTATTCTAAAGGGAGTAGAAAAAATATGTAAAAGTCTATTGTTGTATATGATGTCGAACAGTATATTATGCAAAATACAACATTTTCATCTGATTTCCTGTAGCTGCTGCAGGTTGCATTGAGTTACTCATTGAGACATTGGTCTTACTCTGGTTTGGGTCAAAATGCTGACATATAATACAGGTTTAGTCAGGTACACTTTAAAGAGAGATGAAAAACAAAAAGAATGGGGGTGTATGTAACTTCAGAGTTCCCAGTTTGATTTTGTACCAAATGCCAGCAATCTCAGATCCAACCATTGTCTATGTTTAAATGTGCCACCTGTGGGAACTGAGGCTGGAAAAGCAGCCCTTTTTTTAAGGTCCTTGGTCTTTGAATTACCTGCAGGCTAGGCTCAATCTAGACTCCATTATCTTTCCAACCAGTTTTAAACAGAAGTTAACGGAAATGCCAACCACAAACTCTTCTTGCTACACTGCGTAGCAAAAAGCTGCACATTTAATGTGTATTATTTCTGATGTATTGTTTTGTATTTTATTTTATGTATGTTATCGATGTGTACTCAGTGCAAATGCCCTCTTGGCCAGGTTACCATTGAAAAAGAGATTTTATTTTCTGGTTAATAGTCCAGTGTGTAGGATTTAAGGGAATATACGGATACTGGTAGAAATGGAAAATAATATGTTTACATATGTTTTCTTCAGTGTATAATCACCTGAAAATAAGAATAATTGTTTTTTTTTTTTGGTTACCTTAGAACACGGGTCAGCAACCAAGCCCACCGGCAACAATAGTTGCCAACGTGTATGCTTGTCATTTTCCACTTATAAATACATTTCAAAATACTATACATGTTTTATATATCAATGATATGTGAGTAGACACCTTAAAAAAAAAGTTTCCACATACTTCCTGTCACATGGCATTGTTGAGTTCCTGACCCAGTTTACTGAGGGCATGGTGATGATAAACCCCCACAAGTAAAGGTGATTTTCATATTATAATAATATTTTTTTTTGTTGACATATATATATCTACTTAATCATGAAAGTCTCTAAAATCATCCAAACAACAAAAATATTACATTGGATGTATAGTTTTTTCTGTATGCAATCATTTGTCCAAGCGGTAACTATTGTTGCCGGTGGGCACATACCTTGTCAGTAGATAGTAATGTTAGCTAACATTACCAACATTATAAAGGGCTAATATTTGGTAACAATACAGTTTTTGATAGTGTTAGCTTTAACATTTAACCAGCATTACTAGAGTTTGGTAGCTGGTGCTAGCTAACTACCTAGCTAACTAACTAGCTACCTATTAGCGCTGCCAATGTTAGTGCTGACTGTGTTGCATTGTGTGGTAGATTAGAAGGACTGAATGATGTCAAATACAGGCAGAACATCTTTAACACTATTGTACATGAACAGGGATATAGAATTGGAAATGTGTGGTAAAAATATCCATTTCAAATTGCCTTAATTTCACAAAATGGTGGCCCCCAGTGGCCATGTTTCCATCAGCCTGTGTAAATGTGCATCTAGAAGTATCACATTGGAAAATTATGACAGAAACGCCAAAATTCAAATTCAAATCCCCTGATTTGCACAAACTAAAATACCCTCGCTTTAGCCGGGTTTTGGTTGATTCAAAAAAAAATGTTGATTCGCAAAACGGGGGATGGAAACAGTTATGTTCGAATTAAGTCTGACGTAGCACACCTCTCTCCATGGTGATATCCACACTCCGGGTCGGGAAGGCGGTAATGCATTTACAAGCTGGTTGCCAACCGCCAGAAAACATAGAAGAAGAATGTGAGACTTGTTTTGTTTTGTTGTTTGAAGTTTGTTGAAGTTTTTAAAAAATATTTTAACTTTTTTGATGACAAAATTCATGAATTAAATTGTTGTCACACTTGTGTTAAATAATAAAAGTCTTCCTCAGTAAAGAAATCTGAATTACATGTTGTTTTTTTGTGCTCTAATTCACTTTTCACCATTAGAGGGGTAGATACAAGGTATGTGCCCACCGGCAACTATAGTTGCCGAACATTCAAATGAGATTTTCTAGAACAGAGAGCACAAAATGGAGGAAATAATTTTAGAACATGCTCATATGGGACTCAGTTAACATGATTATATGCATAAAAACGCTGAGAAAAATTTGGGCACAAATGGGTTAACTATCAACAGAGCCATACTTGACCTGAAAATGATTATAAAAAACCTGTTTGCGCATTAAGTCTAAATTAGCCTATCAACATTAAAAATAGATATAAATGAGCATTTAAAAACATGTTTTCACCACAACATGGCTCCTCTGAAGTGGGCTATTTATTATTCATCATTATGTGGTACTTTGGCTCTAAAAGCAAATGAATCTGTCCACACACAGATTCTGCATTTTCTTCTGAAACTTTTACTTTGCTGCAGATTGTCTACCTATGCCTTAGCGTAGCATATGCCTCACCATATTTCTACAATAGCCCAGAATGGACTAACCAAACATTGGCTTTGGATAGGGACATTCATATTTTTGCATCAGCCACAGTAGTGAGAAGCCCCTTTATGACGACTGTGTCAGGAAAACACAGATTTTGTTTAAAGACTTAACTGCTGTATTCAGTGTTTTTACAGTTTAAATCAACTGGTCCGGTTTTTTGAAGAGTGAGACACCTCTGCAGATAATTCAACTCCTGGTAAAAATCTACTGAACACCTGGAGCTTAAGTTATCACAGAAAAAAAGTGAGCATAAAGCAGCCTGTCTCCAGCATGGGAAAGCATTGGAGAAACACTGATTTGTACATGGTACTGCTTTATTCAGTGTTTTCACTGGTTTAAATCAGCAAATCCATTTGTTTTGAAGAGGAGAAGACCTCAGTGGGTAATTCAGCTCCCTGTAAAAACCTCCTGAACATTTAGATCTAAAGCCTGGTATACACTGTGCGATTCAGTGCTGTCCCAGACGAAAGATAACCAAATGTGGCGGTATCTTTGGTTGTGGCTCTAAAACGGTGGTTCTGCATCGCACAATGGGAGTGGTTGAAGAATGACCATAGTCATAGTCTTGCGATCGAAAACAGCCTAGGATAAAATGAAGTAAAAGCTTTAAGGTGAGCACACATTAGCAGGTGTTAGGCTAGCAGCTCATCTCTGACATGCTGAAAGCATCAGAGAAACACTGATTTGTAACATGAAACTGCTTAATCTTTGTATTTTACTGATTTAAGTCACCTAGTCTGTTTGTTCTGAAGAAGAAGCAGGTAAGTTGACTCCTGGTAAAAACCTCCTAAACTATGAACACTGAAGAAATTCTAACCAGGAGAAGTTTTAGCTGGTTGCAATATGCAATCCTCACGGCTAGACGCCACGAAATCCCTCTAAATCTTACACACCGTTCCTTTAAGTAAAGGCTAAATAAAAATAAATAAATTCCAGATAGGGTGTTTAATGGCATTCCTTCTCTATTATCATAGTGACTAAAAGGAAAAACGCAACAAACCACATGTGGATCAGTGGACACAAAAAATGCATTTCAGGTAGACAACAGCAATAATACGTCCAGATGTATCAGAAGTGCTGGCAATCATGTGCTCAGGTCTTGACTATAATCACATTGTGAAAATACACACTGATTTATATTCAGTCTGGCTGGTATTTCAGCATTGTGCTGAAACATTTCAGTGCAAACAACACTACTGCATATGGTGATCTCACCACTGTGTGTCTGCACCAAACAGCTCTGCAGAAGTATTGTTTTGGGCACGTTTCCCCAGATCCCATGAAATGTTGTTAGTCTTTTCTCATATGTCTTGTATTTACTAAGAAAATCACACTCTTCAAAATAAAATACAGTTACACTGGTGCCAAGGTTACTATCACAGCTCCTAAGTAAAGAAAAAAAGGCTAATTGTCCACTAGAATCCATTAAAGCTGACATATTGCATCAAGAGCTCTGTGGTTTTATAAACAAGCTGCGCACAGAAACACACAATCCTTCATAATCAACCAATCAAGTCCTGCAGGAGCTCATCTCAACACCCAGCTCGCCCCGATTATTTTAAATCAAAATTCAAATCACACACACACACACTCGCAGTCCATCACCAAGCCTCAAACACACACACATATACACACACGCTGGAATATTTGCTTATATGCACACACACACACACACACACACACACACACACACACACACACATAACCACAGACTCAGGGATGCACCAGCTGAATAAAGCCTTATTGATTCTCTCGTCCTACGCACAAGCATTACTTCCGAGGCTCGTACTATTATCAGACATAAAAATATGAAAGATTGAATGCGAGGAGCGCGGTGCCTGACCGAACGCCCACGATGACGCATTCTGACACGCGCTGAGGGGAGGAAGAGCAGGAGGAAAAGGAGGGAGATTTAGGATGCAGGAGAGATTCAGCTGAGAGATTCGGAAGGGAGGACAAAGAGAAAGTGGTGGAGAGGGAGAGGAGGAGGAGGGAGAGAGTGTTGGGAGGAAAAAGCGGGGGATGATGGAGCAGGAGAAGGCGCTGAGAAAAGCTAGAAGAGTAGGATAGGAGAAGAGATCAGGATAAAGGAGCAGAGAAGGGATAGGTTGGCAAAGGTGAGATCAAATACTGTATTGAGCTAGATGAAACACCTTAAGCTCCATTCGAACTGGATTTATGTCTCGAGGAGAGGTGGAGTAAGTTCAGCACACTAACACAACCACATAGGCCTGTTTAGGAACCAATATGACGACAGCACCAAAAGAAGTTAAGGCCATCAGGAGAGTAGGATCCTGGGAAATCTCATAAAATGTGCTGTAGTAATGTCAGCCGCAGCCTCATTTTTGAACCTATATTTGTACATTTTTGGCAAATTGTTTCCATTAAAAGCATAGTGAATTAGCTATTAGCAACTCCTGAGTGCAGTGGACCCATTAATGTACAGACAACTATCACTGGATTACTTTGCAGCTGATGAAAAGTTACAAGTGTTAAGTTTTTTCAGGCAAGTTCTGAAGCGCCAGTGATTTCTCAGTGGATTTATGGATGTTAATTCTCTATGGACAATCCCAGGTGGGGATGCAATGCACAGCGATATTACAAAGGGATGAACACAAGCTTTTAGAAAGTAAAACATCACAAATTAGCCATGAACAAAGTCCTTGTGTAAGCCCATGCTAACCAACAGGGCCTCAACAGCACCTCAAGCTTCACAATTTGCATAGCAGGCAGCTGCCTCCACAAACTCTACACCTCTGTGGCAGATTTAAGCATTCAAACAATTACAGCTTAGCTTAGCATCATGTTAACAGCAAAGAGTGTCACATTTTCACTCTCCACAAAGGAAATAATATATCTCATCTTCAAAATAAAAGTCGAAACAAAAGCAATTAGCAACAACTGGTGGGTATTCAATTAAGGAAGTCTGTGCTTAATTTTTTTTTTAAAAAAAGCTCAGTTTGACTTAATGTCAGCTTCCACTTAAGACTTAAGCTGTTCCCCTAACACAGGGGTCGGCATCCATTACTATTATAAGAGCCATTTTTTGCTGAAAAAGCTCTCGAATAATCTGTTTAGAACCACAAAACATAGTTAAGCCATATAATGAAGGTAACAGTAAGTCTAAATTTGCCCACCAACACCACTCAGATTTCCAAATGAGCATCTATTAATACATTTTACCACAAGGTGGCTACTCTACAGTGGACTACCCTAAATCTTCAATCAAAAGCCTAGTCCCAATTAAATGCCCAGTCCCTTTTACTAGCCCAGTGTGGCTACACATTTTGACAACTGCCTGCCTCAATTAGACACCTGGTCTGGTTGCTAGACATTTCATTTTTTTGATACTTCTTTGGATGTATAAAACCAGGTTGTTGGCCACTTCAAATTATGTGTCCATTCCTTGATTACCCAGTAAGTTATTCCTATTCCTTTAGTCCATAAGGGTCCTCAGATCAAAATAATCAAAAGGCTTTTTCATAAAAATTAATCCAAGTTGTGAGTATTGTTTTAACAGGATAAGGTGGTGTTGTGTTGGTATGCCCGGTGCTGTAGCTAATCCTCGAGTGACATGACTCACTCTCTCTCTCTCTCTAATGCATTGATTGGCAGAGTTAGATCAAATGAATGATTCATAGTTGACATGTTATCTGAGGCCTAATTTTAATACAGGTAATATCCATACTGGTTTATTTAAAAAATTTGATTGTATTTCCAAATCTGAAACACAACAGTGAGCAACAGTATTGTGTAAAAGGAATCAAAAGCCTGTCCTTAATATAGGTCTGGGATTTCAGTGATTAAAGCAAATAATAGCCCGGGCTATTAATTGAGGTTTTTATGGTTTTTATGATTGTTTGGTACTTTAACTTTGAAGAGTTGGTGGTAAAATCAAATTACTTTTTTTTAATCTGGAATCCATGGCTAGCTTAGCTAGGGAGATCCAAGACAAGCCACCACTAGTGAGGTTAAAAATTAAAGGAAAAGGCGATAGGCCATATGACACACATTTAGTTGGTGAAATGGAAAAGCATTTTTTATTCTGTGTATAGGCTACACATTTTTACAGCTGAGAATGTGAGAATCATTCAAAGCCTATGACAATGAAATATTGAAATTCAACTTAAAAAAAAAATTAGTTATTAATTGTCTGCCAAAGCCACATGGAGCCACTGGAGAGGGGCAAAAAGCTGCATGTGGCTCTGGAGCCACAGGTTTCCTACCCCTGCCCTAACACAGTTCAGTCTCGTCTAATCAGCGTTAACTCTAGCCAGGGTGTAATAAGTTCCCACTGAGCGCACAGAGTCCGCACATGGAGAATACAAGCAGCCCAGAACAGACGACTGTCGAAAAGAGGATATTATGTCGCAAAAGAAAAGGGGAAAAAAAGGGCCAGGTTCCTCTCTCTGGTGGAACAAACCATGCTGATGGAGCTCATTGAAAAAGATAAAGCGGTAATCACTAAATGTGGCAATACTTAACAAGACGAGGGGGATGGCCTGGCAAAACAATGCAGAGAGATTAAATGTGTAAATTATACAAGCCTACAAACAGCGAAACCACAGCTTTCCAACAAGCACTCATTGGTAGTCCAATGTTTTCACAGCGAAAAAACATGATAAAGTTACACTAAAATGATGCATAACAGAGCTTTCATGCAGCTCTGCACACACATTACTGTTGGATGGATTACTCCCGAACGCAGGCTTGCACCGAATTGCCACGCATATCACATGAAAGCGCGGGAGCAGAGCTTTCATGTGATACCACACACATCACTGTGCTGTCATCCCATCACGCTATAGATACAGATCAATTGTCTACAAAATAAAAACCTGACAAATTTCTTCACAACCCATTATACAGATCTTGTTATCAGTCAGTTCATATAGTGAGGAATACCATATCTTACCACGTCTTAGGCTTGCGTGTGTTTCTCCCTGTCTATCCACATTTGTAGTCCGGCTTTCAAGATGCAAATATCTCCATATTGTCCCGTTGACACTCCATCAAACTTTGCATGACAAGACCAGCCACTTCACCTTTGTGCACCCAGACAACTGAGGCCTAATTATGCATGCTGACAGGGCCGTAGTCACCATATACATTGAGGGGACACGCCCCCCCCCCCAATACCCAAAATGCCCCCCCAATATATAACTGAAACTGAAAAACCACAGGTCAGGTCAAAGAGCACCACAGAGCACAGAGAAGTAAGTCAAGTTCATGTCGACAAGAAAACGTCCAGAATTTTATGCAAACAAAGTGGCAAATATTATCTTGGAGGACATCATTGCACTTGGGTGACTATTTTTCTGTTATCTTAGATGTAAATATTGCATGTTTCTTTCAGATAAAACACATTTTTGACTTGTGAATGAGTCAATGGAATTTCTTGCAATAATGAAAAAATACTGGCAATCATGTCCGCCTGGCACAAACCACATGTTTTGGACAGCTGTGAAGTGACAGAATGTCCCACCATCATGGTTCTTATATTGCCAGATTCCAGAGAGTCTCCCATCTTCATATATGGCAGAATATGTCAACTTCCAACTTTCTATGCAGAGATACATGTAAAAATGTAAGAATTTAGTAACAAGGATTTGTTTTTTAAAAATTAATATAAAGTACAGGCACATAGAAGGACATGGAATGATGGATAAATCTGGATAGCCCAGATTGTCCTGAAAAAAAAAAGATATAGCATGTGTATGTAGCCTTTATAATGACTGTGATATGAGCTTTAAAGTAAAGGCAGTAGTAGTCAGACATAGTGTAAATTAATCATGCTGACATGTGCAATAAGTTCCTATGTGTTTAGCCACAGTGGCCATTCTAGGAAGCTGCTTTCTGTGTTTACCTTCAGTTGGGCTTAGAGACTGAAGCTGGAAATGATTCTTGTATAAAGCATGTTTGTTTGGAAGGCTGTAAGAGGCTCGCACAGCTGGTCCTGAAAGTCTCTGTTTCCCTGAAACTTTGCGCAAAATTTAGCACGACCCATAGAAATATGCCAGGTTGAATTGAACTGGAATTATCCTGTGAGGGACATACAACGGAGACACTGCAGGAGCTGCAATAATCTTTTCCCCCACAGTCATGTCTCCACAGCAGGTAAAGACTAAACCTCCTCACCCAGAGCTACTTGCACTTCATGCACTCATGTACTGTGAAGCTGCTACGTTTTAATCCGACCACCAGAATCGATGTTGGCATTGTTCATTTCTGCAAACTGCACATACATTTGTGTGTTATTATGAAGCAGATACTCTTTTTTTGGCTTTCTTAGGACATTCTGGGTGTGAGGGGAGGAGAGGGAGAGGATGACATGCAGCAAAGGGCTGCAGGCTGGAACTGAGTCTGCGGCTGCTGCTGCAAGGACATCGCCTTTGTATATGGGACGCCTGCTCTACTCAATAAGCCACCTGATGCCTCTATATGTTTATACTTTGTGTTTCAACAACACTGTGGTTAACATGTAGTTATATTTTTGCTTCAGACACCCACGAAAAACAGGCCTTCTTTTGTAGCAGTATATTATGCTGTTGGGCAGCATCAGTTCATGGTGCCACCGAACAACAACATAATTTAAGGACCTGGAAAGTCCCTATAGGGCGGGTGGGAGAGGAGGTGGATGGATACAACAACACCAGACTTTCACCTAGGAGCCTGGTGTTTGCCTCCCATATGAATGTTTAGCCAAACCATGATGTTTTCTTAAACATGTGCTTTTGTTGCACAATGAAATAAAGGTGTTTTGCCAGTGTTGTAAGTTCATTTTGAAAAAGACTGTAAGCATCTAATGAGCAGAAACTGTTTGTCTGAACTGAACTGTATTTCCTGTGAAATGGAAGTGTATTTTGACACAATGTACAGGCATAGATTGACAGGACATCCCAGAAGCTCAACAACAGATGCACCCAGGATACCTAGCAGGTAATATATAGATGTGAAAGTCCACCGACCAAGCAGTGATTTGTGTCAAGTTGGGAGCAAGAATACGCTTTCCATGGTACCATCCTGACCAGAAACAAAGGGATGTCTTGGTAATGAACAGCTGTTTTTTGTGGCAAAGTCCTTGCTGGAAACACAGAGAACCAGTTTAATTGTTTGTTCATCTAAAACAGTGGTCTGCAGCTTGCCTAGGTGCCACACCATCCACAATCCTCCCAAAGACAAAGTCAGCTCATATACTACGTCACTTTAGAAACTTTATGATACGTATGAAAATGGCAAACGTAACATATCCATGTTATGCAAATATGCACAATGCCAACATTTTCTTCTGATGACAGGATAACTGTTACCCATGTATCCTTGTGCAGTCATGTTAGCTAGCTAACGCTAAATCACTGTCTGGCACTTGTCCATAAGTATATGGATGTTCTTGTGAGCCACAACAGATCGTCTTGTAACTTTTTGAGCAAAAGACTCTGAGATAGCGTCGATCTCAAAAACAAACAGGATGTATTTTGAATCTTATTATTATCTTATTATTATTTTGTTAGCTTAATAGTGTATGCACCATAAAAGCATGTTTGTGCATGGTGTTTAAGGCCACCTTACACATTATACACACTTTCATCTGCAAGTAAATTTTTAACAATATATCTAATAGTGGGTCCCTTCTATGTCTGTCTTTCAGATGTCCTTTGCATGAAAATCATCATCAGACTCCTGCTTTAAATGTCAGTTTACATACTAAATAGATATGGTGAAATGTAGCCTCATGCCACACTGCATTCAGTGGGTCTTCACACTCATACAGAGATACAATCCATAGTTGCAACTACTGTATTTGGACTTTGGCACTTATAAAAGACAAGATGTGTGTTTAACACCGGCCATTGAGGCAGAGCAAAGGAACTAAAGAAAGTCCAAAGACGCCAGAGATTCACGGCCAGTCAGTCAGGACAACTGCAAAAGTTATCATCATAATCATATCATAAGTGTTTGTCCGTCAGCTGCATCAATCTGTTGTAGACAGAATGGGGGAGACTTCGGGGAGAAAAAAAGGGAGGAGGAAAGAGAGAGGAGGCCCAGAGGCTGCTGAGCTGCTGGAAGAGACTGAGAAAGACTGCTGAAGAGACAGAGAAGAGAAAGACCGAGGTACTCACAGAATGAAGATGACGACACCAGGAGCTGATATCAAAAGATTCCCTCTGATAACGGAAGCCAGTTTAGTCTCAGCAGGGTCCAGGATAGATGGATGGAGGGACTGACGGATGGCGGTGCACAGTATACGATCCACAAGGAGGAGAGCAAACAACTCTGGGGAAAAGACGAATTTTAAAAAGGGAAACTGAAGCTTTAGGGACTGTTGGCGGGAGCCTCTGGGCGTCTGGGACTGAGGAAATAAAGTCTCTGCTGCGTCCTCTCCAGATTTGGTCCCTTGCTGTCTTTCTCCTTTTTATTTCTTTGTCTATCAGTCCCTTTTTATCTCACACTTGATATGGAGATCGTGGAGGCTGCAGGAAAACTTCTAGATAGGACATGTCCACATTGGGAAGAAGAAGACAAATATGGAAAGAGGAATGAGACTTGGGCAAACTGAAGGGGGAAAAAATGTCCTTCAGACTGAGTAAATCTGTCCAGCCTGGACGGAGGGGAAAGGGATTCTTGTCGCTAAAGAAGAACGTGAAAAATTAACATTTGAGGCAGAAAAAGGGCTTTTTCTTCTCGTCTTCCTCTCCCCTATTTCTCTCTCAAGAAGCCTCGCCTGTTTCGACAGGCCTCTCCAAGAAGACAGATCTGGTTTGTGGACGAGACGAAGCAAACACAGGATGGGGGCAGAGACAGACTCAATTACAGACGGACTGAGATAATGGTGTGTATCGGTGGCACCTGCTCGGTCTCCTCTTTCTCCCTCTGTCTGCTTTTCCACCTGACTGCCAAGATCAAGGCATAAAATCAAATTCTCCTAATTGGCCCTGATCGTGGCGACCAGCCAAAAGTCTCTCCTCTCTCTCTCTATGCTTCCCTCCCTCGCTCACCCGCACAGTGCAAGGAATGACAATGAGTCCTGGATGGTCAAGACTCGGGGCTCCTACAGTCAACTCTACCTGCTGACTCACAACTAGTTGTTATCTTTGCTGTCTGCTGCCGCCCTGATCTCGCCATATCCTCCCCCTGCCCCACCCTCTGCTCCGCCCTCCAATTGATTACCCAGAATGACTGACGGGATCCTTTTTAACTCTTCCGTCTCTGCTTTTGGCACCTTTTCGATCCCTCGCCTCTTTTTCTCACTCTTCTCCTTTTACCCTCTTTGTGTATCTAATCTCTTCTGCTCTCCCTGTGTCTAATCCCCATCTAGATCTGCTGTTGCTAATTGGTTTCAGGTGTCTCTGGCAGCGGTTGTGGTGACGGGATGGAGAGTGTGGGAGGAGGGGGTGGCAAGGGGGGAGATTTCACGCCGCCGTCGCCATTAATTAAAAAGATGATTACTCAGAATACAAAGATTAAAGACGAAAATAGGAAGCGCCGGGGCCGATAATAACCTGGTAGCACTTTATAACTCCTCGCTCAGCTTATCGAGTGTGTGTTTTGTTTCGGTTTGATGAGTGTGTGTGTGTGTTCATACATCCAGCAGCTCTCAGCTTGTTAAAAATCGCCGCGTTCAGAGGAAAAGTTTCTGAGAGGCTTCTGCAGGTCGTCCCAGCTACATGGCACAATGAGCCGCATGTCACCTCCTGTGAGACAACATTTTGCAAAACCTTAAAAAAAATTGTAAAACGTATTTTTTTTTTTGTTCAGTTTTCACAGGTTACATTGCATCCAGTGCGTCAAGGCTTCAGGGTTGTGCTAGTTATTGTATTCTTTGCATCCAATCAACCAAACAGGATCCAGGAGAAGAAAAATCCTTGTTTTTTAAAGTCAAACAAACTCCCACGTTCCTCTGTGACTCCAAAACCAAGTCCATTAAAAACACCCAGAATCCTTTTCTTCTCTTCTTTTTCTCTCCTCAGTGTCCTCAGTGCCGCAGCTGGGGACCGCTGAGGCTTTACGCAGGTGTGGTTGCCATGGCACTTCTCAGGAAGGTGACTGGTTGCTGATTGGTCGAGAATCGGCAGGCGTCCGATGGGATGTTGGGGGTCAGTCAGCGAGGTCACCTGGAGAGCTCACACCTGTGGCATTCTGGGAAATGATATATGTCCCACTGAGGAGGATCTGACAAGATCTGCAACGACAAGAAAACAGTTTCCGTTTGTTTAGTTTAAATCTGATTAACATTATTCCTCTGTGAAAACTTTGTAATTCCAATTTTGGAGATGTTTTAACTTCTTAAAACTTAAAAATCATGTCCTTTTAGTCACACACACTTGAATTGTGAAACCCTTCTGCAAAAAAAGGACGTGTAGGCTGAAATTCTTATTGTTTTAGGATTAATGGAAATAATGATTTCAAAAGTGGATGTGGGATTTTTAATGTTTCATAACACATGATGGAAGAAATTCAGAGAGAAGGTTGGCACTGTGAGCAGTGCTCTTCAAAAAGGGAGTTGGTTTACAGTTACAGTTTACATCCATGTCTGTCCAAACTCATATGTAGATATGGGAGCTGACAAAGCTTCAACTATGGATGTTGCTGCAAAGAAGGTAGCGAATGCTTCATACACATCTTCCATCCAGCAGCACAGAAGAGATACAGTTAGCACGTTTTCAAGGTGGACACCCGAGATTAGTGTCAATAATTCAGTATCTGACCAAATGTATTGCCTTCTGTTCCTGAGATGAATAATGACAATGAATAATAGGGCTAGGTATTAGGGATGGCCAAATGAAGTCTCATGAAGCATTTTCTTCATTTTATGAGCCCACTAGATGGCACTTTTTGTTCAGCAAAAGGTTGAAAGCACACTGAATTGTCATTCTTTGAGCCTCTCTCTACAAACCAAGAGCGCCGTCTAGTGGGCTCATAAAATAAAAAAATGCTTCATGAGGCTTCATTTGGCCATCACTACTAGGTATCACCACTGATTTCCTGAATTGATTCGATTTCGATTAACAAGGTCCCAATTCGATTCGATTTCTGTTTCAGTTCGATTTGAAATTGATGTTGATTTGATTGGAGATATTTCAGTTACAACTGAAGTTTTTGCTAAAATATGAAAGAGATTATCTGATAGCTAATACTGTACATTTACTACCAGTGAGATTAACAGGGTTAAAGCTTCACACATCTGTAGGAAGAAGTGAATATTAAACAATCGATCTCAGATTTTATTACTCAATAACAGGTCATTCAAATTAAAATAGATTTGAATCGGATAAATTGATTATTTTAAGCCAGCTGTAATAAATAATGGCCAAAAAAGTGTTTTTGCAAAACATTACAATGTCACAGTGAAGTTGACCTTCGACATTTTGGATATAAAATGTCATCATCTCTTTCTTATTATTCTATTAGACATGTCTGACATGTCATCACAATTAGTGGAAGAATTTGTATGTCCAAAAGCATGTTTTCTGAAGTCACAGTGACCTTTGACCACCAAAATCCAATCAGCTCATCCTTGATTCCAAGTGCACATTTGTGCCAACTTTGATGAAATTCCCTCAAAGCGCTCTTGAGATATCACTTTCACAGGAATACATATACATTCACATGTACATGTGGACAGACACCACAAAAATATATGCCTGCAGCCACTGCTAATGCCAGCACAGAGGCAAAAAAACGAGAGAATATGCAATAACTAGTCCATGCCCATTGGTAGCTTTGACACCTTCTACCTATGCCAATCCTCAATGCCTATGTGCAGTTTCACATACAGTAGATTGACCACGTCAGTGAGTAGAAAAACGTGGGACAGACAGAATGACTGACTGACAGAATGACACACTGAAAGTTTCCATGATTATGTACAGCATACCATAACATGACTTAGTCATACCAAATATTAGAAAAAAAACAAACATTGGGCCACAGGGGGAGCCACAGCGATGGGTCGCATTTTAGCCATGTTTAAGCATTTTTCTGTTGTTATAGCGCCACCCAGTTGCCAATTAGAGTTAAATTTCTCCAGTCACCTTGAGGCGTCCTGTTCTACATATCTACCAAGTTTAGTAAAAATCGATATGGCGGTTAGGCCTAGATAAGAAATTAGCTCTCTAGCGCCCCCATTTTGTTTGATGGGGTCAATAATGGAGGGGTCCCCTCAGATTATGTGTGGTCATATATACAAAGTTGCGTGGTTATCAGTGAAACCCTTGAGATGTTATACACCTTTATGTGATGAGCCACGCCCTCCGCAATATTCATTGCCTAATAGAAGCTCAGTTTTAGTAAGTTTTCCAACTTTTGCCAAGAGGGAACTTTAGATATTGGTCCCTAGATTATGTTCACTGAGTTTCACGCAGATCGGTCAAACTTCCGAGGAAGAGATCGATTTTAAGTGTTTTTCAAAAAATTCAAAATGGCGGAAAATCTATATTACCGGAAGTTATGGGTTCTTGAGGCAAATTTGTTCCTCACGAGGAGAGGCATCTCTGTGCAAAGTTTCATGTCTCTATGACATATGGGGCATGAGATATGCCCATTCAAAGTTTGCAATTTCAGTCAGTTGCTTTAGCGCCCCCCTTAGGCCAATTGATGTAATATTGCTTCATTTGCATCCTTCCATGAGCCTCTACCACTGTGCCAAATTTCACATGGATTGACCAAGTCAGTGAGGAGAAAAACGTGGAACAGACACACACACAGAGTTTTCGTCATTATATAGTAAGATAAGATGTAAGTAATGTAACTTAACTGCAACAGCATCATTTACCTTTTCAAGTTAGTTTTGTATTGAAAGAGGTAGCAAAAATGTGCTCAATTTAGTGTTAGTGTATATCGCAGTTAGCAATTCATACATTCATTCATTCATTAATTCATTCATTCATTCAGTCGTTTATTTTTTAATTCTTTTTTTGGCCCATTCCATATGAGATCACAAGACACTATCATTTTGTAATCATCTTCCAGTTTTGCATGTACAAAACCAAACATGCTGAAAAGGAAAATAAATTAAACACAAAAGAAACTAAAACAAATAAAAAAAACAAAACATTCCAAACAAACTGTTCACACAAGAAATTACCAAACATTTACATATTCACTCAATATATTCATATGTAAAAAATCAAAATCTATTCTTAATCTTCTTACACAAATCATCACACAGTTCACAATTTAAAAAACAGTAGAAAACAAAACTCATCTTTTATGTCATTTAAACAGCACATTGGACAGATCCGCTTTTCTTTACATCCAGTTTCAACAGTCGAAGGTAAAATCGATTTTTAGACAAACTATATACAACACAATTCTCTGTACCTTATTTAGTTTTTATCATTATCAAAGTATACAGTTTTTGCTTCACCCATATATCATCAGCTGACCATCTTTTGTCCTAAACAAACACAAATTCTCTAAACAAACCCAATATTGAGCTTTTCATTATTAAGAAAAGCATCACTAAAAAGCATCGCAGATAAATATTGACCTCGTCAAACTAACTTCAGGCATATCAAGTAAGTGATTCCAGTTCTGAGATGTACATATTTCCAGTGAGCCTCACAATTACCATCCCATGCCGCCTACTAAATTTTGATGCATATTCACACTCAGAAAATATCTTATGCCACTGTTTTGATTGATTCACACATAGAGATATTTCTTTTTGATATTGCTTTTTCTTGTTTTTCTTTACTGATGGATAGAAACCTGATAGAAACTATCTGCAGCCATGGAGACCATCTGGTAGTTTGGAATATGTCCTTTGAACATTACCTGACAAAAACGGGACCAATATCGCATGGCAACAAATAAAAGAGGACGTCGGCCTGCCAGGTGCATAGCATGATTTGTAAAATATTTCATTAAAAGATGTATGAATGGCTGAACGAGTCATACGCCGGCACTTTCTTAAGAAACTGATAAAGATGATGACTGTATTTCATGGGATTTTCGCAGGCACATCGGTTATGACAGAAATTCCCACACGAGGCATACGGCCTCTAATCCCAGCAGTATAATCCAAAACACATGCTTCAAACTGTTAAGAATATGTTTGAAAAATCATAGCTTTCAAATTTCTACAAACGGTACACATAATAAGAATGGAGCAAATAAATAAACATAAACACTATTTTTTTGGTTTACACTGTAAATGTAATTTGGACTTATTTCAATGCAAATACAACTGTCTGAGAGAGCTGATCTTTGCACATGTTGGGACTGTGAGTATCAGTACACTTCCCAGTCTTCGATCACTGCAATTTTTTGGTTTTACCTGATATGTGACAGCAAACTTTCATAAACACTGTAAGGTGAAACAACATGGCATTAGTAAACTAACACTGGTCACTCACTAAAACCACTTTTCAGCCTTCATGGAACGGGCTCTGTTTTTGTTACTGTGCCTAATTTTGAAGTATTCAGAGGATTTAGACCAAAAATAAATTGGTGTGGAACCTGAAAAAGTGGTTCTCAGCTGGAACCAAAAATTGCAGGTTTTTCTTAACCTGAAGGGTTAGCTGTGATGACGGGTTGGAAGTCAAGTGAGAATATGTCCAGAGAAAAAAAATTGTGCAGTGCTTTCATTAATAGTTGGTCCATGCTTGCTTTTTCTTTTTGGGGGGGGGGGGGCAAAAATAAAACTTTGTTTATTCATTATTATTATTATTTATTATTCATTATTAGGTAATCAGTGCAATCAGCGACTTTGCTACTATTGTTTACTTCTGTTGTGCACTGTGCAACGCCTTCTGTTGACAACACATCCTTGATTATAATGATTCCACTTAAAACTGGTGGAAACGCAGGCTGGTTCACTTGATAGCATCAAGGTTCTAAGAATCCTGAACAATTCCAGCTCAAGAATCACAGATCATTTGGCGGGAAAGGGGTTTAAGACACCTGCCTAGTTCTCCACTGGTTCTCCTCACAGTATAACTTTACCTCTCCCCATCAGCAGATGTTGCTCATCCTTTTTTAATATGTGTTTTCACCCTCATCAGTGTCAAAACAAGTGTTGCGTTCCATATTTATCAGTAATGAACTCCACATGTCGCTGTCACTAAATTACTTTCTACATTTCTTGCACATTAATTCATCTAAAAGTTGCTCTTGGATGTTGTTTTTCAGTTAGTGGGGAAACCAGACATTTGGGAGATACAAGATTTCCATCTGACTTGATTAGCTCCTCTTTGCATTCATCACACGTCACTCGACACAAAAGCCTGTTTAAAATGTTTGTTTCCACACAAGTGAAGAGATTAAAAAGTGATAAATTAGAGAGGAAGAAAAAATCAGAGAGAAGTGATGCAGATAACTCGGTTATTCAGTCGAGATAAAGACAACAACAAAGAGGATTATGGAAATCACAACTTCTTCAAGCTGAAAAAAAACAACAAAAATGAAATTAAGTCGACAAGTGCAGACATGACTGGGGTTGATAAAAGCATTGAAATGACAAGAGTAAAAACATGGAGGACAGAAGACGCGTAAACCCAAAAGGAAGACGTCGTCTCAGGAGGAGTGGGAGGAGAAACAAGGTTTTTGTGGAAAAGAGCAACGTGGGAGAGAAAACACATGTTCATGATGTAGAATCAGGAAAATAAGAGAAGAAGAGACGAAGAGTGGGAGGAAAGATTCAAAGAAACAGTTTGTTTTTAACTGGGATCTGAGTGAGCTGCTACTTGTATTACAGACTATGTGGGTTGTAGATGGAGGTAATGTCTACATGAAGAATCACTCTGCTGTTTCCAGGTCCACTTGCTTTAACTGCAGATTTCTGGTATCTGTGTCACATGGTTTTCCCCATAGCCCCGCCCCTTTTGGAGACTAGCAGAAGCCCTGAGTCTGTTCATTCCAATGGGAAAAGTGAAGTTGAGTACAAATTACAACTGTTTCCTTTGCCCCACAGTCACTGATGTAAATATTGGTCAACCCTCCTAATTCAAACTTAAGTCCAAATTTACTTTATTTGAGACATGCCTCTGTTTTGACAACATACTCTCGACATAGCAATGACTGACGTGATCTTACACTCTCTTGTTATCAGACATTATGCTAGCAGATAAAAACAAGCGGCGAAATACGGGACATTAAATCTGTACTGTATATAGTGTTACTGTATACACAACATTTACTTCAGTTCCAAACAAGGTGGGGAGATGCAGAGGAGAGACAACCACACCTTGGGGACGGACACATACTGGGTTTTTTACGCCCTCAGATTCATTGTTTTCAATGTAGACTCACGGCAGGCAGGCTTGAAGGTCAAACGACGCCATCACGGCGTGCACGCATTTCAGAGTGCCTGTTTTTCAGGGTGCAATGGCTGTACCCTGAGCTGAAGTGAGTTTAGCTTTTGGAACACAGCAGCACGCATTGCATGTCATGTGATGAGGGACAACCAATCACAGCCAACAGACAAAGGATTTCAGGTACATAGGCTATGATAATGGTGAGGTCGCTTAGCAACCTCAGACGCAACCTGCCGCCTCACTCTTTAAAGCTGGCACAGGGCCTGACCATGCGTTTTCCAGGCAGTTAAAGAGGTGGCATGTGTACAGCCCCTTAGGAGACTGGAAGTGTATACCATTTGCTACCATTGGCACAACTTGTAATGCATCATCAGTTGTTATAGAGTATCTTTGCTTTAACTTAGGGGCCAAGACAAGATGGCCAACCAGTCTAGGTCCATCATCCCCAGTGGTATTGATATGTTTGTAGGATTTTAAACATACTGTAGGATATAATGTATTGTGAAGATAAAATTAGTTCCCAGTGTCAAAATCAAATTTTAGTGTCTGCAAAATTGGTTTGTCTGAAGGTCAAGTTCAGGTTCAAGTTTTGGACTTCCAGGATTTTTAGATATAGTAACTTAACTGCTAAAACAAATGTTTGTAATGTAGATGTCAAATGAAAAAAAATTCAAACCTTAATAAATATAAAAACTAAACCTTGCCCAATTTTAAACAAGTAGCAACCTCTGCAGCTGAAAAATTACAACAACACGAAAATGCCAAAAACTGCAGTTCAGTCACACAACTTACATTTTAAATGTTTATTTCAACAGCCGAACATAGTAAGAGTTTGGCATCTAGACTCTGGCCTCATCGCTCCCCGCAGATATGTTTACACGAGATATTGGGGATGATGATTAAATATCCACCCCTTGCAGAAACCTCCAGTCAGATGCTGGGGTGGAGCTGGGGCTGAAAGAGCAAGCAGTAGTACTGATGCTGGGCAACAGCAGTATTGACAAGGCAAAGGGAGAGCTGGGAAGATTTTGCAGCTTAAATATAGACCTCTGTGTTAAAGTGCCCAGCTTTACAGCAGAAATAAACATGTTTTCAGCCAAGTACAAAACCTTTTTCAGTCTCTGTAGCTAATTTCCCTCTTTTTGACAACTGTACAGGGAGTGAATTTTTACATAACTCATCTGTTTACATTTTATTGATGCTTAATGTTACACACATTCAAGATTCGAGAGACAGTGTCTGAGGCATCTCCACAGCCTATGAGCAGATCCACCCTTCACTCCTCCATAGCTCCACCCTCTTGTCGAAATATGCTTACTTCTTGTTCTAAAAAAAAACATGAGGGCGATGGCCAAAATGCCGAACTCCAGCCTTTCAAATGGGCGTCTACAAAGCAATGGGTGACATCATGGTAGCTATGTCCATTATTTCATATAGCTTTAAGTTATAACTCATATTTTATCTGCAAATCACACAAAACCAACTCACTGAGCTGTGCTTTTATTTCTAATTTAAATGATGATGGTAATAATAATAGCAAAGAAAAATCGTCTCTGCTCAGTGGAGTCATTTCTATTTTGTCTTTTCTCCATCTAAAACCATAACCTTAATTTTGTGTTAACTGGCTTCACAGAAGAGAATTTTGCTGCTACAATCCCAGATTTTTCTTAATGATGAATTTATTATTTATTGAGTAAATTTAGAAGAACAATGCCAGTTCAGGTTTTATTACTTCAAAGAAAATGTGTATATTGTTTTTTGCTTTGTTTTTTTATTCCAAAGCTGATGTCATACCCAATCTTAAATCAGTGTTTTGAGACCTAACATCATTTATATTGGCTACCTTCTTCTATCTGTTGGAGAGAGCTTGAGTACCATTTCTTTTTTTGTTGTTTTTTTCTTTTTGGGATAGTTTTTGAAAGTCACATCAATAAAGACTTTCTGAGTTGAGCTGAAAAGAGAAAGGACAAAATATTTTGGTCAATTTCAGAATCCTTTCATGCTGCACTACAGGTTTACTTAATGGAAGAATTTGTCTGTCGGGGTGGGAATCAGCTCAGAGGTTCTGCCCTTCAGTGATACAGAACATAGGGGTGACAGAAAAAGTTGTGTTATGTGTATATAATCAGAGAGAGAATCAGTCATTAACCACAGGCTGACTGTCACTGACAGTAAAAGTGTGCATGTGGCAAATCAGACAAACTTGACACTGGTACATAGCTCAGCCTTGTTTGGGTGTTTCGCAAGAGTGAAAACATTGGACCTAGATTCAGATTCTGACATGTTGTCTTTGACACTGTATGCAGTCATATTTTACATTCAGCCTGACCCAGTAGGCAATTTGATGGGGGGTAAAGGGGAGATGCCATCTCCCTTGCTGCAAAATGACAAAAATGTGTCTCTGCCTTGTTAATCTGGCATCCCTCTCCATGCTCCCCAATGTCACTAATAGGCGGACTGCAGTGTGCGTCAGTTCAAATACGTCCAGACCCGGACGTGGTCTCACAGAAATACATAAAATGACCACAACCATGATGAATAGTGGTACTGTATGTAATGTGTTTAACTGTGTGGTGAAGGTATAGTTCGGTTTAGGCACCAAAAACTACGTGGTTAAGTTTAGAAAAAATATTTTTTTCAAGTTAAAATAACTTCATTATAAATGAATTCACAAATTCATTATGTTTGGGATGTAAGTACGTTTTAAAATGATGCAAGTACATCACCTAACATGACGTGACTATGTAGAGGACACAAGTAGGGGAGAGTGGCCTTAGACGTAACATGTTACAGTGTAAGACATGTTTTTTCTTGCTACATAAATGTAATCATGTTGATTTGTGACCAATACAGAAGTGAACATATCTGAGAAATATCAACAGGATTCATCCACTCTGCAGGAACTGCAGCTCGAAAACCAGTTTAGTACAAACTAAATGAAAATTAACACCCAGGGATAATTTTCCATTATATAGTTGTTGAGCAAAAATCTACATGGCTATTGGCATGTATCAGTTATTATAGCTTTCCAGGGTATCTGCAGGTCCTTCAAAAGTCTAAAAATGTCTTAAATTCAATATTATGGATATTAGGCTTTAAAGTCATTAAATAATCTTAAATTTGACTTTGTGAGTTCTGAATTGCTACAGACCTTTGATCTAATTCAATAAATCAAACTTTAATTTCTTTTTGAGTCAAGCTCTTCTGCTCCAAAGTAAACAGTCTTGATTGTACAAACCTTTAAACTTACCACTGAACCTAATACTGTCTATCCATCCATTTTCGTAACTGCTTATCCTCTTGGGGGTCGTGCGGGGGCTGGGTACACCCTGGACAGATCGCCAGACTATTGCAGGGCTAACACATAGAGACAGACATCCATTCATGGCCAATTTAGAGTCACCAATTAACCTAACCCCAACCTGCATGTCTTTGGACTGTGGGAGGAAGCTGGAGTACCCGGAGAGAATCCTTGCTGACACGGGGAGAACATGCAAACTCCACACGGAAGGGATCCCTCCTGGGATTGAACCAGGAACCCTCTTGCTGTGAGGCAACAGAGGCAACCACCTTTTATACTAGGGTGACCAATTTAAAGTTTATATGTATGGATAGAAAATTCAGTTGTATTACAAAATAATATCTCTCAAAGACAAAAATTCAGATAGGCCCCTATAGATAGGGGACACATACACACACTAGAGTGTGGCTACCTGATCCGAGCTCGACGGGTCCCGACGGTAGGCCTACCCGAAGGGTCGGGCCGGGTTCGGTCAGCTTTCAGTGAAAATGTAGTGTAAAAATAAATAAAATCCTATTGTCTGTCCTGTTTATTGCTTGGGCACTGATATTTACGTGACAACACCTGAACAGAACACACACACGCACACACACACACACTGGTTGTTTGTTTCTACCTCTCACTTCGCTGGGAGCCTCAGACCTTCCGCCGCCCGCCTCCGCCTTGATTAAACGCTGAAAATAAAATAAAAGAGGGAGACAGGTTTTCCTATTTTATCTTATTTTGTTTTATTTCTCCCTCTCCTCTCGCTGGAAGCCTCCACCACCCGCTCCCATCTCAAACAGGTCTCCCTCTCCACGGAGCACCCACAGCACACACCCGGCCTGTGTAAAAACCGGACATTATCATCAATTTATAAACAGCCCCTGGACGCCCCAGACAGGACGTGAAAAGTGGACATGTCCGGGCAAAAGAGGTCAGCCTACTTTATACTGTCTTTTTACTTTATACTTGCACTTACGTGTTGGCAAAATGTAGATTAACTGAACTCACTCTAATAACCATATTCCTACATAAAGCCTACCTCTGCATTGGACTGCATGTATACTACTTACCTTTATACCTTCCTGCAATGTTTGAATAGAAAATGATGAATAATTTGTTAAAAAATTTGTCTTAAATTTGGTTAAAAAATCATCTTGAAAAGTCTTAGAAATCCTTAAATGTAAGTGTTTCACACACGTAGGCACCCTGTTTTCACATGTAATACATGCTAGTTGTTGTCTGTAAGGAACACCAAAATACAGGTGTGTCCAGTGATTCATTTGTTACACGGGTTACATATTTAACTGCCTAATTTTGTTAGGACAGCTTGATTACTTAACTTGTGTACATATATATATATATAAAACACAGATGAGGCCACAGTGGAAGCTGGAGTAATTTGATCATTTTGTTTTTCTGTTTCTTGAAGAAAATCAGATATCGACTTCTGTCTCTTCATTTTCCCAGATGCAGCCAGCGCAGGTGCCCGTCGTTAGCTCGCGGCGCTCATGACAGACGCCAGACTATTGATAAACAATGCATTCATGGCCAATTTAGAGGCACACTAATATCAAATCAATATGCAGCAGTCAGTGAGTTTTTTTTTTATCGGCATTAGTTGGTGAGAATGAGTGAAGGTGTGTGGTGACTTGTCTCGTAAAAACACAGATAGGCTACAACTTAGGCTTTTACTCATATAAAATAGTTTGTCAGAGCAGAGCCCTGCGCGGGACTGTTTTCTTCATCACGCTCTTGCCCGCTCCGCTGAATTTCTGACCATTACCGCCCACAACCGCAACGTGTGTGTTACACTCCCGCCTGCTCCTGCAATGTATATGTCCACTCCCGCCCGCTCCCGCAAAAGTCTGAGAATTTATGCCCACACAATAATAGAGATGCATTGATTTTGTGTCTTCTCCCGTCCCGCAGGAAAAAACACGTAATTTTATAGGCTATTAATAAAGAGATTCATGGGGTTGTTTGTTTCGTTTTCCTGGCCTGCATGTCTTTTGACGCACTGGTCAAGAATAGCACTCCTATTTCGTTGTTTTCATTTAGTTTTTAATGAAATAAAGGCTGTTTCATATTCTATTCTCCTCCTCTGTATTTATTTATGCTATTTTTCTACCTTTATATAATCACAGTGATTGAGGTTAAAACAAGCCAGCGCCAGGATGAAGTTACTGAGGAGCGGATAAACACATTACAAGGGGCAAATCTTTATTATGCAACATAGGTTCACACAGTGAGTTATGAAGAGCGTGCAGACGTGCGTAATAGTCGCTTGTAATGAGAGCTTGTCGCCGGTGAAACACAATAAACTGCACGTCTTCGTTCATGTTTGTCTCATGACAGATGGAGCTGACAGACAGACAGACAGACAGACAGACAGGTGGAGCAAGTGGCAAATTGGTATGAAAGCTGGTTCAGGGCATATTGGTCCATTTATGAATAAATATGGAGTGGAAACGCTCATGCATGTGCACCAAGTTCCTGTGTTGACATCCCATCGCTAGGCTACATCTTCTTCTTCTTATTATTTTTCTTCTTCTTTTACTGTTTAATGGCAGTTGGCAAACAGCGAATTGGCCCATTACTGCCACCAACTGGTGGAGTGTGGATCAAAATGACTATTACTATTTGTGTTGGGTCCCGCCGGGTCCCAGTGCAGCCCTTTATGTCAGAGTGCAGTTACACACATGGCCCCTGCCCACTCTGTATCTCGTCAGATGTCATTCAATTATATTCTAAACTAGATAAGGGTTGCATAGGGTCTTTACAACTTCTATCAATCTAATGTGCCATCACGGAAGGAGGCAAACGCGCCAGCTGATGCATTCACTTGCTTCACTGATATATTGTTGATTAGCCATACAATCTTTTAATCTATTGCTGTTTTTTTAGTTGTGTTACAAATGTGACTCCTGCTGACTCCAGGGTGAAAGTCCTGTGTTTGTCTGACATCACTGAATTAGGAAATTCATGTGTGCTCCATGTCAAAGGATCTTAATTGACTTTCAATTTGCATGCCATCAGCTACGGCACATCATTTCAACACTTTACATGCTGGCAGAAGATATCTCTGCACAGTTACACCTATGCAGTGTTTTACTTTACTGTTGGGCTTTTAATCTTTTAGAACTTTATCAGAGCATATATGTATGGATGTACGCTCCGACAAAGGTCTAACAGACTGAAAGCTCAACCATAAAGTGAAACACTGCAGAGATGTAACTGTGCATTGATGTTTTCTGCCAGTTTGGACTTACTGATGTTTGCAGCACCTTGCCAAGACCAAGCTGGGTGGAGCAATGGTTGTTCTGCATCAACACCTTACATGCCACCTTCAAATAACTCATTGTTAAGAGGTTGTGGTTATTTCATGTATTTCTGTGAGACCAGGTTGACCCAAACCTATACCTGCTAAATTTTTGAGAATTATTCAAATTTGACTGGGTTTTTTTATTTTAACCGTTACAGCATTGTAAATCACCTCACATGAAGCTACTCAGCCAATCAAATCTGTGCATTCTGATAAGCATTGCAACTCGAGTCAGTTAGATACACATAGGGGATACACATAGGGATGAAAGACTACAGTCTGAGAAATAAAAGAGTCAGTATGTCTTGTATCAGTGGCTATTTGTGAGGGGATGCTGTCGACTTAAAATGCTAACCTGCCACCCCTTTTCTCCGTCCCCCTAGTAACAGAGAGTTCTGGGGCAGAGGGGTTGTTTGATTGAATATATTAGTCTAGTCTGCCTGACTCATTGATCCTTTTTCTGACTGAGGTTTGTGCAAGTTAGAATCTTTGGCCCTGACCATGGCTCTGAAATATCAGCAACTGTGCTGTGTATTGATAAATCCATGGCGTTGTCCATGCTGCTGAAGTAGCAAATGGATTTGTAATCTAAGTTGTGCCCTTTTGTCATGGATCTATAATATTATTTAAACTACAGCTTTGTTAAAAGTCGCCTACTGGCCTGAACAAACCTTTAAAAGCTATTGTAGAGGAAATTGAAGGGTAAAAATCAAGATAAAAATGACATTTAGATATAAAGGTGGTGGTGATAATGCATAAAGAGAAACCTACACTGCATTAGAAACCATATCTACTGAACATTACCTTCAAGGTGGCACTTGAAATTCAAGCTGGTATACATGAAGAGAAGAGACTCAAGGTTTCAGTGACTTTAGATCATTTCAACTTCACCTGAAACTTCCCACATACAGTATAAACACAGTCTGATGGGCTCTATCATATTCATCCATTAAGTAGTACTCGTGTTGAGAGCCGGCCTCTCAAGAACAAACTGTCCGCCAGGTTGTACATTGTGCTACCAGGCTGGTGTGCTGAAGGAGGATTCGCTTTCATGTCTCCATAAAAATGATCATTGCCATGACATTAGACAACAGTGTCCTTCAACACGTAAGTGCATTGTGGTGGGGGGTGTTTTCATACAGAGAGTGGATTCAGATGATTTTGTTTGTTTGATGCAACTCACTCTCTTTTTTACAAGTACGTGGCACAGATGCCAGATGTCACTGTTAATAATAATAATATTCAGAAAGTATGATCAGTTTGCATGTCAGTAGCACTATACATGTTCTCTTTAAAACATTCCTTAAGTTCCATTGTTGGGTATTTTTTGCCTGTTAGTTCCACATTTTCAACACAGTGAATATCTGTACGAGTGGGTAGAGCAGAGTGTCATTGTTTCAGAGATTTATCGTTGACGGGACATTTATAGCCTTAGTAATGTAAAAAAGTAAATACACCAATGGCAAAATAAAAAGTTGAGTTTCATGGATTTATCATGAAAAGGTGCATCACTCTGGCTGCTAGCAGACATCACTGAAACTACTATCACTGAGGTCTAAATCTCACCAGGCCTGTCACAATAATTTGTTTGGAGTTTGCATGTTCTCCCCATGTTGGCGTCGCTTTTCTCTGGGTCCACTGGCTTCCTCCTGCAGTCCAAAGACATGCAGGCTAGGTAAACTGTTGACTCTAATTTGGATGTAGATGTGAATGGTTGTCTGTCTCTATGTGTTAGCCCTGTGATAGTCTGGCGACTTGTCCAAGGTGTACCCTGCCTCTTGCCCAGTGCCAGCTGGGATGGGCTCCAGCCCCCCTTAACAGGATAAGTGGTTATGTATAATGAATGAATCAATGATTCAGACATTAAAAAAATATTTATCATATTCTTTAAAAAGTAATTAACACCTGTTAAAACACCTGTTAAGGGGCAGCAGTAGCTCAACTGGAGGGTTACCAGTTCCATGGAGTGTCCACTGGACTGGAGAAGTGCCAGTTCGCCTCCTGAGCATTGCTGAGGTGCCCTTGAACCAGGCACCATGCTCCCAACTGTTGGGGCACCTGTCCATGGGCAGCCCCCTCACTCTGACATCTCTCCATTTAATGTATGTATAGGTCCTGTTTGTGCATGTGTGTATATTTCAGACCTGTGTGTATATGAAAACAGAGTGAGAAACCAGGGGTTGGCAAGCTAATGATTATCAGGACCGTACCTCTTCCACTACAAAAGTGCAGCTGCAGGCTACCGGTAAGCTAAACCATGTAATAAATACAAGAGAATAAGTAAGAGTGTATACTGTGTGTTGATGCCCACCAGACATACTGAAGCATGAATAGTAATTACAGTACAATTTCAGCTTTGAAAACATTCAGTCATCACACTGTTTGAAATGATTGTGATTACTGTGATTTGATATTCGAGCACAAACTCTGCTCTGAAGTGTAACCTGCACTAGAATTATCATTAATACTCACAGAGGGAGCCTGACAAGCTGAGCTGTTTAACAAAATGAAACCAAATGCTTCTGTCTTAAAATCTGTATAACAGTGATCTGACTCACACAGGCAGCCCAGTGCACACAAGAAAATATGCTTTTTTTTATTGCTGCAGAGTAACTTATTGCATAATATCACCTGTAGCATTTGCTGTGCTGTATGACAGCTACAGGAAATAACTGGAAATGTCAAGCCGAGTGCTGCTTTTCAGGACGCAGCCTGCAGACACACTTCCATTTCAAAATGAAAGCACATTCTTCAACCTCTTTTAATATTTTGAGGCTTGAATTGAAGGTTGTGAGGCTGAGTAGCTCTGCAGATATGTGCAGAAAGTCACTGCTAAACTAAACACTTGCGATGAGGATTTCATAGTGATGTTCATGTTTGTGTTCAGAATCAGGTGCTGTTCAAATTCAGCCTGACATCACCAGACCTAATGGCAAATGTGAATTAATCTGATACCTCTCAATTTATTTAAGCCCGTTCTTGTTCCGAAGTTGTCAAATACTGCTGCTCTGTAAACGATTTTGGCATTAGTAACCAACACCAAAAGCCACCTGGTATGATATGCCGCCAAGTGGCATCAGTTTGTAACCTGGCTGAACGGAACCTTTCATGGTATTAAAACATGCTGCCAGTTGGCACCTGTCGTGGTAGTATGATACACAGATGAACGGCATCAGTTTGAAACACTGCTGGTAATGACATAAGGAGCTGGAAAGTCCCCATACAGTGGGGAATGGGTCCAGCAAACCACGGACTTTCACCTGAGAGCCTGGCGTTCGCTTCCCATGTGAATATAGGGCCAAACCATGATGCTTTTTTAAAAAATCTAACCACATGTTAATGCTGTCTTAACCACATGCTTTTGTTGATATCCTGGTGTTGGTTGCGCCGTCCTGGAACGTTAACAGCAGATGCAGGAGGATACCTGGTGCGTAATATGTATGTAAAAATCTACTGACAATATGACAACTTGGGATGAAACATGTTCATTTTTGATTTCCAAGGGGCATTATCAAAATGACCAAAAGGCCTCTGGACACTACTAAATAGACTTCCAACCAATCAGAGCAACAGACAAATATAAACAGGCTACAGTTTGCAGAGATGAGCTGTGAAGTTGTAGCATCAATATGTCTGTGAATGTGTATTGCTGTTTTTGCCATCAGAAAATAGAGCGTCAGCAGACAGTTCCACATTAGCTGCAGCCATCTTGGTTGTTTTTGAAAATGCTTCAATGACGCTCGTTCTTACCAAGTTAGGTTTATGCTAGCTATAGAGCCCCCCACCTATGGGTGTGTAAGCTAAAATAGGACACATTTTGTGTGAAGTGCCAAGGCTCTGAATGTTGTCATGTCTGACACGCTGCATATTAGATAAATGGTTGTGATTAGCCCAGAGTGAGCCAGATCAGGTGGAACTCTTTCTGAATGGAAGGGGGGTCAGACACATCTGCCAGAACAGATAAAACCTGAGCTTGCAGAATCATCTGGTTCCAAGGCTAGTTTAAGTTAACACCCCAAGTTTCCCATGAATATTCGTGGCACAACTATTCATATAATATCCTATGAAAACGCACATACAATTGTTTGTATGATATCCTACGAATCGGCGCCCCATTAATGACACTACAGAAAATTGTGTAGGTTAGTAAAGCTATCACCAAAGCCTGCCTCCTGCTTTGCTTCCATCACGTGCGATCACGTGATCGCAGCCTTGCCAAATACATGGGTTACACACAAATTATTGTTTCACGATTACATAGAATTACTTTTTGTAGAAAAAAATGTATGTACAGTGCAGAACAACCTGCCTCTTGACATGTTAATAAACAAATCATAAGGCTTAGAAGTCCACTGATGGTCCATAGACGGGTGGCTCTCAAACATTTTTTTTTAATAATGTATACCTAATAATGTTTGTTTCTGCAGTTGAAAATAGAAACACTGAATATAAAATGTGTTTTACCAAACTTATATTTACATATATATTTATTATTTTTATTGAACATTTAATGCTGTAATTGTTTTAGGAATTATGTAGTACTATTTTTTTTTTTTTAAATTATCAATGAACAAATTAAAAAAACTCATGTGCTACCTGTAGTACTGCAAAGTATTCCTAGGGGGACCTGAACCTCCATTTGAGAAACACTGCCATAGACTTAAGTACTGGATGAATTAAAATTGTGACCAAGCAGCAACCTCTGGGGCTGAAAAATGAAGTCAACACGATAGTGCCAAAAACTGCAGTTCCACTAATGGCCACTTGAGGCTGGCTTCAAGAGTGGGTAAATACCTATGGGTCCCCATGTTGAAATGCCCAACTTAACAGCAGAAATAAACATGATTAAAGTAGAATGTAATTAGGCGCAGAGCCACTTTGAATGACAGGCTCTTTCCCGATACTGTCCATGGCTTCTCAGTTAGATCCCCCCTCCCTGCTCCACAGCACCAGCCTCTTGCCCAAATAGGATCACTTCTGGCTTCAAAAACAAAAAACAAAAAAAAGAAATGGTGACGGCCGAAACATCAAATTCAAGGCTTGGTTTGAAATTCAGAGTTCATCATGATAGCCACATCTGTTTTTTTTACAGCCCATGATTGTAACCATATAAATGGTGCTACTTGGTACTACATGTAAAGTTCAGGAATCACCAAAGTTATAAGGATACTTTATCTGTGAACTATGAATGTCTTTGCAGAATAATGTGTCAATCCATCCAACAAAGATTTACATTTGTCCATCTGAATCCAAGCTGTGGACAAACTGATGCACGCTGCCTGCTAAAAGCCTTGCCAGCTTCAAATCTAAAGGGATGTATCTGTTTCTCACATGAGCTTCCAGTTCTCTGCTGCTGCTGCATTATGTTTATGTGATGTAACGTACAGGCTGCCAAATGTAACAAGCAGCTCTCTGCAGTGTTTCAGCCCAAGGTCACCTGTCAACAACGTCCGGGGTACTGTAACACTTTTCACTAACACTGTCCTGGTTACATAATTCTGTCAGAACCCATCGGGTGCTGCAGCGCCGCCATGATGGGGGTGGGGGCTCTGTGGGGTGACTGCTCGATGGTCAAGCAAAGCTCTTAAGTTCAACATGAAGAGGGCTGCAGGCAGCAGACAACTTTTAAGACACATCATAGCAATTAAACCAGACTAAACCAGTTTTTGAAACCAGTTTTTGAAATGTGTGAGGACATAATATTGTGGGGACATGCACCTGTAATCACAGAAACAACGTAGGCTTGCATCTAAGGACAACATCCGTGTCCCTACAACACAATATAATGTCCTCACACATTTCAAAAACTGGTTTAGTCTATGTGTGTATCAAGCTCTTTCAGGTGACACCACATCACCTGGTGGTCATGTTGGAGGAAAACCAATTACTGTGAACAGCTGATGTTTTAAGGCCCTGACACACCAAGCCAAAGACTGGCTGTCAGTTAATGATGGGCTGTCACCCTTTTTATGGTGTGTCCTGCACTGTTGGCACTGGTCGCCCCTTGTTGGTGGATTTTCGGCCAGTTCAGCATCTTGTCTCCTTTATGGCACTAAGTAAAATCTCTGGGGCTGAAAAATGAAGCCATCACGAAAAAGCCATAACTGCATTTCCTTATATGGCCACTTGAGGCTGGCTCCAGAAGCCAGTCAATCCCCACTGACCCCCATGTAAAATTGCCCGAATTTACAGCAAAAATAAATACATGTAGTAATATGTTAACTAGCTAACTTGAATCCGCCCTGTCGGTCTTCCGGTATGGAGAGTTATTTCCTCTCATACAGGGGCAGAATGTATGTGGCAGTCAGCCGTCGGCTGTAGTCTCTGTGGTGTGTTCAAGTGCAGCTTTTTGGCCAAGACGAAAAATGAGGTGATGCAACAGTCGGCATTTGTCGTACTAGTTCTTTGATAATCAGTTTGGTGTGTCTGTTCCTTCAAACCGCGACCAGCCAAAATTCCTGACCAACCAGATATCCATTCGATCATTCAATTAATCAGCCGTTGGGACCCTCTGATCATCAAATTAATCATCAAGCTACACCTAATCTGGCAGATATTCTGCCTAATTTTAATCTTAGTTTTGGGCAACCAATTTATGATTAAAACGGGGCCCAATATGTACTGGCCAGAAATAACTCAGTTAGATAATCAACAAAAAAAGGGCCAGGCTTTGTGCGTGTTATAACTGAGCTCTGCCATTCCATGCTTAATTGTGGTCTTTTCGCCTTGATTTTGGCACTAACTGAGCAAATTAAAAATTCACCCTTATTAACAGCTTCTGTTTTTCTTATATCTGCTCCTGCTGAATATACTTAGAAACTCTTTTTCGTAGATTTTACATGGAGTACATGTATAATCAAGATGAAATGGCATAAACAAACAATTTCAATCAATTTATCAAGCCTCTAATCAGTTTTGTGTCTGAGCAGCTGGAGTCCCTCTGCAGCCCAGCTGGAAGTGGCAGGTCTTTAAAATGAGCACTTTGAAAGCCACTGCCGCTGACCTATGGTCTGTGCAGATGAATGCATGGAGTGAATAGCTAATGCAGTTGCAGGAGTGTGTGGTCAAACTCTTCAGAGCTACTCGAGCCAGAGGGGCTCAAATAGCTGTTAAGAGTCCACTTTATTCTGAGAAAGTCACAGGTTTGCAGGGTGACTGACTCTGAGAGCCCAACCACTTTGGCCTGAATGTTAGTTTTGTTGAAACACTCGTCTGTAGGATGTGTGACGCATCATTAGAGCAGCGGGTATGAAAGGAGGATTGTACATTTTTTTCAAAATATTCTTGAAATGTCAGTTCTACAGTTCTGTAAAAACACTCTGGTCTAAATGTTATTGTATTAAGAGCTCAGGCATGTGGGAGTGTTTTGACATATACGGCATGCATTAAATTAGATGGAAAGTGAACCGTGTGCTTCTCAGTTTAGGCTGCTTGGTATAGTACATGCAGTCCCTGCAGTTAGAAAATATCACATGCTATGTATTTTTGAGCACATGGTTCCATGTTCTGTTCTTTATATTTTGTTTTATGTTCTGAGCCATTTTGTTATCCACCTATTTTCTCTGCCCACCCACCTATACATTCCCTACATGCAAATCTTTCTTGTCTGAATTACAAATACTTCTGTGAGACAGAAATGTGTTTGCAGTTTGTACAAATCGACATTAGTAATATTAAGCTCATGTTATGTCCTATTTAAACTTTTCTGTTTGGCTTGTCCTGTTCCGTCTGGCTCTGATCATCTGAGACATGAACCATCTGTGACTGAAAACCTTCACTCTGAAATTTACCGTCCAGACCAAATGATGTCCCCTGTGAGTGTGATTTGTCACAGTTAGTGAACCAGAGTAACATTTAGTTTTACTCTAATTTTGTCCCTTTTTGCAGAGCTCACACAGACATGCTTTATACTCTGAACTGTTTGAGCTCTTTGGTTTGTATGCTTGTCAGGCACTTGTTGGTAGTGATTCAAATTTTCCTCAAATAAATGAAAAATGCATTGAACTCATGGACACAATTACTATGGATGTTTCCAATTAAGCCATCTTCAATTTACAAGCACACCCAGCTAGGATGCCTTAAAAGTTGTGGCCTTAAAGGTTATGGCTAATATTCAAAAAGCTGAAAACTCTAAAGTTTGAAACATCTAGGCCCCAATCACGAGGTGCACTGCACTGCCTTTTTTTTAAGTTAACTGCCACTATTTTTTTTTTCAACAGTAACTGGTATCTGGTTCTTAAAATGGACAGGCAGAGGGTACCTGCTGTAGCTCTGGTTGAGGGTGAGAGGCTGTCAGTAAATAGTTTGTTGGGCACAGGGAAACAGAGATCTGTGTGGGTACATGAGACCCTAAAAAAGAGCATGTATCATGGGTAGTACCACCAGTTGGTCCAGGAGCTTCGCCTCCATGATGGCCGTTTCCAGGCATATTTTAGAATAACTCAGGGGCAGTTTGACAACCTGCTGTCTGTTATTGGACCGTATAGCTCTGGGTATCCAGTTACCTCTTTCACCAGTTTCACCTCCATTGTTTACTACTGTAAACTACTTGTTGTGACCACCACAGAAGGCCCGCCTCCAATGGGAAAAAAAGATGACAAAAAAAAAAGAGATGACGTGGAATGCTTTTCCAGCCTGAGTTGAAGTTTTTTCAACTTGAGGAGTTCAGAGTCCACAGTGAAAACACCAGGCACCTAGAACCCAGAAAAGCGAGGAGTATCGCAACGGCGAGCCACAAGCTTCAATTTCATTAAGAGTAGTTACAAAAAGCCGCCTCCAGCTGCTGAAATGCTTTCTGTGTGATCCAAGCCCTAGAAGTTCAAAACTCGGTTTGTAGCAAAGCAACACAAGATTCAAATGCCTCCTCACTATCGGGGACCATGTACACTTTCAGTCTTAACAACACTGGGGCAATGTGGCACCCCTCTCTGCCTGGTACACTGGGCAGCTGCCTATGTTGCCTATAGGAAGATCCACCACTGGCTTTCGCCTACGTCTGCTCTCAAAATGCAAAGCATGGACAGTCGCTATTGAGTTTGTAATTTTGTCACCTACCTAATGTTTTGGTTGGATGTCAGAAGCTAACACACAGTGCATCCTGGTACACGCAGACACTGCATGACTCCATGAGTGGGTGGTCTACGCTTTTTTCAGTCAGCATAGCACGTACTAAGGAATTTATTGCTTCAAATGACAACATTTACCATCAGTACTGACTGGACTTCCACATAAAAGGTGGCGATTTTAAAGCTCTCCAGTTTTCCTCAAGTATTCCATCTTTGTATGACAGCAGGATGAACATGCTGTGTTTAAATGATTTTCTTCCATTCAATAAAAAAAACTATTAAACTCCAGACTCTTTGTACATCTATTGGTCTTTTGTGATTTCATTTCATCCATCTAGTTTTACTGAAAGCCTCCAATTAAAAGCCACCATTTTATCTCCCTCTGAGCTGCCAA
Organism: Epinephelus fuscoguttatus; assembly: GCF_011397635.1. NCBI lineage: Eukaryota > Metazoa > Chordata > Actinopteri > Perciformes > Serranidae > Epinephelus > Epinephelus fuscoguttatus. The sequence goes on along the minus strand of NC_064768.1, from coordinate 8,521,066 downwards.
TCATTTGTCCCACATTCACTTCGTAAAAGGCTGCCCACATGTGCTTTAATTCCAACATGAAAGTGCGAGGCCTGACATCCGTCTCTCCGCACTACATAAACTGTGACGGCTCATTCTTGCCCGTCAACAGCAGCCATATCTGTTGTGCGAATGGCTTTTCAAACAGCAGTGATGGAGTTTCTAACTGATGTCATCTGGCGTGTAAGACATGATGAATGCCGCTCCCTATACAAGCCGAGCAGAGGACAGACTGAGGGGTGAGAGGTGATATATGGCTGCTGGCATCATGTAGGTTAATAAACTGAAGTCACACAAAGACAAAAGGGAAGCAGGACAGAGATCTGAGCTCCTGATATCATCAGACGCCATCACGGGAGTATTTACAGCTCCATCAGTCAACAGCATTCTTTTTAAATCAGTTTTCTCCGTGTTTTATCACCTTCCTTCTTCGTTACCTTTCTCTGTGTTGCAGGGATCCTTTCACTCGAGGACACTCTCGTTATCATTCTCCATGTCTCTCGCCCTCCCTCCCTCTCAGCGCTTCTCTATTTGTCTCTTTCTCTCTGCCATTGTGTCTCCTTCACTCAGGTCATCAGAACATCTTCATACAAGAGAAAACAAAGGAGCTCGCCATGAATACACTGGGTGTAAGAATATATGTTTCTTCTGAAGGGATGCGCATTTTACATTTATTCCTTTGAGCAATAATACAGTGTTAGGTGAAAAAAAGAAAACATTTTTACAGAGACTTTTTCTTTTTTCAATACTGGATCTGCACAAGTGCATACAACTTTCAAGAAATAGCCATAGCCTGACACACTGAGTCTGTTTACACCTGGTATTAACATGTGTTTCAGTGATCCAAACTCAAGTGGTCAGCTGAGACACATTAGCATTCACACCTTCGTCTATTGTGCATCTCAAGCACTTGTGTTCAAATTTTGTTACTGCCTGTGTCACTAAAGCTAGAGCATCGAAGATCTTTGCATACAGTTATTGGGTCTACACTCTTGCTAGCTGCTTGCTAGTCACGTTAGCAGTTATGTTGGTACAGCTGGAGATATCACTGTCTGCAGAATTCAATGCATTTCCTTCCATAGGGCTAAATGATGGATGGCCACACAACTCTTTGTCTAACTTGTGGCAAGTTACAGAGCGTTGGCATGCTATCATCAAAACAACCATGTCCTGTAACGATGACGAATTCCTTATTCGGGATGCACCAGGAGACATTAGCGTTTACAAAAGATATGTGGTCAAATGCATCCCCGACCACCTCTGCAAGTGCTTTGAGTGGTTGGATCACAATGCGTCTTGGCAGTGATGCCCCACATATTTTTTTTCCACAAGGATGGCAGACCAAAACCAAAAGCCATGCCTGAATTTCAGGGATTAGCTCATGCTGTTGAAGCATATGCTAGTTGAATACTATGTCAATGTGAGAGTCAAGGAATCATATACTGATATACATTGATTTCTTATTTAAAGTTAATATTACTAATTATTTGATGTGCACAGACCTGTGTAGTTAACATTTTGAGTTCCACACCAATCCTTTTTTAATGTGCCATGCATACATGTTTGGTGGTTTTATTGTTCTTCAGATAGGCAGACTGTCCTTTTCCTTAAAAAGAAAAATACAAAGCTTAAATTTGAAAGAGTTCATTGATTGTAAGGAACTAAACATTTACTGGGAACAAAGCACCTCAAGTTTAGGGAGGACTCGTCAGTACATATAGAACCCATTTTCATTCACATATCTTGAAGTCAGTGTCCAAGTGACCCCTGGGAAAATCATGCCTGTAATTCCAGTTGTTTCCTCACCAAAATTTAACCTAACTTCCCCCTACATTTTTGCCAGGGGGCTGTTTGTGTCATTTTGTGGTTGTTTTGTGTCACTTTGTAGTGGTTTTGCATCTCTCTGTGGTGTTTGTGTCTCACTGTGGTGGTTTTGTGTCTCAGTGTGGTGTTTTGTGTCTCGTTGAGGTGGTTTTGTGTCTCAGTGTGGGGTTTTGTGTCTCATTGTGGTGGTTTTGTGTCTCAGTGTGGTGGTTTTGTGTCTCAGTGTGGTGTTTTGTGTCTCAGTGTGGTGTTTTGTGTCTCATTGTGGTGGTTTTGTGTCTCAGTGTGGTGTTTTGTGTCTCAGTGTGGTAGTTTTGTGTCTCAGTGTGGTGTTTTGTGTCTCATTGTGGTGGTTTTGTGTCTCAGTGTGGTGTTTTGTGTCTCAGTGTGGTGTTTTGTGTCTCAGTGTGGTGTTTTGTGTCTCATTGTGGTGGTTTTGTGTCTCAGTGTGGTGTTTTGTGTCTCAGTGTGGTAGTTTTGTGTCTCAGTGTGGTGTTTTGTGTCTCATTGTGGTGGTTTTGTGTCTCAGTGTGGTGGTTTTGTGTCTCATTGAGGTGGTTTTGTGTCTCAGTGTTGTGGTTTTGTGTCTCACTGTGGTGGTTTTGTGTCTCAGTGTGGTGTTTTGTGTCTCGTTGAGGTGGTTTTGTGTCTCAGTGTGGTGGTTTAGTGTCTCAGTGTGGTGTTTTGTGTCTCATTGTGGTGGTTTTGTGTCTCAGTGTGGTAGTTTTGTGTCTCAGTGTGGTGGTTTTGTGTCTCATTGTGGTGGTTTTGTGTCTCAGTGTGGTGGTTTTGTGTCTCAGTGTGGTGGTTTTGTGTCTCATTGAGGTGGTTTTGTGTCTCAGTGTTGTGGTTTTGTGTCTCATTGTGGTGGTTTAGTGTCTCAGTGTGGTGGTTTTGTGTCTCAGTGTGGTAGTTTTGTGTCTCAGTGTCGGGTTTTGTGTCTCAGTGTGGTAGTTTTGTGTCTCAGTGTGTGGTTTTGTGTCTCAGTGTGGTAGTTTTGTGTCTCAGTGTGGTAGTTTTGTGTCTCAGTGTCGGGTTTTGTGTCTCAGTGTGGTAGTTTTGTGTCTCAGTGTGTGGTTTTGTGTCTCAGTGTGGTGTTTTGTGTCTCAGTGTGGTAGTTTTGTGTCTCAGTGTGGTGTTTTGTGTCTCATTGTGGTGGTTTTGTGTCTCAGTGTGGTGGTTTTGTGTCTCATTGAGGTGGTTTTGTGTCTCAGTGTTGTGGTTTTGTGTCTCATTGAGGTGGTTTTGTGTCTCAGTGTTGTGGTTTTGTGTCTCACTGTGGTGGTTTTGTGTCTCAGTGTGGTGTTTTGTGTCTCGTTGAGGTGGTTTTGTGTCTCAGTGTGGTGGTTTAGTGTCTCATTGAGGTGGTTTTGTGTCTCAGTGTGGTGGTTTTGTGTCTCAGTGTTGTGGTTTTGTGTCTCAGTGTGGTGGTTTTGTGTCTCAGTGTGGTGTTTTGTGTCTCGTTGAGGTGGTTTTGTGTCTCAGTGTGGTGGTTTTGTGTCTCATTGAGGTGGTTTTGTGTCTCAGTGTTGTGGTTTTGTGTCTCAGTGTGGTGGTTTTGTGTCTCAGTGTGGTGTTTTGTGTCTCGTTGAGGTGGTTTTGTGTCTCAGTGTGGTGGTTTAGTGTCTCAGTGTGGTGTTTTGTGTCTCATTGTGGTGGTTTTGTGTCTCAGTGTGGTAGTTTTGTGTCTCAGTGTGGTGTTTTGTGTCTCAGTGTGGTGGTTTTGTGTCTCAGTGTGGTGGTTTTGTGTCTCATTGAGGTGGTTTTGTGTCTCAGTGGTGTGGTTTTGTGTCTCAGTGTGGTGGTTTTGTGTCTCAGTGTGGTGGTTTTGTGTCTCAGTGTGGTAGTTTTGTGTCTCAGTGTGGGGTTTTGTGTCTCAGTGTGGTGGTTTTGTGTCTCAGTGTGGTAGTTTTGTGTCTCAGTGTGTGGTTTTGTGTCTCAGTGTGGTAGTTTTGTGTCTCAGTGTGGTGGTTTTGTGTCTCAGTGTGGTGGTTTTGTGTCTCAGTGTGGTAGTTTTGTGTCTCAGTGTCGGGTTTTGTGTCTCAGTGTGGTAGTTTTGTGTCTCAGTGTGGTGGTTTTGTGTCTCAGTGTGTGGTTTTGTGTCTCAGTGTGGTGGTTTTGTGTCTCATTGAGGTGGTTTTGTGTCTCAGTGTTGTGGTTTTGTGTCTCAGTGTGGTGGTTTAGTGTCTCAGTGTGGTGGTTTTGTGTCTCAGTGTGGTAGTTTTGTGTCTCAGTGTGGGGTTTTGTGTCTCAGTGTGGTGGTTTTGTGTCTCAGTGTGGTAGTTTTGTGTCTCAGTGTGTGGTTTTGTGTCTCAGTGTGGTAGTTTTGTGTCTCAGTGTGGGGTTTTGTGTCTCAGTGTGGTGGTTTTGTGTCTCAGTGTGGTAGTTTTGTGTCTCAGTGTGGTGTTTTGTTTAAGATTGTTGTAGTTTTGTGTCTCAGTGTGGTGGTTTTGTGTCTCAGTGTGTGGTTTTGTGTCTCAGTGTGGTGGTTTTGTGTCTCATTGTGGTGGTTTTGTGTCTCAGTGTGGTGGTTTTGTGTCTCAGTGTGGTAGTTTTGTGTCTCAGTGTGGTGGTTTAGTGTCTCATTGTGGTGGTTTAGTGTCTCAGTGTGGTGTTTTGTGTCTCAGTGTGGTAGTTTTGTGTCTCAGTGTGGTGGTTTAGTGTCTCATTGTGGTGGTTTAGTGTCTCAGTGTGGTGTTTTGTGTCTCAGTGTGGTAGTTTTGTGTCTCAGTGTGGTGGTTTAGTGTCTCAGTGTGGTAGTTTTGTGTCTCAGTGTGGTGGTTTAGTGTCTCAGTGTGGTGTTTTGTGTCTCAGTGTGGTAGTTTTGTGTCTCAGTGTGGTAGTTTTGTGTCTCAGTGTGGTGGTTTTGTGTCTCAGTGTGGTAGTTTTGTGTCTCAGTGTGGTAGTTTTGTGTCTCAGTGTGGGGTTTTGTGTCTCAGTGTGGTAGTTTAGTGTCTCAGTGTGGGGTTTTGTGTCTCAGTGTGGTGGTTTTGTGTCTCAGTGTCGGGTTTTGTGTCTCAGTGTGGTAGTTTAGTGTCTCAGTGTGGGGTTTTGTGTCTCAGTGTGGTGGTTTTGTGTCTCAGTGTGGTAGTTTTGTGTCTCAGTGTCGGGTTTTGTGTCTCAGTGTGGTAGTTTTGTGTCTCAGTGTGGTGGTTTTGTGTCTCAGTGTGTGGTTTTGTGTCTCAGTGTGGTGGTTTTGTGTCTCATTGTGGTGGTTTTGTGTCTCAGTGTGGTAGTTTTGTGTCTCAGTGTGGGGTTTTGTGTCTCAGTGTGGTGGTTTTGTGTCTCAGTGTGGTAGTTTTGTGTCTCAGTGTCGGGTTTTGTGTCTCAGTGTGGTAGTTTTGTGTCTCAGTGTGGTGGTTTTGTGTCTCAGTGTGTGGTTTTGTGTCTCAGTGTGGTGGTTTTGTGTCTCATTGTGGTGGTTTTGTGTCTCAGTGTTGTGGTTTTGTGTCTCATTGTGGTAGTTTTGTGTCTCATTGTGGTGGTTTTGTGTCTCAGTGTGGTGGTTTAGTGTCTCATTGTGGTGGTTTAGTGTCTCAGTGTGGTGTTTTGTGTCTCAGTGTGGTAGTTTTGTGTCTCAGTGTGGTGGTTTAGTGTCTCATTGTGGTGGTTTAGTGTCTCAGTGTGGTGTTTTGTGTCTCAGTGTGGTAGTTTTGTGTCTCAGTGTGGTGGTTTAGTGTCTCAGTGTGGTGGTTTAGTGTCTCAGTGTGGTAGTTTTGTGTCTCAGTGTGGTGGTTTAGTGTCTCAGTGTGGTGTTTTGTGTCTCAGTGTGGTAGTTTTGTGTCTCAGTGTGGTGGTTTAGTGTCTCATTGTGGTGGTTTAGTGTCTCAGTGTGGTGGTTTTGTGTCTCAGTGTGGTAGTTTTGTGTCTCAGTGTGGTAGTTTTGTGTCTCAGTGTGGTGGTTTAGTGTCTCATTGTGGTGGTTTTGTGTCTCAGTGTGGTAGTTTTGTGTCTCAGTGTGGTGGTTTAGTGTCTCATTGTGGTGGTTTAGTGTCTCAGTGTGGTGGTTTAGTGTCTCATTGTGGTGGTTTAGTGTCTCAGTGTGGGGTTTTGTGTCTCATTGAGGTGGTTTTGTGTCTCAGTGTGGTGGTTTAGTGTCTCAGTGTGGTGGTTTTGTGTCTCAGTGTGGTGTTTTGTGTCTCATTGTGGTAGTTTTGTGTCTCATTGTGGTGGTTTTGTGTCTCAGTGTGGTGGTTTTGTGTCTCAGTGTGGTGGTTTAGTGTCTCAGTGTGGTGTTTTGTGTCTCAGTGTGGTGGTTTAGTGTCTCAGTGTGGTGGTTTTGTGTCTCAGTGTTGTGGTTTTGTGTCTCATTGTGGTAGTTTTGTGTCTCATTGTGGTGGTTTTGTGTCTCAGTGTGGTGGTTTAGTGTCTCAGTGTGGTGGTTTAGTGTCTCAGTGTGGTGTTTTGTGTCTCAGTGTGGTAGTTTTGTGTCTCAGTGTGGTGGTTTAGTGTCTCATTGTGGTGGTTTAGTGTCTCAGTGTGGTGTTTTGTCTCAATTGGGTAGTTTTGTGTCTCAGTGTGGTGGTTTAGTGTCTCAGTGTGGTGGTTTAGTGTCTCAGTGTGGTAGTTTTGTGTCTCAGTGTGGTGGTTTAGTGTCTCAGTGTGGTGTTTTGTGTCTCAGTGTGGTAGTTTTGTGTCTCAGTGTGGTGGTTTAGTGTCTCATTGTGGTGGTTTAGTGTCTCAGTGTGGTAGTTTTGTGTCTCAGTGTGGTAGTTTTGTGTCTCAGTGTGGTGGTTTAGTGTCTCATTGTGGTGGTTTTGTGTCTCAGTGTGGTGGTTTTGTGTCTCAGTGTGGTAGTTTTGTGTCTCAGTGTGGTAGTTTTGTGTCTCAGTGTGGTGGTTTAGTGTCTCATTGTGGTGGTTTAGTGTCTCAGTGTGGTGGTTTAGTGTCTCATTGTGGTGGTTTAGTGTCTCAGTGTGGGGGTTTGTGTCTCATTGAGGTGGTTTTGTGTCTCAGTGTGGTGGTTTAGTGTCTCAGTGTGGTGGTTTTGTGTCTCAGTGTGGTGTTTTGTGTCTCATTGTGGTAGTTTTGTGTCTCATTGTGGTGGTTTTGTGTCTCAGTGTGGTGGTTTTGTGTCTCAGTGTGGTGGTTTAGTGTCTCAGTGTGGTGTTTTGTGTCTCAGTGTGGTGGTTTAGTGTCTCAGTGTGGTGGTTTTGTGTCTCAGTGTGGTGGTTTAGTGTCTCATTGTGGTGGTTTAGTGTCTCAGTGTGGTGGTTTTGTGTCTCAGTGTGGTGGTTTAGTGTCTCAGTGTGGTGTTTTGTGTCTCAGTGTGGTGTTTTGTGTCTCAGTGTGGTGTTTGTGTCTCAGTGTGGTGTTTTGTGTCTCAGTGTGGTAGTTTTGTGTCTCATTGTGGTGGTTTTGTGTCTCAGTGTGGTGGTTTAGTGTCTCATTGTGGTAGTTTTGTGTCTCATTGTGGTGGTTTTGTGTCTCAGTGTGGTGTTTTGTGTCTCATTGTGGTGGTTTGTGTCTCATTGTGGTGGTTTTGTGTCTCAGTGTGGTGTTTTGTGCTGGTTTTCCTTCTCTTTGTCATGTTTTTTTTGTTCATGGTTGTTCTTGTGTCCTTTTTTTGGTAGTTTTGTGTCTCTTTCTGATGGCCTTGCAACTCTGTGGTAGCAACTCTGTGCTTTTGAAAGAGACTGGCAGTGGATCAGTGGTGAGCATCATCCAAAGTAATCTAACGTAAAATACCTCATGTTGTCTGAATAGAGCTGGAGCTCCACAGCCTTCATCTATTCTCTGTTCTTTACCCAGTGATTTACTTTTGTGCCGCATGCCTGCATTGAGTACCATGTCCTTTTTTGTCTCCATATGTACAAATCAGAGAATCCAATCATGTCACATCCATATAAATTCCTTCATTAGTATTCCCCACGGGATCACATAGAAAACCAAAGGAAAGAGTGTTTTGATGTGCGTCAAACACCATCAGTGTGTTGTGTTTAAAATGTGTGTAAAGGAAATTATTGACGGCAAAATGAGGAAAATCAATCTTAGGGAAATTAATTGAAAAAGCCAAAGTGTCAAGTCGATTTGAAACATAACATAAAACTTAAGTATTTACATTTGGTCTTTGATCTAAGCAGGAAATGGACAGTTTCACTCATTACGTTTTCTGTAAGAGGTAAATGACCCAGAGGAGAATTGATCATTTTAATGATTAATTATTGAACTTGAGCTACATGAATGTGAATGACGAATAATCGATTGTCTCTTAACTGTGCTCATCACTACACCTCTGTGCTGCTTAGGTAAAGCTTAGGTACAAAAAAAATAAACACACTGCTGCTGTTTCTGTGTTACAGATTCCTGTCGGTTGAGTCATGGTGCATTTGAGTGTGAAAAGGTGCTGCAGGTGTGTATGTGAGTGTGTGTGTGTGTGTGTGTGTGTGTGTGTGTGTGTGTGAGTAGGTTGCAGCAGACGTTCTCGGTTGGAGCAATACAAAATACACTGAACATTTTCCTTTGCAGTGCATCGCCTGCAGTGTGTCACTGAATACACACACTCATAAATAAACACATTAAATATTACACACATGCACCTACAGATGTGTAGGCGGGCGCATACATGCAAACAGCTATACGTACACATACTTATGCAACCAAATAGCTTGCGTTGGCAAGAATACACAAGTATGATCATTGCCAAACATACAAATGCACACAAACATACACACACACACTCTTATCTTAAGGCAGAAATTAAAGGCACACACACACTCCCACACCTGCAGCCTCTTGTCGCCGGCGATGCTCGTGCAGAACAAACGTCAACTCCATCAGCCAGTGCTGTCACCCACAGTGACAACATCAGGCTAACACTCTAGAATAAAGCCTGCATACATTAAACCTGGAAACAGTGGCTCCAACCACAGGCTGATTATCTTTCCACCCGCCGCTCTCACACCTGATCGCTCTGATTCTCATAATAACACGCTCTGTCTCATCAATCAAACACAGAAAGGATACGCTGCTGTGCACCTGACACACAACCAGAACGCTGTCAGAAATACACATTCAAAGGTATCACCGGTCAGAACAATGGTGGTTTCAAGTCTTTGCTGAAAGACACACACCATCATTCAGTGGTAACTGAATATATGCTGAGCCTCAACAGCTTACAAATTTTTTTCCCATTGCCGTCCTTAAGTAACCATTCTTTTCAGCAGTCTCAGCTGTGGTGGTTTTCATAAAGTAGGTGCCTGTGAACGCCTGCTGTCTGAAAACTGAATTAGCCAGGCCCTTGATGTGGTTTAGTGTGGGGATGACGCCTGAGAGGCTATTTGCTAAAGAGTGACTTAAGTACACATAATACACATAATCACAGTAAATAACGCCCCACTCCAGCATTTATACAGCACTTAAAGACACATGCAGTGATGGACACAAACTCTGCGCCTCATGGAGGGAGGAAAAGAGAAGAAAATAAACTCTGGCTTTTGTACCTGAACCTCACCAACAGGCCCAGTTGCCAGATTAAAATGGTGGCATCTTACGTTTCTGCAATCTATGGATAAGTTACATTTGCACGTTTCATACATACATTTCATATACACTTAAGGTAGACGGTTGCCAAGCAGCAGACATCAGCAGACCACTGTTTGAGAGCAACAAAAGTGAGTATTTTTTAACAACAGGCCAGAACATTTCTAGCCATATTTGTAGCAACCAAACAGGTATCTTTGACTAAACTTTGGGATGTTGCCAGACGTGTCTGTGGTGACCAAACTGGGTATTTTTTCCTGGGATGTCAGGATATTTCCAGATGTGTTTGAAGTGGCAAAAGTGGGTGTTTACAACAGAGGCAGGTCATTTTAAGGAGACCTTGGAACATTTCCAGATGTGGCTGTAATTACCAAACCAGGTATTTTTGAACAAGATGTTGGGATATTTACAGACATGTTTGAAGAAACAAAAGTGGGTGTTTACAACAAAAGCGGGTATTATTCAATGGCATTCCAGGATATTTCCAGCCGTGGTTGTGGCAACCAAACAAGGTTTTTTTTAACAAGACATCAGGATGCTTCCAGGTCTGGTTGTAGTGACCAAACTGGGTATTTTCAACAAGATGCTGGGAGATTTTCAGAAGTGCTTATTGCAACAAAAGTGGGTATTGTTTAACAACTGGCCAGGACATGAGATGTTCTTTTTTAGCACCTGTCTCTTTAAGCCCCCCTCAGGAAAAAACTCTGATTTTTGAGCATGTCTGGGTCTTTCTTATCCACCGTCATTGACTGTAACGGTGTATAGCGACACTTCCTACTGTATAAAAAAATAACCTATAAATGAAGCGAGAATCTTCACAACCAGACATGTTCCAGCAGGAAAATAATCAAAGACTGGGGAGAATTTATCAACATCTGCAGAAAAAAATTATATGTTTCCCTGGTGTTAGCATGTAGCTACATGTAGCAGCATAGGGTACATCATGTAAATGCAGTAGTGTACCTGGAGCAGATGACCATATAGAGAAAGCTGATGTTAGCTTTTCTCACAAGTAGAAATAACCAGTATTTAATATTCAGAGTATTTAGAAAGTCTGAGGTTTTTGCTCACAGGCATTACTTTAACATACATTTTTTTTTAAAACTTTGGCCACATTAACAGATTAATCTAACACTGTAATATCATACATTTATGACAGATGAAAAGGAAAATCATAATAGGTCCTGTTAAAGACTTTTGAATGTTTTGACACCCTGATGTGTTGGTGCCATGCCATTGCCCAGAATTATGAATCCCCGTTAGTCCCAAAAATGTCAGAAACTAAAGCTGTCCTTTCCTCTAACAGTCCCTTACCACACATTCACCACAGCATTGTTGATCACAGTAATGCAACCACAGTTTGAAGAAACATAATTAAATTTGATTTAATTCAATTTGTTTTTCACAAAACAGGTTTTTGGACAAATCAGCTCTTTTTCCAGTGGGCCATTTTTTGTAGAATTGGGGCTTTGTAATTTTGGGCCATCGGCAATTGGCAGTCCCCAAAATGTTTCCATATAATTAGCACAAAGAACCATGACAACTTTGCTTTGAAAGCATGACAAAAATTAACCACACATGAATAAAAGTTTCCCTGTAACTGCTACAAAAAATTGACACAATTGTAACATTGTCTTTCCTACTCCGCATTTAGCATTTGAAGTCAAATTCCTTGATATAGCACATACAACATCAAAATCTGCAAAGTTTCAATGGATGTAGGCCACAGGTTGGACACTGAGATCAGGCCTTCAGTCTTGAGTGGTTTGATTCAGCAACAGTATCCCTGCAACACACTTCATTCATCTGGGCTCAGCAGCAGCTAACCAAGCAGACTCTATGAAGGAAACACGAGCTGATGAAAGACTCGTTAACAATCCGGCTGCTGTTTCAAACTCAACCAAACAATTAATAAACATTTCAACTGCAAATTGGACCACATGGGACGTTTTAGGATGTGAGCACTTTTCATCTGATGAATAATTTATCATGTGAATGAATCAACTTCCCGCCTGGTTTCTGTACGTGTGTGTGTGTGTGTGTGTGTGTGTGTGTGTGTGTGTGTGTGTGTGACAGCAGTGATCATGTTCACAGTGTACGCTGATGCTCAGCTGTTAACACCAGGCTAACTGTAGCATGACTGGCGTTTATCAGGCTGATGCAAACAGGCTGCTGTGTGTATGTGCATGTGTGCGTGTGTGTGTGTGTGTGTGTGCGTGTGCATTTGTTGCCATTTTTCATTGACAGAGTTGGAGAGGAGAATGATGGGTATGTTGGAGGTGGAGGTGGATGTGGAGGTGTGCTGGAGGGGGTGATGAGGAAACGGAGTGATGGATGAGGAGAGGGATGGAAGGATTATCGGGGTTCAAACCCAGACTGTTGATTTTATGTCAAACCTGACGACTCTCAGCTTCAGGCGCCGGAGTCTTGATGACTTCCAGGTTACGACGCGTGAATGTGTGCGTGCATGAGTGTGTGTATGTGCATTTTCTTATGTGCTTTGCTTGGCTGCTTGGCTGATGGTGCAAATGAGTGATGGTTGCAGGAAAGGACGAATGAGAAATAAGAACATGGAAAATGGAAATGGAAAAGAAAAGAAGTGAGGAAGGTGAGTGATGGAAAAGGTGCCACAAAATATCTGATGGATGGTCATCCAAAAACGACAGTGGAGGAGGTGGGGAGGAGGGATGCGAGGAGAGTGATCGATGGAGGAAAATGAACAAATAATGAGCAGAGATGCAGAGAGGTAGAAGAGACACAAAAATGAGGTGAAAGGGGAGGGAAAGACAGAGGGAATAATGGGTAAAAAGCAGCAGAGGAGAGCAGGAAAAGAGCAACCCCCCACCCCCCTCCCTGTAGTCCACGTACACACTCAATCACACACACTATCACACACACTCACCCATCTGCTTCTGCTCTCCGTGGGCGAGCCAGCGAACGGCAGTCTTAGCCCCGGCACAGTTACGGCAGAACTGGCTGAAGGCTGGAGAAGAGCGAGGCAGGAAAAGGAGAGAGAGGAGAGGGGGAGAGCAGAGCGGTAGTCCCTCCACCAAGTGGCGAGTGTGTGAGTGAGCAAGCAAGACGTCTGCACCGGAGGAGGAAAGAGAGGGTGAGAGGAGGAAAAAAAAAAGGAGGTGCAACAGACAAAAACACCAGCAAGCAACTCCTCGTGATCAAAACCCCAGCTTTACTCCAGATCCACCTGAGAGACCAATCCTCAGCTGTTGATGGTTAAACACACACAAACACACACTAGTACACACTGCTCGTGCACGCTCCCTCGCTGAGTGCTGTCGCAATGACACCGTCGGCTGTGAGTCTCCCCAGCCTGGCAGCGCAAGGGGAGAAATGAACACACGGACCTCCAACACCTTCTCTTCCTCCTCCTTCCTTTTCTTGTGTTTTACCTCCTGCTGCTGTTTGTCCTCTTTATCCAAGGGGTCAGTAACACAAAGACACAGAGAGACAGAGATAAAGGAAGAACTGCTCTTTTTCTTCTTTTTATTCCTGTTTTATTATCCTCCTCTCTGCTGTGAAGTCTCCCCTCTCTCGGTGTCCTTCAGTGTCGGACTGGCTGCTGCTCCACAGCGCAGAGAGGCTGGACTGCATTCAGCTCTCTCTCTCTCTCTCTCTCTCTCTCTCTCTCTCTCTCTCCCCATTTCCAACCCCCCACCCCCCCCCCCACCCCCCGTCTTTCCTCTCTCTCAGCAGCTGAATGTATCTCCACACCTCTTCAGCTCCCTGCTTTAATTCAGTCTCTTGTCTCTCTTTCTGTCATTCTGTAAACACGGTCCCATCCACCTGTTTTTATGCACAATTTATGCTTAAACAAGACCAAAGTGCAACACACACCAGCTGCATCACGTCATTTCACAAGCATCAGTCACCGCCTGCAGAGTGCACACCGCACATGTCATACAGACAGAAGAAGTAGTCAGAGTACAGAAGTTGAACCAGAGGAGATAAAATAGCGTCTTTTCCGTAGAGCCGACACACAATGATGCCGGGAGGACTGATTACTGGTGGCCAGGGTTATGGAAGGAAGACTAATTTTCTCATTTACAACAAAGCTGCAAAGTGGGAAAAGCCACTGGTTTAAATTTGTCAGTATTTTTAAGAAAAGCAAGTAAGACAAATTTGAGTGCAACACCATCAGGAGCAGGATGGCTTACGCCTGTGTCAACATCCAGAGAGGCTCCATTCATTTAGTTATATTCACTCAGATTTTGAGCATTGTTTTTGATTGGGTCTCTTGTTTAAACTTTCACTGCCTGTTTTCTGCCAATCAAATAAATGTACAACAATATAAGTAACTGGAGTCTGCCATGCCTGCAAGGACAAGAATGCATTTCAGCGCTGAAAATTCAACAATAGTCTTCTGACATCAAAAAAAGGGCTCTAACATTATTGTACAGTAGGACTGTACCCAACTCAGCATTACGATATGATACGATACACTTTATTATCCCACTAATTATGTCAGTTGAATCATGTAAAGTTTTAAGTTTGAATGGGCTCTGCAGGGTGTTCAGTGTGACAGCAGCATTCACATCATATTGTAAACAAGCTAACTGCAATACAGACGAATCAGAATTGTGCGACAGTATTTGTTGCCGACACTGGATATCATACAAAAGCCAGAGACTGTGACATATTAAGTTGCTGTGAGATGGAAATGCATTACTTTTATGCAGAAGAGAGAAGATAATGTTATCTCAGGGCCATACTGTGCGGGTTCTCCCCTCCTCTGTGCCGCTGTATTGTGTCTGCAGCTATCTGTACCAAGGAATAGCATGAAGTTAGGAGCGCTCACTCTGTAGCAAAGTCTGGGGACCAATACATCCCCAGAGGTACGCTGCACAGCACAATGGCTAGCATGAAAAAGGCTGCTCAACTTAAAGCAATCTCAGTCAACTGAGGGGTCTCTGATGATTCGAATCTGCGATCATCAGGGGGGCAGCCCTACTGCACAGTGTAAAGCTTGTTTAGCAGCTGTGAAAGTGCTATAAACATTGAAATGCTCAATGTCAAACCTGAGGAAAAATCTCCAGGTAAGCTGATGTAACTGCAGTCAGTAAGAAAAGTAATCAAAAAGCAATGCAATAAGTTACATTTGTTTGATGAGGTAATTAAAATAGTTACATTTTCATTAGGGAAACTAGTAATCTGTAGTCTATCACATTTCAAAATTAACCTTTCCAACACTGTCAATACCGATAAGCCTTAGCTGCCATCGCTAGAAGAAGTAGCCAGTCAGAGGTGAATTTAAAAAGCTTTATGGATGCAGCTTGAGCAAAATTACATCTATGGGTTATGAAATCTGTTTTATTGACACCATTAGCAGCAAACGTCACAGAATTTTAAGATGGGTGTTTGGATGTCTCCTGCAAAGCTGCATGTTAGTGGTCATAGTTGTAGTTTCAATTGTTAATCTTTTGGATTTAGCATTCAGGGTGATCAACTGAGTTAGGAAATGTTTGGTTATCTATTAAAGATAAAGATGAGATAGATAGATGGCAACAGCCAAACTCAAGGCTTTAAAATGGGAGTCCACAAACCAATGGATGATGTCACGGTAGCTACGTCTAATATTTTACAGTCTAAGCTTGAGGACCAGCAAAAATGTCTTCACTTTGCAAAAATGTCCTCAGTCTGTTGCTAAAAGTACATTGGTCCTCATTATGTAAGGAGAACAAGTGTACACACACAAAAATCCCCAAATGTTTTTACAGTCCATGGTCAGCAGACAAACACACACCTGTAACTCTATGCCAATAAACAGCTAAATGTACCACCACCAACCTCAATGCATCAAAATCTTACATTTAATGACAGTTTACACTGCATGTCCCTCTTCTTCTATGTAATCAGTTAATGTATTTTTGATGTTTTTTTCTGAATTTATTGACAAAGAAGCAAATATTATAGACGGGAAAAAAAAAGTGTAATTTTTTTTGTCATAATGAAGAAGTCCTCTGTGACTCAACTATGCTGCAAAGTTTCTTTAGTTTAATTTGATTATTTTTCTGTAAATTACATTTTAACGTGTAAATTCAAATGCGCACACAGAACAGGTGGACGCACTCTCTCTGTTGGTGTCTCTTGCTCACTATACTGTACTGGTGTATGTATTTGTGTGCAGACACAAACACTCACAGGTAAATTCATGTATTATTAAACAAAGATAACATATCAGACACACAACACTACAGATACAGTCTCTGTTCAAAATACACAGAAAAACTGCTTCAAATATTCCCAAATGACATAAACCATCCAGTTCAATCACACACACACACACACACACACACACACACACACACACATACACAAGCATAAAAATGCACATACTTCATCTAAAGTCCACAGTGTGTTCTGTAAAGGTAAACAGTCCAGTACTGACAGAGGAAGAGCTTCAGGGAGAAATCCGTCACCAGGGAGTCTTTGTGCGTGTGTGTGTGTGTGTGTGTGTGTGTGTGTGTACGTATGTATGAGTCACCGCATAAAATCTCCATCTTAATTCCCTTACTCTATTTCTGAGAACCAAAATCTCGTTTTCTTTAAGATGCATTTTTTTCTTTGCAACCAGAACTTCCAGATTCTCTTCCAGAAAAATGAAAACTTTATTCAGAGTCTCTCCAACATTTGTAATGACACAAATAACCAAAAATCCAACCTAACCTTGCTCACTAGTAGCCTATGTAATGTGTTTCACTCCAGGTGTCCAAACAGGGATGGCAGATTTGGAAAAAATATCATTTGTAATTCAATATTCCTATTGTTAGCAGGCCTTAACAAACAGCATTTCCCTCAAGCTTAAGACTACCATGGGCTAAAGTTAGAACATGCTTTTGTATTTGGTACTGATTTTGTGTATAACACTGTAGGCTGTTCTCATGCACTTTTTGTTCCTACAAAAAGTAAAGCACCAAAATTTGTACATGGCCCACGTGATGTTGATGTGCTAGTAATTCATGCCAACCCATGTATTTTGAAAGGCTGCATTCAAGTGACCAATTAGCTGATTAGAATAAAGAAGCAGTCCCAAGTGGTCCCATTAGGAGGCAATTTGGGGCAGTGGATGGGTCACAAAACACAGGACTTTCCCCCAGGTGACCAGTGTTCACAAATGTGTGAACCTTGAGACACTTTAAATTACATCCTCACCGTGTTTCTAAACCACAGTAACTTTACTTGCCTAAATCTATGCTCTGTAACTTAACGTTAATTACATAACTTACATAATGTCATTTCTGGGGGCCGAATTCATAGGATATCATGAGAACCGTTGTGTGTGAATTTGCCAGGGGCGATTGCTCTGAGACAACAAGGGAGGCTGAACTTCCCCTAAAATTTCATAGAAGAAATGGTCAAATATGCACTATTGAATTTACATTAAAATAAGAATTAACATTGCATTAAACGTGCACTAGGATGTGTTTAATGTCATGACTATGATGTTCAAACGTCAGCTGTTTATAACCAGTTTTCAAACGTGACCTCCCTGTCATACATTGTCATGTCAGCATGTTGGACGTGGAGCCTCCAAGTAGTGATGGCCAAATGAAGCCTCATGAAGCATTTTCTTTATTTTATGAGCCCACTAGATGGCACTTTTTGTTCAGCAAAAGGTTGAAAGCACACTGAATTGCCATTCTTTGAGCCTCTCTCTACAAACCAAGAGTGCCATCTAGTGGGCTCACAAAATAAAGAAAATGCTTCATGAGGCTTCATTTGGCCATCACTACCTCCAAGCATTCCTATGAGACAGCACTGAGCAGGTTTTTTTCATGCAGCAGACGCTCATTGGATAAATGCGAAAAAATCGTCACTTCCAGGGAGGATCAGCTTCCCTGGGACCTAATGGAGCAGTGGGCGGGAGAAGACTCTTGGTGTATGCATGATGATTGGAGGAACTGTCTAAGAGGCTGAACCCCTTTGTGACTGACAGCACTTCACATCTCGAGCTCAGTCCCATGCGGATATTTGCGAGTGGAGTCTTCTGACAGAGTGCCGTCCGGAGTTCCTTATTTCCATGAGCGATATAGCACCGTTTGTACAGCACACACACAACACACACTGTAAATAAAGACATAAACTTTGCGTTATTGAGTTTGTACCCTGTTTAGTGTCGTTAGTTAGTTGGCTTGTGCGTTGAATCACAAAGCTGTAGTTGTGTTGTGCGTGTGTAGTTTGTATGACAGGGTCACAGACCATTTTCTGCAAAAGGAGCAGAGGGCAGAATTCATATATAAATAAATGTGTGTTTCAGTAATATTTGAGAATGTTCAGAGAATGTTGCTATAGATAGCGCTGTATGTTACCTGGGCCAGTGTTAAGGTGCTGCTCCTTTCAGGGAATCTTATTTTGACAGAAACTCAGTTCTGGTGGTGTAGACACAGTTCAGGTGTTTAACCCCATCTGAAAATCTTTGAGGTGTGTTTTGCTGTGGTTCTATGGCATGAGTGTGGTTGAAAAACGGCTTCAATTAAATGTTCTTTTTATAAGTTACTGCCTCGCTACAATATGACAACTTTTATGATGTAAACTTAAAGTGAGCTTTCTCTGTTTGAAAGACCAGCAGCTGCCACTGGAATTCGCGTAGGATAACATACAAACCATTATACCAGGAAACGCTGAACAACGATGTGTTCAGTTTTTCTAACTCACCTCCTGAAAGAAGACTGAATTGACCAGCAGCTTCTTTGGCTCTTTATTATAACCATTTTTAAGATGCTCTTGCTAACGTGGTAGCAAAATGTTAGCTGCTATTGGTATCCACACACTATTGCAGTGTGTCATAGGGATGGGCAGATCAATATGTTTATCTTTTGAGATCTATCCTAACATCAGTAGGATCAATCTCAAATAAAGGTATTATTTTCTATATGTATTTGAGAACCAGTCTGCACATTCCCTTGTGAAATTTAGTTTTCTTCTCCAGTGAATCTTGACAGTGAAAATCAAAATTGTTGTGTCATATGAAGGGTTGAGTATTAAGAGCTATTAAGGTGTCATTTTGGATCTGGTTCTGAGCTTGTAAATGATTACATTTGTCAAGAGCCCATGGAATATCATATTTTTTTTTTACCTGCTGTATAAATAAACCAACTCTTTTTCGGGAACTGCCCATTGGTTCGACATCCCATTGTTCCGACCATATTAAACCCATTGTTTCAAAGTCCCGTTGTTCCGAAATCATCATGATGCCCTGTGGTTAAGGTCTGGTTAGGTTTAGGCACAAAAAGCACTTGGTTAGGGTTAGGAAAAGATCATGGTGTGGGTTAAAATGAAAAAGAAAGTGACAAACACATAAGCCGTGAGTCCTCTTCGCCTCAAGCCTTTCCCAGCTGACCCAGAGCCGGTCGCAGCGCACCATCAAGGCAGAAACACGCCCGCCGGGAGCTGTTCAGCACCGTGGACCGTTGGACTAATGGTATGTCGAACCAATGGGCTGTCGGACCAATGACATGGACCCCTCTTTTTCACTGCCAACTTGTCAAATACTGATGCTTGATTAGTAGCTCTATGTTTTATTTGGTCAAATACTGACACATGGTTGGAAGCTCTGTGTTTCAACTCATCAAATACCAATGCTTGGTCGGTGACTCTATGCTTACATTCCTCAAAAAATGAGGCTTGGTCAGTGGCTGAATGCTTAAACTTGTCAAATAGAATGCTTAGTTGGTGGCTCTGTGCTTTATTTGGTCAAATACCAAAGCTTAGTCAGAAGCTCAGTGCTACCATCACTTGGTTGATGGCTCTAAGCTTCAACTTACGAGGCTTAAATTTGGGAAAATGTCCTTCACAAAGGAATATTAAATGCTGTCACTAGAAAAAAACAAGATTTTACAGGACAGTGAAGAAGAGCAGTAGTTTGTTTATAAAGTCTAACATGATTTAAAATATGCAGAACGCTCAACATCAGCGCAGTAAAACATGTTTTATAGTAAGCAAGTGGTACATGCTATAGCTGTGTTACACCTGTATTAAACCACACAGGCTACATCTCTGACATGCTGCTGCAGATTAAGACAAACGACTGCTGCTGCACAATATTGACTAATAGAATTATATTTGGATGTTTTTGCTGAGTGTGGAGTGTGTGATATGAATTATAATACACCTGGACACTGCTCTGTCGATCTCATCTCTCTCCTCCTTCTCACCATGATTAGAATGAAATTTTATGACATGCTGCTTGATTTCCTGACAGTATCTCATGCATAACAGCAGGATACCTCACTATTTAAGAACTTTAAAATGACTTTCTATTCATCATGGGCATGGAAAGGTCACTGCTGAGTGTGCTGTATCACCCCCTAATGACAAGAGCTGGAACAACATACTGTAAACAGTTGGCTACTTTAGTATAACTAATGGGCTATCTAAATATTTTAAATTCCTAAGAATATATGATAAGGTGCCTGTCAAAAAAATCTGAAAAAAAAAACATGCATAAAATGTGTAAATTTAATTTATTCCTCCAATCTTATGTGACAGTGTCATCACGTCAGGTCGAAGTGCAGGGATTGAGGTCAGCTAAACTTGGGGAGATATTTGTGATAATAGGAGCTAATCAAAAGTGAGGTCAGGCTGAATAGGCTGAAAGACCAAAATATTGCCAAGACAATTTTGGGGATGCTTTTTAAAGCCATAAAATTTCTTGGATATGAGGGACATCCACTGTGGAGGCCATCGGGATTAAGTTTTATGGCAGCTAATGATGGAAGACACAAGTGGATGCATGACTTGCTAAAGGGACAAGAATGGCTTCCTCAAGGAGACAACTGCATGAACAACATTCAAAATGAAATTCTGGACATTTTGGCAGAGCAGAGAAATTGTGTCTGAGGTGAGGGAACACACATATTTTGCACATGCACCGTCATGCGTGCACATTTTTACACACACATTTTCCTGTCAGTTGAAACTGTAAACAAGTGACTGTGCTTGTTCAGCCTATTCGCAGGATAAAAATATATCTGAAAACCATGAATATGTTACATTTGTATGTTTCATACATACCTGTCATTGTTTCTAAAGCGGTGTACTGTATGAGCTGACTTTGTCATCTAAACATGGAGGGGATGGTGGATGATGTTCCACCTAGGCAAGACGCCTGCCAAGTTGCAGACCACTGTTTGAGACCATGGAATGTATACAAAATGGACGTAGCTACAGTGGCGTCACACACTAGTTTTCGGACTGCTGTTTTGAAGGCTTGAGTGTAGCATTTCAGCTGTCGCCAAATTGGTCTGTTGGAGCCAGAAGTGACCATATTTGGACAAGACATTGGAGCTGTGATGGGGCGAGGGGTGTGTTTGATGCACAGACTATAGCAATGCCTCACAGCCTGTCACTCACACAGCCCTGAAATATGTGTAGCTTTGATAAAATGTAAACAGGTGATTTTTTTTTTAATCAGCCCCTGTACAGTTCTCATGAATGTAAAAATTAACCATAGAGACCAAAAAATATTTTTGCACCAGGCTTTTAACATTGGGCTCTATGGGGATTGATTTGCTTTTGGAGCGTGCCTCAACTGGCCTTTAGAGGAAGTGCAATTTTTGGCACTTCCTCATCAGCTTCATTTTCATCCACGGAGGTTGCCACTTGTTTGAGACCAGCATGAAATAAAACTTAATGTTTTGTAGTGAGTCATCACTGCATCTTCCAGCAGCTTTTTATCCACCCAACGTGAGTGTTTTTTAGGGACCTATGGCTGTGTTTCCACCAAGGATAGTGCCACGAAAAGCAATTGCTTTTACCAAGAAATCAATTTGTTTCCAGCCAGGATAGGGCCACCAAAACCAGGTAGCCTATTTTAAGCCAATAAAGGATCTTTTGTGCCTAAGCCTAACCACATGTTATTGAAACGTAAAGTTTCAATGTATCTGCGTTACAAAATGTAACGTATTCGTGGTTTGCAGAAACAGAGCAAACACGCCAATATTTATTTTGGAATTTTAGATGGCTTGTTGAAAAAGGTCCATAGATGAAAGAAATAGTGCTTAACAATTAAGAGGTGTTCAGTGATCAACTCACAATAATGATTTTTCCCCTGTGAAGGCCCTTAGGCACATTGCAAATGAGCTCAACCATGACTGCTTCTGGCAAATCTGCAGTCACAAGAGCCAAAAACGTTTTGTTTTTTTGCTTTGTTTTGTTTTTTCCTCCAAGTGTTTGTACAGCAGTCTCCAAACAAGCCTTATCCCAGGATAAGGAGCTAGGGATGACAGCCAGGAGGAGAGAGAGGAGGTGAATGTGATGGGAGGTGACACCCAAGTTCGAAAAAGGAACCACAGGCAGCTAATGAATAGGAACAAATTGAGTGGGGCTGTTTTAAAATGGGATCAATAGCAGTCAGGTGGTGAGGATGATGAGGCGTGACGAGAGGACAAAGAGGCCGGCTGATGTAGGATGGATCAGCACTATTACAATGAAGAGCAGGATCTATTTATTCTGTGGCTACTGCCCAAAGACTTCACAAACTCAACCTCTGTCTTAAATACATGGTAGAGATGTTCTGCTTGGTTTTGAAAACCGTTGAAGCTCGATCGACATCCAGTGTATTAATTTCCTGTTTGTATGCTTAAATGTTTTACCTCCAAAAGTGTGTACTTAACATTAGTACAGTGCATGTTAACAATATTAGTAATTAATTCAACACAGTGTGAGGCAAATGACCCCTTCAATTTATCCTCAGAGATATTTTCAGTGTTTTCATTAGTATTTTAGATAAAGTTCAAAACTGCTTTAATTAAATTTCCCCAGTTTGCACAAAGTTTATCAAACAACTTAAAAACTATATTTTTCTGCAGCCATATCCCTCTGTGGCGCTTCAGGGGAGTCTACTATTTGGTTTGCTTCCATTTCCCTCCATCCCACTGAGATGTCGCTAACACCGCGTGGAATAAATGTCCTCTGAATGACTTCAGTCACACAGAAACATTCAGACTCATTAACTCTACATGTCTCGAATCAAACACATTTGTCCAGGACTGCCAAGGAATTTGGGGAAATAACAAGTCAACTTTGTTGCTTTTTTCTTCCCTTTTTGTGTCTCTTAAGTTTTGTTCTCATAAAAATAAAAATCCTTAACAGAAAAGCTAATCATTAATTTAACTTTTTTAATGTTCAGTTGATCGAAGAGTATGCACGAGTTTTGATGGAAAAAAAAAAAACATAACCCTCATTTCAGGCTAGTACACTGTGAGAGATATGAAATCCAAAGATTTTGTTGAGTCATCTATTTTTCCTTTCCAACCAAAAACATAAAGCAAAGTTGTGAGGAATGCATTAAATGTTTACTTAAATGCAAGCTGCTAATGATAGCATGCCGACCAGCAATGCCAGATGGTCACTTTGCCAAACAATGACACAAGAGGCAAATATTGAGACCATTTTGAGAGAAATTATAACACAAGTTATAACAAAGAGAACAAACATAATGTTTAATTACAGAAAACATCACCTGCAGCCACTGCCTGCACCGTCTGCAAGTCCTGTATTTTGTGTTTCCCTGTGTTTTAATTTGCCAAAGCGCTGAAGCTACCAACCAACAACCAACCAGCAACCAACCCTGGGCTATGTTTAGGTAACCAAAGCAAGTGGCGATCAATGTGGGGACATCAACATAAGCACATGGTGAGGTTTAGAATAAAAACATCATGGTTTGGCTCTACAGTCATAGGGGAAGTGAACCCCGGGCTCCTAGGTGAAAGTCCAGGGTTTATTTCAACCTGATGCTGACCAGCCACATATCATTTGACAAGTGCCATCTGGGCACATTCTGGGCGGATGCTGTCCGTTTGCATGTCATATTGCCGTGAAAGGTGCTGTCCGGCCAACTGGCAGCATATCATAACACTGCAAAAGGTTACATCGTCCCCATTACAACCTGACGCCAACTATTTGTTGTTTGTTAAAGTAACTCACAACATACTATTACAGTGAGCAGCTACACTGGTGTTATCACTGCACTGATGTTATTATGTAGCTGAGTACCTTGCAATAACAGCCGTACCATACTGCTCCTTTATTTACATTTCTTCACATTTATCAGCTGAACAGGACGTCAGCTTGAGCCTTATGTCTTCTTATTCCATTTTTTTTAAAGCATTAAGTCATCATGTACATTGCCATTTAATGAATATTGAAGACTTTCTGTTCTCAATTTCATGTGACTCATTAAAAAGTCAGCCAGAATCAGAGCTTTCAACTGACTCGTGCAGCTAATTTGTTGAGGTCTAGACCTTTGAATTCGCCCACTACATCGATTCGAGTTGACTGAGTCTTCTGCCATTGTGACATGAAACAGCAGTTTCCTGGTTGAAATGAAAAATGATCCAATGAGCGCCACAGATTTTTAAACATGAGGGGAGCCCAAGCACAGGACACAGACTGAATGATGGTGGAGAGGTTTATTGCCACAAAGGATGATGATGTGGGAATGGTGGTAAGGGATGGGAGTCCAGGGGTCTGTGGGGAGGTATGTGGCTCGGAAGAGGCTGGCGGGGGCAGATGGTGAAGGCAAGCGTGGAGAGCAGGTGAAGCGGGCAGGTAGGTGAGTGATAATTCTGGAGAAGATGGATTGATGGCACAGAAACACAGAAGCAAAATACCAAGAATAAATTTAGTCAGCCGTGATGCTTAGCTGCCACAGCTGGTTGAACGACAACCTGCAGTGAGTGGTTAGAGTAGAAATACTGCATGTGGATGAACTGATGAGAGGCAGGTGCACTTCATGAGCTGATAGCATGTAACAATTCCCCTTGTAATAACAACCAAAGGAAAAGTTACAATGCTAATCTAAAGGTTACGGGCAGATCAGGTGCGAGGTGTTTGAGATACGAAAAAGAGATTAATTAATTTTGCTTTATCACTCAAAACAAACCCTTGCAGTGTTAAAATATTCAGAATAAATGAAGATTAACGAATGAGTCACAATAAGTTGAATCAATAATCAAACTTGAGTGAAAGAAAATAAATCATGTCCGCGTCCGGACAGAGATAACACTTAAACAAGAAATGGCGTGGGCGCCGGTTCACCAAACAATTCACAGGTAATCAAACACTTTTTCCACATTATCAAAAAACACACTCTTCACAAAATAACCCGAATTACCCCCCAGCAGTCAATCAAAGTCCCAGAAGTCGGCAAAAAGGAAAACATGTATGTTAAAGGGGAGTCTGTTGGAGCGTAATGAAGCGCCGCAGTCCACAAAAACAAACAAAGAACCACGCAACCTCACCACTCGTCCCGCTTGGCAGCAAAGTTGTGTCTTAAGGTAATCCACAAGGAACAAAAACAATCCGCTGTATTTGGTTTGATCCTTTAGAGACAGGAAACTCTCGCGCTCCTCCAAACGCCGACTGCTCAGTCCTCGCCGTCATGCATCACTTCCCCCTTATATCAAGTTTTGGTATCAACATAATAACAATATTTCAGTCCATACCATACCCGTGTACATATAAATGGCATCTGAAAAATTCACCATACAGCATTAATAAATGTGACAGCGGAACATGAAAAATTATAAATTTTACCCGTCACTAAATGCCTTGTGTAAGGTAGAACTAGGCGACCTTTACAAGCAGACAAGTGAGTATGATGAACAGAGCCAGGAGCTGGGGATATCAGGGAGGGAGACCCGCCCATACCAGCACACCCAGATGGGCTGGATCCAAATGTCCGCACTTTACCGCACTTGTAGACTCGTAGACATTACGGGTACGTTACCTGGAAGAGTGCTCTTGGCTGTCCACAAGGGGCCTCAAGCAGACTTTCTACAGACTTCCAGAGAATCCGGGGATGCAGTCTTGGCGTGCAGACTTTAGCAGACATTATTGATTTAATAACCCACAATTCATTGCAATACGGACATGACATTTTTCAACCCAAAACTTATTTTTAAGTTATTGATAGTAAGGTCTATTAAAATGTTACTTGAATTGTTGTTAGTATGTATTTTTACATCTTCACTGACCAGTGGATACTAGGTCAAGAACCCCTGAGGATCATGTTCCGCCAGGACAGCTGTCGTGGCATCAGAAGTAGTAGATGGACAAGTTAGACTAATTTGAGTTGGCCTAAGGCCAAGTTAAATTTGGCAAAGCACCATTTAGGTAACAGTACACGTGCCACCACCATCTTATATAAGCTGTGTCTCTCTCTGTTCACTTCATCACACATAGCTTCTGCATGTAGCCTTTGTTGATCCAAACTCGTAATAAACATGCATTAAAAAAGAACTCTGTGATCGGCCTCATCCTTGCATTCTCCAGATCATCACAGAAACACCTACTCTCAATTGTGAATGCCAGAAATAATATTGAACCACATCATGATACAGACATAAGTATAGGCTGTAGAAGGACTGAAAATGCATTTTATTATTACAACAAAAGAAGGTTTCTAATGCCAGTAATACCCAATTTATTGAGTTATAGTCCTGTCTTTATTCACAAATATTTCTGTTTTTGAATGCATGTAGCCTGTTATAAAGAGATGTATTAATACATTTTTGTTTATTCACGAAAAAAAAGGCTATACGTGGGATTTATATCCTGCTAACTGCAGGGACAGATGACTAGGCACTGTTCATCAACTTATCTGACATATACGAATTTGACACCACTAATAGTTAAACGTTTCCACAGCAACAAGTAAAACAGTCTTGAGAGCTGTCTATTAGCCGCTTGCAGTCTCTGCCCTTGCAGATTTTAGGTGATGAAGGTAAATATGTCACACTACGTACAACTGAAGTCCACGAGGACTGTCTGCAAGTCCAGAGGGTGGACATTTGGATTCAGCAATAAAATAAAACAAAGGGAGAGAAAGGCAATCAGGAAGCAGGAATACAGGGAAGGGGAGCCACTGGGGAAAATAAGTTACAGCACTGCCACAACACCTGGTGGGACTAATAATTTGCCAATCAGCCACTAAATAACACATCAGTGCTAGTGATTTTTTCTCTAAATTGATATGTCTTCTCAGTACTGCTTATTTCTGCTCTACTCTTAAAACCCTGCCAAAACCAGGATGTTGGCATGGCTACACATCACTTTGGATTTGAAATGACAAGATTCAGGCAGATATGCTGACCTCTAGGCCCAATCCCAATTCCTATTTTAACCCTCAATCTTAATTTTCAAGCTCAACCCTCAATCTCACTAGCCCTCAAAACCAAGAGTTAAGGGCTATCTTGTGACTTTAAAATGGGACACCCCTCAAAGGCAAATACATCTTAAGACTGTCAGGGGCAGCAATATGCCAAAACTCTGTCCAGTCTGTCAGTTCAAAGAAGAAGAAATACATGTCATCAGTAGTCTTCGATAAAAAGACGTGACAAGTTTTTGTTTTTTTTTCCAACACTTTATTTCAATTCTTGTACAAAACAAGCAGTGACAGACATGAACAGAACAAATATGCCAGGGTTAATAGAAAAGAAAAAGAAATAAACAAATAAATAAATAAAAAAGTTCAGCAGCTCAAACAATTAAATTGTTTACATATTTTCAGAGTTTTTATAGCTTTGGAGTTTGTGGAGTGCTGAATGGTTTCTAAGTATTGCTGCATTTCATTCATAAAAATTTTGAACAAGGGTTTTCTGTTACAAAATTTACTCTTATGAATATGGAATGTCGCTAAGATAATAGATAGATTAATGATATAGAATTGTTTTTGTTTTGAGTTTCTGACATCATAAAATCCCAACAGCACATCTTTGTACAGTAGTGAAAATAGAACATAAATGTTGCAACGACTATACTCAACAAAATCTTTCCAAAAAGTGACAGTATAGGAGCAGTAAAACAAATGTACAGTTACCAAACTATAATCTTCGATAATGCCGTCTGCAGCTGTGCTGACTTCATATTGAAACAGAATGCTTGATCACTAGGGGAACAGTTGCCATTATGACCGAGAATTACGTTATGAATATGAACAGTTCACAAGTTACAAATGACTCACTCCCATAGTTTTTTTGGAGCCTGCTTGCTTTTTGTAAACTTGTCTTCATTGGTGGCCCTGAAATGAATCAGGGCTTGTGTTTTGTGTGGTGGCCCTGAAATGGAACAGAGATAACAACATTACTTTCTTTTCTTTTCTTTTCTTTTCTTTTTGGGCTACCTGTCAGATATTTGTTAAGTTAACGTTATTAGTTTAGTTTCATGTAGTATTGTAGTATAGTAGTCACCAGATAATACCATCACTAACGTTAACCTGCAGCTGTAACGTTACCAGCTGCAGACTCTACGGCTACAGGAGATGACACCGTCCGGTCATCTTACAAAAATGTCGATGCAAAAATTTTGCGTATATTAAAACAACTTAACAACTACATTATCACTGAGAAAAATGACTTTTTGTAACTGAATGACAGCATACTCGGTTATCAGAGAACCGGGGTTATGTGCGGTGGGGCAGGCAAGCCGTCGCCTGCGACCAAAGATATGTGTGTTATGCTACAAAGAGGTCTATAGTCCATAAAATGACGTTAAACTAAGATAATGCAATGGTTATCATAATTTTAAAACAACTATTAACGAGGAAAATACTCACATTGATAACTCTGCTTCCTTACGCTTGTTGCCACCATCTTGCATTGAATGAATCATCTGTACTCGGCCGGGTTCAGCTGAGCTCGGCGGATGATACGCAAAGGATTCTGGGATAGCAATTATTGCCAAGGGTGGTCCTGGAAAATCTTAAAAGTGAGGGCCATACAGCCCTTATTCTTGACCCTCAACTCAACACTCTGAGAATCGGGACAGCACTAGCACTTCGCGGGAGCGCAGATTTTTGAGACTGAGGGTTAAGATTGAGGGTTAAGATAGGAATTGGGATTGGGCCCTAGTGATTGGCAAATCCTAGTGATGGCCAAATGAAGCCTCATGAAGCATTTTCTTTATTTTATGAGCCCACTAGATGGCACTTTTTGTTCAATAAAAGGTTGAAAGCACACTGAATTGCAATTCTTTGAGCCTCTCTCCTCAAACCAAGAGCACCATCTAGTGGGCTCATAAAATAAAGAAAATGCTTCATGAGGCTTCATTTGGTCATCCCTAGCAAATCCCCCTCCCCCATGAAAGTTGTTAAAGAAGACCTAATGTCAGACTGAAGATGCAAACGGAGTTTTGACAATTCTGTCTGATATCAGGCCAGCAACTAACTTTAATGAACTAGTTGGCTACAACTGTTAATATTTGTCACTGACACAAGGTCACTTACTGAAGAAATAAAAAGCTACTTTTGTTTACTTATTCTGAAAGCAATAACTCATCATTACAAAAATTTGAGCAAAATTTAAGCACCTCTGTCAACTTTGTTAAATACATGGCCGACTGTTTTGCATAGATGTGTTCCCATAAACATATTTTTATGCACATTTTGAAATATTACATCAGAAAAGCTGCATGTAAATGGCAAAACTCAGTGAATCTTTCTCAACTGCACAAATACGTTTTAACTTGTACTTGAGGTGGTTTTCGCATGTGTTTAAAAATGATTGATGAACTAAATGTGATATGGAGGTGCCTTTGCAGAAAAAGTTCTACATCCATGTTTCTTTTTCTAAATGTAATCACAGTAACTTCAACTGCTTAAACCTTACCTCTGTAACTTTATATTGAGTAGATAACATCATTTGTGGGGCACTAATTCGTAGGATATCATACAAACTGTTGTATGAGGATGTGTTGGACAAGATTCTGCTTTGCATTGCCTAGTTTATTCACACCAAAGTAGAAATGGGCGATATCCTTCCATCTATCTATTTTCATCCGCTTATCCGTGTCCAGGTTGCAGAGGCAGCAGACCAAGCAAAGCACTCCAGAAGTCCCTCTCCCCGGCAACACTTTCCAGATCCTCCTGGGGGACCCCAAGACGTTCCCAGGCAAGACGAGATATGTAATCCCTTCAGCGTGTTATGGGTCTGCCCCGGGGCCTCCTACCAGTGGGACATGTCCGGAACACCTCCAGCAGGAGGCGCCCAGGAGGATATTGATCAGATGCCTGAACCACCTCAACGGAGTTCTTTCTAACACGAAGGAGCAGCGGCTTAACTCCAAGCTCCCTCAGGATGTCCGAGCTCCTTACTCTATCTCTAGGGCTCAGCCCAGTCAACTCACGGAGAAGACTTGCTTGTATCCGCAATCTTAATCTTCCGGTCACTACCCAGAACTCATGACCATAGGTGAGGCTTGGGATGTAGATGGACCAGTAAATCAAAAGCTTTGTCTTGCGACTCAGCTCCCTCATCACCATGACAGTCCAGCGCAGCGCCTCCATCACTGCAGAAGATGCACCAAACCACCGATCCATCTCATATTCCATTC
Organism: Epinephelus fuscoguttatus; assembly: GCF_011397635.1. Taxonomy (NCBI): domain Eukaryota; kingdom Metazoa; phylum Chordata; class Actinopteri; order Perciformes; family Serranidae; genus Epinephelus; species Epinephelus fuscoguttatus. The sequence goes on along the minus strand of NC_064768.1, from coordinate 8,491,396 downwards.
TACCCTCGATCGTGAACAAAACCCCGAGATACTTGACTTCCCTCGCTTGACGCAGTTTGGTTCCAGAACCAGTGCTGTGTGTGTGGAGGTGAGTCTGACTATATGTGGTTGGTACTACTCCACCTCCTGCACCAGCTCTGCCTCCTTCTGCGCCAGAGAGGTGACGTTCCACGTCCCCAGAGCCAGTCCAAGACACCAGGGATCAACACGCCTGAGGCTCCGCCCCTGTCTGCCCCACAGCACACAATGTACCGAACCCTGATTCTGGTTCTGATGGTGGTGGGCCCACAGCGTGGGATGGGCAATAAATCAGTTTACATGCCATGTATCAGTTTTTGTCATGTGGGATGTATAAAATGACTACATCATGAACATCAAGATTAAATAGTTTTCCTTTTTTTTTTTTTTTTTTTTTCAAGCCACTGATGAGACATACTTTTTTATTTCGGTTGCCTCACTCTTACAGCTCTCATACTCTGATGACAACCCAGAATTATAACAATTCTTAATTTAACTTGGTACTTTTTTTAAAGATTGTTTTTATTACAACTGTATTTCATATAACTTTATTGTAAGAGTATTTAATGTAACTTTATTTTAACAGTAGTTTAGGAGTTAAGTTTTTTAGTAGTCTACAGTTGTTTAGAGGACTTTTCAAAATATCAGGATATACATTGTGTATTGGGATATGGAATAAAAATATAACAATGATATTTATAGGCCATATCCACCAGCCCTACTCAAAACCAGCTCCACATTTTAATTTTTACGAAATTTCAAAAGATCACTTAAAAATTTGCTTTAATATTGAATGGAAACACAACTAGTAACAAGGCAGACAGTGCTTAACGAACTGTCAATTCTACCCTCAACTTAACTAATTCATATTCACAACAATGAGAATAATGCATGATGAGAAATAAAAGAAGGGACAAAACATATTCGGGTGTTTGCTTCTGCTCACTTTCATCCGCACACACCGACTCTGTATTATCTCTGTCTGTGCGTTCGTTATCTCAGCGGTGGTCTGTTGTTGTTTTCATCATCCCTCGCTGTCGTCCTTTCACCACACCGTCCTACTGTTCTCACGGGGAAGAGAGAGAGAGAGAGAGAGAGAGAGAGAGAGAGATGGAGGTGAATTGACACTCCACCCTGACTCCTGCCGCTCGCCGGCAGAATAACGATTAGCCGCTCGGCATGCTGGTCACATCGCCTCCACTATCAATGAGTGAGTGAGCGAGCGAGTGAGCAGGGGAGTGACAGAGAAGAGGGAAGAGAGAGGCAACAAGGTGAATAACAGACAGAGGGTGGAGAGGAAGAAGGAAGGACGGGGAGAGAAAGCGGAATAAGGAGGGGAGAAGAAGGGATGAGCAAGGTAGGGAGTGAATGAAAGACAAGAGAGAAAGTGAGGGGCATGAAGAGGAAAGGCAACAAGGTGAATAATGGGAAAGGAGGTGGAGGAATGGGAGAGAAAGGTAACGAATGAACGGTGTTAAGAGAGGAAGAGGAGAAAAATGGGGAGAGGAGATGAAGGGCAGTGATGCTGACAGAAGTGGGGGGGGCTGCTGTGAGGAGGATGAATGAAGATTTATGGGAACACAAACACATACATACAGTACATACAAATGCACACACACACACACACTCACTGCATGCTGGTTGTGTCAAATTTGGATAAAGACAGAAAGATTTATTTTATTTTTATTTCATACAAGTGGATAAAGATGCAGCAGGAGATATAAGTTATCACACAATTACCACCAATAACATGTTAAAGTATTAAACATATCCTCATTGAACGGTTCGTATGGTATCTCACAAAAAATGCAAACACGGCAGTTTGTATGATATCCTATGAATTAGTACCCCATGAATGACATTTTATCCCTAATATACAATTACAGTTACTGTGGTTTGGTTTAGGATAAGTCTTAGGGGTACTGTGAAACTGGACCTACTTAGGGTAACAACTAAGTTTGTCTTGGGTGCATCGGTACAATAGACAAACAAGAAAGGACAGCAGAGGAGATACCCGCACACCAATGTAACTGGGCAAGAAAACCATAAAAACGTCCGTAAGCTGAGATAAATGCAACAATAGTCAATTTATTCATGATATCCATGCACAAAAAAGGGGTTCTCAAAGAACAAAATAATAATAAAAAAAGTGAATAAAAACAGCTGCAAACATTTCAATTTTTGACTATCATCAGTGCAAGGTTTAGGATAAGAAACATGGTAAGGATGTACCCTTAAAATGACTCAAAGTTCCTACGGTTCCGAACACGTGTCTCCAGGGGAAGGTCCCGAGTAAAAGTCTGTGTTTTTGTGAGCCAGCCAAACCTGCCTCTTTATGCCAGGTTCAAACTACAAGATATCAGCCCGATTATAGCCCAACGCGGCCATTGTATGGTGTCGGCCCGGATCGTGAACGAGTGTCATATGATAATCCATTATTTCATTTGATGTAGTGTGTCATGGTAGAAGACAACCTATGCCATGTCTAGGACACCTTACAATATCCCAACTTCTCCCGCCACATCTGTCACTTTGACAGTAAAAAGGGAAAAATGATGTGAAACAGCTCGCATTTGTCCTGTTAAATTTAACGCATCACATTTCAAAGCCAACACTTCCAGTTTCCTTTTAAAATTAAAAGCTCCTCATCATTTCAGTTGAGAGAATCTCCTAATCTTCTAAAAAGTATTTTATTGTGAGACATTTGCAGGAACTTGTTGTGGAGGATCAAATGTAGCTCCTGCCATCTGGTGGCACTCTTCACGTTACCTCAGTAACATTTCACCTGGGACATGAACAGCCATAGTGACTGAAATAATAGCAATAATAATAGAAATCGGACAAAAATAACGATGACATCATGCATGTCATGAAAGATGGCCAGGGATGATAGTCATGGATCAATATGTCTGTTGGCCAAGTTACGGCAAGATTTTATGACTCCATAATCGCCTTATCTGACACAGTAATTGCCGGAACAGGCAAAAATGTTGTGGAGAGTGAACCCGGCATTACAAGACTGCTTCCTTGTTTAAACCTGTCAGCAAGGTGGACATACAGTATGATCGCAGCCTTTCAGAATACGTGGAATATGTACGAATTTGGGTGCATTACTTTTTGTAGGAAAACGTTCAGTTGATGAGAACAGCCTGAAATATTCATGTTACAATACTTAAAGAGTTTAAAATCACATGACAATAATTTAAACTTAAAGTAATCCTGCTCAGTCAGTCCTTTTTATCTATCATTTATATAGACCAGTCCGTGACACCAGGGAGGTGGTTTGGGCATCTGACTAGGATGCTTCCTGGGCGTCATCCCAACCCTCTTCTATGGAGTTCTGGGTAGTGACAGGAAGAATGAGATTTCGGATACAAGCGGCTGAATTGAGTTTCCACCGTGGGGTGGCTGGGCTCAGCCTTAGAGATAGGGTGAGAAGCTTGGACATCCGGAGGGAGCTCGGAGTAGAGCTGCTGCTCCTTTGCGTCGACAGGGGTCAGTTGAGGTGGTTCAGGCATTTGATCAGGATGCTTCCTGGGCGCCTCCCGCTGGAGATGTTCTGGGCATGTCCCACTGGTAGGAGGCCCCGGGGCAGACCCAGAACACGCTGGAGGGATTACATATCTCATCTGGCCTGGGAACGCCTTGGGGTCCCCCAGGAGGATCTGGAAAGCGTTGCCGGGGAAAGGGATGTCCTGGGTGCTTTGCTCGGCCTGCTGCCCCTGCGACCCGGCCCTGGATAAGTGGATGAAAATGGATGGATGGATGGATGGATGGATGGATTTATATAGACTCAAAAATATAATATCTGCATACGAGAATTTGTAAGATACAATTATTATGCAATAAACCGAACCAGATATGAGAAAATAATGGTGGTGGAATAAGAATACTACAAGCATTTTGCTTATCCTCATGTGTCATCCTCTTATGCGTAATGTACTCTGAGGTGCTTTATAATGGTGTTAACTATTGACTGTCAGTAGAGAAGAAGGAAGAGTAACATTGTTACAAGAGCACTAAAAACTTTTAAGGTGTTTCATAAAGAAAAGAAGAAGCTAATTTTTGCCTCATGAAGCATTTTCTTTATTTTATGAGCCCACTAGATGGCACTTTTTGTTCAACAAAAGGTTGAAAGCACACTGAATTGCCATTCTTTGACCCTCTCTCTACAAACCAAGAGCGCCATCTAGTGGGCTCACAAAATAAAGAAAATGCTTCATGAGGCTTCATTTGGCCATCACTACCCAACACAGCCCAGTTGTCAGACAAAAAGGTTAGCATTGAGCATTTATGCAAACCACACATATGTTTCACTTGATTGTTTCATACATACCATGTCAGTGTTTCTTAATCTAAGTGATGTAGCATATGAGCTAACTCTGTCATCAGGAGGTGGTGAAGATGGTGGATGGCGTGACACTGAGGCAAGACGCCTGCCATGCTGCAGACCACTGTTTTAGACCAATAAACAAATGAAACCAGTTACTTTTTGACGGAGTCAACACTGTGTCTTCCAGCTGCTTTTAGCCAACAAACGTGGTTGTTGTTTAGCGACCTGTCGCTGTGTTTCCTGCCGAGATATTGCCGCAAAAAAAGTGGTTGGTTTTTACCGAGGCACTGTTGTGTTTCCAGTGTAGATTGTGCCCCTCAAACCAGGTATATAACATGATCTTTACCTAACCAAATGCTTTTTGTACCTAAACCTAATCAAAGGTTAACTACAGTCTTGTCACTCACAGAGTTTCAGTGTTTCTACTGCATAATGTATTGGTGGTTTGCAGAAACGTACAATGCCAACATTTACTCTGACAAATGGGTTGCTCAAACAGCCATTATACCAACCCAACATATTCTTCTACAAGGGTTTCTATAATATCTTACAAATTAACACCCCCATGAATAACGTTGTGTTCTTAACATGAAGTCACATAGTTTAGGTTTAGGCAAGTAAACTTACTGTGGTTGGGTTTAGGAGAAGAAGGATGGTGATAACGAACCTTAAAATGAGTCAAAGTTGGGTTTTGTGACTCATCCACCTCCATAACCTTCCTTTTTATGCAAACTACTTCCCTTTATAGCCTTCATTCAGCCTTCGATTACATGGAATACAAATTTTGCTGCATTACTTTTCATCGGTCTATGTATAAACAGTGCATGAGAACAGCCTGATCAACTAATGGTCAGTTGAAAGCTTGTTCTGTATGCATTGAGTGTGTCTTTGGGAGTGTTTCTGTGTGTTTGTGTCCAGCCTCTGACTGATCTCAGAACAGAAACTCTAGTTCTCTCTGTTAATTCCCTCCCGTCTCCCTTTCCCTCTCATCTCTGTACATTTATGTTAATGACAATTACATGTGACTGTCAATTAAACTCTTCCAAGAATAATCAGAAAAGTCAAGGACCTGAACAGATTACAAATAAGTTCCTGAAAAAAAGAGCACACAACAGGGATTCACACACATGTAGGTAAAGACAGAGCACACACACACAAACACACACACACACACACACACACACACACACACACACACACTTCAATGAACATGTTTGACGTTAAGCATTTAACACATCAGACGCTAATCATGTGACGCCAGTTGTTAAATGTCAATCACACACAGTATCATCAGTACCCAGATGCCATGTGCCCACAGCTTTAACATAAAGGAGGAGGGAGTGTGTGAATCTAATATGAACTCCATGGGAGACTGATGATTAGCATAAATGAAAGACAAGTGTTGGTTCTCATTACTGCGTCACTGTGAAATGAGCTGTGACAGAGGAAACGTGAGTCTGTTCAATGTTGTGGCTTCAGTGAAGTCATCTGCTCCAACACTGGGGAAGAAATTATACTCAGATTATTTATTATTGTTAAATATGGATAATCAATTTTTATACATATTTTTGGTACCACTGCACATCAGATGTTAAAACAACTCTGTCAGCAGGACGACATTTTTTGTTGCAAAACTAATCCATCATCTCTGTGATGAAGATTTGGTTTGAATAAGCACAACAACTTAGCTTAGTCACTGGAAGAAAATGTTGGCACGGTACATTCCTGCAAACTATGGATGTTATTCATACATATATCTACATTTCTAAAATGACATAACATATGAGTCGACTTTGTCATTGGAAGTGGAGGGAATGACGGATGGTGGATGGCGTGACACCTCGGTGCGATGCCCCTGCGTGTCCAGCCAGGATAGTGCCAAACATGATCTTTTCCTAACCAGAAGTGTTTTTTGTGCCTGTACCTAACCACACCTTAACCATGTTTGGATCACAGAATGGCCTTACCCAATACAGGCCCAAACCCTATGGCCTTCACTTGCTAAATGTTATGTGTCAAATTATGTACCAACCAGGAAGAGACTCAAAATGACCACAAAGAGACACAAACCCACAAAAAGATGCATAATGACTACAAAGAGATGCAAAACCACCACAATTCATACACATCCCATCCATCCCCCCTCTCCTCCGGTGTTCCCCAGGGCTCTGTCCTTGGCCATATCCTATTTATTATTTACCTCCTCCCACTTGGACTGATATTCCGTTAACATAATATCCATTTCCACTGTTATGCGGACGACACCCAGCTCTACGTTTCCTCCAAACCCACTTCTACCTTCCCGCCCTCCTCCCTCTGTGCCTGCTTGCAGGAAATCAAAGCCTGGTTCTTCTCAAATTTCCTCAAACTCAATAGTGATAAAACTGAGGTAGTCCTCATTGGCTCAAAGTCCATCCTCACCAAACATCCCAGTTTCACCCTCACCATAGACAACTCCTCGGTTTCCCCCTCCCCTCAGGTTAAGAGTCTGGGTGTCATCCTCGACAGCACCCTATCATTCCACACCCACATCAACAACACCATCCGGTCCGCCTACTTCCACCTCCGCAACATCAACCGCCTCCGCCCTTCACTCACTCCCAACAGCGCTGCAATCCTGGTTCACTCTCTGGTCACTTCCCGCCTGGATTACTGCAATTCCCTTCTCTTTGGTCTCCCCCACAAACTCCTCCATAAACTTCAACTGGTCCAGAACGCTGCTGCCCATATCATCACCAGAACACTGTTCATCAGTCACATCACCCCCGTTCTCCATCAGTTCCACTGGCTTACCATCAAACACCATATTAACTATAAAATCCTCCTCCATACATTTAAGGCCATCCATAACCTCGCTCCCTCATACCTCTCTGCCCTCCTACACATCAATATCCCCACCCGGTCTCTCAGGTCTGCCTCCTCCATCAGCCTGACTGTCCCCCCAGCCCATCTGTCCACCATAGGGTCCAGAGCCTTCAGCCGCTCTGCCCCTCGTCTCTGGAACTCCCTCCCCCCTGACATCAGGAACATTGACTCTATTTTAGTTTTCAAGTCCCACCACAAAACCTACCTGTTAAGTCAGGCGTATGAGTGTTAAAGTTTCCTCTGTCTTTTAATGTTCTGCTGCACTGTTTTTCTGTTGTATTTTAGATGTGTTTTAATTGTTTTACCTGTATTTTTTTTTTATTTTATTTTTTTTTTTATTGTTGTACGGCGACCTTGAGTGCCATGAAAGGCGCCTTACAAATAAAATGTATTATTATCATTATTATTATTACAAAGTCTGTGTGTCTTGTTCTGATGTAGGACGTAGTAAGACTCTTTGCATATCTGTGCCTAGGAGCCTATTGTGTTATAATCTTGCCATGACCTTAACTACAATGTCTTTGAAACATAATGTTTCAATGTATCCACTACATAAAAATGTACAAATGTAATGTGTCTGGTGTTTGCAGAAACGTTTAATGCCAACATTTTACTCTAGCGATGGGCTTGAAAAACTACATGGTACTGGTTAGTAAAACAATTTAGTCATGATGGAAGACGCCAAAGCTGACTGCAAATTCTTCGCTTTGTTGACCAAACCATCGACCTCAGACTCGGGGTCATCCCTATGTTTCCCTGAGTCCTATGTTCCCCCCTATGTTCTGCAACTGGAGAACATAGGACCCTTTTTCAGAAAAAAAATGATAGCAAATTACAACCTAGAATAACCTACATTACATTATTTGGATATGTGCGTTACATGGGCTATATCTTATATGCAACATTAAACTACACGGAAAAATGCTGAATTACATCAGGGAACCCTTGCATAGGCTATTTGTCATGGAATTCAGCAATTATAGTGGAGAAAATGAGCCCTTTCTAAATATATGTATCATCAGCTAAGGCTTGAACTCACAACCTCTGAGACTAAGAATCAATTTCTATCTAACTGAGCTAATTAGTCAGTGACAGTTCATGTGTAGCTTCACAAATTGACTAAGCCAGAAGTGCAGGTTTAGCAGCCGTCCATGCATGGAAAAGCAGATTTCAAACCACTGTAAAAAATTCAGTTATCGAAACAAAAATCTGAAAATACACATATTGCATCTAGACAGCATGGAGATGTTGGTAATTTATTTTAACAATGATTGATTTGCTTCATAAGTGAAAAACTGATGTTTAACTAGTTGAGCTATGTGCAAAGTGAGAAGCCTCAGATGGTTTCACACTGAAGTATCGACACTGGACCTTTGTGCAAAGTTTGGTTTATTTTCAAGCATGAGAAAGCAGATTTTCTAGCGGAAAAAAGACTTGAAGATGGTGCACAGTGATCAGTCAGGCTCAGGCAATTTTAAGCAATAAGCTGGAGCACAAGAAGATGATTACATTACAATGTGGATTCTGCACCAGTTGAGGCTCGAACCTGCAACCTCTGGAACCTAAGACAGTCATCCACCGCTCTGAGGTAATTGCCAAGTAGCAAGTCAACAGTGGCTTCACAAATTGAGTAAGCCATTCACTGTTGTGTAGGAAAGCAGCCATCCGTGCATGGAAAGGCAGATTTGAAACCACTGTAAAAAATTCAGTTATTAATACAAAAATATAAAAATACACATATTGCATCTAGACAGCATGGAGATGTTGGTAATTTGTTTGTAACAATGTTTAAAATTGCCATTTTTACATTGACTCCAATTGTTCACATTAGAGCAAAATTCAAATGCTGTCAAAAATTCAGTTTTTGAGATAAAATTCTGAAATTTGCCACACATCATCTACCATGACTCTAGAATTTTGTCTTTTTCCTGAGTATTGAAGATTTATGTAGCAAGAATTTGCATGTATATGTTTACAGTAGCGTTTACAGTCAAACATTTTGATGCACTGTAGGCTCAATTTTTGATAAATCAAAAATCTGAGAAACGTAGGTTTTGTAGGACAGTCTGAAGATGCTCTGTAGCAAGTTTGGTGTCAATTGAGCAAAAATTGTGGGAGAAGATAGGTTTAAGAAGTTTTACAGTTTTTGAAAAAAACAGAGTGATGGACTTCATAATTTTTAATAGATTTAAATGTACAAAAGTTTCTTCAGTATTGGGGCTACAGTTTGATGAAAGTTGTAGCATGTATGGTTGATTTGTTATGAATTTTCATAGCTTTGAAATTTAGACGCTTGCTGTAGTGAGTTTTCACCCATGGGAAGTATGATTTCCTCAGAAGAAGAAAGAAGAAGAAGAATACCTAGGATTACAATAGTGTCCTGGGTCCAGCTTAGTTGCCTGGACCCTAATTAAAAAAAAAGTATTTTTTTTGGCAAGTCATCGTTGTGTTTCCAGTGGCTTTTTAGCCATCAAATGTGGTTGTTTTTTAGTGACCTGTTGCTGTATTTCCAGTGAGGATTGTGCCACCAAAAGCAGGTTATTTCAAGTCAAAACATGATCTTTCCCTAACCAAGTAGTTTTTGTGCCTAAATCTTACCACACGTCAAGTTTCAACGTATCTGCTACATAAAAATATACAAATGTGAAATATCTGTGGTTTGCAGAAATGCACAATGCCAACATTTATTCTGGCAATTGGGTTGAACATCTACTTTGTTCAAGAAAGAGGTTTTTAGTGCTATTACATCAAACTTATTCCACCTTAGCTCTGACACAGACACAGTGATTTGTTGCTTTGTTGCCACAAAAAGAGATTGGGTTTTTTTTACTGAGACATTGCTACGTTTCCAGCCTCAGTTGTGCCTCCTAAAGCGGGTATTTTAAGCCAAAACTTGATCTTTTCCACATCATAACCAAGTGGTTCTTGTGCCTTAACATATCAATGTTGCCATCCTGTTGCTGAAATGTTAAGTTTCACCATAAGTGCTACATATTAACGTACAGCTGTAACATATCCATGGTTTGCAGAAATTTATTTATAATGCCAACATTTATTCTGGGTTGTCTCAGCAGATAGGGTTTGTTCAGTTGTCATGGGCATGTTTTACTTGTTATTGCATGACACGTACATGGGATTTTGGTACCAGACACTGGTGAAATGCTCAGTCCACTCAATAGTATTATCTGCACAAATAATATGTAATGAGCAGTTGCTCAGATATGATATCCTGAGGGATGACTGTCATTCCCACCACAAGCACTGCCCACAGAATGTATCTCACAAACACAAAAAATACATCATAAAAGTTCAAATTTATAAAGATATTATAAAATCCATAGATTCCAAATTAATTAAGTAAGTGGTTAATATCTTCACATTCACATATGTTTTATTTCACATTAGCTGCACAGGTGAAAGGCTGTTTGCACCATCACATGTGTCTATATATTACACTCAGTTTAATTAAAACATAGGTATTTCTTTTCCTTTCAGCTGGTTGTCACCCATATGTTGAAATACAGCAGTTCTCTACCGTTTAAAAGCTGTGACAAAACATGAAATACTGCTTCAATATGTCTGCGCTTTTATTTGGCCCTTGTAAACATAAATCACACATTGCTAAAGTGCTCCGGATTACACCACAGCTTTTGATCAGTTAAACAGCTGCAGTGAAAATGCAAATGTAATGTCACGAAAGAACGATCACATTTCACCAGCAAAATTCAATTTTATATGAGATAAAAGAGCCATTAATGCAGGTCATTTGGCAGCGCTCATCATCATAACTGATACATGCAGGTTCTGGCCCACAGTGAGCTGATGACTGCATGTTACTGGTAAAGATGGAATATGGGGAACAGCGCATGCCGGCTCCTTCATAAATAAGTCACTGAATGAGGGAAGGATGTAAAAGAGAAGATAAAGGAGATATTTCAAAAACAAGACAATGCCAAATAAAAGTATTTTTTAACCTTGTGGTGTCCTCCGTTGAGTGTCCAGTTAATGACGATTACTTATTTTATTGCTGTTGGTGATCACTTTGTAATTAAAGAGCTGGTGATTTACTGTTTCATTAAGTTGGGGAGATTGCCAGAGACAAAAAAGATTCAAAACTGAAGCAGCAGAGGTTGAAATACCCTAACTTTTAGTCCCTTGTATGAGTCAAGCTCCAAAAACACTGGATCCAACATTTAACATAATGCAATTCATTAGTGCATTCATTCACCCCACTCTGGGAACCCTGACAGAATTTCAAAACTTTACCATGACTTTTGAAGGACCCAAAATACAAATTGTTTTAAGATCATTCACAATGTCTAACACAAACATTGCTCCACCTGAAAAAAATGAAGTGGTGGTATTTGACAACTTCAGAATGAGAAAGAGGTGGGTAGGACCATCTTGATGACTATCAGTCTGACCTTAGTGTCGCCCCCAAACACTTTCAGAGAGAACTCGCCCAGACAAACAAACTCCTTCAGCCAATCAGCACAACAAAACGGCGGAGAACATCATCTCCATCACCAACGGAGCCAGCTAATGAATCAAGTTTTTGGCAAATCCAGTCAGAAAAACGTCAAAAACGTCTTTTCTTCCTTGAAATTCTGCAGGTGCATGCTGTTGTTCTTGTTAACTTAACTGGATTTTAATTTCTGTAAAGTGTTGGGGCGGAGTCCAGACCGATACAGACAGTGAAACAGAATGTTGAATTTATGTCATCAGGATGGTCTTACCAGGCTAGATTCAATTCTTATGAACATCTGGATCTTAAGATATCAGAGAAAAAAGGTGAGTACCCATTACAGTGTGGTCGACTGACAAAGTGGCAGCATGTGTCGACTTGGGATGAGAATATTTTTATTATAATATTTTTATGACTGTTGGAACCATAAAATGAGTAGTCACCATGTCCAGGCTGAGGTAGCCCTGGTGATATCACAATGACATTACTGTGACATCACTTATTCAGAGCTGCAGAAGATATAAAACCGATAAAACTGTTTTCACAGGCAGGGCAGTCAGCCTCCTCCTTGTTGCTGCTGAATTGGCTTTGAGATGTTAAACAGCTGGAGTGCCTCTTAAGGGTCTGACCTGCTGTCACTAAAGGACATTTCATTTATTCATCTGGGTTTAATTATGTCTCCATAATTTGTTGCAGGGGCTTCATCACTCCATCTGCACTGCCTGCTCCAGACATGAACTGTCTGTCCAGCATGAAGGTGACAGTTATTTCTTTCTTTACGTGACACTCTTATTCTCTTTTCTCTCTCTCTCCCAGACGCTGGTTAAGGTGCTGACTGTAAAAATACTGGGGAGAAAAAAAAAATTGATTCAAACAGGAGATGGAGAGAAAAGTGGCAAACAGAGTGAGAGACATTGAAAACAGGAGAGAGAGGCGGTCAGATAAACTCTCAAAGCAGATTCACACACAGAGAATGACACACAGTCTTGGCTTGTTTATATGAGCTGCATTTTTACCTGAGGATTTTGAGACTCAGTCTGGACTTCTTTAAAGGGCCAGTGTGTAATGTTTGGCATGGTTTATTGTCAATCTGAATCTGAATCTGAATATTCTACCCATTAATATGTTTATACAAGTGTATAATTGCTATAAAATAAAATTCGTTTGGTTTTCGTAGCCTTATAATTATGCTTTTACATATATATATATATATATATATATATATATATATATATATAGCAAGGACCTTGCTTTAGAGAGGTCGCCATCTTGCGCCGCCATGTATGTACGGCAGACCGAGCGGACAATCCAGCCAGCCAGAGAACGCGTTTCGCGTGTATAAATGAACCAACAAAGACAGCGGAAGGAAGGAAAAAGGAGGAGGAAACAGCAGAGAGTGTTAGTAGTTCGTCGATAGAGAGTAGTGAAAAGTTTTTTTAGTTATAAAGTTTGCGAATGGACCACACTTACCACGCAACAGGAGAGAATGAACCCGAACTGTCATCTGCAAGGAAAAGAAGACGCAACTTCACTCCTTGTGATGCACTCTCTGCGGCGCTTTTCCTCCTGATGATATATCTCCCCAACGATGGTAGCAGTAGCACCAAATCCCATTCTGTGCATTCAGCCTCTCTTCTCAACCGCTCAGCATTGAACACATGGAGTTCCTCATCTGTATGCTCCGGCTCAAACAGGTATGGCTCTGGATCTGTGTCCGCTACAAGAAACTCTTCAAAATCGCGTTCAAAGTCATCCATTGCAGCTACTATAGTCCGGAGATATTGCTAGGCTACATAAACAGCTGAGCTCTATTTACCGGCTACGCTGTCAGTCAGTGTGCGGGCTGGAGATTGAGCAGAGAGAGGAGGGGGTCCCCACTAAGTATGGTAAACGAGTATGTGTGTATGAAGTGTGTGTGTTACGCTAGAAGAGTCAGAGTTTGGGATGGAGTCTTTTACCCCCTGGAGTGTTACCAGAGTTTTTGGAGTGCTCAAATAAACTGGCCTTTTCCCCAAACGTTCCTCTGGTCTCCTGCTCGTGAGGGATTCATTACAATATCATAACATGGTTTAGATTTCTAAATAAACATTCACCTCGTTGCTAGATAGACCTACTCCTGAAAAAGTCGTGCGCAAGGCTTTTTGTCCCTACGAGGCCACCGTCATTTACCCGACGGGAGGGGTGAGCGAGTGAGCCCTGCAGTCTAGAATTTGACCACTGATGTCACTGTTTTCAACCCATTTTACACACTGGCCCTTTAACTTTATTTATACTCGCATGAGACAACATGAGGTGAGCCTCTGTAGATGGGATTTGAGCTAGGAGCGTGCACAGAGGTGTTTATGCTCAATGCATTGTTCATTGCAATAAGCTCCAAAATGTCAGGTGGCATACAAACAAAACATTCTGTGTAGGGGTGGGAATCTCCAGGAACCTCAAGATTTAATTTAATTACAATTCAGAGGGCAACGGTTCAATTATAAGAAGATTATAAGAATTTTTTTATCACTATGCATGATTTGTTTTTCCTCAAAACTGTTGCTACTTTTAAAACATAACGTGCTCTATAAACCAGGGGGTTCCAGTCAGATTGAAGGGGGCCTTCAATCTCACATAAACACACAGTCGCTTTCCTATAAAGTAGGAAAGCGACTGTGTCCAAATAAAATAAGGGGGAGGCTCCACTGTGATGTTTTAAAGTCTCCAGCAATGGAAAGCAGCTCCTCTGCTGCATTGTGAGGTTTGGGGAAAGCCAAGACGCTGAGCATAGAGTTAATTTCTTCACCACAGTGTTGTTTAATGCTGCAGTGTGTGCTGATCCGCCATCGCTTCTGTTAACATTACTGCTGATTGCTGCTCAGCTCTGTTAATGTGAGTCTGTGCGTCTGGGTGAATTTGCTTCACGTTCAATTCACAAATGTAATTATTTAGACATTAAATGAAAACAAGCTCTCAATCACAAGTTGCCACTAGCGTGTCCGAGCTGCAGACTGTACAAGCTCTGTTTTATACAATGTAAATTAAACATTTTTCAAATCAGATTTATTCATTCAAATGATCAAAAAGCCACACAAAAACAAAAACAAAATAAATACGTGCTGTCTCAAATAATTCTTTCAGCTGGCGCGTGCTCCTTCGTGGCTCCACCACCTGCTGCTCCTGCTGCTCCTGCTGAACCCAGACACCGAGGCTGAAGAGGCTGTGATCCGGCTGTCCTTACGGATATTTTTATTATCATCATTCAACATGTAGAAAGAAAGTGTTATCTACTGAGTCGATTTACATAGATAATTCACAATCATGAACCTAATCTGGATCTTAAACCTGCTAATTGTCAACTAATGTAACTAAATGTGTTATATTTTTAATATTTTGTCATGTTTAGATTACATGTTTCAAAGGCATCTGTGTATTATAATATGAATTAATTTCCAATAGTGAAAAGCAATATTTATGTGCCTTACTAAATTTACACAAGCACTACGAGTGGTCAGGAGCAGGAGTAGCTTTTGTTAGTAGCTACGAAAAGATGCATGTAAATTTCCGTCTGCGAACAGTTTACACACAAATTCCTTCTGCTCGCGTTTCATGAATGAGATCCAATGAGTGTTACCACAAAAAGGTAAAACCAAAAATGCAGGCTGTTTGGCAACAGTGCTAAACACTGACACACTGCCAAACATTGCATTTGTGTACTGTGATGAGCTGTTGTTTACCTCCAAGTCGAAATTATTTAATATGGAGTCCATATTAAATAATTTCGACTTGGTTTCCGGGGTAGCACGGTGGTGAGGTGGTTAGCACTGTTGCCTCACAGCAAGAGGGTTCCTGGTTTGATCCCAGGAGGGAGTCCTTCTGTGCGGAGTTTGCATGTTCTCCCAGTGTCAGCATTGGTTTTCTGCGGGTACTCCAGTTTCCTCCCACAGTCCAAAGACATGCAGATTGGGGTCTAGGTTAATCAGTGACTCTAAATTGTCCGTAGGTGTAAATGTGAGTGTGAATGGTTGTCTGTCTCTATGTGTTAGCCCTGTGATAGTCTGGTGACCTGTCCAGGTAGTACTCTGCCTCTTGTCCAGTGTCAGCTGGGATAGCCCCCCCCCCCTCCGTGACTCTCAAGAGGATGAAGCGGTCACAAAGATGGATGGATGGATGGATGGCTTTGTTTTGCCCACTTTTAGTTTTTAACTTTCACAACTATCTCTCCTGTTCTTCCGCACCCTTCTTTCCCCAGAGTGGTGCTTATTTCTTTCCAGGAATTTAAAGCCGTTTGACTGTCCCTGTGGTTTTCCAGTGAAGGGTCGGTCGTAGAAATGTCTGCACAGTTGGACAAACTGGGGGTGCCTCGAACGAATTGGCCAGTGGAAACCAGACTCAGGGGACATACAGGCCACTCTGAGGGTCGTAAATTAGTAAATGGGCTAAGGTTTTCAGAATGGGAATGCCAACTGGTGATTTCTCCTCAATGAGTTTTTTCAATGTGTAACTCAGGGGCTGGTCACTTAACTTCCATTAGTGACCTCAAGGTCAAGGGATATTAAGATTTAAATTCCTCAGTATTATTTTTACAAAGTTATGATATACAGTCTAACTTTCATTAAACCTCCAGTTATCCTAAAAACATCTTTCATTGCTGGGGTCAGTTGGGGACCCCAGTAATATAAACTTCCAGAAAATGGTTGTAATTAAAATTATGACTCAGCTTTATGTGTCAGCTACTTTATGTCTCTCAGTTGACCTAAATAGCACTTCAGATAAAATATAACCTCCCACGCCCCGTTATACATCCAGAATACCTATTACGCAACAGTGAAAAAATATGCAAATGAGTATAAAATTGCTGATTGACCTCATATTGGAAAGAAATATGGTGTTACGTTTTATTGGCTTCAGACAGAAGCTCCATTTTGTTTTTTTCTTACTGTCCCCAACATGTTAACTTTCACTTTCAGCAGTTCCTCAGCCAGGGTGTACAATGTGAAATAAGGATCACATTATTTTATGACCATTTAGTTATGCCCTTTATGCCCTGATTCTCTTCAAGTGCTTCCCCGGTGTAAACCTGCACACTGAAGGCATAGCTAGACTGTGCATCACATACTGCCTATATTTTGATACCATATTTGTCCATTTTGTTGTTGTTGTTGTTGTTAAAAGGACAGCACACACAAAATGCAACCAGACATTCATCTACAGTCATGTGGGGGCCTGGATTGTAAAGAATGTGTCATTGCTGGAGTCGCTTATCCAATACATCGCATATTGCTCTTGGAGGCTGAGGCTGGAGAACATAATCTGCTGGTGGTTGAGAGACAACAGGAGGGTCGACCCTTGGAGGTCCATTCTCATCAGAGGACGGGTTGTCTGCAACATTATCCTCAGCCTCAGATGCAGTCTCCTCTATATCATTTTCATAGCCAAAGAGCTGAGAAGAATGAGCACCAGCTGAACTAGCATCCTGCTAGCCATTGTATAGGCATTGGAAAATGATCAAGACAACCTCTGTCCCGCATCAGTTTCCAGTGGGATATCAGGAACTGTAATGTCTTTTGATTCACCGAAACTTTAGACCATTCAGTCAGTTGACTCTTTTCCTATATGCCAAATCAATTTCAATGGAGCAGAGGAATCTGGCAAGAGAAGGAGAAGAGGTGTGTGTAATAGGGTGAATAAAGAATGGTATGTCCGTGGGATTGTGAGCTGCTGTCCCAGTCCTGCTGCCCATGTTTGGGAAGAGCAACCATACGGCCGTCTTATTCCGAATTATTCCACAACCAAAAATCATGGATTACCAGGACCATCCAGAGACATGGACAGTTACAAAGCAGCAACCAACAATGTCAGAAAAGGCAAAAAAGGACTAAATTACAGTGCTCAAGTCAAAAAAGCTGATGGGATTGCATATCACTGTAGTTGTACTTTGTATAATCCAATGTGACAAATAAATGATTGATCGATTGATGTCAGGGCCCCAAAGCATCATACAATCACATGAGGTAGTGACCTTAATATCAGCCAAAACAAATGTTTGTAATTTGTTCATATTTCTAATGTTTTATACAGCTCGAACAGAGTGGGGTCAGACTAGCCCCAAAGAACTCCAGTGCATACACAATGCAGGACAGTGATAATATATGATCATGTTAATTTTATGTTTACCCAGTTGTCCCCATTAAATAAGAAAAAGTAATTAAATATGAGGCAAAAAAAAAAGATGTCAAGCGATTATTTAGAGACATTAAACATTGAATGAGGTCAAATTGGCCCCACGGATAAAGTGAGGGTTAAGTGCACAACAGAAGTTGTCAGTCTGTCTCCTAGCAACGGCTGCTCTCAGTTGTCAGTCAACCGCTGCCATGTAAACGCCCACTCAAAGGCTTGAGGCTTAGACACTGTTTCCACAAATATGTCCGATACATTTTATCCTCTTTTGAAGGATGCACAGTATTTGTAGTATCACATGGTCTTACACAAAAGTGAGAATTCATATTCCAGTTTGACTTCACTTACTGTAGCCTCCTGTCATATTGTCACTGTCAGGTAAAGAACCATATCTCCAGCTTTGAGGATTTTCATGCTCTCAGATCAGTTGAAGGATTACAGGCTTCTCTAAAACCCCTGCCTCCAACCCTTCAGATAAAAAATAAAGTCAGAAAGTGGTTCAAACTGAAACTGTGACACTTTAGAGATAAACAATCAACAGCATTGACATTTTATGAAGCTCTTCTCACATTAAATGTAAAATAAGATAAGAGGAGTAAAGTAAAAAAGAAACATTGAAAAGGAAGTATTGTTGTGCAGAAAGTTGATAAGTCAAACACATATCAAACGTTCTTGGTTATGAATTTCTACCTTTTTATTTGTGTGCATAAAACTGGAACACACACAACAGACACACACACAAAAACACTCTGCAGCAGCTGGTGTTTCTCTACGAGCAGACAGGACCAGAATTGGAAATGTCCAAATTTAGTGTTCTACATATTCATGTCCCGCATGATTGAGAATTATGATCCTGGTGGGGGAGAACAGAGTGACAAACTCAGGTGAAAACAAAAGGAAATAAGCTCTGCTGAGCCAAGCGCTGTGCTTGTTGTCTTTTATGCAAATCAGATCTCCACATTCGGCAGAGATTGATGGCTGAGCGCTGGAGAGCTGTCTGGATGTGCACAGCTCTGGATTTAATTTGTCGAGACATGCTAAGCTGTTTGTGCTTTTGTGCATGTATGTGTGCATGTGTGTAAATATAATTAGCTTTTTTTATGTTCATACCTCGGCCCTAATAAACGTAATTATCCTTTAATCCAAGCCACGCTGCATAACATGTGGTTGTGTGTTGTGCTGTAACAGGCTGACTAGTAGTTACGTATTCAGCTGCCTGATTGTGTTCTGCGGCATGGGAGGGGGTCACAGCTCTGTGGATAAATACATTTAACATCATTTGTCTTCACTTAAATGCAGCTATAACACCCACAGCAGCAGCACATATGTATTTCTTTATTTATTTGCTTTTTTAATTGAGCTCCATCAAATTTTTATTTGTCCAATACTTTGGTTAATGACCAGATACCTGCAAAAAAAGAACAAAAGAGATCATCATATGTATTGAGAAAAGCCTTCAATGCCATTCTTTGCTCTACTTTTAATGAAAAGAATACCCTCCAGTTCTGATATAGCTCATGCTAGTGCAGAATCTACACTAACCTCATTAGGAGCCACCGTGTTTTGAACAAGCAGTCACCTCTTTGTGTTGTCCATGCCTAGGGCTCTTCACAGGACGCAGATGGGCCCAAACAATTGGTGGTGTGAACAATAGACTGTATAATAAAGATGGACATGACAACTCCACAAAAGTGATGCCAAAGCATCTTGACTGCCCCCTGGTGGCTGGCTGCAGTATAGGTCATGAACCCCACCTCCTTTATCTTAGCCAGGCCCCCAAGAAAGCTGCTCAGCCTTCAGAGCAAATTTTTCCCAGTGGCCACTTGTGGTATTGCAGCCAAAAAAATAATTTTCCCCATGGACCGCTATCGTGAAAGACACATCTGTAAAACTGTTGACAGGACACTTTAAACTGCAAACAAGGTCAGCGATGAATCTTTTATTCTAAATTTCTGAGCCATGGTGGTTTCATAAAAAGCAATTTAAAAATCTGTGATGTCATCACAATATGAAGACTATGAGCTGAGTAGGAACTTGTGAGTGGGGCCAGCAGGAGATTTAATGGGGCTCATACAGCAGAAGAAAAATATAGAAGCAAGGGAACTTTTTTGCCGTATGTGTCAGGCAAGCAACTCCATTGGAATCAATCAATCCTCTTCCAGGACGGACAGACATGCAATAGATGTCGTACAGAACAGATCAGCATAATAAATTAACAGTAATCCATATGACACAATGAGACAGAGAGAGAGAGAGAGAGAGAGAGAGAGAGAGAGAGAGAGAGAGAGAGATGCAGGACAGACAGTAATGACAGTAGCTTACAACAACATTAATGAAAGTAATAATATTATAGTTATAGTTCTGGCTACTGTGGTACAATATGTTGAAAGTATATATTAATATCTGGCAGTATACATGTGTGACAATAATCATATGTGTATAATAACAGTAGAAGTATGACTAATGACTAATGATAACAGCAGCAGCAGGAGGCATCTGGCAGGACCACGGCAGCAGCACAACCACACGTCACGCTGTCCAGGCACCGCTGTGATATGAGTTAATCTGAGAGACAGTGGAGCACAAAGGCTCCAGAGAAGAAGCCGGGTTAGTGACATCCAGAATGGCCGAGTTAGCAAGATGCAGTAATAGGATACGAGAGAGAGAGAGAGAGAGAGAGAGAGAGAGAGAAGGTGCCCGGTGTATTATAGGGGGTCCTCCGGCAGACTAGGCCTAAGTCAGCCTAACTAGGGGCTGGTACAAGGCAAACCTGAGCCAGCCCTAACTATAAACTTTATCAAAGAGGAAAGTCTTAAGTCTAGTCTTAAATGTGGAGACGGTGTCTGCCTCCCGGACCGTAACAGGAAGATGATTCCACAGGAGAGAAGCCTGATAGCTGAAGGCTCTGGCTCCTGATCTACTTTTAGAGACTTTAGGGACCACGAGTAACCCTGCATTCTCAGAGCGCAGTGTTCTGGTGGGATAATAAGGCACTATGAGCTCTCTAAGATATGACGGAGCCTGACCATTTAGAGCTTTATAAGTTAACAGTAGGATCTTAAATTCAATTCTAGATTTTACAGGGAGCCAGTGCAGAGAAGCTAAAACAGGAGAAATATGATCTCGTTTCTTAGTTCCTGTTAGTACACGTGCTGCTGCATTCTGAATTAGCTGGAGAGTTTTTAAGGACTTACTAGAGCTACCTGATAATAGAGAGTTACAGTAATCCAGCCTTGAGGTAACAAAAGCTTGGACCAATTTTTCTGCATCTTTTCGGGTCAGGATAGGCCTAATTTTCACAATATTATGCAGATGAAAAAATGCAGTCCGTGAGGTTTGTTTTAAATGAGAATTAAAAGACAAATTTTGATCAAATATTACTCCGAGGTTTCTTACGGTAGTGCTAGAGGCCAGAGTAATGCCATCTAGAGAAACTATGTCATCAGATAAAGAGTCTCTGAGTTGTTTGGGGCCAAGAACAATAACTTCAGTTTTGTCTGAATTTAACATCAGGAAATAGGTGCTCATCCAGGTTTTTATGTCTTTAAGGCAGTTATGGAGTTTAGTTAATTGATTACTTTCTCCTGGCTTCATCGATAAATACAACTGTGTATCATCCATATAACAATGGAAATTTATAGAGTGATTTCTAATGATGTTACCTAAAGGAAGCATATATAGAATAAATAGGATTGGTCCGAGCACAGAACCTTGTGGAACTCCAAAACAAACTTTAGTACATAAGGATGATTCATTATGAACGTCAACAAACTGAAAACGATCAGATAAATAAGATTTAAACCAGCTTAGTGCTGAACCTTTTAGGCCAATTAAGTGTTCCAGTCTCTGTAGCAGAATTTGATGGTCAATAGTGTCAAACGCCGCACTAAGATCTAATAAAACAAGTACGGAGACAAGTCCTTTGTCTGAAGCAATCAGAAGGTCATTTGTAATTTTAACTAGTGCTGTCTCAGTGCTACGATGCACTCTAAATCCTGACTGAAATTCCTCAAATAGATTATTATCATGGAGAAAATCACACAGCTGGTCTGCGACTACTTTCTCAAGGATCTTTGACATAAAGAGAAGATTAGATATTGGTCTATAGTTGGCTAACACCTCTGGATCCAGGGTGGGCTTTTTTAGTAGAGGTTTTATTACAGCTACCTTAAAAGACTGTGGTACATAGCCTGTTAATAAGGATATATTGATCATATCTAATATATGAGTGTTAACTAAAGGAAAGACCTCCTTAAGTAGCCTAGTTGGGATGGGGTCTAAGAGACACGTTGATGATTTAGATGAAGAAATCACTGCGATCAATTCTTGAAGAGAAATTGGGGAGAAGCAATCTAAATATATATTAGGTCTTACAGCTATGTTTGAGGTTAGATAGGTAGGCCTACTATCTGAGGACAGGAGGTCATGAATTTTGCCTCTAATAGTTAGAATTTTGTCATTAAAAAAACTCATAAAATCATTACTGCTAAGGGCCAAAGGAATACAAGGCTCAATAGAGCTTTGACTCTCAGTCAGCCTGGCTACAGTGCTGAAAAGAAACCTGGGGTTGTTCTTGTTGTCTTCTATTAATGCTGAGTAATAGTTTGCTCTGGCATTGTGGAGGCCCCTCTTATAAGTTTTGAGACTGTCTGTCCAGATTAAACGAGATTCTTCCAGTTTGGTTAATTGCCAGTTCCTTTCAAATTTTCGCGATATTTGTTTTAACTTACGGGTTTGAGAGTTATACCAAGGAGCGAACCTTCTTTGCTTTGTTAACTTCTTTTTAAGAGGAGCTACAGAGTCGAGTGTTGTTCGCAGCGAGCCTCCGGCGCTATCGACAAAATGATCAATTCAGGAGAGGTTAAAGTCCGTATGGGAAACCTCTGTTACTGAAGGACTTGGTATTGAATTTAACGAATAGTTATTATCAAAATCTATGATCTTAGCAGATGGGACATGGGCCAAACTGAAATTTCAAAGTACACATTGAAAAGATTTTTCTTACTAAGATGGTTTCGGTCATTTTAGGTAGTTCTTAACAAGATGATGTATATTTAAGTGTTCTGGTTTTGTTTTAATTAGTTATTTGATGTTTAAAAAAGGGGGTGTGACATCATGATTGACAGCTGTGTTTGTCAGTGGGTATGGCTATGATTGGGTTGGATGGGTGTATGGGTATGGGTGGGAACTCAATAACATGGCTTCACTTTAAGATTGCTACTGAGAAAACTGTATTATCTACTGCATAGATGTATTGTAAGATCTGGATACCAGACCCCAAACTGGTGCCTATTCAGTCCTATGAGAGTTGCTCGCTTGGTACATAGGCCAAGAAAGTTTCTGGCTTTCGGTTTTACTTCAGGGGTATGCAGCCAACTGAATATAAGCAATATTAAGCAATATCCTTTATCCTTGATTCTCTAGGGATCAAAAATTCATAATAAAAAAGTCATGACCCACTAATGGCAGTGTCAGCACCTAGCACAGTTTATTTCAGCTGATTCTGGAACGTCATTTGTACTGAGTCTCAGCCAAATAGAGCAACTGGGTGCGACCTGGATTTTTTCTGTTGGTTGGCCAATGGTGGGCCGGGTCATTTTTTTTAAAATGGCCTAGTGTTAGCAGACACTTTATTTGGGATAATTCTGGGGCGTCGTTCATACTGAGTCTCAGCCATGTCAGGCAATTGGATGCAGCCTGACTTGTTTCATCTGGCATGCCGAGTTTGGGCATGTCATTTTTGACAAGGATCCAGTGATGGCAGTGTCAGCAGCCAGTTAGGGCCAGTTTATTTGGGACAAGTCAGACAACCTGACATGGTCTGGCTTACTTCTTCTGGCATGCTGAGTTAGGGCTGATACTGGACAAGGTCATTTTAGCTCCCTGGGTATTGATCTTGTTTGCAGTTTGAGGTGTCCTGTCATAAGTTTCACCGGTGTTTCTTCTGTAACAGTGGTCTATGGGGAAAAAAAAAATGTTTTTGGAAAGCAGGGGGATTTTTAGCTGCAATACCGCAACTGGCCAATGGGGGAAATTGGAGTCAAGGCTGAGCTGCAGCCTGGACGTCACCAGCGCAGGATGGCAGCACCTGTATCTGGGATATTTTGGCTTCATTTCTATACAGTGGGAGGAAGTGAAGATGCATCATCCATCTGTTTACAGTCTGTGGTGCAGACACAAACACATTATTTGAAACCTGACTAGATGGATTTTCATGTGACTTTGTGATATTGCAAGAATCCAACTGCCATGTAAGGTAAACTAACAGTGGCCAGATGCTAAAGACTACAAAATATTTATTCAGCAACTATTACAGCGCTTCTTCATAATAGTGGTGGCTGAGTCTCATTGGTATTGTTGTATTTAGAGGCATCTACTACCAAAAATTGTTGAAATAATTCAAATTGGTCATCAAAATATAAACCTATATGGTCAAGAGTCCGGTGTTTCTCTGTTAAGTAATGTTGGGATTTCATTTGAAGAAAGTTTAAATCCAAATTTGGCAGTAAAGACAAAAATGTCTCCAACAGTGACATTTGGAAAAATGAGAAAATGTGTTCCCTGATTCAGTGTCACAAGTTTTTAAAATCTCTCCAAAAACTCAAAAACTGAGCATTACACAAGGACTTTGCCTAACACCAGTGTGCACTTTGGTAGATTTTTTTTTCAGTGCTACTGTACCATCTGTGACACAGTGTGGACGGGAGCTGACAGGAATCGGCTGGGGGTTAAATAGTTCCTCCCCTCATCTGTCGTCTCTTCTCAGCCTCAGGTCCTCTGGGGACCGCGACCAGCGACGATTAATCGAGTTTGTCTCCCTCTCTGCCTCAGCTGTCACAGGAATCACGCTCAGCAGGCTGCACAACTGCAGGCCTCATCCCTGCACTGCATAATTCACACACTCACATGAACTCTTGTTTTTTTTTTGTTTTTTTTTGTTTTTTTCACAATAATGCCATTTTCACTGAGCACAGGGGATCCCCTCTGAGACCAAATACAATCATAATGGAGCAGCGTTTTGAGGTGAAGAAACACGCAGGCAATCTGAACAGGATTACGTCATATATGATAGCGTGACACTTCTCAGGGCAAAGTCAGGTTTATGTAACATCATGAAATCAAACAACAGGCCGTCATTGGATAGGACACTCACTGACGGATTCACTCTTTGATTAATGTAATGATTCATCATCTGACAGGCTGATTAGATCAGCGGCTCCTGAAGTAGGTTTAGGGGCCTCTGAGGGCCCTCGAGAGGCTTCCTGGAGTTCACATGCTAAATGAGGAAAAGTTTAATTTCACTTTAATTAAATCCACTTCAAATTATCCCATAAACAGAATGCATAATGGCTTCAGTAATCTCAGGTGTCACTCTGAGGAGCTCTGATTACACCGATGAGACGGTCTGCAGAAACAGTTTGAGTGATTCTCATTCTTCACGTTCTCAAAATGTTTGGAGAGTGAAACACTTGAAA
The DNA here is from genome assembly GCF_011397635.1 of Epinephelus fuscoguttatus. Lineage (NCBI taxonomy): Eukaryota > Metazoa > Chordata > Actinopteri > Perciformes > Serranidae > Epinephelus > Epinephelus fuscoguttatus. Next base: position 8,466,081 of record NC_064768.1, on the reverse strand, counting down.
GGTGACTGTTGAAAGTTTTTGTTTTTTTCTTATAGGGGACCTATTACACTTTTCCTTATTTTCTGTCATATATATAATGTTACAATGGCAGATGTTCAAATTAAACTTGGCCAAAGTTTAAGGTACGCCACTTCAAGTGTTTGTTACATACACTGCTCTGCCCAGTTGCTGCGAGAAAATGTGGGCATTACATGCTTCTGCAAATCACAGATACGTTACATTACAACCAATTGTTTAGCCACCAAACGTAGTCATATTTTAGCAACCCATTGCTGTTTCCTGCCTAGATAGCATTACCAAAAGCAGTTGCTTTTCAGGTTGTCCATCCCATGCTTCTGAACGTGATAGCTCAAGAATGCCTCAAGGGAATTTGTTCAAATGTGGCAACAATGTCCACTTGGAGTCAATGATGAACTGATTAGTTTTTGATGGTCATAGGTCAACAGTCATAATCACTATAACTTTGTCTCATTCAAGTGAATGTGATGTCTCAAAAATGCCTTTATGGAATTTCTCTAAATTTGACTTGGACTCATCAATATACTGATTAGAATTTTGTGGGCAAAGGTCAAAGTTAGTATGATCTCACAAAATATGTTTTTGGCCATGACTCAAGAATGAATGCAGCAGTTATGACAAAACTTCACAAAAATATCTAATAGGATAAAATAATGAAGTAATGGCATTTTATATCCAAAAGGTCAGCTTCACTGTGACATCATACTGTTCTGCAAAAACACTTTTCTGGCCATTACTTAACTCAGGAACAGAAGGGGAGACATTTGGTCAGATATTGAATTGGTAACACTCATCTAACTGTCCTGATTGTATAGAGCTTCTGTGCTGTTGGGGGAAGATGTGTGTGAAGCATCCATGTTTTCACAGACATGGATCTAAATTGTTGAAACATACAGTTTCAACATATCCACTACATAATGATGTACAAATGTAACATATCCATGATTTGCTGATGTGTGCAATGTCAACATTTTTTCTTGCTGTAGAAGCCAGAATGTATGTTAAGCCTGTGTAGTTTATCATTTGGTTAGGCTGCACACATTTCGGTTACCATCACTTCAGGTAATTGGAATTAGCACAGGGATATGACTTTTACATTAATTCACCTGTTCACCTGCTGGTATGGCAGCACTCAGACAAAGTGAATGAGTGTAGCTCCAATATGTTCTGTTGACCATCTTGCTTTAGTCATTCCAGTTGTCAGTCTTTTGTGTAATAAATCCAAAAAACCCATCCGGACTTCAGCATGGGTTTGTTTGAACGCATCACAGTGAAGAGCCTACCTAGTCTTTTACTGGCTTTTGTCATCAGCAGTAGTTGCTACACCGGTGATTCGGTTGCACTGCTACCTGCTAAAATCAGGGAAACGTGATGGCCGTATGAACGCAGTGCAAAGCAGCAGTGATGAGCTAGCCAGTGGGATACACATGCAGTAATGTTATGCATGCAGAAGCTCGCATTGCATCACACACAGTGGTTGTGTAACTTCATCCCCTGCTGAGGACACCATGGCTCCATTATATCTTAACATTGCAAACAGTGGTTTGCTGCTTTATTAATGCTCTAACTGTCGCATCCACAACCTTTAATGGGAAAAAATGCTGTTGTCAGCTTTTTCACATCATCTTAAATGAATTCAAGTCGTGATGAATTTTCATAGTGAAAAAATGGTCCACAGAAACCTGTCAAACCAGCATAATCCACGTTTCTCATTTCCATTCATATCCTGAGATGAAGGTGCATTTTCTGAGCACCAAGCAAAAAAGTTATAAACAGTTCAACTTTTGTAGAGATGCAGTATGGATCAGCTGTCCTGTGCTGGTTTTTCAGTACCGCATGGCGAGGCCATGTTTAGATGCACGTTAGCATTAGACATTACATAAACAAAAACAAAACAAAAGCTGTCAGCCCTTTAAATCCTTTAAAACTCTCCCAGCAGCCCCTTTATAGCTGAACCTCTTTCCCTCTGCAGCAGTGACATGGCAGCGGTGTAGAAACCTGAAGTCACTTCTTATTCCAAGTGTTTGTAATAAGCGTCTGGCAGGGTGGGATCAGGATGACACCATTTGGCCTTGGCAGGGTGTCTCCCGCTATAAAAAGTAATGCCCACACCTATTAAAAAAGACACTGAGTCAACAGTTTGGATGACAGTGTTTTATTACAAATCCCACAAAATCTTGGACAAAAATCAAACAGTGCTGTTTTTAAAACTTCTACTTCATATTTCACAAACAGAGTTGAGCTTCACACCATGTTCCTATTATTCATTTTTACCATAATACATTAAATCTTCTTTTTGAGATACATTTCTTGCTCAGTGCTTGTAGCTTACGTTCAGGTTTACTTGCTAATGCTAACCACGTAGTTCTCTTGAATAAAGCAGACACAATGACATTTAACGGCCTAAAAACAGCATCACTTCTGTCAGTGTTGAAGCCCTCAGACACCTGCCAACCTGCCTGCCTGCCAACACTGGACAACAACCTCAGGTGTTGAAGACGGTCAGTCCCAGAAGGCTTGTTAACAGTCTGTCTGTTCCTATTTTCTCTCTTGCTCATGATTTCCTTTTTCTTTTCTTTTTTTATTGCCTTGGTCTTCTTACATTTCTTGGTTCGTTTCTCTGTGAACAAAAAGAACTTCGCTGACAAAGTTTTAGTCTCAGGGTGTAAATTTACGTTCACAGAAAGTCTCCTAGCAGCAGTTTCCCTTTTATTTGTTTTGTGTTACCATTATACCTACTGCTACCTTACCAGCACATGTTAGACCAGACAAAGAAAGTCAAATCATTCATGACTGACTTCACCCACATCTGTGCTTTTGCACCACCATTTTTTTTTCTAACAGCAGTAGCCTATAAACAACAATAGCCACAAAAGTACACCAACCAACACTTTAACAGCTTTTGTTTAATCTATATGTGACAAGAACTGTCAAAAATACAGTTTGTAGTTTCAAGGGGAGTTACTGGAACTATTTCTTTTTGAACGAAAGTCAGTGCAGTGATTGTGTGCAGCTTCCTGAAGTCTTGCGGTCACAGTGAGGTTGTCTGGTTTCTACCCACCGTGCTTAGACTTTAAGGGGTCAGTTTCTGATGGTGCTTTTATTAAGCTATTACTACTTAGAGTGACATACAAATGGTTGAGCACCCCTGGTGAACATTTCATTAACCATAAGTAGGAGGTAAAATGATTTCCAAAAGGCATGAAGTTTAAGATGCAAAATGCTTTTCAACATTTTAGGCAAGATTACTTTTTTATTTCAATCTTTTAGAGTTTAAAAACAACAAAAAGGAAAAGAGCCTGGAGCAAAAGTTTGGGCACCCTGCATAGTCAGTATCTAGTAGCGCCCCCTTTGGCAATTACCACAGCTTGTAAATGCTTTCTGTAACCAGCTAAGAGTCTTTCAGTTCTTGTTTGGGGGATTTTCACCCATTTTTCCTGCAAAAGGCTTCTAGTTCTGAGATTCTTGTGCTGTCTTGCATGCACTGCTCTTTTGAGGTCTATCCATGGATTTTTAATGATGCTGAGGTCAGGGAACCTTCAGCTTGCTCCTCTTGAAGGTAGTCCATTGTGGATTTCGAGGTGTGTTTAGGATCATTGTCCTGTTGTAGGAGCCATCCTCTCTTCATCTTCAGGGTTTTTTTTTTTTACAGATGCTGTGATGTTTGCTTCCAGAATTTGCTGGAAGTGAACTGAATCCATTCTTCCCTCTACCTGTGAAATGTTCCCTGTGCCACTGGCTGCAACACAAGCCCAAAGCATGATCCATCCACCCCCGTGTTTAACAGCTGGACAGGTGTCTCTTTTATGAAATTCTGCACCCTTTTTTCTCCAAACATACCTTTGCTCATTGTCTCCAAAAAGTTCAATTTTTACTTCATCAGTCCACAGCACTTGTTTCCAAAAGGCATCAGACTTGTTTAGATGTTCCTTTGCAAGCTTCTGACGCAGAATTTTGTGGTGAGAACACAGGAAAGGTTTTCTTCCGATGACTCTTCCATGAAGGTCATATTTGTACAGGTAGGTTGCACAGTAGAACAGTGCATCACAGTTTCTTGATTACATTATGAACTGAGGAAGCAGCTACCCAAAACACTTTACTATCCTCTTATGGTCTTCTCCTGCTTTGTGGGCATCAGGTATTTTAGTTTTCAGAGTGCTAGGCAGCTGTTCAGAGGAGCCCATGGGTGCAGATTGTTTTGACAAGGTTTCAGGAGTCCAAGTATTTATAAAGCTTTGAAATTTGCATCACCTGGCCTTTCCTAACAATGACTGTAAACAAGCCAGAGCCCTGACAAGCTAATTAAGATAAAAGTTGTCTGAGAACTCAAACATTTTGGGGTGCCCAAACTTTTGCATGGCTTTACTTTTTTAACTCTAAAATTGTACAAAACTAAAATAATACACTAATCCTGCTGTTAAAAAGTATGTTTCATCTTTAACTTCATGCCTTTTGAAGATCACTTCATCTTCTACTTACTTAACTATTCAGAGTAAATGATATTTTGACCAGGGGTGCCCAAATTTTCACTGTCACTGTAAATTGTTGTTTTGAACAAAGACTCTGGTTTTCAGGTGCTGTGTGTCATCTGCCTACAGTAAGTGAAACACACTTTGGATTTCAAATAAATCACTTTAGAATGTTGTCTTCGAAAACAGCTGTAGTATTTGCCCATGTATCATTCCTCCTCCATTTAGATACACTCACAAAATGCTTTCTGCCATCACTCTTGTCTGTAACTCACAGCGGGGAGAAAACGGGGGTCAGATGGTTCATTGTGGATTTTAAAAGAGGTGCGTTAAAATATATGGATTTACAGACAAATTATGTCAAGCTGAACTGCTCTGATGATTGTCCTCACTTTATTGTGTTGCCAGTAAAATCCAGTGAATTGTTGGAGAGACAGATTACAGCCTGAGGCCTGAATTATTTTCTCTCCTGCACAATAAAGAAGAGAGGCGAGATAAAGCTTTTTATTCCACATAATTATGTTTGAATATGGGAGTTTAATTCAAAGAGGAGATTCAGGAAAACTGGCACGTAATATTTCAAAATGGATATTATCATTATAATGTCAATATGACAATGAGAGCCTCTTCAAACAGACATGCATATTTAAAAACAGACTGCTGAGTTTTACGGGGCAAAATAATTTGTTATCAATTTAAAAGCAGTTATTCAACAAGTAGTTCAGACCTGGCGATATAATTGGTCAACAAGACATTCAGAATGTGCTCAAATTAAAAGGCGCTGTATGTAAGAATGTGGCCAAAACGGTTACTGCACTCAAATTCAAAATACTGCCACGAGTCATGTCCACCCCCCCTCCCCTACAGATTCGAGGTTGCTGGACAGCGGCACCCTGGAGACTGATTTGTTTGCCCACGGGCGGCTGCCGTGGCAGGGCCGCATCGCTGCGTCCTTGATCTTCGGTTTTCCAGTGGACCATTTGAGCAAGTCCGGCTTCTCTGCTGCTAACGCTGCTGCCGGGATACAGCTGAGGAGACTGCTAATGCTATGTACCAGGACACTGCTAACGCTGCTGCTGGGATACAGCTGAGGAGGAGCCGGCTGCTAATGCTATGTACCGGGACACTGCTAATGCTGCTGCCAGGATACAGCTGAGGAGGAGCTGGCTGCTAATGCTATGTACCGGGACACTGCTAACACTGCTGCCGGGATACAGCTGAGGAGACTGCTAATGCTGCTGCCGGGATACAGCTGAGGAGGAGCCGGCTGCTAATGCTACGTACCGGGACACTGCTAATGCTGCTGCCGGGATACAGCTGAGGAGGAGCTGGCTGCTAATGCTACGTACCAGGACACTGCTAATGCTGCTGCCGGGATACAGCTGAGGAGGAGCCGGCTGCTAATGCTATGTACCGGGACACTGCTAATGCTGCTTGCCGTGCTGCTGTAGCTCAGTCGTAACTGTAACTGATGCTGAGACTCTACTGACTGCGTGACTGGTAGACGGCGGTGGGTGGCGCAACAGGCCAAAACACAAATTCAAAACATAAACATAATTTGCGGACCATATTTTTTTTTTTTTAAATGCAAATATTCTGGCTGTACTATTGTTGTCGGTGAGATCAGTATGTTATATGAACATTATTTCTTAGTCTCTGTGACATATTAGGAGGATTTTACAAATATTTGCTTTAGATTTCTTACATATAGCTCCTTTAAGATAACAGCACACCTCGCTCATCACTGCAAATTTTACTCTGCCCTATCCATGGCAATGTTGTAGTTGCCAGAGCTGACGCAAAAACCACAAGGCTTCAAAACTGCTACAAAATGGATCATTTTGTAGCAGTTTTGACTTAGTTTTAAGGAATGGTTGAATGAGGGTAAGAAGGACACACGAAAAAGGGATATTCCACATTGTCAGGTGGTCATGGACAGCGGTTTCAAAAACGGTTCTTTTAATGGAATATGCAATCCAGTGCTCAGTCAGATTTACTGGTATTATGAAAAAAAAAAGTAAAAAAAAAAAAAATATTGACTCCCTACCATTGAAGCTTTCATTAAGTCAGAATATGTGTCCTTTCCTCTTAAGTCCTTAAGGGTCCACCGATTAAAAGAATCAAAAGTGGTTTACATATAAATTAATGCAAGTTATGAATATTGTTTTAACAGGATAAGATGGTGGTGTTGTGTCGGTATTATATTCATGGTGGTTCAAATAAACAATTTGATCATATTTCCCATCTTTGCTTAGCAAAGGTTTTTGTGAAAAAGGAATTAAAGGCCCATCCCATATAGCTGCCTGCCCCTGTCTGTTGGGTTCTGTGATTTAAACAAATAATACCCTGTGCTAATAACTGATGTTTTACAGTATATATGTTTGAATACATAGGCTAAAATCTATGGAAGAACTTGTCACAATCCTGAAAATACAGAGCCTAATGTGAAAATAAATATCTGTAAACACACTGAAAGTCAACTTTTATTAAACTAACATATCTGAAACATTTTTGTCCTTTATTTCAAATGACCTGACAAGCGAATAAAATGGACCAATGTTTCTTCCAACCGTTACAGTGACATTAATAGAATTATTAACTTAAAACAATTTCTGAACTTGAACTCAACCACTGCATTTGCAGACATTTTCCAACATACTTGTGTGAGTGATTCATTGGATTGAATGAGATAGTCTTTTTTTTTTCTTTTTTTTTTTTGTTATAAAGCAGCTTTCTGTGACTGCAGTAAAAAGTTGTTTTGGAAAGACTAAACACCATCAAATATGGCCTGAAACAAAATATTCAATTTGATAAAAAGTTATTGTGAATTTTGGACTATACAGTGCTCTTAAGTTATTGGAAAGGTTTGGCATCCTCTGCCATCCTCCATCGGCTGTGCCAGTGACACAGCACTACTACTGTAGCTTACAGATAAAAAAAAAAGATAAGAGGTTTGCGGATATAGTAGCTAAATCTGTATATGGAATTTATTTATTTATTTATTTATCTATTTTTAGCAGATATCCCAGTCTTAAGAAGACTGAGCTAGCTAAGCAGCTTGGTGTTTATGTCTGGGGTATTTATTTAGTTTGGGGACCCCACAATCTCTAGAAGCTTAAGTTAGCTGGTGGACTTGACAGAGACTAGACTGTGTCTGTCGGAGTCTGATTGTTTTCCAGTTATTAGTCAGACCCTATGATTTCCATGGAAACAGAGACAGCATTTGCAAAAAAGTTTCTTGATTTTGAGAGCTAACAGAGTGCCCAGGAATCAATCCTTTAACCTGGAAATGAGTCAGTATTTTAAAACTCCTGGTTTCCTTTTCTTGAATTCAATGAGTTTTTTTCAATGGGCGTTTGCTTAGATACCTGAAATAAGGTCCGTGGTTAACACGAGCTTAAGAGACTTTCACATTTTGCTCTACAAACATAATATATGTCAGTAAATACCCCACTTGTGAATTTTGAAGATTCTGTGTCTTAAAAAAGGTGGTTGCTAACAAGAGGCTTAATGAGACTACAGAACATTATGAAAAGCTGCACTGAATAGCTTTACAGTCTTGTTATGATGGTGACATTACAGTGGGTCATGCAACCATGGTGTAGTTTGTTTATAGCCTAATGTTAGCTTTTTACTTCTACTGATTGCATGTAGGCTTCAGTAATCATAAACGTGGTGTTCAACTGTGAACATTATCTTGCTGAACAAAACAAGCATCATAAACTTTTGTTTGCTACAGAGCTTATTTTCTGCAAAAAAAAAAAAAAGTGATGTTAACTTTTGCTTCAGCCTGTAGAGAAATGCCATCCCTCAGTCACTCTAATGCCCCTCAATATGAATACATTTTGTGGGTAATTTCTTGTGTAATACCTCATGTATGTACCTTGGTCCTGACTGCATCACTGATGTGCCACAAATGATGTTAAAGCACACCTGTGTAATATTGCTTAATTTGATAACTATGTAGAACTAGAAATGTAGAATTACTACATTTGGGGACCTTGGGGGGCTGTAACAAAATTAAGTGAGACCTTTCACCTCTCAATGTCAGATATTTAAGGCTTTTGTTTCTAAACATTCTCATGGACAGTAATATGTGTCATTATAAAGAGCACTGCTGTGCGTACCCATAAGTCTCTGTGGTGCAAACACAACAGCAGCAGTTCCTGTTTGATAAAATGCAGCCTCTGACAGCACTGTACATTAAGTCGTTTAATACAGAGTTATTTAGATACACGGCAAAAGATAATTCAATTCATGTAAGCAAATTTAAATCTCTTAGCACACACACACACACACACACACACACACACACACACACACACACACACACACACACAGAGTGCTGTCTGCTGGATGAATGGGACGACAGAGTTAATGTCTCTGCTGTATGTGGCCATAAAATTGGATGAATCTTTACGGCTGTGTCATCCCATCACATAATAGTCCTTCAAGCTCCATTTTTCTCCTCTAAGCTGAACCGCAGCATTTTCAATTTAGGCGATTCGGTCATTTCAATTTCCTCTCTGAGGCGATAGGGCGGTGAAAGAGAGAGACCCCAACCCCTCACCTCTATGTGCTCTTCATATTTGTGTTTATTATCTGTGGCTTTAATTATTACAGTGGCTGAGACCAAAGAGCCAGTTATGATTAAAACAAACTTTCAATTGAAGCCTAACTAAGAAAAGAATAACATCGGTTTTTAATCAATTCAGCACAGATGCCCTGAACTCTGTAATCTGAATCAAAGAGCTCCCTGAGCACCAACTGTTGGCTGAATAGCCGAGTGCTCCCCTCGTTCTGGCATCTGATTTTATGAGGCAAAGTTCAAATCACATTTCACAGGGGGAGATGGTGTCTTAAGGTGTTTCAGACTGAATTGATGCATGTAAATGAACGTCTGTAGCACTCATACACACACTCATTAAAAGTGGTCATGGTACAGTAGCCTAAAGGGGCAAATCAGTAAAGCGAGTATGTTAAAACTGCTTTTCTAGAGAGCTGACGCGTGTCTATGGTGGGAAATGGGACAGGGGCTTATCGTGTGTGTTGATTTCATTATGGATTGATGCACTTAAAATGTAGTCAGTGCTGCCTACACTAAGTTTATGGCCAACTATGGCTTGATTCACACCACCTTAGCTGCAGTGAAAACGTCATCCCTCCCACTCATTTGAATGTGGGTAGTGCCTCTAAGTTGAAAGTGATTCAGCTTTTGGAGAAACGCAACGTGACGTCACACTGCAGTGGTCAATCTCATAACCAGCAATAGGACTGAAAGACGCCAGCAGTCCACAGGAACAAGTGATACAGTCCCTTTCTATCGTCAAATATTATAACGAGTAGAAGTGATAAAGTGTGTATTAACAGCGTGTGTGCTATCCTAGAAAAAAGAGTACTTGCTTTGTTTGTGTTGGCATATGTGTTTTGTGGCAGTAAAGATACTACAGTAATGATAATCAAAAAGAATTCTGCAGACCTTTTAAGCCAACATAAACAAATTTACCAAAGACAAATACTTAGTCACTAAGATGGGGAGATTGGCACTCCGACGAGCAGAGCCTGCTGAATCGCCATCGGACCAATCAGATCAGTCTATCTGACAGAGGCGGGCTTTGGGTGGGCGTAACATGATGAAGACAGTGCTGCGCCATAGGAGTCGAAAAGTAAACAGCCAAGATCCCAGCTGCTGACAGGATACGGCAAAAGCATAATATATCAGTTAGCCCAACTGTTCGACAAACAAATGGGGCTTAGTGTCACCTTGTTTTTTGCTCTGATTGGCTATGTTGCTATCGAATTGCGTGCGGCAGCATTTAATATGCCTCACTTAGTGCTGTACCTTGGCTAGGAATAGTGTATCGGTGAGGGCCAGACTGAAAATCTTTCTAGATTTGAGTCTGGAGGCTAGTCAGCTGTCATTTCAGATGGAATCGTCACACCCTCCTCCATCCCATTTCCCTCCAGTCACCTTATCCAGAGCCTAGAATGAGCCCACCAAAAGCCCACTCCTTTTCACATCCAGATCCCCAGTTCCGTCTTCATCTCATCACTCCCATTACCACCACCACAACAAACTCCATAGGGGGAGTTCCCTAATTCACTACGTCATCAAGACTTTTCACATCTCTCATACTTATGTAAATACGCATGTAAATAAATATTCATTTCTTTCAAACTGTGTCTCTCCTGATTGAAATGATTTATGAGAAAATAAACAAAAGAGTTTGCTGATGCTATCACACTGACCTTTATTTAAATAAAATTCAACATGGATCCTTTTTTATAAGTTGCTTCCAAGTATTCCCACACTGCCGCACAACCCTGTGGCGAACCGCTGCAACACCTGAATTCTTACTACCAACTCGTCAAATACTGCCACTTTTTCAGTGGACCTTGGCATTGGACACTGATGCGCAGTGGTATGATACACACCAGGCAGCGGCTATTTCTGACGCAGAGGGCAACAATCATGTATAAAGAGTGAGAAAGTCCACATAAAGCAGGCAAGAGTGGAGGTGAATGGGTTTAGCAAACTCTGAACTTTCAGCCGGGAGACCGCTATTCATTTCCCCTTTGAAACCAAAAGTCAATAAAGTTATTACAAAAACAACATAGTATGCTAGTGTATGTAGCATTCTACGGTAGTGGTGTAAGTCACATGACATACATCAGTCACAGGCGTCTGTTTTTTTCTAAATGTAACCACAGATTTTTATCGCCTAAACCTCAAGAAATAAACCTAAAAACTTTTTAGCTCACTGTGTATTTTGAAATTGGTTGTATGCGCTTAATGGGCACATAACATTTCCTGTGAAAACAGAAGTGTATTTTGAGAGGATGCAATTTATGTAACAAGCACAAATTGACACACTGTCCCTGAACATCCAAAACTGACACAGGAGGGTAGCTAGCACATCATATTTTGACATGTAGGTCCACTGACAAACTTGAGTTGGTATGTGAAAGTGTTGGATTTGTTGTGAATGCAGCCTATGAGATGAAAGGATTATGTTGAATTTGCTCCATATATCTTGTAACCCATTTTTGAAATAAAGTTTCTGAATATGTTATCAGCCAGTGACAGTGAGAAGAGGAAAAAAAAGCTGCTGCTTTGGTGAACATATGTGACTCTTTAGTGTTTAGTGTATTCAGAGTTTGTGATGGTTCGACTTTTTCACCCTGCCATGAGTACAGCATTGAAATAAAGTGTGCCAGGGCTGATGTCAAAACCTGGAAGTTTAGCATCGCGCTGGTTCCCGGAAGAGAAAGTGAATGTGATTTTTGCACTGCGTTTTGGATTATGTCAGAAAATAAGCTCTGTGGCTAACACAAGTTTATGATACTTACAGGTTTTGTTCAGCAAGATAATCTTGACATATGAACACCTTTCATACTGCATTTGAAGCTTAAATGTGATCGCCAGAAATAAAACTCTAACGTCAGGCTTTAACTGACTACATGACTATTCCACGGTCGCATGACTCTTGACGTCACCGCCACTAAGCTTTCAACTGATTTCGGCCGCTTTATTTTAAAAACATTGTATAATGGGGAAATCGGACTGTTTAAGCTAAATAAGAAGCTGTAATGGCGGACTGCCAGCACTCTCGCCTGTTCGGGGGCGATGACCTGGGGAGCTGAAAAAGGGGGAAAAAGGAGAAAGATTCTAGGGGCCCATGATTAAAAGGGGCCCAGAGAGGCCCCTAATAAAATTATAATACTGACAAAAAATAATATGACACTAATATGACCCCCCCCCATTTACATAAAATGGTTCAGTCTGATGGGATCAGCTGCAGTGTGCCATAATTTGTCACAGACAGCGGGTAAGGAGGCGGAGACGGCAATATGCCTCAAAAATCAGGTAGCCAAAAACAGAAAGAAAGGAAGCAAAGAGAGGAGAAAGAAGCAAAGGGTCGACAGCATGTCACCCAGTATTTCAAAAAGCAAGGTGGGTTTGTTAGAGGTTCATGTGGTGGAAAGTTATGGAATATTAACTTTGTCTCTGGTCTATAAGTAAACAACAAAGTTGATATTCAGAAGAAGATGATCATTTTAGTTAGGGATGAGCAAGCAAACTTTTCTTTTGTTTGTTTTTGTTTTTTTGCTGAGTGAAAACTAACTAATAACTTACAAATTATGGCGAAAGGGTAGTTTCTTGCAACTCTAGAATTAAGATGAAAATATTCACAAATGAAAAAACACTTCTGGTTGCTGATAAGAAGTGTTTAACTTTTGATTTAGCACTAAAAATTAAAACCCTCGGCGCGCACTGCAGCGCAAGCAGACAGATGCGCGACTCAGAGCAGCATGTGTCACTGACACCAGACTCAGAGCGCAGCGGACCGGTGGAAAATGTCACCATCAGCATATTATTTTACATCAATAAAATCTATTTTATCATTATTTTGAGTCACATTGTTGAAAGAATTTAGTTGTCTGTGTTCAAGCAGGATAATAGGTCTCCATTCATTGCACGTCGGGCTTTCTATTTCCTTGTCGGAGATGTTGTTGCATTCAAGGTCCCCCGAAAAAACGTGAGGGAGAAAAAAGGCCGAATATTTGATTTTTTTTTTTTTCACAATCGAATCCCATGCCATCGAACGAAGCTTCGAAGCTTCAAATTTTTTGGGTCAGCCCTATAACGTACACTCTACAGAGCCAGGTCCAGGATCCTCTTCAAGTTTGTCAGGGAGGAATGTGGAAGTGGAGGAGGAGATCGTTCTTTTTTCACAAATGTGGGAATGATAGTCAAAAATACCATCAAAATGCATAGTTTTATGTAAAATAGCATCAAAAATTTTTGGCAGCCTCCCGGCCAGCTGTGTATAGGGCCCAGTAAAAATTCTTTTCATGGGGCCCAAAATCCCTGGCGGCGCCCCTGGTGATGACGTTTAATGTCCCCAGACAGGTAATAGCCTATCTGCTCTGAGCCATGAAACAATGTTTAGGATACCAGTAAGAGAACCTTGCTGTATTTATCATGTCAAATTGCTAAACGTTTCCTCTATTGTAAACTAAAACCTGCTCTATGTATCTGTATGATGACATCATGCTATTGAACATCAGCAGCCTGTGGTGTGCAGGACAGTAGGATCAGTTGTAGCCAGGAGCCACCACCGAGGTTGCTGGGCAGCAGCTGCTCGCTTATCTGGATGGACCTTAAAGGTCAAATCTGAACTGCACATTTCATTGTGACATTTAAAAGACGGTCGTATGCTGGTTCATGACAGTTCGAACCTAATGTCGTCCCTGAAATTAAGCTGCCTGTGAAGACACTGGATATACAATACATTTGAGAGGCTTGTCAAATCTCTAACAGTTTACAAAACAACATGCTGTGCAGGGCAGCAGTAGCTCAGTCCGTGGGGACTTGGCTTGGGAACTGGAGGGTTGTGGTTCAAGTTCCAGACCAAGTACAGAGTGTGGACTTGTAGCTGAAGAGGTGCCAGTTCATCTCTTGGGCACTGCCAAGTCACTCTCGGGAAAGGCACCAAACCCCCAACTGCTCAGGGCGTTACAAAATAAAACACTTTGAGTCGTGCGTGCTGAGTGTGCCTGCATGTGTAAGCATATGAGCTCTGCTTGAGCAGAATTAAAATGCAGGCACCCAGGCATGCTAATCAGCTGTGCATGAGACAGTACTGACGTGTTTTAAATTGCAATGTTTTAGCGAAAATGCATGTGTCTTGGGAATACTGAGCATAGCTTAGCATGAGTTATGGAGGAGTTTGTAAAAAGATGTTTTGATAAAGTTTTACTGTTTTCATACATAGTCGCCATTTACCCAATTAATCCCCCCATTATTCAAGAATGTCCACCTTTTTTGGGTTCTCCGTTCACAGTGGATACATGAGAAAAACAATATTTTCTTTACAATTTTACAGTACCATAAGGTGAATAATTGATAAACAAATGGACATTTTGCTGGTGAAGTATTCCTTTAAAACAGAGAACAAGTTTATAGATTATGCATTTACTAATCCATACCCACTGAGTACAGCATACCATACAATGACTCAGTCATACCAAAAATTAGAAAAAAAACAACAACATTCAGCCACAGGGGGAGCCACAGCGATCGGTCGCATTTTAGCCATTTTTAAGCATTTTTCTGTTGTTATAGCGCCACCCAGTTGCCAATTAGACTGAAATTTCTCCAGTCACCTTGAGGCATCCTGTTCTATATATCTACCAAGTTTAGTAAAAATCAATATGGCGGTTAGGCCTAGATAAGAAATTAGCTCTCTAGCGCCCCCATTTTGTTTGATGGGGTCAATAATGGAGGGGTCCCCTCAGATTATGTGTGGTCATATATACAAAGTTGCGTGGTGATCGGTGAAACCCTTGAGATGTTATACACCTTTATGTGATGAGCCATGCCCTCCACAATATTCATTTCCTTATAGAAGCTCAGTTTTAGTAAGTTTTCCAACTTTTGCCAAGAGGGAACTTTAGATATTGGTCCCTAGATTATGTTCACCGAGTTTCATGCAGATCGGTCAAACTTCCTAGGAAGAGATCGATTTTAAGTGTTTTTCAAAAAATTCAAAATGGCAGAAAATCTATATAACTGGAAGTTATGAGTTCTGAGGCAAATTTGTTCCTCGTGAGGAGAGGCATCTCTGTGCAAAGTTTCATGTCTAAACGACATACGGGGCATGAGATATGCCCATTCAAAGTTTGCAATTTCAATTGATTGCTATTGCGCCCCCCTTTGGCCAGTTGATGTAATATTGCTTCATTCACACATTATGAGGAGAAAAATGTGGAACAGACACACACACACACACACCGTCATTATATAGTAAGATAAGGACATGGAGAGTGAAATGAACAGAGACACCAACAGTGCAGTCCCTCTTTGTGTCAACACCACACAAAGCAGATGAATGATCTTTTTCAACCCGCACCAGTCCCTTGTTTTGCACCTTGGTTGTCAACACTATTACAATTATTGGGCTTTTTAAAGAAACCCTGGACACTCAGCTGCTGTAACATTTTGTGATGATGCAATAAAAAACCCTACTATGCAATGGCTAAAGCCAGCTAGACAAGAAGATCATCCACTTGAGGTTAAAGACAAGACTAGACAATAGCTAACTTATATGCACATACCACCAAGTGGACAGGACATAAATTATTTAACATTAGGGTCGATCAGTGTTATAAATTGAATGACACCAGAAGAAAAAATTTTTGCTGGACCTTTTTATTGTTGCCAGACAACCACCCCATCTAAAATGTTCAGGCAGAGGGTACCTGCTGTAGCTCTGGTTGAGGGAGAGGCTGTCAGTAACAGAGTTGGGTAGGCTATAACGCGTTACAAACGCGTTAGAGTACTTTGATTACTTTTTGCAGTAACGAGTAACCTAACTTGAGTACATTTTCAAACAACACGTCAGTTACTTCTGTTACTTTTAGAACGCTGGTCCTTCAGCTCCGAAACAGCAATGGCTGTCGTTTGGTTCTAATAACGGAGATAACGTTAAACCTATCAGTCTGAAAGAAGCCACGGAGCTTGTGGCTCGCTACGTGGTCGGAGGAATGCTGCCGTTGTCGGTCGCTGACAGACATACAGTATTTCAGACTCAGGACTTGCATTATGCCTGGTACACACTACATGCTGGTACTCACCAATTATCCCCGGTCGTCTTTCACAGCATGTGTAATGTCATCGGGTTATTCTTGTCCTATTCTTATTACTTCCACTATTATTTGAGTCAGAACTGTGTGTGTTCATGTGCCAGCCGACATGTTGTTGTAGTCACCTAAAAGCCTCAGCAGATGGCAGGAGCTACATTTGAAGCGCCATAAGTAAACTATCAAGCTACTGTATCTTCCACAGGAAGTTTTAACAAATGTTTCAGAATAAAAGCCTATTTAGAAAATGGAGGGATTCTCTAGCCGAGGTTATAAGGGGCTTTTAATTTGAAACAAGTGTTGAGTTTGAAATGACGGTGCGATATGTTAACTTTACAGAGACAACAGAGCTGATAAAAAGTAAATATATAAACACACAGAGGGATTAATAAATAATGGACCGTCTATAATGTAGTCTGTTTCAAATGAAGCTGGGAGCCTCTGCAGTTGTGGTGAGTAAAAGCCCCGCTGCTATTTGTTAATGTTATTACTTTATGTCCGACCGTGAGGATGTACCATTGTTTGCTAGCTTGATGCTAATGACAGTAAGGTTAACTCAGCGGGTTGACAAAGTGCCTCTGCTGTTTCACACCATCATTTCCCCCTTTTACTCTGTGTGGTAACATCCCTAGAGGAAATATTAAAAACGCTGGGGTGTTGTTGTCATACAGTTGTCTATGGCAGCAGATTGTTCTGTGTTTCTACTGGTCAAAGTGACGGCTGTGATGGGAGAATTGGATCTCAGTGAAGGGCAAGTGGTCCATAACTTTAATTTTGGAGACAAAATAATGTAGGCTTAGCACCCTGTGGTCCATTGGCCAATAGGAAATGTAGAATACTCAAAAGTACTTTAAAAGTGCTTGAGTTACTTTTCTCAGGAAGTAACGTTGGAAGTACTTTTAAAGTAACTGAGTTACTTTACTCAGGGAGTAATGCAGTAAAGTAACTGGTTACTTTTTTAAAAAGTAACGCAGTAATGCACTTCGATTACTTTTAAAGTAACCCTTACCCAACACTGGTCAGTAAATAGTTTGTTGGGCACAAGGAAACAGAGATCTGTGTGGGTACATGAGACCCTAAAAAAGAGCATGGATCTTGGGGAGTACCACCAGTTGGGCCAGGAGCTTCCTGGCATATTTTAGGATGACTTGGGGGCAGTCTGACAACCTGCTGTTTATCGACGGACCATATAGCTCTGGTTATCCAGCAACCATTTCCACCAGTTTCTCCTCCGGCTCGATCGGGACCTATGACACCTAAGTCAACATGTTTATATTATGTTATGGAAAACATGACTGAATGTACATTCAGCAGTTATTTTAATGTTAAAATAAATGTACATTTTTAGGTTTGTTTCTTTGTGCTTGTGAGAAAAGAGACAGATTAAGGAAGAAGTCAAGCTGGGCTGTTGGATGGAGTGTGTTTGCTTCTCTGATTCATTGAGTAAATATAACAGACTTCTACAGATGGAGTCAAAGTTAGATAACAGCACTGTAAGTGTGTGAGCAGAAGACCTCTTTTCCTGTAGCTCAACCACATTCAGACGAGACCATTTTAACAAGAGGTGATCCAGTGCTCAGACATAAAGAGGAGGCAGGAGGATTTCATTTTTTGATATTTTTTACAGTGCAGGCTTTTTGACAAAGGCCCAGCACTCGCAGAGATTAATAGGATGATAATTTGCCATTAACAGCTTGATCCCGTGCACCAGCTGGTCTGGAGAAGCACCAAATAGCCTCCGTCTCGTCCTAAATATCCGGCTGGGCTGCACACAACAAACTGTTGAGAGGACAGCGGCCAAGCGGCGCTCGACCAGGCGGCGTGCTGCTCAGATTATTCACCCACAAACACACACATATGCACATGCATGCACACACATGCTAATTATTGTGTGTTGTCATTCAGAACAGCTTTCAGTTTCAGCCTGTTTCCTACATCAGACGAATTATGAGTAGAATCACAGCACGTTATAAATGTGTAGTCAACTCTAGACATTAATGTAAGGGAGACAGTCAGTTCACTTTTCGGTACAGTTTGTACCCTGATCTACTTACAGACTTTGTCACTTGGACACATAAAATATTCAAGTGATACAGCCCAGTAAGCACTGCCAAACGTCCAGGTTAAAGATTATAACAGGATATGTTTGAATTACTCTATTAATTGTAACAGACTTGCTTTGACCAAAAGAATTTTGGTTTCAGGGTTCAGCTTTGATTAACTTTGGTAATTTATGTCACTGACCAACTCCAAACCTTCTTGACAATCTTGACAGAGGCAACAAAAGACGGAGGAAGTTGTTGCACGCTCAAAGAACACCCATTTGGAACATTCCACAGGTAAACAGGATATTTGGTAACAGGTGATGGTATCATGATTGGGAATGAAAGGGTCATCCATAAAAGGCTCAGCTGTTGATGAGTAAAGATGCTGCAAGGTTTACAGCTTTGTGAAACATTGCGTGGGCAAATAGTCCCAACAGTTAAGAACAATTCTCAATGCTCAGTTGCATCACTGCACATAAGGAGCAAGGCCGAATACCAACACTGAATGCCTGTGACCTTTTACACCTCAGACAGCACTGCTTTAAAAACCGACATGATTATATGAAGGATATTACTCCATAGGCTCAGGAACACTTTAGAAAACCATAATCAACAAAGTGAAAGCCATATATTAACAACATCCAGAAACACCATGACCTCTCTGGGCCTGAGCTCATCTGACATGGATTGACACAAAGTGGAAAAGTGTGCTGTAGTTTGATGAGACCACGTTTTAAATTGTTTTTGAAAGTCATGGACTTCGTGCCCTCCGGACTTAAGAGGTAAAGGACCATCCAGACTGTTACCAGCTCAAAGTTCAAAGCCAGCACCTGTGATGGTATGGAGGTGTGTTGGTGCCCATGGCATCATGGGTAACCCTCACATCTTTGAAGGTTCCATTAATGCAGAAAGGTACACACAGTCTTTTTCAGGGACGTCCTTGCTTATTCCAGCAAGACAATGAGACACATTCTGCACATATTCTGATAGCCAATAGCTTCGTGGTAAAAGAGTGCAGGCACTGGACTGGCCTGCCTGTGGTCCAGACCTGTCTCCCATTGAAAATGTGTGGAGCATTATGAAGCACAAAATATGACATTAGAGCACCCAAACTGTTGAGCAATTTAAGTTGTATATCAGAATCAGAATCAGAATCAGAAATACTTTATTGATCCCCGAGGGGAAATTGTTTATGTTACAGTTGCTCCTTGCAAGAGAGGAAAGATACGTGAAAATATAAGAAATTTAAACATTAGTATTAACAAATATAGAGTTAAATAAACAGGAATTATTAACAAACATAAACTTAAATAAATATATATATATACATATATATATATATTGTAAACTGAACAAGATTATTTACACAAACAAAATATATACAGTCAGGGTGAATGGGGTTATTGCACAAGTTATATTGGATTATTGCAGTGTGTGTGGAAAAAGTCTCAGGGCCACTCAGAGGGAGGAGTTGTACAGTTTGATGGCCACAGGCAGGAATGATTTCCTGTGGCGCTCAGTGGTACATCTTGGTGGTATGAGTCTCCCACTGAAAGTACTCTTGTGCCTGACCAGCACATGGTGGAGTGGGTGTGAGACATTGTCCAAGATAGTTCGTAGCTTAGACAGCATCCTCCTCTCTGACACCACCATCAGAGAGTCACACTCCATTCCCACGACGTCACTGGCCTTGGGGATCAGTTTGTTGAGTCTGTTGGCGTCCGCCACCCTCAGCCTGCTGCCCCAGCACACAACAGCATAGAGGATAGCACTGGCCACCACAGACTCATAGAAAATCCTGAGCATAGTCCGGCAGATGTTGAAGGACCTCAGTCGCCTCAGAAAATAGAGACGGCTCTGGCCCTTCCTGTAAAGAGCGTTAGTGTTCTTAACCCAGTCCAGTTTATTGTCAATGTGTACCCCCAGGTACTTATAGCTCTCCACAATGTCCACACTGACCCCCTGGATGGAAACAGGGGTCACCGGTGTCTTGGTCCTCCTCAGATCCACCGCCAGTTCCTTTGTCTTTGCCACGTTGAGCTGCAGATGGTTCTGCTCACACCATGTGACAAAGTTATCCACAACAGCCCTGTACTCATCCTCATCACCCTTGGTGATACATCCAACTATAGCAGAGTCATCAGAAAACTTCTGAAGATGGCAGGTCTCAGTGCGATAGCTGAAGTCCGTGGTGTAGAGGGTGAAGAGGAAGGGAGAGAGGACAGTCCCCTGCGGGGCCCCAGTATTGCTGACCACTCTGTCTGACACACAGCGTTGCAAGCGCACATACTGTGGTCTGCCAGTCAAGTAGTCTACAATCCAGGACACCAGGGGGGCATCCACCTGCATTGCTGTCAGCTTGTCACCCAGTAGAGCTGGACGTATGGTGTTGAACGCACTAGAGAAGTCAAAAAACATGACCCTCACAGTGCTCGCCGGCTTATCCAAATGGGTGTAGACACGGTTGAGCAGGTAGATGATGGCGCCTCAACTCCAAGTCGGGCTGATAGGCAAACTGGAGGGGGTCCAAAAGTGGCTTGACCATGGGCCGGAGCTGCTCCAAGACGAGTCTCCAGGGTCTTCATGATGTGGGAGGTCAATGTCACGGGTCTGTAGTCCTTGGAGCCACTGGGACGCGACGTCTTTGGCACAGGAACGAGGCAGGATGTCTTCCACAGCAAGGGGACCCTCTGGAGACTCAGGCTCATGTTGAAGACATGCTGAAGTACTCCACATAGCTGGGGGGCACAGGCTTTGAGCACCCTGGGGCTGACACCATCAGGGCCTGCAGCCTTATTTGAATGGAGTCTCATCAGCTGTCTTCTCACATGGTCAACAGTGAAGCACACTGTGGAGGTGACGACACGTGGGGGGGGGGGGGTGTAGTCCTCATGATGGAGAGAGCAGTCAGTGTGACCACGGGGGGAGTGGGAGATGGTTGACCAAGACAGACAGCAGATTCAGTTCATTGGCCCTGTCCACGCTGCCTTCAACTCCACTGTGGTTGTTGGTCCTGAAGCCAGTGATGGTCCTCATTCCACTCCAGACCTCTCTCATGTTGTTCTGCTGGAGTTTCCTCTCCAGCTTCCTCCTGTACCTCTCCTTAGCTTCCCTGATCTTCATCTTCAGCTCCCCCTGTATTGTTCTCACCTCCTCCCTGTCACCAGCTCTGAAGGCCCTCTTCTTTGCATTTAGGATGGCTTTGATGTCCTTTGTTACCCACGGTTTGTTATTTGGGTAACAATGGACAGTCCTGGCTGGGACAGTGGAGTCCACACAGAAGCTGATGTAGTCCGTGATGCATTCTGTGAGCCCGTCGATGTCCTCCCCATGTGGCTCACAGAGTGCCTGCCAGTCTGTCACACCAAAACAGCCCTGCAGTGACTCATAAGCCTCCTCCGACCATCTCCTCACTGTCCTCATGGTCGCAGGCTGGCTCTTGACTAGTGGTACATAGCAGGGGTTGAGGTGCACCAGGTTGTGGTCTGACCTACCCAGAGGGGGGAGGGGGGAGCAGCTGTATGCATCTTTGGCGTTTGCATACAGCAAGTCCAGTGTCCTCTCCTCTCTGGTAGGGCAGCTCACATACTGTGTGAATGTGGGTAATGTTGTTGCCATGGTGACATGGTTGAAGTCACCCGAGATAGCTATGAAGGCACTCGGGTGTTTAGTCTGCAGGCGGGCTATGGCGGAGTGAATGACGTCACATGCCGACGTCGGGTTGGCAGAGGGGGGGATGTAAACAGTCACAATAATGGCATCAAGCAAGAATTGCAAAAAAATTCATCAGTCTGAATAAATTTATTGTCTTTGGACTGTATTCAGTAGAATATAGGTTGTAAAGCATTTGTTTATGATTGCATTTTGCTTATTTTTTAACATTTTACACAACATCCCAACTTATTTGGAGTGCATCTGTAGGACTAAGGGCTCATTTATGCTCCCTGTACGTATGAATATAGATACATCCATTTTTAGCGTTGCAAACAAGTCACTGCCCTCGTACTTCAATGAGTCCTGTATGTAGGCATAAATACATCCATCAGATGGCACTAGAGGGCAGAGTCAAAAGTTTATGAAATCAACAAACGAGATGGCAGTAGAGTAGGATGTAATAATGCACCTTTTAACAGAGGCAGGGTTGTAGATGGTGGTAGTCTATGAGACTATTGAACAAATTGCAATACGTAGACAAAGAATTAATTTCACTATTTTAAAAATTTGTTACGTTTCACTATGTTTTAAATGTCTTTGTCATCTTGTCTTGTCGAATCTCACTTGAACTATGCTACACTGACCCAACAAGCCCTGGTGGTAGTGCTCTGTCTCGTCTGTATCTGTTAGCTTTCAGAAAACATGCACAAAGGCGGACAAAATCAATGCAGGGTAAAGAGAGAGGGCCTCATCCATGTCTATATACCTTTCTAGGTTAAGATGTATCTCCAAGTGATGGAGCCAGTCAGAGTCTGAAGTATGCTCCAGGATGCCATTGTCAGCGCCCCCAGTTATATCAATTAATGCACTTAGTCCGTGGTGAATTTAATTTGTAAAAAAAAAACAAACAAAAAAATAGAAGCAACTTAACCCCAAATTACAATTAAACTATTCCACAACCACAACCCATGGATTACCAGGACCATCCAGAAAAATGGACGATTATAAAGCAGCAGCTTTGAATGTAAGATGAGGCAAAAAGGACTAAATTACAACGCACAGTTTAAGGAACGGACAGGATCACATTTCTTTGGAGTTATAACTTGTATGATTCCATGTGACAAATTAATGATTGATTGATTGTACCACAAACAAAGCTAACCACAATCAATGATTGTTTTGATTCACCATTGTTTTCATAAATACTGCTTCCAGCAGAAAAGGCGGACTGTATGGATGACAGTGTTATGAATACAGTCCTGTGAGGTAGGGTTTGATACACAAATCAATCAGAAACACTTGTAAAAGGTCTCAAACAAAGAAACTTCAGAATGGTCTGAGAAACACAGGAAATCAGGAGGACTTATGGCTACAATGCTCACAGAAACAGCAAAGACGAATTGTCCAGGATAGAGGAGAGAACACACAGACTAAATACACAAGGAGAGCAGGGTGGCAGACAATCACCATGATGGGAAAACACACAAAGGCAGGATGTAAAACAGGACATAACACATGAGGTGAGAATATTAAAATAAAACAGGAAACAAACTCTAAAAAACAGATGAATAAAACAAGGAATATCACAGAAAACAAAAACCAATAGACTCTTATTGATACACTAGTGAAAATACAGTGGGGGAAAACAAAGATAGATAAACTAGTACAGTATAAGTAACTAAAAGATACAGCACCAAGTACTCATCAACAAAACATGGCAACCGCCAAACCTGATCAAGATGGATGAATTATTTCATTGTGCCTCTAAAACTGTGAGTTTAGTTGAAATTAATGTGATAGATGTCTAACTATCAACTGTTTCTTTATTTGCACTTTAAAAGTTCAAGCTCTAGTTTGAGCTACTTCAGGCAGTTAACTCTGTCTGCCTACACGCCACACAATAATGCTGTACATATTTACATAATGTTGCACAATGGAACACACGTCTGACAGAGAAATATCAGCATGAGCACACTGCTAAATGTCAGTGTATTTAATTAAATCCCACTAATAGAGAAGTGATTATGGAGACATTGTTCTCAAGCTACTGGAAAACCAAGCAGCCCTGACAGTCATGTTAACCTTTCACTGATTTATTCATTTAAAGTGGAAAAATACAACTTATTATAGATCCCGCTATTTGACTAGTACTTGTCATGTTGATGCGTCAAGTTCGAAGGCAGTTAGGACAAAGTAGACTCACAAGTCAGTCTTTAGACGCTTTGCTTAACTAAAGACTGATGACTTTCTCCCTGATTTTGTGTTTAGATGGGTGGATACAATTGCAGAGTTTAAAAAAACTCCCTACGTTGCAGAACCAATAGTAAATCCACAGGTCGGTCCTTCAGTGGCTCGCTGAACTCTTGTGCTCGTAAACATAGTCCGACTGCGTTAAAAGTTTTAAACAAAGTCGCTGTAAGTCCTTCATTTCCGCAATCTTGTGGACTGAGCACACGTTTGATAAAACGGAGGTAAATCTCTCGGCATCCATTTTCAAGCTCGGACGAGAAAAGGGGGAGTGCACATTTCTAGGAGGGCGTGTCCTTTTAAAAAGCAAGAGGCAAGAGGCGTTGCTTTGTTGCCGGCCATTTTCTCTGGTGTGTTAAGCACACTTTAGAAAGGAGTGTCCGCAGACTATCAGAAGGCGGAGATCTCTGATTGGAAATCTGGTGGCGAGACTAAGGACAAAGAGGTCATGGGTACAGGAACTAGTAGCCAATCCCAGGTATTCTTTGATATTAAAGTGGCAAATTTACAAGAAACAAAACCTCACAAATGTACTGCCAGAAAGTCAGGTGATATTGTATAAAGAGTGACACAGTCCATGGAGGACATAAAACAATGACTGGGTTGGGCACAGGACTTTCATACAGGAGACTGGACTTTGAGTCCTGTGTGAGTCAATTATGGCTTATTTTTAGACTGAGCTGACTTATTATTTTCACTTTTTAGGGTGTATAATGAAACCCAGTCATTGACCTGTGCCCTCTGTACAGGACACATGCATCCTCTTTTACTGTTCTGAGCTACTCTGTCACTCCCTGTTTTATTGTAAAGAGGACACCCTGGGCTTCCTGTTATATACTATGTGATAGGACAGTATACTGGGAACCTCCTCTTCTTTTTCATCCAAAATGGACGGCATGGCAACAGCCACATTTTATGGAGAGAAGAGAAGTAAGGTATAATGAATATACAAACAAGTGTAAATTGCTTTGTTGGCTATGGATACCTGGGTGCTAATAGCATCTGCCTTATGAATATCAAAATACTCACCTTTAAGCATTTACACACAGCAATAAACAAAGTTAGTGTAAGTGCATGACAAAAAACATGGGAGAGGAAGAGCGTTGTCTTATTATTAACCGTAACAAACAAAACTGAAAGGAAACCTCACATTGGTTCATCAGTTTTGCTTGAAGTTCATCTCTTATTGGTGTGATGACAATAAACCTCTGGGGGTTAGGGATGGGAATTGATAGGATTTTATCGATATCAATGCCATTATCGATTCTGCTTATCGATCCAATTCTTTATCGATTCCCTTATCAATTCCTCCTGTGAATTAATGATATCACCTCCTGTTGTTTGTAATCCAATACATCTGCTTTCATAACGTTTTATTATGAACCTTAAAGCCATGGTCTAGTTTAGAAAGACGATGAGAAAAATTTGAATTTATTTGATCTTACCATCCTTGGTGTTCCCATGAAATGCGACAACAGGAGCAGGGATGCGCCGAAGCTCCAAAGTGGGCTAGCAGCTCCAGGGAGGCTAACAACAAGAGCGCCCCGCCCGCCGTCTACCTGGAGTGGGGATGCGCCGAAGCTCCAAAGTGGGCTAGCAGCTCCAGGGAGGCTAACAACAGCGTGAAGTGAAGCCATGGCTTTGACCGCTTCTGTCTCTCCGCCATTACGTCTTCTTTGTTGTTGAACGTGCTGCTGACTGACGAGCATAGATTCGGCGTAATGAAAAGAATCGATAAGGGAATTGTTAAGCATAAAGGCTAATGATGTTGATGAATTGAACCAGTTGGAACCGGTTTTTAACGGGAACTGGTTCTCGATTCCCATCCCTACTGGGGGTAGTGGCCAATATATGTATGGGTTTCTGTTTACCCATAGGATATCTAGGCCAAGACTTCCTCTTGCATGTGCCAGCCATTTGGGTAATTTTTTTCATAAAAAAGATATCTGCATATGCACGCTGATACATTTAAAAAAAAAAAACAACTAAATTGTTGTCAGATGATGGGCAGCAGGTTGAGATTGCATTTTGGCCAATGCATTCGCCTTTATTGCTTCCCTGACTATTTGCCTGCTGCTCAAGCATGATTGGTCACCTACAAATGGAAGTCAGGGGTCTCATTTGTAAACATTATGTACGCACAAAACGAGACCTGAAAGAGGCGTATGCCACTTACCATGCAAAAGTTGTGATATCTAAAAACAGACTTGATGGGAGAAACTTTGACCCATGCTTTGTGATGCAGATGTTGAGGGGGAAGCCTGATTGTAGAAACTGTGGAATATATTTTGGCACACAACATTTTTGGCTTTTTTCCATACGCACATTTTTAGTATGGATATGCATTGCTCTATAAAGGAGACCCCAGAACTTTTCCAATACCCAAATCATGTACTGTTACCAGGAGATTATTCGTGCATATGTAGATATCTGTTTATAGAGATTACTGGCACGTTTACATGGCAGCTCCAATGATGTAACTTAGGTGAGATAAAGTAAATCAATCAATAATTAGTTTGTCACATGGAATTATACAAGGTAAAAACTCCTGACTGTAATTTAATCCTTTTCTATGCCTTCTTACATCGTTGGCTGCTGCTTTATAATTGTCCATGTTTCCAGACGGTTCTGGTAATCCATGGTTTCTGGCTGTGGAGTGATTGAACTATTCACACATCCCGACGTCAAGAAGGCAGCATGGTCGCTTCTACCAAACACGGCTGAACCACACTGCAGCCACCATTAGCAGTGATCCACAGCAAGACAGGACAGGACAGCACCTCACATTCCCACCGTCTTTTGACTTGTCTCCTTCTCTACTCTGTCAGATTGGCATATAGAAAAGAGCCACCTGGCTGACTGGTGCTGTCCAGGATTTAGCCAAGTTTCAGTGAATCAAAGGACATCACGGTTCCTGATATCTCGTTGAAAACTGATGCTGCACAGAGGTCATCCAGTTTTTTTCTTCAACACCTGTACAATGGCAATTAGGCTGTTAGTTCAGCCAGTGTCCATATCCTCCCATCTTCCTTGATCTCCTTGCAATGTAAGTGACATGCAAACTTGTCATTATGCAATTATGTGGGCTTTCTATCATACATTAATACTCTGTGGTAACTAAGGATATGTACTGATAGCTAACGGGTTGCACAAATGTTGACACAGTTCTTTTGTGCCATGAATGAAGCTTTCATTGTCCTGGGAGGTCATACCCAGTGTCAGACAGAATTGCAGAATGAAAGCGAGGTTTACAGGGAACAAATCTAAATGTCGATGGTGTCATTTTTCTATAACCATTACATTGTGCAATAACATTTACTTCATAATGATAAGTTAAAGCAAAAAATGTCTATTTCCTATTTAAATTAATTTGCAGTTTTATCATAGATACAAACAGTATTGCACAACTACAACCCAATCACTGCAGTAAAATAATTAACTCTGGTAAACGTTCATTAGTGAGACAAAATGAGAAACAAAAAGAAGAGGAAGTCAATGACAGCTGAGGAGAGAAGAACAAATGAGTGCAATTAACTGGAGTTTTGTGAAAGATGAAAAACATTCACCCTCCCTTAGAAGTTTTAATGTTTCATTGTTTTACAGTACTGAATCAAAATGATCAGTAGAAAAAACTATGCACCACCAACATAAAAACAGAACAGAGTTCTACATGAAATACAAATATCAAATGCAAAACACACATTTTCTTCACGAAACCATCACTGGTGCAGCTAATTGGTTTTAGAAGTCACATAATTAGTTAAATGGAGATCACCTGTGTGCTTAGTCATCAGCAGTAGTGAGTTTCATTTGATTGCAGTGTGTCTTCTGCCCTTTGTTGGTGCATTGCTGCATGTCCTGTAACATTAAACCACCTGTAGATCAGTCGAATGGCATGAACCCATTGTCTGGAATGAGCATCGCGTCCAGTATTTTTTTTTTTTTTTTAAGTTTTACTGTACCTCTCATATTTAAAATACATTATATTTACATGTAAGGCTGTGTATTTCATGGTTATATACCTATTTTCATTTATAGGAAAAAGGAAGTTAAAAAAATAAAGAGAAGAGGTGAAAAGGTTGTTGATGTCTGAGCAGACTGAGTGAGCCTCTCAGCTGCTTTGTATAACAGCACTCGCCCCAACAAGAGCTCTCCTTACTGGTCCTTGGCCAGCTGTGATCAAATAACTGGAAGTTAGAAGATCTCATCAATCCACAGCTAATGGGCCATGGAAGGTGCTACAGAGACTCTTATCACACCGGAGATGGAACTTAAGGATTTCTGGGTTCGTGCCCAGCCAGGGAGGGCTATTTGGCTTCAATTTGCATCAAAGTGTGCCCCCATTCAAATGACGGATCATATTTCACCACAACAGGTTCAGAAATAGCTGAAAAAGTAGCTGAGACTGACAGTGACTGATTCCCCTAAGATGAGAGATTTACCCAGAATCTCTGTCTGTTTCATCAAACTTTTAAGTTGTAACTTTAGAGGAGCTGGGCTTGAAGCCCAGGAGTGACTAACATTTACTCTAATGCATTCTAGGCCTGATTTCAACCAAAGATTAGTCACCTCTGTGCTGAGCTACAAATTCAATTTTAGAAATGAATCAAGAGCTATATGGCACCGAATAACTTGTTAA
Organism: Epinephelus fuscoguttatus; assembly: GCF_011397635.1. Classification (NCBI taxonomy): domain Eukaryota; kingdom Metazoa; phylum Chordata; class Actinopteri; order Perciformes; family Serranidae; genus Epinephelus; species Epinephelus fuscoguttatus. Next base: position 8,437,363 of record NC_064768.1, on the reverse strand, counting down.
AATAAGGAGACCTGTGAGGGAGGATAAAGGACTAACAGATAATGCAAAGGTTAGAGAAGCTGAGGACAAGCAGAAAACTAGAATTACCACCTCCCAATTATATGCTTTTCGCAGACCAGTCAAGTTACAATTACAGTTTACATCCATGTCTGTGAAAACATGGATACTTCACAGACGTCACCCCTCCAGCAGCACAGAAGATCTATACGGTCAACAGTCGAGGTGGGCAGGACTAGTATCACCAACTCAGTATCTGACCAAATGTCTCCCCTTCTGTCTGTGAGCTATGCGGTTGATTGACAGCATAACATTAAGATGTCCCGGTGAAGGTGACCTCTGACCTTATGGATATAAAATGTAATCATTTAATCATTGTAAGCTATTAGACATTTGTGTGAAATTTTGAAATTAGCATATGAATTCTTGAAATATGGCCAAAAACACATTCTGTAAGGTCACAGTGACATTTTTCCATCAAATTCAGTTCACCCTTAACTCAAAGTGGACGTTTATGCCAAATTTGAAGAAATTACCTACGCCTTCTTGTGATATTGCACTTACGAGAATGAGATAAAGGCTAGGTCAGAGTGCTCTTGACCTTTAACCACTAAAATGTAATCAGTTCATCCTTGAGTCCAAGTGGACATTTGTGCCACATTTAAAAAAAAAAAAAAAAAAAAAATCCTTCCAGGTGTTCTTGAGATATTGGGTACGTCCCAAGTCTCTTAAAATTACTGCTAACCACCTTATCTAGCCACCTTACCTAACTGTTTAGTCCCTCCCACTTAGGAAAACATGCAAGGAGTCAGGAGTTAGGAGTGAGGAGCAAGGATTGCTGATTAAGAGACATGAGACGGCCTTACTCTGAAGCGTCACGTAAAGCGACATCCTTTTCTGATGATGACGGCACAGCTGGATCTGCTGATCAAAGCCCATAACAACAAGCCCATAATAAGGAAAAACTCCCCAAAAAACCCCTTTAACAGGGAAAAAAACGGTAGAAACCTCAGGAAGAGCAACTGAGGAGGGATCCCTCTTCCAGGACGGACAGACGTGCAATAGATGTCGTACATAACAGATCAGCATAATAAATTAACAGTAATCCATATGACACAATGAGACAGAGAGACAGAGACAGAGAGAGAGAGAGATGCAGGACAGACAGTAATGACAGTAGCTTACAACAACATTAATGAAAGTAATAATATTAATTAATATTAATATTAATAATTAATATTACCTACAAGCTATTAAACATTATTCCACTCACATGACATGCAGGACAATTAATGATGGGCAGATGTGTTTGTGTGTGTGTGTGCGTGGTGTTATATCACTCGAGCAGCTGCACATTTAACAGCCACACATCACCGACAGTCCACTGAAGAACGCAACGGGTTGTGAATGAAATAAACTTGACTACAACATGACAGTCTTGCATGAAATATCATTAACGTTACTCTTTGTAGTCACGTAGGCATGTGAATTACAGCGTTTCATTGCAAAGAATGCATGTAACGGGTACACTTGTGCTGTTTCTCCGCCATCTCGTTCAAATGAGCCAGATGTAGGGGGCGGGTATTTATACGTCAGGGCCTCAAGTTGAAAAAGACTCCTGTTAGGAACCTCTCGTGTTACCTTACTCATCGCACCTAACAGATCCCTCCTAACTCCTAACGCTAACTCCTTACTGGCAGGAATAAGAGACATGAGACGGCCTTAAAGATGGAGGAGCTCGAACGACTTCTGGTTCAAGTAAGGAGTTAGGAGTTAGCAGTATAAAATAAGAGACTTGGAACACACCCACAGTGTTCATGAGAATGAGACAGACAAGGTCACGGTGACCTTGACCTTTAACCTATGACCACCAAAATTGTATTGCTTCATCCTTGAGTCCAATTGGACATTTTTTCAAAAAATAAATTCCCTCCAGGTGTTCTTGAGGTATTGCATTCACAAGAATGGGACAGACAGACAGCCCGTAAACATAATGTCTCCGGCCTCGGGTGTTGCAAGTGCAGATGCATAAAAAAATGTTTAGAATCATGAGAAGCTGAAGTAACATTTTCATGATGAGCTAATTATGTACAAACAATCTAGAGCAACATAGTCAATGTGTGGTGTACAGTATATTTCTTTTCAAATTTACAAGTGAAACAGATCTCAGTGCTAAAGGACTTTAACAGAAGATATTTGATCATTTGATGTCCACAGGCAGGTCTTGGCTGTCCAGTTATTTGTTTTTACCCATCTTTGTAAAAACGAAATGATGCAGCTTTTCTGCCAATTAATAAAGACATTTTCAGTGTTCTGGTTGTTTCCATTATATATTGAAATTGCCATGACATTGTAAAGGTAAAATTCAAGCATCTGGTGATTAATTAGTCATAATTGTTACTATTGTAGAGGCTGCTGTATCTGTTGTATTATACTCAGCAACACTATTTGTACTGGTTGATATTAATAGTTACTTAAGTGTGGTATGCCCACCTAACACCAAAAGACTTTCCCAGTTATTTCACTGTCATGGGCAACAAAATTAGAAATATAAAATTTGTATGCAAATACAGTTTTTCTAGACAGATTATATTGATGCCCAAATGACAAGTATACTGTGTTTGTGTTTTCTAGAGTTATATGTTTTTGTTGACACATAAGGTATTGTTAAAATGTCACATTTCTTAAAAGGAGTTTGGCATTGTGGGAGTTTTCCACCAGGAGCAGGATGGTAAATAATCTCTGAAGGAATCTAGTTGTAGTCTTGTAAATAGTGACCAAGCAAAATCCCCACTCTGCTTGTGTGTAACTTCAAAATCACATTGTCTTAAGATGTGAGAGGGTCCTCTAATGTGTATAGTTGCTACAGTCTCAGCAATCTAATGAAAATACTGACATATTCAGTATTAATTTGTTTATCTATGGCAGAGTGTGCCTTTTTTTTTTTTTTTTTTTTTTTTAGGAATGGGAAAACATCTGTGGTTCAAAAGAGGGCGACATTAACACAGCTTGATCACCTTGTTATGTGTTTTGGTATGTTTATTTTTTTACATTTAAGATAATATCTGACTTACAAAAAAATACTTCAACAAGTTGTCTTAGCTAGCTCTCTTATTTCTGGACTGTATGGTTTGTATGTTTATGTTAATTTTAACGAAGTGCCCTAAAAAGTGAATTAATAACGTAATGAATGATTTAACTTAATGATTTAATTATTATCTGCAACACAGATCAGTTTTTACCTCCTCTTCATCATCATCATTTCCTCCCTCCTCTTGTGTTGTACCCCATGGTTCAAATTTATATGCATTAATGCATGCTTTTGTCTGCTTAAGAAGATGCAACATGCCTTACATTGCTATGCTGATGACACACAGTTATACTTTAACTAAAAACAGCACGGTGTCTTATTTGTATTACCTGAGCAGTAAATATTAGGAAAAGTAAAACTTGAACATTCCTTCCCCTGCATCAGACCTCAGCATTACCGTACATAACAACAAAACTAGATAAGTAAAGCATTAATAAATGATTAATAGTCAATCTATAATTATTCGAATAAATATCTGCGTAATATATATTCAGTGGTGAATGTCGTCATTTAGAGACACATGCTTCACTCAGGGAGTGGCAGTTCATATCATAACACAAATGTAACTCTAAAAATTAGAAAAAATAAGGTTTACTCACAGCCTGTTAGTTCTCTGTTAGTTTAGTCAGTCCCATCCAGTCAGTTGGCAGATCTAGTCCAGGTTTTGCTGCTGCAGTCTGCAGGTGTGTGGATATTGACTGGCTTCGGAAAACAAATGACAGGCTGTGAATGGCAAGTAATCCAGAAAATGTGACTGCTATGGTGGATGGCAGATGGAATGTGAAAGGGATTGATGGCCTAACATTGTTTCTCGTATTGCGCAATGAGCATGCTGCTCAGACATACAGACTTCCTCCCCTGCTGCTCCTTCTCTGCCCAGGCATGAATGAGGGATATAGGGAAGCTGTATAATGGTGTGATCAGTTTCTGAATCGTGATTAGGTGGGTGTGACTGTGGGAGTTCTTGGGGTATGTATACAGGGTAGAATGACAGCACATTTTCTCCATGACAGCTGCTCCCAGTTAACATTACCAGAAAATAGAATAAAATTTCAACTGTTTATGTCAACGTGCATTTGGTTATGTTGTGTTAACAATCGGTGTGGTCTCTATGGCCACGTTGTTGGGTTTCGGTATAATTAGACATTTAATTTTAATTAAATGTTTTAACACCATCCAGTAGATCTCCATGGCAAAATTAATTGGAGCTGCAACCTGTAAGTCTCAATACAATCTGAATTCTGATGGTGACTGAAGATGTGAATACAAGAAATTCTTTAATCTGTCAAGTAAATTGAGTAAATTGACCCCAATTCATAAAAAAAATCTTCAAAGTCAAAGTTACCATACGCTGCTCTGCTGCAATTCCCCACAGTGACAGAGGTCAACAGGACCGCCAGCTCGTACATGATGAAACAAGTCCTCCACTCTCTCTCACCCACGCCCTATCTGATCTTCTACCTCTTATCTGCTAATGAAGGCTTGTAGAGGAGTGCAAAGTGAATACCTCATTAACGCAATTATGCCAAAATAACGAACTGGCGTCTGTTTGTGTGGGCAGCAGCAGAGCAGAGGGCAGACCGGACGCATGCTGGATGGGAACATATGGTCCACAGTAGACAGGCGTATGGATACATATGCAAGGAAACGGGCAACCTGCCAACAGCTGCAATAAAGAGGCGAGCTGACAGCAGCGGGCTGCAGAGGAGATGCTGCAAGCACAAAGAGCTGCACACTCATAAACACACTGAAAACACACAGATAAAATACAGTAAATACAGCAAACATAATTACTGGACAGAGATCCATCTGCACACTTAACATATATTCATGAAGTAATGAGAAAAGTCTGGGTTCTATGTTATCCGGTTCATGAAAATAATGCCAGAGCAGTCTCTGAGAAATCAGAAAATGGCCACGACCTCTTAACATTGTCGGCACGTAATTGAAACACATTACCTGCCACCACCATGGAAAAGATGGCAATGGAAAGTCAATTAGGTTCCTTAGATAGACACATATATTCTCTGGTTCAACATCGAGCAATGGGTGGTAGTCAGTGTTATGACCCCATAGGTATAAAAGCAAGGAAGTCAGTTTGCAGAGATCAGGGGTCTCATGTTTAAACACTGCATACGAACAGAATGAGACCTGAAAGAGGTGTACAAAGGGAAAAATGCCAGCACTCACAAATGTCCTTTTGGTAAATTTAATAAACCAGCTTGGGTGGCAGTACCAGAAACACAGACGTTGTGACAGAAAGTCTTCTTCAGTAACCTTTTGATACTGAATATTGTCAGTGATTTAAGTCAGTAGATTGCTGCACTTGATCCAGTTTAAAGGTCAAGGGGCCCCATTGGCTTTGGGCTGGGGTCATCCGCACTCTTAGACAACAACCCCCCCCCCAGGGAAAAACATAAATGTGACTAAGTGCAATGTTAACAGATTCAGCAAGTAAATAACATAGATTTGTGATGTAACGTCATCTCTGGATGGCTTTTAACACTTCTGCAGCAGTATGACTAGTATGACTTTACTAATTTTATGAAAATAAGGTTAAAATTTGCACTACATTTGGATGGATACCTGATAATTTCAACATTATTTTTTTTACTTTTTTTTTTCAGACTACCTGCTTGGTTTTGTGCAAATGTCAAAAAAAAGACAAACTGCTTTAAACCTTGTATATCTGCCTTGCTAAAGTACCCTTTAGTGAATCTTAACAGACTGCAGTGGAACTGCTTTGTAGCCAGCCCTGACCTCTGACCTCTGCATGTACCTCCACAGTGAGATGACAGACATGTTGTGGATTCAATAAGAGCACATGACGTTTACAGCTGTGTCAGGTCAGGACCTGCAGTAAAAACTGGAATCGACCTGCAGCAACATAAACCCACACACACACACACACACACACACAGACACACACACACATGCACATGCACACATGCTACATGCTAGTAAAGCAGGTTGATGGGCATGAAACACACAAATGGTTCGCAGGCTTTGTTGATCCGACAAGTAAACTTGTTCCCTTGTATCTTGACACGACCTCACAGAAACTGTAAAATACGGTTGAAGGCGATGTTTACGGTCTCTGAGCCTGACAGAATAGAGAACGACTTCAGGCTAATCAATATGGACTGAAGTGAGTTACCATCAGAACAGAAACACATCCATTAGCCTACAACAAATTTGTCAATCCACAGAGATTTTCTTGGACACGTGTTTTTTTTTTGTTTGTTTGTTTTTTTTTAAATCAAAAAACACATTTGAATTTGTCTGACTGAACTTTATTTTAAACAATTTGGCATAAGTTCCCCTATTTCTGCATTGAGCACTAAGGACAACGTGACCCGTACATATTGTCTGACAACACATAATTGTCCTGATTGTTTCCCCTGGTTTGCAAAGGCAGCACCCATGGCCTTTGTTGCATCCTCTCTCCTCCCATGACCCAGAAATCATTTCCCCTTCAGCATCATGGAGGATCCTCCAATACCTTAAATTCTCCTCAAGAAGGCAAGGAGAGAGAGGGCTTCTGGAGGAGCTTGCAGCAAGTGGCATGCCTACAGAGCCTTCCAAGGGTCACTGCAAAATTTTCTTTCTTCTTTTTTTTTTTTTTTTGGCATTTTGTGACATTTAATGCCACACCGCCACAAATGGCACAGAATGTAGACACTCCAAGCATATGCACCCCTTCCCCACCCTTACTGGAAGCAGTGCAGGGACAGGGGGATTGTTGATGTTCTACAATGTCCTTCTGCTGCTGTAGCCCATCTGCTTCAAGGTTCAACATGTTGTTGGTTCAGAGATGGTCTTCTGCATACCTTGGTTGAAACAAGTGGTTATTTGAGTTACTGCTGCCTTTCTATCATCTTGAACCAGTCTGGCCATTCTCCTCTGACGTCTGGCATCATCAAGGCATTTTCACCCAGAGAACTGCTGCTCACTGGATATTTTCTCTTTTTCAGACCATCCTCTGTAAACCCTAGCGATGGTTGTGTGTGAAAATCCCAGTAGATCAGCAGATTCTGAAATACTCAGACCAGCCCATCTGGCTCCAACAACCATGCCACGTTCAAATTCACTTAAATCATCTTTCTTCTCCATTTTGACGCTTGCTTTGAACTTTGGCAGGACGTCTTGACCATGTCTACATGCCTAAATGCATTGAGTTGCTGCCACATGATTGACTGATTAGAGATTTGCATTAACATGCAGTTGAACAGGTGTACCTAATAAAGTGGCCCATAAGTGTATGTTGACAAGCCTCCAGACTGATCAGCACATATAGGTATTACAGTCACCACCTTTGTACATTTCTTTTCTGTATATGCAGATAAATTGCATGCACGCTCTTCTGTGTTAAAGTGTGTTCAAACATTCCCGGCAAGTTTAAGAAAAAAGAATCACATAATATTATAACACCTTCAAGTAGCTGTGATTATTAACCAACATGCTGTAGGAGGTGAATGTAGATCCTGAAAGTTTACAAAGTTGCTGGATTCATTTTTGAACTTGTCAAAATGATCTTTGAAAGGACAATCAGACTGTGAGGATCTTTTACCTTTATAACCATCAGTTTGCATGGTTCATTATTAAATTTCATTTGCTTGTTTGTGGGGTAGATATCTGGTTAATGACCAGCTGCAGCAGGTAACTGATGTGTAAGCTAACTGCTATTTGTATGTTTGGCTTGACTGACCTCCTCATTGAATCTTGTTTAAGATATTTTACACAGCCTTTTTTCACACACTTTATTGTCACAGCACCTAGTTCGTAGTGTTGTGCTTAGGGATTTATAGATAATAAAACAGAACACAGTTACATGGTGAGATGAAATACGATGCACATCACCTTGTGTGTAATAAATCTAACACTTCAGAATATAGAGTGTAATTTAATTGCGTGGTGTTTGGGCATCACTCAAAGCAGCTGTTTATTTTTGGTTTCTTTACTATACAGTCAACATTCACACATTCATATGCAGAAATGTGGTGAATTATTGTGTCATCAATAGAAGTAAGTAATCATAACAAAAGACACTGATCATTATGTAAATTAAGTGATTTAACAAGATTAAAATCAACAACAGTAAAGAGATATTGCAATCAAGTATCTCTAGTGTTAGGTATCTTGTAGTGTGTAGATACTGTAAGGTATTATTCTTAAATGAAGGGGTTCTGTGGACATTAGTAACAGTCGGTTTGTGTGACTTTGTTTTTTCTGTCCTCTGCAAGGTATCACACCACACTGGGAATGTTTCAATCCTCTAGACTTGCAGATTTTGGTGATTTAGTCATTTTGGCTCAATATTTCAACTCGTTCTCATGCCAAAGTTGTCAAATACTGGCACTTTGTCAGTGATTTCGGTGCCAGACACCGCAACAAAAGCCACTTTTCGTCACCGTATGATATACCAGCGGGTGGCGTCAGTTTGTAAGGCAGCTGGATGGAATCTTTTGCGGTGCTATGATACACTGCTGGTCAGCTAGATGGCACCTATCGCAGCGGTATGATACGCTGCTCAACGGCATCAGCTTAAAATGCTGCTGGTAACAATCTATTATAAGGAGCTGGAAAGTTTCTATAGGGTGGTGGGTAGTGATGGCCAAATGAAGCCTCATGAAGCATTTTCTTTATTTTATGAGCCCACTAGATGGCACTTTTTATTCAACAAAAGGTTGAAAGCACACTGAATTGGCATTCTTTGAGCCTATCTCTCTTCAAACCACGAGCGCCAACTAGTGGGCTCATAAAGAAAATGCTTCATGAGGCTTCATTTGGCCATCCCTACTGGTGGGAGGGGCTTTTGATGGGTCCAATGAATCCTAGAATTTTACTAGGGAGCCGACAGTTTGCTTGATGCGCAAATACTGAGCCATCTGGTGAAATCACAAGCGTTTTTTTCTTTTAAATGGTTGCAATCAGCTCTGGCAGCAGTGACGTCCAGTGTATGACTGACCCACTGGAACCAAGTTCTGGAGTTCTGGAAACTGGAAAAACTTTTACGTAACATTGATGATGTAAAATAATGATAGATTCAGCTACTGCATGGCTTATCTCTTGCTTCCAATATTTTCAGAAACACTCAGGTTAAGTATTTCAGAAATATAAGAGAAAGATTCCAAACAAGCTGTCATGTTGGTATGGTTTGAAATTCTGGAGCAGACAGCCCACACTGCCCAAGCGTCAAATGTTGGGAAGCGGCATGATGACTCACATCCAAAAACGTGAGGGGTATCGTTTTATCCTTGCTGGATGGAGCAAAGACCCGAGGAAGAAACGCAAGTTAGGCAAGAAGACACATTAGCATAATGAAAAAGACCCAGTTACTTTACCAGCCAGCAATCATCCTCGGCCCTTTTCATCATTCCTCGGTCTTCTGATCTCTACCAGTGTAGCAGACACAGGCCACTTTCCATCACACATCTTCTCTCCTGCCTGGTCTACTGTACCTGTGTGGACAGATCTTCCAGTACTGACATTTGTTTGTAGCAAACTTTTCTGTGTGTGCAGTTGAATCTATTGCCTCACTTTTTCCATATTTTATCTATATGCTTTCAAAAAGTGTTTGACTACTAAATCAGCATAATTTTGCAATTCACTTGTCCTAAAACATGCCGTTTTTTCACAGCCCTTATGAGATCTAGATGAAGCTGGAATACTCAGTTCACCTGCTCCTGCACTTGCAACTCAAAGAGTAAAAAAATACCTTAAGTAATACTTTCAATTATGACTTTTTTGACAATATCAGTGATTTCTTTTCTCAGCTGTATCATTAATAGTACAGGCAGACAAAACTCTACAATGTGCTTTTCTCATTTGCACAATTTTGTAATTGTTCCACAACATCCTGAGGACATCACTCTCTTCAATGATGCCAATAATGTCAACATAATGCACATCTGCATCCTCTGTAGCCTCCTGCAAAAAGACTAAAATAAGGCCTGAGAATTCAGGGTATCATCCAGCCTCCAGCTTCAGTGGTGATACACTGAATATTTATATTGACTTTGCCAGTGCTGTCTTTTCACTGAAAGGCTTAGAGCTTTAAACTTTGAATTGAAATATGTGATAAAACAAAAGTTAAAAGTTTTATTTAATACATTTCTGGATAAAAGTATATTTCCATTTCAGCCATAGCAACAGTTTTTTTTATGCATGTTTGTGTTTCCGAATTTGCTGATTAGTGTTAGCGCGTGTGTTAATGTGAGTGTTTTTGGAAGGAGGAAGGGACTAATAACAGTGATTCAACTCATTACCTTTCATTGGGAGACCTCTGATTGTATTACCCTCTGAATGCATCAGCTTGTTAATGCACGCACACACTCACATACACACACAGCTGTTTGTTGTGCTCGGGCAGTCTGATGGACAGCGTTTAAGAGTTAAAGGAGGACCTCATCATCACCACCGTGCTAATGGACCAGCTGGGTGTGAACTGATCACACTAATGCACGAGCAACAAAGACCCTATAGGAGGTGGACAAAAAAACAGAAACACTCAACACAATACGATACCCGACTGTAAACACTGTTTTCTTCATCTTATGAAACATCCAGAAAATTCATTATCAAAGCATTTGGGCTGTTCTCATTTACTGTGATGAGAGCAGAATAAGTACTGGCTGTACTTATTCCTTTGTAAGAATTCCTACGTAAAGTGATGCACTATAGAATTATATATAGCCTAATCAGTCACAACAGGTTGTTGCAATATTGCGTTCACAACAATTAATGCAAATTCAGCCAATCCCTGTAAATTCTGTGCGACTCTGTAATCATTGCAAAATATTTAAAACTGGAATATCTCATTTCATTTTAGTGCTGCGCACAGCATATTGATCTGTTCAGCTCCTCCTCTATCATGAGACTACTGCTGCACCTGTGACAGGGTCACACAAGCTGGCAGGAATAACTGTTAGCATCACATGGCTAACATTACCTACATTTATTAAAAGGTTTAAAGACAGCATTGAGCTGTTTCCGTGTCCGTGTTAGACGATTGGGAGCGTTTAACGGCTCAATGTCCGATGTTCACTCACTGACAGTTCAGTTCAGTTCAGTTCGTTTATTTGTCTCCTTAGAGAAATTTGACTTGGAGCTAGGGGTCAGCATACACATACATACAATCAACATATGTTGGTAACTATATGTTGATTGTATGTATGTGTATGCTGACCCCTAGCTCCAAGTCAAATTTCTCTAAGGAGTAAGGAGGTTGACAGCAATCAACTGTTGCTCACCCCTCCCCCTGTATAACCCACAACAGCCAGCAGCCAGGAAGCTGTGGTCATGTGACCTATGTGCTGCAGGCTGCCCTCTGTCAGATGACAGGGGCGAAGGAGGAAGTCAGGTGACGCAGTATAAAGAGCAACACAGGGTGTGTTCTAAATGGTATACTTTTTACTTTTTTTACTGCCCTTAAAAAGTATGTACTGCATGCAATATGCACACTCCTGTTTCATAACATAACACCCTGAACTTTGACCTTTTGCTTTTATATCCGTTAACATTGAGATAAAACAAACGCCACTCACCGAGTTTGCCAGAGATGTAGATCAGCCTGGAGAGCTCTGGTGTTGTTACTTTGCAATGTATGTACACTGAACAAAAATATAAACGCACCACTTTTGTTTTTGCTCCCATTTTTCATGAGCTGAACTCAAAGATCTAAAACATTTTCTATCCACACTAAAGACCATTTCCTCACAAATATTGTTCACAAATCTGTCTAAATCTGTGTTAGTGAGCACTTCTCCTTTGCCGAGATAATCCATCCCACCTCACAGGTGTGGCATATCAAGATGCTGATTAGACAGCATGAATATTGCACAGGTGTGCCTTAGGCTGGCCACAATAAAAGACCACTCTGAAATGTGCAGTTTTGCTTTATTGGGGGGGGGGGTCGTCAGAAAACCAGTCAGTATCTGGTGTGACCACCATTTGCCTCACGCAGTACAACGCATCTCCTTCGCATAGAGTTGATCAGGTTGTTGATTGTGGCCTGTGGAATGTTGGTCCACTCCTCTTCAATGGCTGTACGAAGTTGCTGGATATTGGCAGGAACTGGAACACGCTGTCGTATACGCCGATCCAGAGTATCCCAAACATGCTCAATGGGTGACATGTCCGGTGAGTATGCTGGCCAAGCAAGAACTGGGATGTTTTCAGCTTCCAGGAATTGTGTACAGATCCTAGCAACATGGGGCCGTGCATTATCATGCTGCAACATGAGGTGATGGTCGTGGATGAATGGCACAACAATGGGCCTCAGGATCTCGTCACGATATCTCTGTGCATTCAAAATGCCATCAATAAAATGCACCTGTGTTCGCTGTCCATAACATACGCCTGCCCATACCATAACCCCACCGCCACCATGGGCCACTCGATCCACAGCGTTGACATCAGCAAACCGCCCCCCCACACGACGCCTCACATGCTGTCTGCCATCTGCCCTGAACAGTGAAAACTGGGCGTGACAGACGCCATCGAATGTGAGCATTTGCCCACTCAAGTTGGTTACGACAACGAACTGCAGTCAGGTCGAGACCCCGATGAGGACGACGAGCATGCAGATGAGCTTCCCTGAGACGGTTTCTGACAGTTTGTGCAGAAATTCTTTGGTTATGCAAACCGATTGTTGCAGCAGCTGTCCGGGTGGCTGGCCTCAGACGATCTTGGAGGTGAACATGCTGGATGTTGAGGTCCTGGGCTGGTGTGGTTACACGTGGTCTGTGGTTGTGAGGCCGGTTGGATGTACTGCCAAACTGTCTGAAACGCCTTTGGAGATGGCTTATGGTAGAGAAATGAACATTCAATTCACAGGCAACAGATCTGGTGGACATTCCTGCAATCAGCATGCCAATTGCACGCTCCCTCAAAACTTGCGACATCTGTGGCATTGTGCGGTGTGATAAAACTGCACATTTCAGAGTGGCCTTTTATTGTGGTCAGCCTAAGGCACCTGTGCAATAATCATGCTGTCTAATCAGCATCTTGATATGCCACACCTGTGAGGTGGGATGGATTATCTCGGCAAAGGAGAAGTGCTCACTAACACAGATTTAGACAGATTTATGAACAATATTTGTGAGGAAATGGTCTTTAGTGTGGATAGAAAATGTTTTAGATCTTTGAGTTCAGCTCATGAAAAATGGGAGCTAAAAACAAAAGTGGTGCGTTTATATTTTTGTTCAGTGTAGTTTAACTTTAAAGTTCTAACTGCATAAATTGTAGATTCCAACATATTATATTTGTTACAATAAAGTTACATCTGCATTTCTCTGTCATTGTTATTTTTATACTTATGTTATATGCGTTTATAATATTTATGATTATTTTGTTCACTTAAATAATCAATATTCTTAGTTTTACTTTTTGACTGGCTATCAGTTACTTGAATGCGCTGTCATCCGTCATTGCAAATTCTGACAGTTGTCAAGCTGACATCTGTTTGCGGCTCAGTCGATATTACATATCAGCTGCTGAGCAGGGGATTATGGGTAAGAATAGCAAGAAAAGCATGCTGGCTTACGTACTGCAAAATCAGACCAGATGTTGTGGAACATCCTGGTATTTTTGGCATACTGCATTTGACATACTATGTATTGGGACATACAAAATCTTTTTTACTTTATAGTATGGTAGTATGGGTATTGAGACGCCCACACAGTCTGTTTAGGGAGGTGATTTGGGTGGTGGGCAGGTCAAACAAAACATGATTCAGGAGGGGTTCATGTCCAACGTTAAGTTTAGTCATATTTTAAGGGTTATGTGCAACATCCACCCATGGTGCCTTTCTAAGCCTAACCGGTAGGGGCGCTAATACGCAAGATATCAAACAAACCATTGTATGAGGATACATCGCAGCATTTCATATTAATCGACACTTTGTTTTAGGCATTCATGAAACCTTTTAACTGATGATCTGATCTATGAATTGGCAAACATGAATTCATTTACAGAGGACAATGGGACAATCATCAGCAGTCAGTGGTGTGGAGGAGGGCATACATAGGTAAACAAGGTATACCCACCTCTTTTTCTGGACATTTACAGTACACCCACCTATTAGTCAAAAGTCATCAAAATATAGGAGACTAAACCCGCTTTTTCCTTGGTAACATGTCCATCACCCTAATGGTACATCCACCTCATCAACTACTACTACACCACAACAGTAATGAATATTAAAGAAAAAAAAATACAATTTGGGTTGCACTGAACCATCGTCATGCTGATCTCTGAGGAGACAAAAGTAATGAAATGAATTTTAAAGAAACAGCACAGAGGAAGGAGGAAAGATAAGCAATTTCCTTCTGTTGACGTTACAGATTACAAACAACTGAGTGTTTGTATGGTCGAGAAGCTTTCATTTAAAACATATGTGCCTGAGCTCTCAGTGAAGATAAGATATAAACTGTGCGCACTGTACAGGATTTGGTCATGCTTCAAGATAGAATGACAATTGTTGTCACCTATAATGTCAGTCTTAGATTTTACTGAACGTAGTAAATCAGATTTTTCGCTTAAATGGAACAAAGTACAAAAGGTATTGAAATAAGACAGGTTGTTGTGTTCCTGCTTTGGTTAATTCAAGGACATGATTGTTACTTATTGTTTTCATTTTCTACATGTTGTTATATATCCTCCCTTCCTGGCAGATTTGATTGGTTTTTTTTTTGTTGTTTTTGTTTTCCCCATTTTACTGGTGTTATTGCTTATTTATGTCTTTTTTTAAAAAAAAAAAAAAAAAAAAACAGCTTTGTGTGGCTGTGTGGATTCAGTTTTGTTGTTTGTTCATCTTTAAGCATGTTGGAGCTGTTTGAAAAGTGTTAAGATTTTTTTTTTTAATTTGGACTATTTTTTCTTCAGTCTCCTTGCTTAATTTTATTATTTTTGCTGTTATGGTGATCTTATTTTTCTACAGGTATTGATAATGTTTCATCTTGTTTTAGATGGAAAGTGTTAAAATTGTGTTATTAATGTATGTGTATGTATTATTAATTAGATTAATTTACATATTATAAACTATATATTACAAACATATTTGTTTTTCTTTCTTTCTTTTTAAAAGCAGCCTTTATATTCAGATTGGCTGAATATCAGTAGGTGTGACTCCAGTGTGTTTAAAAATGGAGCTTGTGGGTGATTTCACTTTTTGCTTCCTATCTGCGACACGGTTCCTGTCATTGTAAGTCGCTCTGCCTCAGGAGTTTTTCGCCTTTTTTATCATAAAAACATTGGTTCTGTCCATAAATCTGCCGCCTGTAGTTTCATGTGGAACGAATGCAACAAGATTAAACTGGTCACACAACTTTTATCAGTGGTGTGTAATGGCCGTCACCTCTGCCCCTCCTGGTTCTAATGGAAAGATGATCTTCAAAGGGAGAAATGTCATTACTGTGCAGGTCTGCAGCCGGCCGCAGAGAGTCACCACCTTCTACTTGTACAGGTTCAAATAAATATCTGAGAACAAAAAAAATCCCTGAATTTTAAAATCTTATTTATTTCTCCTTTCTTTTTCTTTTCTTTATTCAAACATCAAAGCAGTGAAAGAAGATGAAAGTTTGAGTTGACATGAGTCTGAATTAGAGCCAATGTTTGGTCCCAGGTCAGCCTCATGTGCTAATTAGTTCATTACCTTTTTGCTGCAGAGAGTTGATGGGTCAGAAGAGGACAGTTTACCTTTTATGTCATTTGGCAGAGATTGAAAATGAAATTACTCTATTGTTCTCTTTAATGCTTCTTTATATGACACTCAGAGCTGAGTAAGATTTATAGGAAAATTACTTTGCTTCTGCTCACTGGGTGGAAGGTTGAGATAAAAACAGTCAACAATATCAACAGCTTTCCAGGATGAATCCATTATTCCCTGCGGTGGAGGGACAGGCTGAGTTACCTGTGAAAATGGGGGTGTTTTCAAAACACCCCCGTTGTTGACAGAAAGTTGAATTTGCCCACCCTCACGCTCAGAGTCGCAGTCCTCCTGTCTGTTTCCATATAATGACACCATTTCCCTCAGTGGAAACAAAGCTTGTGTTTACTGGTATTTCACAGATAAGAAACAATAAATTGTGAAGACAGTAAAGCCTCCACTAAAATAGCATTTTAAGTCTTGTGGGTGATTTATCCTTTGGGGATTTATACTTCGGGATTTATCCTGGGTTCATATGAGCAGAGGAAATCCCCGCTTGTCGCTAAGCTAATGTATACAATGTAAAATGCCATAGGCTGGCGCTAATAATGTTAGCTTGTTGTATTTGCTTGGAAAACGTGTTTAGTATAAGATAGTTGTTTTGTCGGTGAATGTTGTGAGTTGTACTTTAGCCAAATTATGTCCGTTACCTTTGTTACATGTTGCTGTTGTCCCTGGATTTATATGAGAAGAGGAAAAGATTGCTAGATGCTAGGCTAATTTATACAATGTAAAATGCCATAGACTTGTGCTAATAATGTTAGCATGTTGTATTTGTGGGGAAATGTGTTATAGTGAAGCTGATTCGTGTACTTGTGTTTGAAATTGTCTCTATTAAGCCATATTTAATGTGTGTTTTGAATGAACTATATAAATAAAGATTGATTTGAACTAAGCTTTACAGCACTAACACAGTCCTCCACTGCTGAGTAGCGCTTTGGAGGTGTAACTGCAGAGTGACACAGACACACCACCGCAGAAGTAAAAATAAGGTGCAGATTTTTTTTCCCCCTCACAACTAATCGATTAGTTGAAGATTATGTTCGACTTCAGTCGACCAAGACTTTCGTTGGTTGACTACAGCCCTAGTAAACACATTGAGAATAATAAACAGACAGGCAGCATGCATTGGCCAATCCAGTTTCAGCTTTCTGCTTCAGCCACGAGGATATCATTCACTGTAAGAATTTACCAGAGCAACAAATGTGCAAAAACATACCACTCAGTAATGATCCAACCTTGTGCATTGCCCTGTGCCCTTTTTGTGAGTTGTACATTCTTGTACGTGGTTTCACTCAGCTCTCAAGACATTCATGAATGTTCCCACTGGGATTCATTGCCATTATGGAATGCATGCCATCACAGACAGCTAATATTAACTTCATATATTTCGATGTGCAAAAAAATGTAAAAAGAGATTCACAGAATAGAATGGAATGGTCTGGAGTCTGTGCAGCATTCACACATGGGCAGTGGACTGCAATCAAATTAAGGCCTCTTGCCCAAATGAGTTGGACTTTGTGAACAGGGAGAGGTTCCACAGTATAAATGTTCTGGCAAATACATTACATTGCATTACTCTCTATTTTTTCTGGAGTTGCTTAAGGGTAGTCAAGCACCTCTCGAGGAGTTCCAGACCCACTGTTCATTGAGCTCAAGTATATCTAGTTGGTGCCACACCACTTCTTGCACTAGATTCTTTCCCACCAGACAGATGAACTTCCACATTCCACGTCTTCAGTGCCAGGGGTCAGCACACTGTGGTCAAGCTGTTTGTCAATCAACTGAATTTCCTTTTCTTGTTTCATTAGCTTCATATTGTATTCCTTGCGTCCTGTTTTTGGTTTCCATCTGTGGGTATTTCTTATACACAAAGCTCTCATCTTCGGGGTCCTACTGAATGAACAATTGATCAGTACGTTAGAGCCAGACAACTTTTACAGCTCCTCTTCAGCTCATCTCTTGCTCCATTTTCCCACAGGATGTGCCAGCAGCTGAAAAAAAGATAATCCAGGGGAGTAGATTTCTGCTACAATCATTTTTATGCCCTGTGTAAATTCATCTTTATAAAACAGTTAGTTCCAGTCTTTGATTATGATTGGCTGAGCCACATTTGAAGCCATCGTAAAATAATCTATAAAGACACAGCTTCAACCACATTACAACAATATGACTGCGCCAATTAACCATTGTTTCAAAATGTCAGATTTTGTTGTGATTTTTGATTTATTGAGTGGGCTATGTGTGGATAAGTTGTTGAAAGAGATCGACAGGAGGAAGAAAAAAAAGAAAGGAGACACGCTTAAATCAATGAGAGAGAAACTGAAGAGCTAGAAAAGTCAAGAAACAAAGCCAGGACCAATAAACAGACTCTGTAGTTTGTTTTCAGAGAACGATCTGGCTACTGATTTCAAAGCAATCACAAAAAATGGAGCTGAACTGAGCTCTCCGTGAGCTTAATGCCACTGTGAAGAACAGGAAAGGTGAACTCTATGGTTCAGCAGTTATGTTGCTGGTACATAAATGATCAACAAATCAGCCTGTCCTGGTGTCTGCTGAAAGATCCAGCTTAGCACTAGCCATGTTTTCATGAGGGTTGTAACCAAAAAAAAATAAATAAATAAATATATATATATATATATATATATATATATATATATATATATATATCTCACCACAATACGTCATTCAATAAATACATAATAAAGATGCTGGTGAAAGAAACAAAGAGAGTCCACGTGGATTTATGTTTAACAGCCAGGGAGCACACTGTGTCCTGTCACTCCATTTGAGAAATACCTGTGGATGCTACTGCCCATTTCACTGGCCTTTTAACTGCATCCAAAGCAGTCAAACTATACCAAAGATCCATAGTGAGTGACAATGTAACTTGCATGTTTTATTTTAGCCTGGTCTCACTCCCAGCTGCAAAAGGTTGTATGTGGTGGCAGGTGTCTGACGCCGAATTCTCTGACATGACAAAGCGGCAGTATTTGGTGACTTTGTAATGAGAAAAGGCAAGCATGATAGTCTGTATGTATACAGTATGTGGTTATAATGTAACCGTGATCATGATGAAAACTTTTCTTCCTCTCTCTCGAAGGGTGAACTGCTTGTCTCAGCTCCAAAGTGTTCCTAACATGGCCCTGATCTGTTCTAAAATCACTGTCAACCACAGTCTCTCATGGCACACTGCCTAATTTTATTGTACTTAATCAAAATGTAACACCAACAGGGAGTAACCTCACCCTGATCTGAGCAAATGGAAATAGTATCTTAATGTTCAACCATCTGTAGAGGATAAATGTGAATATTCAAAAGACAAACAATTCCAAATATTTTAAATAACACATTGATTTAAAAAAAACGTACAGATGGCTCTCCAACTGCTGCTGGCAGCAGCGTGACCACGTGTCCAACAACTTCAGAAGTAATTGAAAATATAATTAGGCCTGTCAAAACATGCAGAATGTGAAATGAACTTTATTTACCACTAATGTAAGCGTTGCTGCTTCCTAGTACCAGCTGTTTGGAAATTCCAGCTGATATGCCATCCAACAACGGCTGGCCATAGCTCTGGTAGATTGCCAGCTCCTCTGTGGGGTGGAATCAGGGGCTGCTAGCTGATTTTTTTCCCTGTTGGCTCTTTTACAGAATACACTGTCACAAAATGTTCAGTAAGCAAGTAAATCATATAGCAGTTTATGTTGTTGAACTCGAACCAAAATAAGATCAGATCTCTGGTTTTAAGACATGCTACTAATTGCCAGACTGACCTACACAGTCTATTAGACTTGGACACAGAGCTGAGAAGCTCCTTACTGCAGCTAATAAATAAAATCCAATCAGCCTTTAAAAACTGGGCCTCAGGCTCTGGAGCTACTTTAAATAATGCTTCAGTGTTTAGGATGATTGATGGCCGTGTTAGGCCGAAGGATTTATTAAATCTATAATGGAGTTGATGTTGCGTCCATAATGAGCTTTCCCTGCTTTTAAAAAAATAACATCATCACAAAGAGAAGGGGGGCACATCAGCATACTGCCTTCATCTTTGCCATCTGACCTTCTACAGTTCTCTACCCCTCTCTAATACTTTCATTTAACCTTTATTAGCTGCAGCTCTCATCACAAAGTGTGTGCATGTAAGTGTGTGTGTGTCTTTGTGTGCATAAAAGCTTTTTGCACCGCACTTGCTGCTGTCTAGAATTACAATCAGCAGCAGCAGCAGCAGACTGAGAGACAACAAACACACGGCTGAAATATTTAACTCAGATTCTCTTTGTTCCAACAAAACTGAGCAAAACCGAACTTTTTTTAACTGTGTATTTGAATAGTCTGAGTCACTGACTGTATAAGTGACGTGGACGTAGCTGCTGTGACGTCACCCATCGGTTTGTGGACTACCATTTTGAAGCCTTAAGTTTGAATTTTTGGCCGGCCCGTTGCCATCTTTTCTTTTTAAGCCAGGGGTGACCATATTTGGATGAAAGGTTAGAGCTGTGGAAAATCAAGGGGTGGATCTGACTTAAGGCTTGATTTACAGTTGTATGTAGGCTCTACGCAGAGCCTAGCCTACGCAAGTGGCCTACACTGTTGTGAGCGTTTATACTTCTTCAGTCTTTTGTCTGTGTCGCCCTGCAGTTATACCTCCAAAATTCCAATTGTTAGTTTGCTTTCTATGCCACTGTTTTGACTGTCTGTGAAGTGCATCCATCCATCCATCCATCCATCCATCCATTTTCAACCGTTTATCCAAAGTCGAGTCACAGGGCAGCAGGCCAAGCAAAGCATTCCAGATGTCTCTCTCCCCAGCAACACTTTCCAGTTCTTCCTGGGGAACCCCGAGGCATTCCCAGGCCAGATGAGATACAGTATGTAATCCTCCCAGCGTGTTCTGTATCTGCCCCGGGGCCTCCTACCAGTGGGACCTGCCCAAAACACCTCAACGAGAGGAGCCCAGGAGTCATCCTGATCAGCATCCTGAAATGCAGTAATGCTTAATTGATTCAGCTAATACCACTAAAACATATAAAACATGGTTTAATAGCAACAATATTAAAAAAAAGTCTGGCTCAACTACAACTCACAAGTTTCACAGATCCAACAATTGTCTTTGTCTAGATTCATTTTACCTACAAAGAATTATAAGCATAAACATATGACATTTTACACTGGTAAATTAGCCTAGCAGCCAACAGACTGCAAATCAAAATCACAACAAAATTCTGAAACAACGGTTAATTGGCACAGTCATATTGTTGTAATGTAGTTAAAACTGTGTGTTTATAGACTAAATGAAGCCAGGAACAACATCAACATTTAACAAAGGTGACATTACAAAATTCTGCTCCTTTATAACTCACAAGGTTTATTAACAAAATAAGTGTCATTTACTGGACACATATACAGCATGCTAATGTATAAGCATAAGTCTATGACATCTCTTGTTGCAAACATTAGCCTAGCAGCTAGCAGACTTCTACTCTACTAATATAAAGCCACTGTAAATCACACACAAATGACAAATGCACAATGCACAAGACAAATGCTACTTGTGGGGGCTTTGTCTTCACAATTAGTCTGTCTTATTTGTAGAATAAAATTAAATAAAAGCTATGTTTGTACTGGAGGAAATGGTTTTCAGTTTACAAAAAACAGGCATCTATGCAGGTACAACGTCTATTCACCCCAAAAGCATAAACCTGGCTTTAGAACCCAAAGACACCACTGTGTAAGCTACTTTTTAATTTACAATGCGGCCACACCTTAAAGCATACCCTGCTTCATCATCTATTTTACTCTACATGGACCATAATTTACAAAATTAACATCATGCTGTACCGAAGAAGACTTCAAAATAAGGATTGAGACCTAAACTCATTAGGAAAATGAGGTAATAAATCAAGTGGGAAGTCATTTTCTTATAGACTTCCATAGATTTGGACTTCTTCTTGGAACCAGTGGAGTTGCCCCATGCTGGCCATTAAAAAGAATCTCAGCATTGGCTTCACATTTCAGACCCAGAGATAATTCCTTAATTGTTCCAGACATACTGACATCTTCACTTTAACATCTATTACAACTACAGCAGCAGTGTCTGAGATGAGAAGGTGTTTCAGCCTTCTTAGATCATTCTGACGAATTTGCTGCACAAGTAAAAATATTTTATTTATTTATTTATTTTTTTTTTAGTTTTTTTAAGTGGCAGGTAAAGTAAATAAGCTCCTCTCTTGATGCTTCCAGTGATAGAAAGACACATGAGAAAAACATGTTAAATAAATGATTGCCCCCCTTTGAAATCTGAAATGTAGCCCTTCATTGTTGAAATGCACAATCTGCATATAGTTCCCTGCAGGAAACTGGTTATCAGGAATGCCTTTCCTTATGCATCCCTCCTAAATATAACTGAAAACCGACTGAAGCCCAGTTTGTCCTTTTCCTAACTTTAAGAACTCAGATTTTTTTCCTAGAATTTATTATATGGCTGTGATTAATCAGCACAAAGCACATATATATTTTATCAATGAACAAATCATCTGCTGAGCTGAATGAAACATATCCTGATGTAGCTCATCTTGGGATATCTTTAGTTGTTACAGGTCCACGTTAAATATTCATCCTTTGCCTTGTGGTTTAGAGCCTCTGGTCATTCTTCCTGAAGGTTAATATTATGTTTCATAAAAGTAAAGTAAAACAACAAACACAAGCTCAAGTAAAGATATTAGACACCATTATTAAGTTGGTGGTCATTATTAAGGTGATCATCGGTACAGCAGAGTGAAAACAGCAATAAGAGCCAGGAAATGAAAACTAAAAGCTACATACTGTATAAATTACAACATTCTCGTGGTGTCATGAGAGATTGGTAAACACAAAATATCTTACTATCAAACACTTGACCTCCCTGAAGAAGAAGGTAGCTAAAGAAATACTTCAACCCCAAAATGATTGTTTGCTTATTAATTACTCACCCTGTTTTATGTTAACTTTTTGAAGGAAACTTTGTTTTTGTTGCATGCCTCAATGAATTTAAGTCATAGAGTTCCACATTTAACAATAGTAAAACATCAAAACATCCCTTTACAAACTTTCACACAACATGTCCAGTATAATCCAAGTCTCATATATATTGTTATGCGGAAATGTTTTAAATAGCATGTTTTTTAGTAAAAATGCATGTGTTTGGGAAGTACTGAGCCTTTGACTGGGTAAATGAGACTTAGATTATACTGCACAAGTTTTTATATAGTTTGGAGAATTGAAGTTATAGAGGACCATGTTTAAGGTCCTCTATAACTTCAATTCTCCATTTTTGGATTCATCGTTCTCTATCTTATCAGGATTATCTGCCCACCCAGTAGTTATATCATAACTATGGGAATTATCCCCATCTGGGGTAATTGACATGGAAAATGAATAATCCTTAAGACACACCACTTTACGTGGCTGGCATGCATGAGTTGACATGAGAGCACGAAGAAAAGAGAGAGGCATTTAATATTTTGTCCACTTACCTTCCTTTAGGTTGGAGAACTGGTCTTCGCGGGTCCCTCTCAAGGCTAGCTATACACTGTTTCTTCTTTTTGACAATAAGGAGTGAAACAGTTGAGAGGGGTGCCATATCCACATATTGCAGCTGTCTGTTTACGCACAGTTGAGGCACAGCAGCTTGCTCGAGCCTGACTACGTCGGGGGGCAATGTACCTCTAGGAGGTCATTGCTGGCTTAAACTCGACCAGGTCAGGGGGCAGTTTGCAAAGTTCCTCTCGGGTTTAGTTGCCTGCTCAAACCCGACAGAGTTGGGGGCACTTTGCGACATTTCTCGGGGGTTTAGCTAGAGGATAGGGCGTGTCTACTCAAACTGCCTGCTGAGCCAACTGCCTTGTTTGGGCCTGATGCATCCACGATGATTCAGCAGGGCCAGGAAGCTCATCACTGTGCTAAGGAAGTGTTAGGCACTTTGAAGCGAGTTCAGGGCTGGCAGCGGCCTCAGCCGCAGCAGCCCAAGCAACCTCAGCCTGCTTGGGGACAGGAAGATCTGCAGGGCCGGCTGGATGCAGCATGGCATGGCAAGTCTAAATGGGACAGAGGACGTTGCAGTGGCCAGGGGCCACCCAAGCCCATGCCTCAGTCCTGGCGCCACATCACCCCCAGACTTCCCTTGCCCTCAGATGGCATGGGAGGCTCTGGTTCAGAACCCTGGGTTGTTTCAACAATGACCTAGGGGTATAATTTACAGTTCCGAAGCACTC